>NC_090930.1:739665362-740337299 GCF_040938575.1 Ambystoma mexicanum | reverse complement strand
ATCGAGATCTCATGCATCATTTTAAAAAACTCATATTCCTAGCACACGGATATTATGCAAATGTGGAACTGTTTAGTTGGTTGTTGCGCAATAGCAAACTCTTTGCTTTACAGCTCATTTGGATAGGATTCTTCCTCTGGAGGCATAAGATAAAAGAATATTGCATACATTCTCTAAAAGGCTCTTTTTTTGCTGCAATGACGTTCATCATGTCACTAAGTATGTAGGTTCCATGGTGTAATGGTTAGCACCCTGGACTCTGAATCCAGCGATCCGAGTTCAAATCTCGGTGGGACCTTGGGAATTACTGTGTTTGTTTTCCTCTCAGTGTCTTGTTTTAATAGCAATGACGCTGCTGTGTCGCCCACTTTCATAGCATTATTCCCTGGGTGCATTTGAAAAAAGAAAGATTTTCCATGGATGACGCTCTTTAGCCACAATGAAACCCACCACTTTCTGTGGTGTGAAAGACCCATGGTGTAATGGTAGCACCCTGGAGGTTGAATCCAATAATTTGCATTCAAATCTCTGTAAGAGTTTACCATCAGTCGAACCTTTCCCTTATCGTTTATTGTGGATGTCTTCTTTGAAGAAAGGTATGATCCAACTAAAGTAAGTACATTCACGAATGGGCCCTTGGTCGGTACAAACAGTATTTATACACCTCAGGCCTTTTGTGAATTAAGAAAAGTGTGTTCTTCGTTCTATTTTTCATCTCAAACTGATACCTTCATTTTACAAACATGTAAAGGCTGTTAAGACGCTTGATTAATATCATTGATTCTGAATGTGGTCGCTTTTCATAGGATTAACCCTTTAACAATTTTGAAAGAGAATGGCGATACAATAGAGCTGCTTTTCCCAAAATGGTATTATTAATGTTGTTGCTGCATCTTCAAGTAAAAAGAGAATCCATTGGGTCTCAGATTGAGCATGTTTCTTAACATTGAGTTAAGTTTGAAAATTTCAAATCTTTTATGTATGTTTCCGATGCAGATCTGCCCATCGACTCAGAATGACCTCACTGTTCATACATTTAAAAAAAATGCATAAAGGTTAAGGTGCTAGGCACAAAAGTGGATTTTTATGAAAAGTTATGCCAGAGAGTGAGAGCGAAAATGAATACCCTACACCACTAACCTTATGAATATTACTATCTTTGGCCTATAATTTAAGACAACAAGGAGACAAAGTGTGTTAGAGCAAGAGAGAGGTTCCACCGAGACTTGAACTCGGATCGCTGGATTCAAAGTCCAAAGTGCTAACCATTACACCATGGAACCCTTGTTGAGCAGAGCTTCATAAGGGCAATGAGAATATAGGGCACAGTCAAGATTTTTACTGACCTATAGTAACCGTTTACTGATATTATATCGAAGCAGCACTGTTGCTGCTGGATGCTGTGCAATCGCAAAGTATTGGCTTCATGTCTCATTTGGATCAAATTCTTCCTCTGGAGTCTAATGATATAGGAATATTACATATTTTCTCTGATGTGCTCTGTTTTTCCAGAATGAAGTGCATCATGCTACTGAATATGTGGGTTCCATGGTGTAATGGTTAGCACTCTGGACTCTGAATCCAGCGATCCGAGTTCAAGTCTCGGTGGGACCTTGGGGCTGCTTATCTTTTAGAGTTGCCTTTCATTTGCAGATAGATATAACAGCAATAGCTTTGCTTTACAGCCCACTTTGATGGCAGTCTTCTTTGACCAAAGAATATTTATAGTTTCTGGGGATGACTCTCTTTTGCCACAAAGAAACTGCCCACTCTCATATCTCCAAAGCTCCAAGGTATAATGGCTATTAAACTGGCTTTTGATCTCAGCGATTTGCATTGAAAGCCCAGGAGGCCCCTAAAATCAGTTGAATTGTTTCCTGATAATTTAGAGTTTATTTCTTCTTTCGAGAAAGGTGTGATCCAAATAAAGTAAGTACATTTAAACAAGGGCACTTGATCAGTAAATGCACTACTTTCTAGAACTCATAACACTTGTAAGTTATAAAAAGTTTGCTCTCCATACAGTTTGTCAACTCAAAGAATTACATTTTTTACACATTTAATAAGACCATCAAATTGCTTGAAACATAGGAATGATTGTGAAAGTGAATATGATTCACCAAAATAATTGTATAACATTTTTTAATGTTAATAAAATAGGGCTTTTTCCAATCTTTTCACATCAATGTTGTTTCTGCATGTTCCAGTGAGCAGAGAATCTACTGCACATAGTGTGTACATTTTTCTTTTCATAGAGTTAAGGTTGGACATTATTCATCTGTGGAAAATGTTTCTGAGAGATATCTGGGTGCCCACTCTGATTGACCTTAGGGATTGTACATTAACGATATGTAGTTGCATCACTGTATTGGTATCAGGCACCAAAGTGCATTTAAATGTAATGTCGTGCAGAGAGAGTCGACTGAACTTCTGAATATTAACTCTGTTGAATTGTAATTTGAGAAATTAGAAAATGGAGTGTAAGAGCAAGATAACGGTCCCACCGAGACTTGAACTCGGATCGTTGGATTCAAAGTCCAAAGTGCTAACCATTACACCATGGAACCCTTGCAAGATGCACCTGAGAGCGTTGAATCAGAAATGGCAATATAGAGCACATTTACAATTTTTACAGATTCATAGTCCCAATTGACTGATATCATACAAACACAGCGATGTTGTCGATTGACGTTGTGCTATAGCAATCTCTGTGCTTTATAGAGCATGTAGATCAAATTCTTCCTCTTGAGGCATATGATTAAGCAATATTAAATATTGTTTCTGACTGCCTCTGTTTTGGCATAATGAAGTTCAGCATTTGCGGAAGTATTTAGGTTCCATGGTCTAATGGTTAGTAGGCTGGACTCTGAATTTAGTAATCTGACATGTTATAGCTATATTTTGTTTTCCTTTGGGTGTATTGTCATTTTATGCACATAGATTTCCTAGCAGTGGCTGTGATGAATAGTTCAATTTGATAGCAGCTTCCTTTTGAGAATTTGAAAAAAAAAGAATTAAATAGTCTCTCTGGATGACTCTGCTTTGATTTCTATGTGCACATCCCTTTTGCGTTTCAGAGGGATTGACCAACATACACAACAGTGCTTGGAAGACCTCTTCCTCCCTCATGGCATGTAAAGCTAACCTCTCTCCTACCGTGTGTTTTTTTACTTTTTAACTTCCCCTTCCGAGTCATGATCATGTAACTGAATTTACATTTTTAGATTTTAACTGCAGTAGTTGCTTGTTTTTCATTTTTATTTTTTGTGTACGCATACATCCCTTTTTGTGGGGAGGGGGGAGTGATGTCTGTTTACTTATATTAGCTAATATAGGTCATTTTATGTCAGCTTACAATATGTGTCAGGATTTTTTATGTCGTTTCCAATCAATGTCTAATATCAAGTGGTTTGCAGCAGTCATACAAAGGCACGTAACACCCCCAAAACACCTACATAAGTTAGAAATACTCCGGAAGAGTACTCAGTTTATGAAAAGGCGGTGAATCCCAAATAGAACTGTAAATGTAAGCTAGCAAGCAGACTGTGCACCCCTTTTTGGAACTATGACCTGTGTGTTGCCCTCTATTAACAGAACGATGTAACTGCAGCCCATGTCACATAAAATAGAAAGTAGAGATTATGCAAATTAACTCCCAGAAGAGCCTGGTGTCACCCCAAAAGGTGTCATGCTTTTCACACCAAGAAACATCCACACATAGATCCCTGCAAACCTCAAAAACGTACAGGAAACCCTGTCCAGCGCTTTGCTCCCAGAGGAGATAAGGTTGAAAAACCACCCTATGTTAAAAGTGTCCATAATCCATGCCAGCTGCCCTGTCTATAGAACCTGGCCGTTCGTGGCCGTGGGCCTAGGGGCATGAGTGGAAGGGTTTAACCTGCCTGGGTTCTTGGGCATGGTTTCATCATGCCTCAGTTTACAATGGCACTCTGCCACTTTGTCAGGCTTTAAAGAAGCCTGACTCCTGCAGAGCAAAAGATCTGATTATGTCCTTACATGTTTTGTACGTAAGAATGCGGATGGTGCTCTGAGCCTCCTATGGTGGTTATTAAGCATGGTATACATACCATAGCATGTAACTGTGCCTACAAATGGAACATTTTGTTCATTTATTAGGGAGTTGTGAAAATGGCAAAATCAAATTGCCATTACTGACACAGACCAGCTGCCGCTGTCCGGACATTTCGTCGAAAGACATTTCGTCGAAAGACATTTGGTCGACGTAATTTGGTCGAAAGCCAAATGGTCGGTTTTTTTATTTATTTATATATATATTTTTTAGGTTGTAGTTTAGGGAAAAAAAGGGTTTTTTAGAAAAAAAGGGGGTTGGGGGGACCCCCCCAAACCCCCCCCCAAAAAAAAATGTGAAAATAAAAAACAAAGCAATTCGACCATTTGGTTTTCGACCAAATGGTTTCGACCAATTGTCCTGTCGACAAATTTTTTTCGACTAAATGTCTGGCAACCCAGCTGCCGACTGTTGCTATTGACAGGAGTTCCAGGTGTATAAACTGAGGAGATCACCAGTTCAATTACCTGTGAACGCATTTTGAAGCTCATTCACAACCAGTTCATGCCCGTTCTCTCCATTTTGGCTTTCTGGCTGGCCGAGGGGCCCTTCAGTAATGTTCTTTGCTAACCATTACACCATGGGCCCCTTGCTGGTGCAACCTGACAGAGTTGTAACAGAAATGAGAATCGAGATCTCATGCATCATTTTAACAAACTCATATTCCTAGCCCACGGATATTATGCAAATGTGGAACTGTTTAGTTGGTTGTTGCGCAATAGCAAACTCTTTGCTTTACAGCTCATTTGGATAGGATTCTTCCTCTGGAGGCATAAGATAAAAGAATATTGCATACATTCTCTAAAAGGCTCTTTTTTTGCTGCAATGACGTTCATCATGTCACTAAGTATGTAGGTTCCATGGTGTAATGGTTAGCACTCTGGACTATGAATCCAGCGATCCGAGTTCAAATCTCGGCGGGACCTTGGGAATTACTGTGTTTGTTTTCCTCTCAGTGTCTTGTTTTAATAGCAATGACGCTACTGTGTCGCCCACTTTCATAGCATTATTCCCTGGGTGCATTTGAAAAAAGAAAGATTTTCCATGGATGAAGCTCTTTAGCCACAATGAAACCCACCACTTTCTGTGGCGTGAAAGACCCATGGTGTAATGGTAGCACCCTGGAGGTTGAATCCAATAATTTGCATTCAAATCTCTGTAAGAGTTTACCATCAGTCGAACCTTTCCCTTATCGTTTATTGTGGATGTCTTCTTTGAAGAAAGGTATGATCCAACTAAAGTAAGTACATTCACGAATGGGCCCTTGGTCGGTACAAACAGTATTTATACACCTCAGGCCTTTTGTGAATTAAGAAAAGTGTGTTCTTCGTTCTATTTTTCATCTCAAACTGATACCTTCATTTTACAAACATGTAAAGGCTGTTAAGACGCTTGATTAATATCATTGATTCTGAATGTGGTCGCTTTTCATAGGATTAACCCTTTAACAATTTTGAAAGAGAATGGCGATACAATAGAGCTGCTTTTCCCAAAATGGTATTATTAATGTTGTTGCTGCATCTTCAAGTAAAAAGAGAATCCATAGGGTCACAGATTGAGCATGTTTCTTAACATTGAGTTAAGTTTGAAAATTTCAAATCTTTTATGTATGTTTCCGATGCAGATCTGCCCATCGACTCAGAATGACCTCACTGTTCATACATTTAAAAAAAATGCATAAAGGTTAAGGTGCTAGGCACAAAAGTGGATTTTTATGAAAAGTTATGCCAGAGAGTGAGAGCGAAAATGAATACCCTACACCACTAACCTTATGAATATTACTATCTTTGGCCTATAATTTAAGACAACAAGGAGACAAAGTGTGTTAGAGCAAGAGAGAGGTTCCACCGAGACTTGAACTCGGATCGCTGGATTCAAAGTCCAAAGTGCTAACCATTACACCATGGAACCCTTGTTGAGCAGAGCTTCATAAGGGCAATGAGAATATAGGGCACAGTCAAGATTTTTACTGACCTATAGTAACCGTTTACTGATATTATATCGAAGCAGCACTGTTGCTGTTGGATGCTGTGCAATCGCAAAGTATTGGCTTCATGTCTCATTTGGATCAAATTCTTCCTCTGGAGTCTAATGATATAGGAATATTACATATTTCTCTGATGTGCTCTGTTTTTCCAGAATGAAGTGCATCATGCTACTGAATATGTGGGTTCCATGGTGTAATGGTTAGCACTCTGGACTCTGAATCCAGCGATCCGAGTTCAAGTCTCGGTGGGACCTTGGGGCTGCTTCTCTTTTAGAGTTGCCTTTCATTTGCAGATAGATATAACAGCAATAGCTTTGCTTTACAGCCCACTTTGATGGCAGTCTTCTTTGACCAAAGAATATTAATAGTTTCTGGGGATGACTCTCTTTTGCCACAAAGAAACTGCCCACTCTCATATCTCCAAAGCTCCAAGGTATAATGGCTATTAAACTGGCTTTTGATCTCAGCGATTTGCATTGAAAGCCCAGGAGGCCCCTAAAATCAGTTGAATTGTTTCCTGATAATTTAGAGTTTATTTCTTCTTTCGAGAAAGGTGTGATCCAAATAAAGTAAGTACATTTAAACAAGGGCACTTGATCAGTAAATGCACTACTTTCTAGAACTCATAACTCTTGTAAGTTATAAAAAGTTTGCTCTCCATACAGTTTGTCAACTCAAAGAATTACATTTTTTACACATTTAATAAGACCATCAAATTGCTTGAAACATAGGAATGATTGTGAAAGTGAATATGATTCACCAAAATAATTGTATAACATTTTTTAATGTTAATAAAATAGGGCTTTTTCCAATCTTTTCACATCAATGTTGTTTCTGCATGTTCCAGTGAGCAGAGAATCTACTGCACATAGTGTGTACATTTTTCTTTTCATAGAGTTAAGGTTGGACATTATTCATCTGTGGAAAATGTTTCTGAGAGATATCTGGGTGCCCACTCTGATTGACCTTAGGGATTGTACATTAACGATATGTAGTTGCATCACTGTATTGGTATCAGGCACCAAAGTGCATTTAAATGTAATGTCGTGCAGAGAGAGTCGACTGAACTTCTGAATATTAACTCTGTTGAATTGTAATTTGAGAAATTAGAAAATGGAGTGTAAGAGCAAGATAACGGTCCCACCGAGACTTGAACTCGGATCGTTGGATTCAAAGTCCAAAGTGCTAACCATTACACCATGGAACCCTTGCAAGATGCACCTGAGAGCGTTGAATCAGAAATGGTAATATAGAGCACATTTACAATTTTTACAGATTCATAGTCCCAATTGACTGATATCATACAAACACAGCGATGTTGTCGATTGACGTTGTGCTATAGCAATCTCTGTGCTTTATAGAGCATGTAGATCAAATTCTTCCTCTTGAGGCATATGATTAAGCAATATTAAATATTGTTTCTGACTGCCTCTGTTTTGGCATAATGAAGTTCAGCATTTGCGGAAGTATTTAGGTTCCATGGTCTAATGGTTAGTAGGCTGGACTCTGAATTTAGTAATCTGCCATGTTATAGCTATATTTTGTTTTCCTTTGGGTGTATTGTCATTTTATGCACATAGATTTCCTAGCAGTGGCTGTGATGAATAGTTCAATTTGATAGCAGCTTCCTTTTGAGAATTTGAAAAAAAAAGAATTAAATAGTCTCTCTGGATGACTCTGCTTTGATTTCTATGTGCACATCCCTTTTGCGTTTCAGAGGGATTGACCAACATACACAACAGTGCTTGGAAGACCTCTTCCTCCCTCATGGCATGTAAAGCTAACCTCTCTCCTACCGTGTGTTTTTTTACTTTTTAACTTCCCCTTCCGAGTCATGATCATGTAACTGAATTTACATTTTTAGATTTTAACTGCAGTAGTTGCTTGTTTTTCATTTTTATTTTTTGTGTACGCATACATCCCTTTTTGTGGGGAGGGGGGAGTGATGTCTGTTTACTTATATTAGCTAATATAGGTCATTTTATGTCCGCTTACAATATGTGTCAGGATTTTTTATGTCGTTTCCAATCAATGTCTAATATCAAGTGGTTTGCAGCAGTCATACAAAGGCACGTAACACCCCCAAAACACCTACATAAGTTAGAAATACTCCGGAAGAGTACTCAGTTTATGAAAAGGCGGTGAATCCCAAATAGAACTGTAAATGTAAGCTAGCAAGCAGACTGTGCACCCATGTTTGGAACTATGACCTGTGTGTTGCCCTCTATTAACAGAACAATGTAACTGCAGCCCATGTCACATAAAATAGAAAGTAGAGATTATGCAAATTAACTCCCAGAAGAGCCTGGTGTCACCCCAAAAGGTGTCATGCTTTTCACACCAAGAAACATCCACACATAGATCCATGCGAACCTCAAAAACGTACAGGAAACCCTGTCCAGCGCTTTGCTCCCAGAGGAGATAAGGTTGAAAAACCACCCTATGTTAAAAGTGTCCATAATCCATGCCAGCTGCCCTGTCTATAGAACCTGGCCGTTCGGGGCCTAGGGGCATGAGTGGAAGGGTTTAACCTGCCTGGGTTCTTGGGCATGGTTTCATCATGCCTCAGTTTACAATGGCACTCTGCCACTTTGTCAGGCTTTAAAGAAGCCTGACTCCTGCAGAGCAAAAGATCTGATTATTTCCTTACATGTTTTGTACGTAAGAATTCGGATGGTGCTCTGAGCCTCCTATGGTGGTTATTAAGCATGGTATACATACCATAGCATGTAACTGTGCCTACAAATGGAACATTTTGTTCATTTATTAGGGAGTTGTGAAAATGGCAAAATCAAATTGCCATTACTGACACAGACCAGCTGCCGCTGTCCGGACATTTCGTCGAAAGACATTTCGTCGAAAGACATTTGGTCGACGTAATTTGGTCGAAAGCCAAATGGTCGTTTTTTTTATTTATTTATATATATATTTTTTAGGTTGTAGTTTAGGGAAAAAAAGGGTTTTTTAGAAAAAAAGGGGGTTGGGGGGACCCCCCCAAACCCCCCCCCAAAAAAAAATGTGAAAATAAAAAACAAAGCAATTCGACCATTTGGTTTTCGACCAAATGGTTTCGACCAATTGTCCTGTCGACAAATTTTTTTTGACGAAATGTCTGGCAACCCAGCTGCCGACTGTTGCTATTGACAGGAGTTCCAGGTGTATAAACTGAGGAGATCACCAGTTCAATTACCCGTGAACGCATTTTGAAGCTCATTCACAACCAGTTCATGCCCGTTCTCTCCATTTTGGCTTTCTGGCTGGCCGAGGGGCCCTTCAGTAATGTTCTTTGCTAACCATTACACCATGGGCCCCTTGCTGGTGCAACCTGACAGAGTTGTAACAGAAATGAGAATCGAGATCTCATGCATCATTTTAACAAACTCATATTCCTAGCCCACGGATATTATGCAAATGTGGAACTGTTTAGTTGGTTGTTGCGCAATAGCAAACTCTTTGCTTTACAGCTCATTTGGATAGGATTCTTCCTCTGGAGGCATAAGATAAAAGAATATTGCATACATTCTCTAAAAGGCTCTTTTTTTGCTGCAATGACGTTCATCATGTCACTAAGTATGTAGGTTCCATGGTGTAATGGTTAGCACTCTGGACTCTGAATCCAGCGATCTGAGTTCAAATCTCGGTGGGACCTTGGGAATTACTGTGTTTGTTTTCCTCTCAGTGTCTTGTTTTAATAGCAATGACGCTGCTGTGTCGCCCACTTTCATAGCATTATTCCCTGGGTGCATTTGAAAAAAGAAAGATTTTCCATGGATGACGCTCTTTGGCCACAATGAAACCCACCACTTTCTGTGGTGTGAAAGACCCATGGTGTAATGGTAGCACCCTGGAGGTTGAATCCAATAATTTGCATTCAAATCTCTGTAAGAGTTTACCATCAGTCGAACCTTTCCCTTATCGTTTATTGTGGATGTCTTCTTTGAAGAAAGGTATGATCCAACTAAAGTAAGTACATTCACGAATGGGCCCTTGGTCGGTACAAACAGTATTTATACACCTCAGGCCTTTTGTGAATTAAGAAAAGTGTGTTCTTCGTTCTATTTTTCATCTCAAACTGATACCTTCATTTTACAAACATGTAAAGGCTGTTAAGACGCTTGATTAATATCATTGATTCTGAATGTGGTCGCTTTTCATAGGATTAACCCTTTAACAATTTTGAAAGAGAATGGCGATACAATAGAGCTGCTTTTCCCAAAATGGTATTATTAATGTTGTTGCTGCATCTTCAAGTAAAAAGAGAATCCATTGGGTCACAGATTGAGCATGTTTCTTAACATTGAGTTAAGTTTGAAAATTTCAAATCTTTTATGTATGTTTCCGATGCAGATCGGCCCATCGACTCAGAATGACCTCACTGTTCATACATTTAAAAAAAATGCATAAAGGTTAAGGTGCTAGGCACAAAAGTGGATTTTTATGAAAAGTTATGCCAGAGAGTGAGAGCGAAAATGAATACCCTACACCACTAACCTTATGAATATTACTATCTTTGGCCTATAATTTAAGACAACAAGGAGACAAAGTGTGTTAGAGCAAGAGAGAGGTTCCACCGAGACTTGAACTCGGATCGCTGGATTCAAAGTCCAAAGTGCTAACCATTACACCATGGAACCCTTGTTGAGCAGAGCTTCATAAGGGCAATGAGAATATAGGGCACAGTCAAGATTTTTACTGACCTATAGTAACCGTTTACTGATATTATATCGAAGCAGCACTGTTGCTGTTGGATGCTGTGCAATCGCAAAGTATTGGCTTCATGTCTCATTTGGATCAAATTCTTCCTCTGGAGTCTAATGATATAGGAATATTACATATTTTCTCTGATGTGCTCTGTTTTTCCAGAATGAAGTGCATCATGCTACTGAATATGTGGGTTCCATGGTGTAATGGTTAGCACTCTGGACTCTGAATCCAGCGATCCGAGTTCAAGTCTCGGTGGGACCTTGGGGCTGCTTCTCTTTTAGAGTTGCCTTTCATTTGCAGATAGATATAACAGCAATAGCTTTGCTTTACAGCCCACTTTGATGGCAGTCTTCTTTGACCAAAGAATATTAATAGTTTCTGGGGATGACTCTCTTTTGCCACAAAGAAACTGCCCACTCTCATATCTCCAAAGCTCCAAGGTATAATGGCTATTAAACTGGCTTTTGATCTCAGCGATTTGCATTGAAAGCCCAGGAGGCCCCTAAAATCAGTTGAATTGTTTCCTGATAATTTAGAGTTTATTTCTTCTTTCGAGAAAGGTGTGATCCAAATAAAGTAAGTACATTTAAACAAGGGCACTTGATCAGTAAATGCACTACTTTCTAGAACTCATAACTCTTGTAAGTTATAAAAAGTTTGCTTTCCATACAGTTTGTCAACTCAAAGAATTACATTTTTTACACATTTAATAAGACCATCAAATTGCTTGAAACATAGGAATGATTGTGAAAGTGAATATGATTCACCAAAATAATTGTATAACATTTTTTAATGTTAATAAAATAGGGCTTTTTCCAATCTTTTCACATCAATGTTGTTTCTGCATGTTCCAGTGAGCAGAGAATCTACTGCACATAGTGTGTACATTTTTCTTTTCATAGAGTTAAGGTTGGACATTATTCATCTGTGGAAAATGTTTCTGAGAGATATCTGGGTGCCCACTCTGATTGACCTTAGGGATTGTACATTAACGATATGTAGTTGCATCACTGTATTGGTATCAGGCACCAAAGTGCATTTAAATGTAATGTCGTGCAGAGAGAGTCGACTGAACTTCTGAATATTAACTCTGTTGAATTGTAATTTGAGAAATTAGAAAATGGAGTGTAAGAGCAAGATAACGGTCCCACCGAGACTTGAACTCGGATCGTTGGATTCAAAGTCCAAAGTGCTAACCATTACACCATGGAACCCTTGCAAGATGCACCTGAGAGCGTTGAATCAGAAATGGTAATATAGAGCACATTTACAATTTTTACAGATTCATAGTCCCAATTGACTGATATCATACAAACACAGCGATGTTGTCGATTGACGTTGTGCTATAGCAATCTCTGTGCTTTATAGAGCATGTAGATCAAATTCTTCCTCTTGAGGCATATGATTAAGCAATATTAAATATTGTTTCTGACTGCCTCTGTTTTGGCATAATGAAGTTCAGCATTTGCGGAAGTATTTAGGTTCCATGGTCTAATGGTTAGTAGGCTGGACTCTGAATTTAGTAATCTGACATGTTATAGCTATATTTTGTTTTCCTTTGGGTGTATTGTCATTTTATGCACATAGATTTCCTAGCAGTGGCTGTGATGAATAGTTCAATTTGATAGCAGCTTCCTTTTGAGAATTTGAAAAAAAAAGAATTAAATAGTCTCTCTGGATGACTCTGCTTTGATTTCTATGTGCACATCCCTTTTGCGTTTCAGAGGGATTGACCAACATACACAACAGTGCTTGGAAGACCTCTTCCTCCCTCATGGCATGTAAAGCTAACCTCTCTCCTACCGTGTGTTTTTTTACTTTTTAACTTCCCCTTCCGAGTCATGATCATGTAACTGAATTTACATTTTTAGATTTTAACTGCAGTAGTTGCTTGTTTTTCATTTTTATTTTTTGTGTACGCATACATCCCTTTTTGTGGGGAGGGGGGAGTGATGTCTGTTTACTTATATTAGCTAATATAGGTCATTTTATGTCCGCTTACAATATGTGTCAGGATTTTTTATGTCGTTTCCAATCAATGTCTAATATCAAGTGGTTTGCAGCAGTCATACAAAGGCACGTAACACCCCCAAAACACCTACATAAGTTAGAAATACTCCGGAAGAGTACTCAGTTTATGAAAAGGCGGTGAATCCCAAATAGAACTGTAAATGTAAGCTAGCAAGCAAACTGTGCACCCCTGTTTGGAACTATGACCTGTGTGTTGCCCTCTATTAACAGAACAATGTAACTGCAGCCCATGTCACATAAAATAGAAAGTAGAGATTATGCAAATTAACTCCCAGAAGAGCCTGGTGTCACCCCAAAAGGTGTCATGCTTTTCACACCAAGAAACATCCACACATAGATCCCTGCGAACCTCAAAAACGTACAGGAAACCCTGTCCAGCGCTTTGCTCCCAGAGGAGATAAGGTTGAAAAACCACCCTATGTTAAAAGTGTCCATAATCCATGCCAGCTGCCCTGTCTATAGAACCTGGCCGTTCGGGGCCTAGGGGCATGAGTGGAAGGGTTTAACCTGCCTGGGTTCTTGGGCATGGTTTCATCATGCCTCAGTTTACAATGGCACTCTGCCACTTTGTCAGGCTTTAAAGAAGCCTGACTCCTGCAGAGCAAAAGATCTGATTATTTCCTTACATGTTTTGTACGTAAGAATGCGGATGGTGCTCTGAGCCTCCTATGGTGGTTATTAAGCATGGTATACATACCATAGCATGTAACTGTGCCTACAAATGGAACATTTTGTTCATTTATTAGGGAGTTGTGAAAATGGCAAAATCAAATTGCCATTACTGACACAGACCAGCTGCCGCTGTCCGGACATTTCGTCGAAAGACATTTCGTCGAAAGACATTTGGTCGACGTAATTTGGTCGAAAGCCAAATGGTCGTTTTTTTAATTTATTTATATATATATTTTTTAGGTTGTAGTTTAGGGAAAAAAAG
The DNA here is from genome assembly GCF_040938575.1 of Ambystoma mexicanum. Lineage (NCBI taxonomy): Eukaryota > Metazoa > Chordata > Amphibia > Caudata > Ambystomatidae > Ambystoma > Ambystoma mexicanum. The sequence goes on along the minus strand of NC_090930.1, from coordinate 740,323,553 downwards.
GGGTTTTTAGAAAAAAAGGGGGTTGGGGGGACCCCCCCAAACCCCCCCCCCAAAAAAAAATGTGAAAATAAAAAACAAAGCAATTCGACCATTTGGTTTTCGACCAAATGGTTTCGACCAATTGTCCTGTCGACAAATTTTTTTTGACGAAATGTCTGGCAACCCAGCTGCCGACTGTTGCTATTGACAGGAGTTCCAGGTGTATAAACTGAGGAGATCACCAGTTCAATTACCCGTGAACGCATTTTGAAGCTCATTCACAACCAGTTCATGCCCGTTCTCTCCATTTTGGCTTTCTGGCTGGCCGAGGGGCCCTTCAGTAATGTTCTTTGCTAACCATTACACCATGGGCCCCTTGCTGGTGCAACCTGACAGAGTTGTAACAGAAATGAGAATCGAGATCTCATGCATCATTTTAACAAACTCATATTCCTAGCCCACGGATATTATGCAAATGTGGAACTGTTTAGTTGGTTGTTGCGCAATAGCAAACTCTTTGCTTTACAGCTCATTTGGATAGGATTCTTCCTCTGGAGGCATAAGATAAAAGAATATTGCATACCTTCTCTAAAAGGCTCTTTTTTTGCTGCAATGACGTTCATCATGTCACTAAGTATGTAGGTTCCATGGTGTAATGGTTAGCACTCTGGACTCTGAATCCAGCGATCTGAGTTCAAATCTCGGTGGGACCTTGGGAATTACTGTGTTTGTTTTCCTCTCAGTGTCTTGTTTTAATAGCAATGACGCTGCTGTGTCGCCCACTTTCATAGCATTATTCCCTGGGTGCATTTGAAAAAAGAAAGATTTTCCATGGATGACGCTCTTTAGCCACAATGAAACCCACCACTTTCTGTGGTGTGAAAGACCCATGGTGTAATGGTAGCACCCTGGAGGTTGAATCCAATAATTTGCATTCAAATCTCTGTAAGAGTTTACCATCAGTCGAACCTTTCCCTTATCGTTTATTGTGGATGTCTTCTTTGAAGAAAGGTATGATCCAACTAAAGTAAGTACATTCACGAATGGGCCCTTGGTCGGTACAAACAGTATTTATACACCTCAGGCCTTTTGTGAATTAAGAAAAGTGTGTTCTTCGTTCTATTTTTCATCTCAAACTGATACCTTCATTTTACAAACATGTAAAGGCTGTTAAGACGCTTGATTAATATCATTGATTCTGAATGTGGTCGCTTTTCATAGGATTAACCCTTTAACAATTTTGAAAGAGAATGGCGATACAATAGAGCTGCTTTTCCCAAAATGGTATTATTAATGTTGTTGCTGCATCTTCAAGTAAAAAGAGAATCCATTGGGTCACAGATTGAGCATGTTTCTTAACATTGAGTTAAGTTTGAAAATTTCAAATCTTTTATGTATGTTTCCGATGCAGATCTGCCCATCGACTCAGAATGACCTCACTGTTCATACATTTAAAAAAAATGCATAAAGGTTAAGGTGCTAGGCACAAAAGTGGATTTTTATGAAAAGTTATGCCAGAGAGTAAGAGCGAAAATGAATACCCTACACCACTAACCTTATGAATATTACTATCTTTGGCCTATAATTTAAGACAACAAGGAGACAAAGTGTGTTAGAGCAAGAGAGAGGTTCCACCGAGACTTGAACTCGGATCGCTGGATTCAAAGTCCAAAGTGCTAACCATTACACCATTGAACCCTTGTTGAGCAGAGCTTCATAAGGGCAATGAGAATATAGGCCACAGTCAAGATTTTTACTGACCTATAGTAACCGTTTACTGATATTATATCGAAGCAGCACTGTTGCTGTTGGATGCTGTGCAATCGCAAAGTATTGGCTTCATGTCTCATTTGGATCAAATTCTTCCTCTGGAGTCTAATGATATAGGAATATTACATATTTTCTCTGATGTGCTCTGTTTTTCCAGAATGAAGTGCATCATGCTACTGAATATGTGGGTTCCATGGTGTAATGGTTAGCACTCTGGACTCTGAATCCAGCGATCCGAGTTCAAGTCTCGGTGGGACCTTGGGGCTGCTTCTCTTTTAGAGTTGCCTTTCATTTGCAGATAGATATAACAGCAATAGCTTTGCTTTACAGCCCACTTTGATGGCAGTCTTCTTTGACCAAAGAATATTAATAGTTTCTGGGGATGACTCTCTTTTGCCACAAAGAAACTGCCCACTCTCATATCTCCAAAGCTCCAAGGTATAATGGCTATTAAACTGGCTTTTGATCTCAGCGATTTGCATTGAAAGCCCAGGAGGCCCCTAAAATCAGTTGAATTGTTTCCTGATAATTTAGAGTTTATTTCTTCTTTCGAGAAAGGTGTGATCCAAATAAAGTAAGTACATTTAAACAAGGGCACTTGATCAGTAAATGCACTACTTTCTAGAACTCATAACTCTTGTAAGTTATAAAAAGTTTGCTCTCCATACAGTTTGTCAACTCAAAGAATTACATTTTTTACACATTTAATAAGACCATCAAATTGCTTGAAACATAGGAATGATTGTGAAAGTGAATATGATTCACCCAAATAATTGTATAACATTTTTTAATGTTAATAAAATAGGGCTTTTTCCAATCTTTTCACATCAATGTTGTTTCTGCATGTTCCAGTGAGCAGAGAATCTACTGCACATAGTGTGTACATTTTTCTTTTCATAGAGTTAAGGTTGGACATTATTCATCTGTGGAAAATGTTTCTGAGAGATATCTGGGTGCCCACTCTGATTGACCTTAGGGATTGTACATTAACGATATGTAGTTGCATCACTGTATTGGTATCAGGCACCAAAGTGCATTTAAATGTAATGTCGTGCAGAGAGAGTCGACTGAACTTCTGAATATTAACTCTGTTGAATTGTAATTTGAGAAATTAGAAAATGGAGTGTAAGAGCAAGATAACGGTCCCACCAAGACTGGAACTCGGATCGTTGGATTCAAAGTCCAAAGTGCTAACCATTACACCATGGAACCCTTGCAAGATGCACCTGAGAGCGTTGAATCAGAAATGGTAATATAGAGCACATTTACAATTTTTACAGATTCATAGTCCCAATTGACTGATATCATACAAACACAGCGATGTTGTCGATTGACGTTGTGCTATAGCAATCTCTGTGCTTTATAGAGCATGTAGATCAAATTCTTCCTCTTGAGGCATATGATTAAGCAATATTAAATATTGTTTCTGACTGCCTCTGTTTTGGCATAATGAAGTTCAGCATTTGCGGAAGTATTTAGGTTCCATGGTCTAATGGTTAGTAGGCTGGACTCTGAATTTAGTAATCTGACATGTTATAGTTATATTTTGTTTTCCTTTGGGTGTATTGTCATTTTATGCACATAGATTTCCTAGCAGTGGCTGTGATGAATAGTTCAATTTGATAGCAGCTTCCTTTTGAGAATTTGAAAAAAAAAGAATTAAATAGTCTCTCTGGATGACTCTGCTTTGATTTCTATGTGCACATCCCTTTTGCGTTTCAGAGGGATTGACCAACATACACAACAGTGCTTGGAAGACCTCTTCCTCCCTCATGGCATGTAAAGCTAACCTCTCTCCTACCGTGTGTTTTTTTACTTTTTAACTTCCCCTTCCGAGTCATGATCATGTAACTGAATTTACATTTTTAGATTTTAACTGCAGTAGTTGCTTGTTTTTCATTTTTATTTTTTGTGTACGCATACATCCCTTTTTGTGGGGAGGGGGGAGTGATGTCTGTTTACTTATATTAGCTAATATAGGTCATTTTATGTCCGCTTACAATATGTGTCAGGATTTTTTATGTCGTTTCCAATCAATGTCTAATATCAAGTGGTTTGCAGCAGTCATACAAAGGCACGTAACACCCCCAAAACACCTACATAAGTTAGAAATACTCCGGAAGAGTACTCAGTTTATGAAAAGGCGGTGAATCCCAAATAGAACTGTAAATGTAAGCTAGCAAGCAGACTGTGCACCCCTGTTTGGAACTATGACCTGTGTGTTGCCCTCTATTAACAGAACAATGTAACTGCAGCCCATGTCACATAAAATAGAAAGTAGAGATTATGCAAATTAACTCCCAGAAGAGCCTGGTGTCACCCCAAAAGGTGTCATGCTTTTCACACCAAGAAACATCCACACATAGATCCCTGCGAACCTCAAAAACGTACAGGAAACCCTGTCCAGCGCTTTGCTCCCAGAGGAGATAAGGTTGAAAAACCACCCTATGTTAAAAGTGTCCATAATCCATGCCAGCTGCCCTGTCTATAGAACCTGGCCGTTCGGGGCCTAGGGGCATGAGTGGAAGGGTTTAACCTGCCTGGGTTCTTGGGCATGGTTTCATCATGCCTCAGTTTACAATGGCACTCTGCCACTTTGTCAGGCTTTAAAGAAGCCTGACTCCTGCAGAGCAAAAGATCTGATTATTTCCTTACATGTTTTGTACGTAAGAATGTGGATGGTGCTCTGAGCCTCCTATGGTGGTTATTAAGCATGGTATACATACCATAGCATGTAACTGTGCCTACAAATGGAACATTTTGTTCATTTATTAGGGATTGTGAAAATGGCAAAATCAAATTGCCATTACTGACACAGACCAGCTGCCGCTGTCTGGACATTTCGTCGAAAGACATTTCGTCGAAAGACATTTGGTCGACGTAATTTGGTCGAAAGCCAAATGGTCGTTTTTTTTATTTATTTATATATATTTTTTAGGTTGTAGTTTAGGGAAAAAAAGGGGTTTTTAGAAAAAAAGGGGGTTGGGGGGACCCCCCCAAACCCCCCCCCCAAAAAAAATGTGAAAATAAAAAACAAAGCAATTCGACCATTTGGTTTTCGACCAAATGGTTTCGACCAATTGTCCTGTCGACAAATTTTTTTCGACGAAATGTCTGGCAACCCAGCTGCCGACTGTTGCTATTGACAGGAGTTCCAGGTGTATAAACTGAGGAGATCACCAGTTCAATTACCCGTGAACGCATTTTGAAGCTCATTCACAACCAGTTCATGCCCGTTCTCTCCATTTTGGCTTTCTGGCTGGCCGAGGGGCCCTTCAGTAATGTTCTTTGCTAACCATTACACCATGGGCCCCTTGCTGGTGCAACCTGACAGAGTTGTAACAGAAATGAGAATCGAGATCTCATGCATCATTTTAACAAACTCATATTCCTAGCCCACGGATATAATGCAAATGTGGAACTGTTTAGTTGGTTGTTGCGCAATAGCAAACTCTTTGCTTTACAGCTCATTTGGATAGGATTCTTCCTCTGGAGGCATAAGATAAAAGAATATTGCATACATTCTCTAAAAGGCTCTTTTCTTGCTGCAATGACGTTCATCATGTCACTAAGTATGTAGGTTCCATGGTGTAATGGTTAGCACTCTGGACTCTGAATCCAGCGATCCGAGTTCAAATCTCGGTGGGACCTTGGGAATTACTGTGTTTGTTTTCCTCTCAGTGTCTTGTTTTAATAGCAATGACGCTGCTGTGTCGCCCACTTTCATAGCATTATTCCCTGGGTGCATTTGAAAAAAGAAAGATTTTCCATGGATGACGCTCTTTAGCCACAATGAAACCCACCACTTTCTGTGGTGTGAAAGACCCATGGTGTAATGGTAGCACCCTGGAGGTTGAATCCAATAATTTGCATTCAAATCTCTGTAAGAGTTTACCATCAGTCGAACCTTTCCCTTATCGTTTATTGTGGATGTCTTCTTTGAAGAAAGGTATGATCCAACTAAAGTAAGTACATTCACGAATGTGCCCTTGGTCGGTACAAACAGTATTTATACACCTCAGGCCTTTTGTGAATTAAGAAAAGTGTGTTCTTCGTTCTATTTTTCATCTCAAACTGATACCTTCATTTTACAAACATGTAAAGGCTGTTAAGACGCTTGATTAATATCATTGATTCTGAATGTGGTCGCTTTTCATAGGATTAACCCTTTAACAATTTTGAAAGAGAATGGCGATACATTAGAGCTGCTTTTCCCAAAATGGTATTATTAATGTTGTTGCTGCATCTTCAAGTAAAAAGAGAATCCATTGGGTCACAGATTGAGCATGTTTCTTAACATTGAGTTAAGTTTGAAAATTTCAAATCTTTTATGTATGTTTCCGATGCAGATCTGCCCATCGACTCAGAATGACCTCACTGTTCATACATTTAAAAAAAATGCATAAAGGTTAAGGTGCTAGGCACAAAAGTGGATTTTTATGAAAAGTTATGCCAGAGAGTGAGAGCGAAAATGAATACCCTACACCACTAACCTTATGAATATTACTATCTTTGGCCTATAATTTAAGACAACAAGGAGACAAAGTGTGTTAGAGCAAGAGAGAGGTTCCACCGATTCAAAGTCCAAAGTGCTAACCATTACACCATGGAACCCTTGTTGAGCAGAGCTTCATAAGGGCAATGAGAATATAGGGCACAGTCAAGATTTTTACTGACCTATAGTAACCGTTTACTGATATTATATCGAAGCAGCACTGTTGCTGTTGGATGCTGTGCAATCGCAAAGTATTGGCTTCATGTCTCATTTGGATCACATTCTTCCTCTGGAGTCTAATGATATAGGAATATTACATATTTTCTCTGATGTGCTCTGTTTTTCCAGAATGAAGTGCATCATGCTACTGAATATGTGGGTTCCATGGTGTAATGGTTAGCACTCTGGACTCTGGATCCAGCGATCCGAGTTCAAGTCTCGGTGGGACCTTGGGGCTGCTTCTCTTTTAGAGTTGCCTTTCATTTGCAGATAGATATAACAGCAATAGCTTTGCTTTACAGCCCACTTTGATGGCAGTCTTCTTTGACCAAAGAATATTAATAGTTTCTGGGGATGACTCTCTTTTGCCACAAAGAAACTGCCCACTCTCATATCTCCAAAGCTCCAAGGTATAATGGCTATTAAACTGGCTTTTGATCTCAGCGATTTGCATTGAAAGCCCAGGAGGCCCCTAAAATCAGTTGAATTGTTTCCTGATAATTTAGAGTTTATTTCTTCTTTCGAGAAAGGTGTGATCCAAATAAAGTAAGTACATTTAAACAAGGGCACTTGATCAGTAAATGCACTACTTTCTAGAACTCATAACTCTTGTAAGTTATAAAAAGTTTGCTCTCCATACAGTTTGTCAACTCAAAGAATTACATTTTTTACACATTTAATAAGACCATCAAATTGCTTGAAACATAGGAATGATTGTGAAAGTGAATATGATTCACCAAAATAATTGTATAACATTTTTTAATGTTAATAAAATAGGGCTTTTTCCAATCTTTTCACATCAATGTTGTTTCTGCATGTTCCAGTGAGCAGAGAATCTACTGCACATAGTGTGTACATTTTTCTTTTCATAGAGTTAAGGTTGGACATTATTCATCTGTGGAAAATGTTTCTGAGAGATATCTGGGTGCCCACTCTGATTGACCTTAGGGATTGTACATTAACGATATGTAGTTGCATCACTGTATTGGTATCAGGCACCAAAGTGCATTTAAATGTAATGTCGTGCAGAGAGAGTCGACTGAACTTCTGAATATTAACTCTGTTGAATTGTAATTTGAGAAATTAGAAAATGGAGTGTAAGAGCAAGATAACGGTCCCACCGAGACTTGAACTCGGATCGTTGGATTCAAAGTCCAAAGTGCTAACCATTACACCATGGAACCCTTGCAAGATGCACCTGAGAGCGTTAAATCAGAAATGGTAATATAGAGCACATTTACAATTTTTACAGATTCATAGTCCCAATTGACTGATATCATACAAACACAGCGATGTTGTCGATTGACGTTGTGCTATAGCAATCTCTGTGCTTTATAGAGCATGTAGATCAAATTCTTCCTCTTGAGGCATATGATTAAGCAATATTAAATATTGTTTCTGACTGCCTCTGTTTTGGCATAATGAAGTTCAGCATTTGCGGAAGTATTTAGGTTCCATGGTCTAATGGTTAGTAGGCTGGACTCTGAATTTAGTAATCTGACATGTTATAGCTATATTTTGTTTTCCTTTGGGTGTATTGTCATTTTATGCACATAGATTTCCTAGCAGTGGCTGTGATGAATAGTTCAATTTGATAGCAGCTTCCTTTTGAGAATTTGAAAAAAAAAGAATTAAATAGTCTCTCTGGATGACTCTGCTTTGATTTCTATGTGCACATCCCTTTTGCGTTTCAGAGGGATTGACCAACATACACAACAGTGCTTGGAAGACCTCTTCCTCCCTCATGGCATGTAAAGCTAACCTCTCTCCTAACGTGTGTTTTTTTACTTTTTAACTTCCCCTTCCGAGTCATGATCATGTAACTGAATTTACATTTTTAGATTTTAACTGCAGTAGTTGCTTGTTTTTCATTTTTATTTTTTGTGTACGCATACATCCCTTTTTGTGGGGAGGGGGGAGTGATGTCTGTTTACTTATATTAGCTAATATAGGTCATTTTATGTCCGCTTACAATATGTGTCAGGATTTTTTATGTCGTTTCCAATCAATGTCTAATATCAAGTGGTTTGCAGCAGTCATACAAAGGCACGTAACACCCCCAAAACACCTACATAAGTTAGAAATACTCCGGAAGAGTACTCAGTTTATGAAAAGGCGGTGAATCCCAAATAGAACTGTAAATGTAAGCTAGCAAGCAGACTGTGCACCCCTGTTTGGAACTATGACCTGTGTGTTGCCCTCTATTAACAGAACAATGTAACTGCAGCCCATGTCACATAAAATAGAAAGTAGAGATTATGCAAATTAACTCCCAGAAGAGCCTGGTGTCACCCCAAAAGGTGTCATGCTTTTCACACCAAGAAACATCCACACATAGATCCCTGCGAACCTCAAAAACGTACAGGAAACCCTGTCCAGCGCTTTGCTCCCAGAGGAGATAAGGTTGAAAAACCACCCTATGTTAAAAGTGTCCATAATCCATGCCAGCTGCCCTGTCTATAGAACCTGGCCGTTCGGGGCCTAGGGGCATGAGTGGAAGGGTTTAACCTGCCTGGGTTCTTGGGCATGGTTTCATCATGCCTCAGTTTACAATGGCACTCTGCCACTTTGTCAGGCTTTAAAGAAGCCTGACTCCTGCAGAGCAAAAGATCTGATTATTTCCTTACATGTTTTGTACGTAAGAATGCGGATGGTGCTCTGAGCCTCCTATGGTGGTTATTAAGCATGGTATACATACCATAGCATGTAACTGTGCCTACAAATGGAACATTTTGTTCATTTATTAGGGAGTTGTGAAAATGGCAAAATCAAATTGCCATTACTGACACAGACCAGCTGCCGCTGTCCGGACATTTCGTCGAAAGACATTTCGTCGAAAGACATTTGGTCGACGTAATTTGGTCGAAAGCCAAATGGTCGTTTTTTTTATTTATTTATATATATATTTTTTAGGTTGTAGTTTAGGGAAAAAAAGGGGTTTTTAGAAAAAAAGGGGGTTGGGGGGACCCCCCCAAACCCCCCCCCAAAAAAAAATGTGAAAATAAAAAACAAAGCAATTCTACCATTTGGTTTTCGCCAAATGGTTTCGACCAATTGTCCTGTCGACAAATTTTTTTTGACGAAATGTCTGGCAACCCAGCTGCCGACTGTTGCTATTGACAGGAGTTCCAGGTGTATAAACTGAGGAGATCACCAGTTCAATTACCCGTGAACGCATTTTGAAGCTCATTCACAACCAGTTCATGCCCGTTCTCTCCATTTTGGCTTTCTGGCTGGCCGAGGGGCCCTTCAGTAATGTTCTTTGCTAACCATTACACCATGGGCCCCTTGCTGGTGCAACCTGACAGAGTTGTAACAGAAATGAGAATCGAGATCTCATGCATCATTTTAACAAACTCATATTCCTAGCCCACGGATATTATGCAAATGTGGAACTGTTTAGTTGGTTGTTGCGCAATAGCAAACTCTTTGCTTTACAGCTCATTTGGATAGGATTCTTCCTCTGGAGGCATAAGATAAAAGAATATTGCATACATTCTCTAAAAGGCTCTTTTTTTGCTGCAATGACGTTCATCATGTCACTAAGTATGTAGGTTCCATGGTGTAATGGTTAGCACTCTGGACTCTGAATCCAGCGATCCGAGTTCAAATCTCGGTGGGACCTTGGGAATTACTGTGTTTGTTTTCCTCTCAGTGTCTTGTTTTAATAGCAATGACGCTGCTGTGTCGCCCACTTTCATAGCATTATTCCCTGGGTGCATTTGAAAAAAGAAAGATTTTCCATGGATGACGCTCTTTAGCCACAATGAAACCCACCACTTTCTGTGGTGTGAAAGACCCATGGTGTAATGGTAGCACCCTGGAGGTTGAATCCAATAATTTGCATTCAAATCTCTGTAAGAGTTTACCATCAGTCGAACCTTTCCCTTATCGTTTATTGTGGATGTCTTCTTTGAAGAAAGGTATGATCCAACTAAAGTAAGTACATTCACGAATGGGCCCTTGGTCGGTACAAACAGTATTTATACACCTCAGGCCTTTTGTGAATTAAGAAAAGTGTGTTCTTCGTTCTATTTTTCATCTCAAACTGATACCTTCATTTTACAAACATGTAAAGGCTGTTAAGACGCTTGATTAATATCATTGATTCTGAATGTGGTCGCTTTTCATAGGATTAACCCTTTAACAATTTTGAAAGAGAATGGCGATACAATAGAGCTGCTTTTCCCAAAATGGTATTATTAATGTTGTTGCTGCATCTTCAAGTAAAAAGAGAATCCATTGGGTCACAGATTGAGCATGTTTCTTAACATTGAGTTAAGTTTGAAAATTTCAAATCTTTTATGTATGTTTCCGATGCAGATCTGCCCATCGACTCAGAATGACCTCACTGTTCATACATTTAAAAAAAATGCATAAAGGTTAAGGTGCTAGGCACAAAAGTGGATTTTTATGAAAAGTTATGCCAGAGAGTGAGAGCGAAAATGAATACCCTACACCACTAACCTTATGAATATTACTATCTTTGGCCTATAATTTAAGACAACAAGGAGACAAAGTGTGTTAGAGCAAGAGAGAGGTTCCACCGAGACTTGAACTCGGATCGCTGGATTCAAAGTCCAAAGTGCTAACCATTACACCATGGAACCCTTGTTGAGCAGAGCTTCATAAGGGCAATGAGAATATAGGGCACAGTCAAGATTTTTACTGACCTATAGTAACCGTTTACTGATATTATATCGAAGCAGCACTGTTGCTGTTGGATGCTGTGCAATCGCAAAGTATTGGCTTCATGTCTCATTTGGATCAAATTCTTCCTCTGGAGTCTAATGATATAGGAATATTACATATTTTCTCTGATGTGCTCTGTTTTTCCAGAATGAAGTGCATCATGCTACTGAATATGTGGGTTCCATGGTGTAATGGTTAGCACTCTGGACTCTGAATTCAGAGTTCAAGTCTCGGTGGGACCTTGGGGCTTCTTCTCTTTTAGAGTTGCCTTTCATTTGCAGATAGATATAACAGCAATAGCTTTGCTTTACAGCCCACTTTGATGGCAGTCTTCTTTGACCAAAGAATATTAATAGTTTCTGGGGATGACTCTCTTTTGCCACAAAGAAACTGCCCACTCTCATATCTCCAAAGCTCCAAGGTATAATGGCTATTAAACTGGCTTTTGATCTCAGCGATTTGCATTGAAAGCCCAGGAGGCCCCTAAAATCAGTTGAATTGTTTCCTGATAATTTAGAGTTTATTTCTTCTTTCGAGAAAGGTGTGATCCAAATAAAGTAAGTACATTTAAACAAGGGCACTTGATCAGTAAATGCACTACTTTCTAGAACTCATAACTCTTGTAAGTTATAAAAAGTTTGCTCTCCATACAGTTTGTCACCTCAAAGAATTACATTTTTTACACATTTAATAAGACCATCAAATTGCTTGAAACATAGGAATGATTGTGAAAGTGAATATGATTCACCAAAATAATTGTATAACATTTTTTAATGTTAATAAAATAGGGCTTTTTCCAATCTTTTCACATCAATGTTGTTTCTGCATGTTCCAGTGAGCAGAGAATCTACTGCACATAGTGTGTACATTTTTCTTTTCATAGAGTTAAGGTTGGACATTATTCATCTGTGGAAAATGTTTCTGAGAGATATCTGGGTGCCCACTCTGATTGACCTTAGGGATTGTACATTAACGATATGTAGTTGCATCACTGTATTGGTATCAGGCACCAAAGTGCATTTAAATATAATGTCGTGCAGAGAGAGTCGACTGAACTTCTGAATATTAACTCTGTTGAATTGTAATTTGAGAAATTAGAAAATGGAGTGTAAGAGCAAGATAACGGTCCCACCGAGACTTGAACTCGGATCGTTGGATTCAAAGTCCAAAGTGCTAACCATTACACCATGGAACCCTTGCAAGATGCACCTGAGAGCGTTGAATCAGAAATGGTAATATAGAGCACATTTACAATTTTTACAGATTCATAGTCCCAATTGACTGATATCATACAAACACAGCGATGTTGTCGATTGACGTTGTGCTATAGCAATCTCTGTGCTTTATAGAGCATGTAGATCAAATTCTTCCTCTTGAGGCATATGATTAAGCAATATTAAATATTGTTTCTGACTGCCTCTGTTTTGGCATAATGAAGTTCAGCATTTGCGGAAGTATTTAGGTTCCATGGTCTAATGGTTAGTAGGCTGGACTCTGAATTTAGTAATCTGACATGTTATAGCTATATTTTGTTTTCCTTTGGGTGTATTGTCATTTTATGCACATAGATTTCCTAGCAGTGGCTGTGATGAATAGTTCAATTTGATAGCAGCTTCCTTTTGAGAATTTGAAAAAAAAAGAATTAAATAGTCTCTCTGGATGACTCTGCTTTGATTTCTATGTGCACATCCCTTTTGCGTTTCAGAGGGATTGACCAACATACAAAACAGTGCTTGGAAGACCTCTTCCTCCCTCATGGCATGTAAAGCTAACCTCTCTCCTACCGTGTGTTTTTTTACTTTTTAACTTCCCCTTCCGAGTCATGATCATGTAACTGAATTTACATTTTTAGATTTTAACTGCAGTAGTTGCTTGTTTTTCATTTTTATTTTTTGTGTACGCATACATCCCTTTTTGTGGGGAGGCGGGAGTGATGTCTGTTTACTTATATTAGCTAATATAGGTCATTTTATGTCCGCTTACAATATGTGTCAGGATTTTTTATGTCGTTTCCAATCAATGTCTAATATCAAGTGGTTTGCAGCAGTCATACAAAGGCACGTAACACCCCCAAAACACCTACATAAGTTAGAAATACTCCGGAAGAGTACTCAGTTTATGAAAAGGCGGTGAATCCCAAATAGAACTGTAAATGTAAGCTAACAAGCAGACTGTGCACCCCTGTTTGGAACTATGACCTGTGTGTTGCCCTCTATTAACAGAACAATGTAACTGCAGCCCATGTCACATAAAATAGAAAGTAGAGATTATGCAAATTAACTCCCAGAAGAGCCTGGTGTCACCCCAAAAGGTGTCATGCTTTTCACACCAAGAAACATCCACACATAGATCCCTGCGAACCTCAAAAACGTACAGGAAACCCTGTCCAGCGCTTTGCTCCCAGAGGAGATAAGGTTGAAAAACCACCCTATGTTAAAAGTGTCCATAATCCATGCCAGCTGCCCTGTCTATAGAACCTGGCCGTTCGGGGCCTAGGGGCATGAGTGGAAGGGTTTAACCTGCCTGGGTTCTTGGGCATGGTTTCATCATGCCTCAGTTTACAATGGCACTCTGCCACTTTGTCAGGCTTTAAAGAAGCCTGACTCCTGCAGAGCAAAAGATCTGATTATTTCCTTACATGTTTTGTACGTAAGAATGCGGATGGTGCTATGAGCCTCCTATGGTGGTTATTAAGCATGGTATACATACCATAGCATGTAACTGTGCCTACAAATGGAACATTTTGTTCATTTATTAGGGAGTTGTGAAAATGGCAAAATCAAATTGCCATTACTGACACAGACCAGCTGCCGCTGTCCGGACATTTCGTCGAAAGACATTTCGTCGAAAGACATTTGGTCGACGTAATTTGGTCGAAAGCCAAATGGTCGTTTTTTTTATTTATTTATATATATATTTTTTAGGTTGTAGTTTAGGGAAAAAAAGGGGTTTTTAGAAAAAAAGGGGGGTGGGGGGACCCCCCCAAACCCCCCCCCCAAAAAAAATGTGAAAATAAAAAACAAAGCAATTCGACCATTTGGTTTTCGACCAAATGGTTTCGACCAATTGTCCTGTCGACAAATTTTTTTTGACGAAATGTCTGGCAACCCAGCTGCCGACTGTTGCTATTGACAGGAGTTCCAGGTGTATAAACTGAGGAGATCACCAGTTCAATTACCTGTGAACGCATTTTGAAGCTCATTCACAACCAGTTCATGCCCGTTCTCTCCATTTTGGCTTTCTGGCTGGCCGAGGGGCCCTTCAGTAATGTTCTTTGCTAACCATTACACCATGGGCCCCTTGCTGGTGCAACCTGACAGAGTTGTAACAGAAATGAGAATCGAGATCTCATGCATCATTTTAACAAACTCATATTCCTAGCCCACGGATATTATGCAAATGTGGAACTGTTTAGTTGGTTGTTGCGCAATAGCAAACTCTTTGCTTTACAGCTCATTTGGATAGGATTCTTCCTCTGGAGGCATAAGATAAAAGAATATTGCATACATTCTCTAAAAGGCTCTTTTTTTGCTGCAATGACGTTCATCATGTCACTAAGTATGTAGGTTCCATGGTGTAATGGTTAGCACTCTGGACTCTGAATCCAGCGATCCGAGTTCAAATCTCGGTGGGACCTTGGGAATTACTGTGTTTGTTTTCCTCTCAGTGTCTTGTTTTAATAGCAATGACGCTGCTGTGTCGCCCACTTTCATAGCATTATTCCCTGGGTGCATTTGAAAAAAGAAAGATTTTCCATGGATGACGCTCTTTAGCCACAATGAAACCCACCACTTTCTGTGGTGTGAAAGACCCATGGTGTAATGGTAGCACCCTGGAGGTTGAATCCAATAATTTGCATTCAAATCTCTGTAAGAGTTTACCATCAGTCGAACCTTTCCCTTATCGTTTATTGTGGATGTCTTCTTTGAAGAAAGGTATGATCCAACTAAAGTAAGTACATTCACGAATGGGCCCTTGGTCGGTACAAACAGTATTTATACACCTCAGGCCTTTTGTGAATTAAGAAAAGTGTGTTCTTCGTTCTATTTTTCATCTCAAACTGATACCTTCATTTTACAAACATGTAAAGGCTGTTAAGACGCTTGATTAATATCATTGATTCTGAATGTGGTCGCTTTTCATAGGATTAACCCTTTAACAATTTTGAAAGAGAATGGCGATACAATAGAGCTGCTTTTCCCAAAATGGTATTATTAATGTTGTTGCTGCATCTTCAAGTAAAAAGAGAATCCATTGGGTCACAGATTGAGCATGTTTCTTAACATTGAGTTAAGTTTGAAAATTTCAAATCTTTTATGTATGTTTCCGATGCAGATCTGCCCATCGACTCAGAATGACCTCACTGTTCATACATTTAAAAAAAAATGCATAAAGGTTAAGGTGCTAGGCACAAAAGTGGATTTTTATGAAAAGTTATGCCAGAGAGTGAGAGCGAAAATGAATACCCTACACCACTAACCTTATGAATATTACTATCTTTGGCCTATAATTTAAGACAACAAGGAGACAAAGTGTGTTAGAGCAAGAGAGAGGTTCCACCGAGACTTGAACTCGGATCGCTGGATTCAAAGTCCAAAGTGCTAACCATTTCACCATGGAACCCTTGTTGAGCAGAGCTTCATAAGGGCAATGAGAATATAGGGCACAGTCAAGATTTTTACTGACCTATAGTAACCGTTTACTGATATTATATCGAAGCAGCACTGTTGCTGTTGGATGCTGTGCAATCGCAAAGTATTGGCTTCATGTCTCATTTGGATCAAATTCTTCCTCTGGAGTCTAATGATATAGGAATATTACATATTTCTCTGATGTGCTCTGTTTTTCCAGAATGAAGTGCATCATGCTACTGAATATGTGGGTTCCATGGTGTAATGGTTAGCACTCTGGACTCTGAATCCAGCGATCCGAGTTCAAGTCTCGGTGGGACCTTGGGGCTGCTTCTCTTTTAGAGTTGCCTTTCATTTGCAGATAGATATAACAGCAATAGCTTTGCTTTACAGCCCACTTTGATGGCAGTCTTCTTTGACCAAAGAATATTAATAGTTTCTGGGCATGACTCTCTTTTGCCACAAAGAAACTGCCCACTCTCATATCTCCAAAGCTCCAAGGTATAATGGCTATTAAACTGGCTTTTGATCTCAGCGATTTGCATTGAAAGCCCAGGAGGCCCCTAAAATCAGTTGAATTGTTTCCTGATAATTTAGAGTTTATTTCTTCTTTCGAGAAAGGTGTGATCCAAATAAAGTAAGTACATTTAAACAAGGGCACTTGATCAGTAAATGCACTACTTTCTAGAACTCATAACTCTTGTAAGTTATAAAAAGTTTGCTCTCCATACAGTTTGTCAACTCAAAGAATTACATTTTTTACACATTTAATAAGACCATCAAATTGCTTGAAACATAGGAATGATTGTGAAAGTGAAGATGATTCACCAAAATAATTGTATAACATTTTTTAATGTTAATAAAATAGGGCTTTTTCCAATCTTTTCACATCAATGTTGTTTCTGCATGTTCCAGTGAGCAGAGAATCTACTGCACATAGTGTGTACATTTTTCTTTTCATAGAGTTAAGGTTGGACATTATTCATCTGTGGAAAATGTTTCTGAGAGATATCTGGGTGCCCACTCTGATTGACCTTAGGGATTGTACATTAACGATATGTAGTTGCATCACTGTATTGGTATCAGGCACCAAAGTGCATTTAAATGTAATGTCGTGCAGAGAGAGTCGACTGAACTTCTGAATATTAACTCTGTTGAATTGTAATTTGAGAAATTAGAAAATGGAGTGTAAGAGCAAGATAACGGTCCCACCGAGACTTGAACTCGGATCGTTGGATTCAAAGTCCAAAGTGCTAACCATTACACCATGGAACCCTTGCAAGATGCACCTGAGAGTGTTGAATCAGAAATGGTAATATAGAGCACATTTACAATTTTTACAGATTCATAGTCCCAATTGACTGATATCATACAAACACAGCGATGTTGTCGATTGACGTTGTGCTATAGCAATCTCTGTGCTTTATAGAGCATGTAGATCAAATTCTTCCTCTTGAGGCATATGATTAAGCAATATTAAATATTGTTTCTGACTGCCTCTGTTTTGGCATAATGAAGTTCAGCATTTGCGGAAGTATTTAGGTTCCATGGTCTAATGGTTAGTAGGCTGGACTCTGAATTTAGTAATCTGACATGTTATAGCTATATTTTGTTTTCCTTTGGGTGTATTGTCATTTTATGCACATAGATTTCCTAGCAGTGGCTGTGATGAATAGTTCAATTTGATAGCAGCTTCCTTTTGAGAATTTGAAAAAAAAAGAATTAAATAGTCTCTCTGGATGACTCTGCTTTGATTTCTATGTGCACATCCCTTTTGCGTTTCAGAGGGATTGACCAACATACACAACAGTGCTTGGAAGACCTCTTCCTCCCTCATGGCATGTAAAGCTAACCTCTCTCCTACCGTGTGTTTTTTTACTTTTTAACTTCCCCTTCCGAGTCATGATCATGTAACTGAATTTACATTTTTAGATTTTAACTGCAGTAGTTGCTTGTTTTTCATTTTTATTTTTTGTGTACGCATACATCCCTTTTTGTGGGGAGGGGGGAGTGATGTCTGTTTACTTATATTAGCTAATATAGGTCATTTTATGTCCGCTTACAATATGTGTCAGGATTTTTTATGTCGTTTCCAATCAATGTCTAATATCAAGTGGTTTGCAGCAGTCATACAAAGGCACGTAACACCCCCAAAACACCTACATAAGTTAGAAATACTCCGGAAGAGTACTCAGTTTATGAAAAGGCGGTGAATCCCAAATAGAACTGTAAATGTAAGCTAGCAAGCAGACTGTGCACCCCTGTTTGGAACTATGACCTGTGTGTTGCCCTCTATTAACAGAACAATGTAACTGCAGCCCATGTCACATAAAATAGAAAGTAGAGATTATGCAAATTAACTCCCAGAAGAGCCTGGTGTCACCCCAAAAGGTGTCATGCTTTTCACACCAAGAAACATCCACACATAGATCCCTGCGAACCTCAAAAACGTACAGGAAACCCTGTCCAGCGCTTTGCTCCCAGAGGAGATAAGGTTGAAAAACCACCCTATGTTAAAAGTGTCCATAATCCATGCCAGCTGCCCTGTCTAGTTCGGGGCCTAGGGGCATGAGTGGAAGGGTTTAACCTGCCTGGGTTCTTGGGCATGGTTTCATCATGCCTCAGTTTACAATGGCACTCTGCCACTTTGTCAGGCTTTAAAGAAGCCTGACTCCTGCAGAGCAAAAGATCTGATTATTTCCTTACATGTTTTGTACGTAAGAATGCGGATGGTGCTCTGAGCCTCCTATGGTGGTTATTAAGCATGGTATACATACCATAGCATGTAACTGTGCCTACAAATGGAACATTTTGTTCATTTATTAGGGAGTTGTGAAAATGGCAAAATCAAATTGCCATTACTGACACAGACCAGCTGCCGCTGTCCGGACATTTCGTCGAAAGACATTTCGTCGAAAGACATTTGGTCGACGTAATTTGGTCGAAAGCCAAATGGTCGTTTTTTTTATTTATTTATATATATATTTTTTAGGTTGTAGTTTAGGGAAAAAAAGGGGTTTTTAGAAAAAAAGGGGGTTGGGGGGACCCCCCCAAACCCCCCCCCCCCCAAAAAAAATGTGAAAATAAAAAACAAAGCAATTCGACCATTTGGTTTTCGACCAAATGGTTTCGACCAATTGTCCTGTCGACAAATTTTTTTTGACGAAATGTCTGGCAACCCAGCTGCCGACTGTTGCTATTGACAGGAGTTCCAGGTGTATAAACTGAGGAGATCACCAGTTCAATTGCCTGTGAACGCATTTTGAAGCTCATTCACAACCAGTTCATGCCCGTTCTCTCCATTTTGGCTTTCTGGCTGGCCGAGGGGCCCTTCAGTAATGTTCTTTGCTAACCATTACACCATGGGCCCCTTGCTGGTGCAACCTGACAGAGTTGTAACAGAAATGAGAATCGAGATCTCATGCATCATTTTAACAAACTCATATTCCTAGCCCACGGATATTATGCAAATGTGGAACTGTTTAGTTGGTTGTTGCGCAATAGCAAACTCTTTGCTTTACAGCTCATTTGGATAGGATTCTTCCTCTGGAGGCATAAGATAAAAGAATATTGCATACATTCTCTAAAAGGCTCTTTTTTTGCTGCAATGACGTTCATCATGTCACTAAGTATGTAGGTTCCATGGTGTAATGGTTAGCACTCTGGACTCTGAATCCAGCGATCCGAGTTCAAATCTCGGTGGGACCTTGGGAATTACTGTGTTTGTTTTCCTCTCAGTGTCTTGTTTTAATAGCAATGACGCTGCTGTGTCGCCCACTTTCATAGCATTATTCCCTGGGTGCATTTGAAAAAAGAAAGATTTTCCATGGATGACGCTCTTTAGCCACAATGAAACCCACCACTTTCTGTGGTGTGAAAGACCCATGGTGTAATGGTAGCACCCTGGAGGTTGAATCCAATAATTTGCATTCAAATCTCTGTAAGAGTTTACCATCAGTCGAACCTTTCCCTTATCGTTTATTGTGGATGACTTCTTTGAAGAAAGGTATGATCCAACTAAAGTAAGTACATTCACGAATGGGCCCTTGGTCGGTACAAACAGTATTTATACACCTCAGGCCTTTTGTGAATTAAGAAAAGTGTGTTCTTCGTTCTATTTTTCATCTCAAACTGATACCTTCATTTTACAAACATGTAAAGGCTGTTAAGACGCTTGATTAATATCATTGATTCTGAATGTGGTCGCTTTTCATAGGATTAACCCTTTAACAATTTTGAAAGAGAATGGCGATACAATAGAGCTGCTTTTCCCAAAATGGTATTATTAATGTTGTTGCTGCATCTTCAAGTAAAAAGAGAATCCATTGGGTCACAGATTGAGCATGTTTCTTAACATTGAGTTAAGTTTGAAAATTTCAAATCTTTTATGTATGTTTCCGATGCAGATCTGCCCATCGACTCAGAATGACCTCACTGTTCATACATTTAAAAAAAATGCATAAAGGTTAAGGTGCTAGGCACAAAAGTGGATTTTTATGAAAAGTTATGCCAGAGAGTGAGAGCGAAAATGAATACCCTACACCACTAACCTTATGAATATTACTATCTTTGGCCTATAATTTAAGACAACAAGGAGACAAAGTGTGTTAGAGCAAGAGAGAGGTTCCACCGAGACTTGAACTCGGATCGCTGGATTCAAAGTCCAAAGTGCTAACCATTACACCATGGAACCCTTGTTGAGCAGAGCTTCATAAGGGCAATGAGAATATAGGGCACAGTCAAGATTTTTACTGACCTATAGTAACCGTTTACTGATATTATATCGAAGCAGCACTGTTGCTGTTGGATGCTGTGCAATCGCAAAGTATTGGCTTCATGTCTCATTTGGATCAAATTCTTCCTCTGGAGTCTAATGATATAGGAATATTACATATTTTCTCTGATGTGCTCTGTTTTTCCAGAATGAAGTGCATCATGCTACTGAATATGTGGGTTCCATGGTGTAATGGTTAGCACTCTGGACTCTGAATCCAGCGATCCGAGTTCAAGTCTCGGTGGGACCTTGGGGCTGCTTCTCTTTTAGAGTTGCCTTTCATTTGCAGATAGATATAACAGCAATAGCTTTGCTTTACAGCCCACTTTGATGGCAGTCTTCTTTGACCAAAGAATATTAATAGTTTCTGGGGATGACTCTCTTTTGCCACAAAGAAACTGCCCACTCTCATATCTCCAAAGCTCCAAGGTATAATGGCTATTAAACTGGCTTTTGATCTCAGCGATTTGCATTGAAAGCCCAGGAGGCCCCTAAAATCAGTTGAATTGTTTCCTGATAATTTAGAGTTTATTTCTTCTTTCGAGAAAGGTGTGATCCAAATAAAGTAAGTACATTTAAACAAGGGCACTTGATCAGTAAATGCACTACTTTCTAGAACTCATAACTCTTGTAAGTTATAAAAAGTTTGCTCTCCATACAGTTTGTCAACTCAAAGAATTACATTTTTTACACATTTAATAAGACCATCAAATTGCTTGAAACATAGGAATGATTGTGAAAGTGAATATGATTCACCAAAATAATTGTATAACATTTTTTAATGTTAATAAAATAGGGCTTTTTCCAATCTTTTCACATCAATGTTGTTTCTGCATGTTCCAGTGAACAGAGAATCTACTGCACATAGTGTGTACATTTTTCTTTTCATAGAGTTAAGGTTGGACATTATTCATCTGTGGAAAATGTTTCTGAGAGATATCTGGGTGCCCACTCTGATTGACCTTAGGGATTGTACATTAACGATATGTAGTTGCATCACTGTATTGGTATCAGGCACCAAAGTGCATTTAAATGTAATGTCGTGCAGAGAGAGTCGACTGAACTTCTGAATATTAACTCTGTTGAATTGTAATTTGAGAAATTAGAAAATGGAGTGTAAGAGCAAGATAACGGTCCCACCGAGACTTGAACTCGGATCGTTGGATTCAAAGTCCAAAGTGCTAACCATTACACCATGGAACCCTTGCAAGATGCACCTGAGAGCGTTGAATCAGAAATGGCAATATAGAGCACATTTACAATTTTTACAGATTCATAGTCCCAATTGACTGATATCATACAAACACAGCGATGTTGTCGATTGACGTTGTGCTATAGCAATCTCTGTGCTTTATAGAGCATGTAGATCAAATTCTTCCTCTTGAGGCATATGATTAAGCAATATTAAATATTGTTTCTGACTGCCTCTGTTTTGGCATAATGAAGTTCAGCATTTGCGGAAGTATTTAGGTTCCATGGTCTAATGGTTAGTAGGCTGGACTCTGAATTTAGTAATCTGACATGTTATAGCTATATTTTGTTTTCCTTTGGGTGTATTGTCATTTTATGCACATAGATTTCCTAGCAGTGGCTGTGATGAATAGTTCAATTTGATAGCAGCTTCCTTTTGAGAATTTGAAAAAAAAAGAATTAAATAGTCTCTCTGGATGACTCTGCTTTGATTTCTATGTGCACATCCCTTTTGCGTTTCAGAGGGATTGACCAACATACACAACAGTGCTTGGAAGACCTCTTCCTCCCTCATGGCATGTAAAGCTAACCTCTCTCCTACCGTGTGTTTTTTTACTTTTTAACTTCCCCTTCCGAGTCATGATCATGTAACTGAATTTACATTTTTAGATTTTAACTGCAGTAGTTGCTTGTTTTTCATTTTTATTTTTTGTGTACGCATACATCCCTTTTTGTGGGGAGGGGGGAGTGATGTCTGTTTACTTATATTAGCTAATATAGGTCATTTTATGTCCGCTTACAATATGTGTCAGGATTTTTTATGTCGTTTCCAATCAATGTCTAATATCAAGTGGTTTGCAGCAGTCATACAAAGGCACGTAACACCCCCAAAACACCTACATAAGTTAGATATACTCCGGAAGAGTACTCAGTTTATGAAAAGGCGGTGAATCCCAAATAGAACTGTAAATGTAAGCTAGCAAGCAGACTGTGCACCCCTGTTTGGAACTATGACCTGTGTGTTGCCCTCTATTAACAGAACGATGTAACTGCAGCCCATGTCACATAAAATAGAAAGTAGAGATTATGCAAATTAACTCCCAGAAGAGCCTGGTGTCACCCCAAAAGGTGTCATGCTTTTCACACCAAGAAACATCCACACATAGATCCCTGCAAACCTCAAAAACGTACAGGAAACCCTGTCCAGCGCTTTGCTCCCAGAGGAGATAAGGTTGAAAAACCACCCTATGTTAAAAGTGTCCATAATCCATGCCAGCTGCCCTGTCTATAGAACCTGGACGTTCGTGGCCGTGGGCCTAGGGGCATGAGTGGAAGGGTTTAACCTGCCTGGGTTCTTGGGCATGGTTTCATCATGCCTCAGTTTACAATGGCACTCTGCCACTTTGTCAGGCTTTAAAGAAGCCTGACTCCTGCAGAGCAAAAGATCTGATTATTTCCTTACATGTTTTGTACGTAAGAATGCGGATGGTGCTCTGAGCCTCCTATGGTGGTTATTAAGCATGGTATACATACCATAGCATGTAACTGTGCCTACAAATGGAACATTTTGTTCATTTATTAGGGAGTTGTGAAAATGGCAAAATCAAATTGCCATTACTGACACAGACCAGCTGCCGCTGTCCGGACATTTCGTCGAAAGACATTTCGTCGAAAGACATTTGGTCGACGTAATTTGGTCGAAAGCCAAATGGTCGTTTTTTTTATTTATTTATATATATATTTTTTAGGTTGTAGTTTAGGGAAAAAAAGGGGTTTTTAGAAAAAAGGGGGTTGGGGGGACCCCCCCAAACCCCCCCCCCCAAAAAAAATGTGAAAATAAAAAACAAAGCAATTCGACCATTTGGTTTTCGACCAAATGGTTTCGACCAATTGTCCTGTCGACAAATTTTTTTCGACGAAATGTCTGGCAACCCAGCTGCCGACTGTTGCTATTGACAGGAGTTCCAGGTGTATAAACTGAGGAGATCACCAGTTCAATTACCTGTGAACGCATTTTGAAGCTCATTCACAACCAGTTCATGCCCGTTCTCTCCATTTTGGCTTTCTGGCTGGCCGAGGGGCCCTTCAGTAATGTTCTTTGCTAACCATTACACCATGGGCCCCTTGCTGGTGCAACCTGACAGAGTTGTAACAGAAATGAGAATCGAGATCTCATGCATCATTTTAACAAACTCATATTCCTAGCCCACGGATATTATGCAAATGTGGAACTGTTTAGTTGGTTGTTGCGCAATAGCAAACTCTTTGCTTTACAGCTCATTTGGATAGGATTCTTCCTCTGGAGGCATAAGATAAAAGAATATTGCATACATTCTCTAAAAGGCTCTTTTTTTGCTGCAATGACGTTCATCATGTCACTAAGTATTTAGGTTCCATGGTGTAATGGTTAGCACTCTGGACTCTGAATCCAGCGATCCGAGTTCAAATCTCGGTGGGACCTTGGGAATTACTGTGTTTGTTTTCCTCTCAGTGTCTTGTTTTAATAGCAATGACGCTGCTGTGTCGCCCACTTTCATAGCATTATTCCCTGGGTGCATTTGAAAAAAGAAAGATTTTCCATGGATGACGCTCTTTAGCCACAATGAAACCCACCACTTTCTGTGGTGTGAAAGACCCATGGTGTAATGGTAGCACCCTGGAGGTTGAATCCAATAATTTGCATTCAAATCTCTGTAAGAGTTTACCATCAGTCGAACCTTTCCCTTATCGTTTATTGTGGATGTCTTCTTTGAAGAAAGGTATGATCCAACTAAAGTAAGTACATTCACGAATGGGCCCTTGGTCGGTACAAACAGTATTTATACACCTCAGGCCTTTTGTGAATTAAGAAAAGTGTGTTCTTCGTTCTATTTTTCATCTCAAACTGATACCTTCATTTTACAAACATGTAAAGGCTGTTAAGACGCTTGATTAATATCATTGATTCTGAATGTGGTCGCTTTTCATAGGATTAACCCTTTAACAATTTTGAAAGAGAATGGCGATACAATAGAGCTGCTTTTCCCAAAATGGTATTATTAATGTTGTTGCTGCATCTTCAAGTAAAAAGAGAATCCATTGGGTCACAGATTGAGCATGTTTCTTAACATTGAGTTAAGTTTGAAAATTTCAAATCTTTTATGTATGTTTCCGATGCAGATCTGCCCATCGACTCAGAATGACCTCACTGTTCATACATTTAAAAAAAATGCATAAAGGTTAAGGTGCTAGGCACAAAAGTGGATTTTTATGAAAAGTTATGCCAGAGAGTGAGAGCGAAAATGAATACCCTACACCACTAACCTTATGAATATTACTATCTTTGGCCTATAATTTAAGACAACAAGGAGACAAAGTGTGTTAGAGCAAGAGAGAGGTTCCACTGAGACTTGAACTCGGATCGCTGGATTCAAAGTCCAAAGTGCTAACCATTACACCATGGAACCCTTGTTGAGCAGAGCTTCATAAGGGCAATGAGAATATAGGGCACAGTCAAGATTTTTACTGACCTATAGTAACCGTTTACTGATATTATATCGAAGCAGCACTGTTGCTGTTGGATGCTGTGCAATCGCAAAGTATTGGCTTCATGTCTCATTTGGATCAAATTCTTCCTCTGGAGTCTAATGATATAGGAATATTACATATTTTCTCTGATGTGCTCTGTTTTTCCAGAATGAAGTGCATCATGCTACTGAATATGTGGGTTCCATGGTGTAATGGTTAGCACTCTGGACTCTGAATCCAGCGATCCGAGTTCAAGTCTCGGTGGGACCTTGGGGCTGCTTCTCTTTTAGAGTTGCCTTTCATTTGCAGATAGATATAACAGCAATAGCTTTGCTTTACAGCCCACTTTGATGGCAGTCTTCTTTGACCAAAGAATATTAATAGTTTCTGGGGATTACTCTCTTTTGCCACAAAGAAACTGCCCACTCTCATATCTCCAAAGCTCCAAGGTATAATGGCTATTAAACTGGCTTTTGATCTCAGCGATTTGCATTGAAAGCCCAGGAGGCCCCTAAAATCAGTTGAATTGTTTCCTGATAATTTAGAGTTTATTTCTTCTTTCGAGAAAGGTGTGATCCAAATAAAGTAAGTACATTTAAACAAGGGCACTTGATCAGTAAATGCACTACTTTCTAGAACTCATAACTCTTGTAAGTTATAAAAAGTTTGCTCTCCATACAGTTTGTCAACTCAAAGAATTACATTTTTTACACATTTAATAAGACCATCAAATTGCTTGAAACATAGGAATGATTGTGAAAGTGAATATGATTCACCAAAATAATTGTATAACATTTTTTAATGTTAATAAAATAGGGCTTTTTCCAATCTTTTCACATCAATGTTGTTTCTGCATGTTCCAGTGAGCAGAGAATCTACTGCACATAGTGTGTACATTTTTCTTTTCATAGAGTTAAGGTTGGACATTATTCATCTGTGGAAAATGTTTCTGAGAGATATCTGGGTGCCCACTCTGATTGACCTTAGGGATTGTACATTAACGATATGTAGTTGCATCACTGTATTGGTATCAGGCACCAAAGTGCATTTAAATGTAATGTCGTGCAGAGAGAGTCGACTGAACTTCTGAATATTAACTCTGTTGAATTGTAATTTGAGAAATTAGAAAATGGAGTGTAAGAGCAAGATAACGGTCCCACCGAGACTTGAACTCGGATCGTTGGATTCAAAGTCCAAAGTGCTAATCATTACACCATGGAACCCTTGCAAGATGCACCTGAGAGCGTTGAATCAGAAATGGTAATATAGAGCACATTTACAATTTTTACAGATTCATAGTCCCAATTGACTGATATCATACAAACACAGCGATGTTGTCGATTGACGTTGTGCTATAGCAATCTCTGTGCTTTATAGAGCATGTAGATCAAATTCTTCCTCTTGAGGCATATGATTAAGCAATATTAAATATTGTTTCTGACTGCCTCTGTTTTGGCATAATGAAGTTCAGCATTTGCGGAAGTATTTAGGTTCCATGGTCTAATGGTTAGTAGGCTGGACTCTGAGTTTAGTAATCTGACATGTTATAGCTATATTTTGTTTTCCTTTGGGTGTATTGTCATTTTATGCACATAGATTTCCTAGCAGTGGCTGTGATGAATAGTTCAATTTGATAGCAGCTTCCTTTTGAGAATTTGAAAAAAAAAGAATTAAATAGTCTCTCTGGATGACTCTGCTTTGATTTCTATGTGCACATCCCTTTTGCGTTTCAGAGGGATTGACCAACATACACAACAGTGCTTGGAAGACCTCTTCCTCCCTCATGGCATGTAAAGCTAACCTCTCTCCTACCGTGTGTTTTTTTACTTTTTAACTTCCCCTTCCGAGTCATGATCATGTAACTGAATTTACATTTTTAGATTTTAACTGCAGTAGTTGCTTGTTTTTCATTTTTATTTTTTGTGTACGCATACATCCCTTTTTGTGGGGAGGGGGGAGTGATGTCTGTTTACTTATATTAGCTAATATAGGTCATTTTATGTCCGCTTACAATATGTGTCAGGATTTTTTATGTCGTTTCCAATCAATGTCTAATATCAAGTGGTTTGCAGCAGTCATACAAAGGCACGTAACACCCCCAAAACACCTACATAAGTTAGAAATACTCCGGAAGAGTACTCAGTTTATGAAAAGGCGGTGAATCCCAAATAGAACTGTAAATGTAAGCTAGCAAGCAGACTGTGCACCCCTGTTTGGAACTATGACCTGTGTGTTGCCCTCTATTAACAGAACAATGTAACTGCAGCCCATGTCACATAAAATAGAAAGTAGAGATTATGCAAATTAACTCCCAGAAGAGCCTGGTGTCACCCCAAAAGGTGTCATGCTTTTCACACCAAGAAACATCCACACATAGATCCCTGCGAACCTCAAAAACGTACAGGAAACCCTGTCCAGCGCTTTGCTCCCAGAGGAGATAAGGTTGAAAAACCACCCTATGTTAAAAGTGTCCATAATCCATGCCAGCTGCCCTGTCTATAGAACCTGGCCGTTCGGGGCCTAGGGGCATGAGTGGAAGGGTTTAACCTGCCTGGGTTCTTGGGCATGGTTTCATCATGCCTCAGTTTACAATGGCACTCTGCCACTTTGTCAAGCTTTAAAGAAGCCTGACTCCTGCAGAGCAAAAGTTCTGATTATTTCCTTACATGTTTTGTACGTAAGAATGCGGATGGTGCTCTGAGCCTCCTATGGTGGTTATTAAGCATGGTATACATACCATAGCATGTAACTGTGCCTACAAATGGAACATTTTGTTCATTTATTAGGGAGTTGTGAAAATGGCAAAATCAAATTGCCATTACTGACACAGACCAGCTGCCGCTGTCCGGACATTTCGTCGAAAGACATTTCGTCGAAAGACATTTGGTCGACGTAATTTGGTCGAAAGCCAAATGGTCGTTTTTTTTATTTATTTATATATATATTTTTTAGGTTGTAGTTTAGGGAAAAAAAGGGGTTTTTAGAAAAAAAGGGGGTTGGGGGGACCCCCCCAAGCCCCCTCCCCAAAATAAAATGTGAAAATAAAAAACAAAGCAATTCGACCATTTGGTTTTCGACCAAATGGTTTCGACCAATTGTCCTGTCGACAAATTTTTTTTGACGAAATGTCTGGCAACCCAGCTGCCGACTGTTGCTATTGACAGGAGTTCCAGGTGTATAAACTGAGGAGATCACCAGTTCAATTACCTGTGAACGCATTTTGAAGCTCATTCACAACCAGTTCATGCCCGTTCTCTCCATTTTGGCTTTCTGGCTGGCCGAGGGGCCCTTCAGTAATGTTCTTTGCTAACCATTACACCATGGGCCCCTTGCTGGTGCAACCTGACAGAGTTGTAACAGAAATGAGAATCGAGATCTCATGCATCATTTTAACAAACTCATATTCCTAGCCCACGGATATTATGCAAATGTGGAACTGTTTAGTTGGTTGTTGCGCAATAGCAAACTCTTTGCTTTACAGCTCATTTGGATAGGATTCTTCCTCTGGAGGCATAAGATAAAAGAATATTGCATACATTCTCTAAAAGGCTCTTTTTTTGCTGCAATGACGTTCATCATGTCACTAAGTATGTAGGTTCCATGGTGTAATGGTTAGCACTCTGGACTCTGAATCCAGCGATCCGAGTTCAAATCTCAGTGGGACCTTGGGAATTACTGTGTTTGTTTTCCTCTCAGTGTCTTGTTTTAATAGCAATGACGCTGCTGTGTCGCCCACTTTCATAGCATTATTCCCTGGGTGCATTTGAAAAAAGAAAGATTTTCCATGGATGACGCTCTTTAGCCACAATGAAACCCACCACTTTCTGTGGTGTGAAAGACCCATGGTGTAATGGTAGCACCCTGGAGGTTGAATCCAATAATTTGCATTCAAATCTCTGTAAGAGTTTACCATCAGTCGAACCTTTCCCTTATCGTTTATTGTGGATGTCTTCTTTGAAGAAAGGTATGATCCAACTAAAGTAAGTACATTCACGAATGGGCCCTTGGTCGGTACAAACAGTATTTATACACCTCAGGCCTTTTGTGAATTAAGAAAAGTGTGTTCTTCGTTCTATTTTTCATCTCAAACTGATACCTTCATTTTACAAACATGTAAAGGCTGTTAAGACGCTTGATTAATATCATTGATTCTGAATGTGGTCGCTTTTCATAGGATTAACCCTTTAACAATTTTGAAAGAGAATGGCGATACAATAGAGCTGCTTTTCCCAAAATGGTATTATTAATGTTGTTGCTGCATCTTCAAGTAAAAAGAGAATCCATTGGGTCACAGATTGAGCATGTTTCTTAACATTGAGTTAAGTTTGAAAATTTCAAATCTTTTATGTATGTTTCCGATGCAGATCTGCCCATCGACTCAGAATGACCTCACTGTTCATACATTTAAAAAAAATGCATAAAGGTTAAGGTGCTAGGCACAAAAGTGGATTTTTATGAAAAGTTATGCCAGAGAGTGAGAGCGAAAATGAATACCCTACACCACTAACCTTATGAATATTACTATCTTTGGCCTATAATTTAAGACAACAAGGAGACAAAGTGTGTTAGAGCAAGAGAGAGGTTCCACCGAGACTTGAACTCGGATCGCTGGATTCAAAGTCCAAAGTGCTAACCATTACACCATGGAACCCTTGTTGAGCAGAGCTTCATAAGGGCAATGAGAATATAGGGCACAGTCAAGATTTTTACTGACCTATAGTAACCGTTTACTGATATTATATCGAAGCAGCACTGTTGCTGTTGGATGCTGTGCAATCGCAAAGTATTGGCTTCATGTCTCATTTGGATCAAATTCTTCCTCTGGAGTCTAATGATATAGGAATATTACATATTTTCTCTGATGTGCTCTGTTTTTCCAGAATGAAGTGCATCATGCTACTGAATATGTGGGTTCCATGGTGTAATGGTTAGCACTCTGGACTCTGAATCCAGCGATCCGAGTTCAAGTCTCGGTGGGACATTGGGGCTGCTTCTCTTTTAGAGTTGCCTTTCATTTGCAGATAGATATAACAGCAATAGCTTTGCTTTACAGCCCACTTTGATGGCAGTCTTCTTTGACCAAAGAATATTAATAGTTTCTGGGGATGACTCTCTTTTGCCACAAAGAAACTGCCCACTCTCATATCTCCAAAGCTCCAAGGTATAATGGCTATTAAACTGGCTTTTGATCTCAGCGATTTGCATTGAAAGCCCAGGAGGCCCCTAAAATCAGTTGAATTGTTTCCTGATAATTTAGAGTTTATTTCTTCTTTCGAGAAAGGTGTGATCCAAATAAAGTAAGTACATTTAAACAAGGGCACTTGATCAGTAAATGCACTACTTTCTAGAACTCATAACTCTTGTAAGTTATAAAAAGTTTGCTCTCCATACAGTTTGTCAACTCAAAGAATTACATTTTTTACACATTTAATAAGACCATCAAATTGCTTGAAACATAGGAATGATTGTGAAAGTGAATATGATTCACCAAAATAATTGTATAACATTTTTTAATGTTAATAAAATAGGGCTTTTTCCAATCTTTTCACATCAATGTTGTTTCTGCATGTTCCAGTGAGCAGAGAATCTACTGCACATAGTGTGTAAATTTTTCTTTTCATAGAGTTAAGGTTGGACATTATTCATCTGTGGAAAATGTTTCTGACATATATCTGGGTGCCCACTCTGATTGACCTTAGGGATTGTACATTAACGATATGTAGTTGCATCACTGTATTGGTATCAGGCACCAAAGTGCATTTAAATGTAATGTCGTGCAGAGAGAGTCGACTGAACTTCTGAATATTAACTCTGTTGAATTGTAATTTGAGAAATTAGAAAATGGAGTGTAAGAGCAAGATAACGGTCCCACCGAGACTTGAACTTGGATCGTTGGATTCAAAGTCCAAAGTGCTAACCATTACACCATGGAACCCTTGCAAGATGCACCTGAGAGCGTTGAATCAGAAATGGTAATATAGAGCACATTTACAATTTTTACAGATTCATAGTCCCAATTGACTGATATCATACAAACACAGCGATGTTGTCGATTGACGTTGTGCTATAGCAATCTCTGTGCTTTATAGAGCATGTAGATCAAATTCTTCCTCTTGAGGCATATGATTAAGCAATATTAAATATTGTTTCTGACTGCCTCTGTTTTGGCATAATGAAGTTCAGCATTTGCGGAAGTATTTAGGTTCCATGGTCTAATGGTTAGTAGGCTGGACTCTGAATTTAGTAATCTGACATGTTATAGCTATATTTTGTTTTCCTTTGGGTGTATTGTCATTTTAGCACATAGATTTCCTAGCAGTGGCTGTGATGAATAGTTCAATTTGATAGCAGCTTCCTTTTGAGAATTTGAAAAAAAAAGAATTAAATAGTCTCTCTGGATGACTCTGCTTTGATTTCTATGTGCACATCCCTTTTGCGTTTCAGAGGGATTGACCAACATACACAACAGTGCTTGGAAGACCTCTTCCTCCCTCATGGCATGTAAAGCTAACCTCTCTCCTACCGTGTGTTTTTTTACTTTTTAACTTCCCCTTCCGAGTCATGATCATGTAACTGAATTTACATTTTTAGATTTTAACTGCAGTAGTTGCTTGTTTTTCATTTTTATTTTTTGTGTACGCATACATCCCTTTTTGTGGGGAGGGGGGAGTGATGTCTGTTTACTTATATTAGCTAATATAGGTCATTTTATGTCCGCTTACAATATGTGTCAGGATTTTTTATGTCGTTTCCAATCAATGTCTAATATCAAGTGGTTTGCAGCAGTCATACAAAGGCACGTAACACCCCCAAAACACCTACATAAGTTAGAAATACTCCGGAAGAGTACTCAGTTTATGAAAAGGCGGTGAATCCCAAATAGAACTGTAAATGTAAGCTAGCAAGCAGACTGTGCACCCCTGTTTGGAACTATGACCTGTGTGTTGCCCTCTATTAACAGAACAATGTAACTGCAGCCCATGTCACATAAAATAGAAAGTAGAGATTATGCAAATTAACTCCCAGAAGAGCCTGGTGTCACCCCAAAAGGTGTCATGCTTTTCACACCAAGAAACATCCACACATAGATCCCTGCGAACCTCAAAAACGTACAGGAAACCCTGTCCAGCGCTTTGCTCCCAGAGGAGATAAGGTTGAAAAACCACCCTATGTTAAAAGTGTCCATAATCCATGCCAGCTGCCCTGTCTATAGAACCTGGCCGTTCGTGGCCGTCCGGGGCCTAGGGGCATGAGTGGAAGGGTTTAACCTGCCTGGGTTCTTGGGCATGGTTTCATCATGCCTCAGTTTACAATGGCACTCTGCCACTTTGTCAGGCTTTAAAGAAGCCTGACTCCTGCAGAGCAAAAGATCTGATTATTTCCTTACATGTTTTGTACGTAAGAATGCGGATGGTGCTCTGAGCCTCCTATGGTGGTTATTAAGCATGGTATACATACCATAGCATGTAACTGTGCCTACAAATGGAACATTTTGTTCATTTATTAGGGAGTTGTGAAAATGGCAAAATCAAATTGCCATTACTGACACAGACCAGCTGCCGCTGTCCGGACATTTCGTCGAAAGACATTTGGTCGACGTAATTTGGTCGAAAACCAAATGGTCGTTTTTTTTATTTATTTATATATATATTTTTTAGGTTGTAGTTTAGGGAAAAAAAGGGGGTTTTAGAAAAAAAGGGGGTTGGGGGGACCCCCCTAAACCCCCCCCCCCAAAAAAAATGTGAAAATAAAAAACAAAGCAATTCGACCATTTGGTTTTCGACCAAATGGTTTCGACCAATTGTCCTGTCGACAAATTTTTTTTGACGAAATGTCTGGCAACCCAGCTGCCGACTGTTGCTATTGACAGGAGTTCCAGGTGTATAAACTGAGGAGATCACCAGTTCAATTACCTGTGAACGCATTTTGAAGCTCATTCACAACCAGTTCATGCCCGTTCTCTCCATTTTGGCTTTCTGGCTGGCCGAGGGGCCCTTCAGTAATGTTCTTTGCTAACCATTACACCATGGGCCCCTTGCTGGTGCAACCTGACAGAGTTGTAACAGAAATGAGAATCGAGATCTCATGCATCATTTTAACAAACTCATATTCCTAGCCCACGGATATTATGCAAATGTGGAACTGTTTAGTTGGTTGTTGCGCAATAGCAAATTCTTTGCTTTACAGCTCATTTGGATAGGATTCTTCCTCTGGAGGCATAAGATAAAAGAATATTGCATACATTCTCTAAAAGGCTCTTTTTTTGCTGCAATGACGTTCATCATGTCACTAAGTATGTAGGTTCCATGGTGTAATGGTTAGCACTCTGGACTCTGAATCCAGCGATCCGAGTTCAAATCTCGGTGGGACCTTGGGAATTACTGTGTTTGTTTTCCTCTCAGTGTCTTGTTTTAATAGCAATGACGCTGCTGTGTCGCCCACTTTCATAGCATTATTCCCTGGGTGCATTTGAAAAAAGAAAGATTTTCCATGGATGACGCTCTTTAGCCACAATGAAACCCACCACTTTCTCTGGTGTGAAAGACCCATGGTGTAATGGTAGCACCCTGGAGGTTGAATCCAATAATTTGCATTCAAATCTCTGTAAGAGTTTACCATCAGTCGAACCTTTCCCTTATCGTTTATTGTGGATGTCTTCTTTGAAGAAAGGTATGATCCAACTAAAGTAAGTACATTCACGAATGGGCCCTTGGTCGGTACAAACAGTATTTATACACCTCAGGCCTTTTGTGAATTAAGAAAAGTGTGTTCTTCGTTCTATTTTTCATCTCAAACTGATACCTTCATTTTACAAACATGTAAAGGCTGTTAAGACGCTTGATTAATATCATTGATTCTGAATGTGGTCGCTTTTCATAGGATTAACCCTTTAACAATTTTGAAAGAGAATGGCGATACAATAGAGCTGCTTTTCCCAAAATGGTATTATTAATGTTGTTGCTGCATCTTCAAGTAAAAAGAGAATCCATTGGGTCACAGATTGAGCATGTTTCTTAACATTGAATTAAGTTTGAAAATTTCAAATCTTTTATGTATGTTTCCGATGCAGATCTGCCCATCGACTCAGAATGACCTCACTGTTCATACATTTAAAAAAAATGCATAAAGGTTAAGGTGCTAGGCACAAAAGTGGATTTTTATGAAAAGTTATGCCAGAGAGTGAGAGCGAAAATGAATACCCTACACCACTAACCTTATGAATATTACTATCTTTGGCCTATAATTTAAGACAACAAGGAGACAAAGTGTGTTAGAGCAAGAGAGAGGTTCCACCGAGATTTGAACTCGGATCGCTGGATTCAAAGTCCAAAGTGCTAACCATTACACCATGGAACCCTTGTTGAGCAGAGCTTCATAAGGGCAATGAGAATATAGGGCACAGTCAAGATTTTTACTGACCTATAGTAACCGTTTACTGATATTATATCGAAGCAGCACTGTTGCTGTTGGATGCTGTGCAATCGCAAAGTATTGGCTTCATGTCTCATTTGGATCAAATTCTTCCTCTGGAGTCTAATGATATAGGAATATTACATATTTTCGCTGATGTGCTCTGTTTTTCCAGAATGAAGTGCATCATGCTACTGAATATGTGGGTTCCATGGTGTAATGGTTAGCACTCTGGACTCTGAATCCAGCGATCCGAGATCAAGTCTCGGTGGGACCTTGGGGCTGCTTCTCTTTTAGAGTTGCCTTTCATTTGCAGATAGATATAACAGCAATAGCTTTGCTTTACAGCCCACTTTGATGGCAGTCTTCTTTGACCAAAGAATATTAATAGTTTCTGGGGATGACTCTCTTTTGCCACAAAGAAACTGCCCACTCTCATATCTCCAAAGCTCCAAGGTATAATGGCTATTAAACTGGCTTTTGATCTCAGCGATTTGCATTGAAAGCCCAGAAGGCCCCTAAAATC
Organism: Ambystoma mexicanum; assembly: GCF_040938575.1. Taxonomy (NCBI): domain Eukaryota; kingdom Metazoa; phylum Chordata; class Amphibia; order Caudata; family Ambystomatidae; genus Ambystoma; species Ambystoma mexicanum. Next base: position 740,288,358 of record NC_090930.1, on the reverse strand, counting down.
AGTTGAATTGTTTCCTGATAATTTAGAGTTTATTTCTTCTTTCGAGAAAGGTGTGATCCAAATAAAGTAAGTACATTTAAACAAGGGCACTTGATCAGTAAATGCACTACTTTCTAGAACTCATAACTCTTGTAAGTTATAAAAAGTTTGCTCTCCATACAGTTTGTCAACTCAAAGAATTACATTTTTTACACATTTAATAAGACCATCAAATTGCTTGAAACATAGGAATGATTGTGAAAGTGAATATGATTCACCAAAATAATTGTATAACATTTTTTAATGTTAATAAAATAGGGCTTTTTCCAATCTTTTCACATCAATGTTGTTTCTGCATGTTCCAGTGAGCAGAGAATCTACTGCACATAGTGTGTACATTTTTCTTTTCATAGAGTTAAGGTTGGACATTATTCATCTGTGGAAAATGTTTCTGAGAGATATCTGGGTGCCCACTCTGATTGACCTTAGGGATTGTACATTAACGATATGTAGTTGCATCACTGTATTGGTATCAGGCACCAAAGTGCATTTAAATGTAATGTCGTGCAGAGAGAGTCGACTGAACTTCTGAATATTAACTCTGTTGAATTGTAATTTGAGAAATTAGAAAATGGAGTGTAAGAGCAAGATAACGGTCCCACCGAGACTTGAACTCGGATCGTTGGATTCAAAGTCCAAAGTGCTAACCATTACACCATGGAACCCTTGCAAGATGCACCTGAGAGCCTTGAATCAGAAATGGCAATATAGAGCACATTTACAATTTTTACAGATTCATAGTCCCAATTGACTGATATCATACAAACACAGCGATGTTGTCGATTGACGTTGTGCTATAGCAATCTCTGTGCTTTATAGAGCATGTAGATCAAATTCTTCCTCTTGAGGCATATGATTAAGCAATATTAAATATTGTTTCTGACTGCCTCTGTTTTGGCATAATGAAGTTCAGCATTTGCGGAAGTATTTAGGTTCCATGGTCTAATGGTTAGTAGGCTGGACTCTGAATTTAGTAATCTGACATGTTATAGCTATATTTTGTTTTCCTTTGGGTGTATTGTCATTTTATGCACATAGATTTCCTAGCAGTGGCTGTGATGAATAGTTCAATTTGATAGCAGCTTCCTTTTGAGAATTTGAAAAAAAAAGAATTAAATAGTCTCTCTGGATGACTCTGCTTTGATTTCTATGTGCACATCCCTTTTGCGTTTCAGAGGGATTGACCAACATACACAACAGTGCTTGGAAGACCTCTTCCTCCCTCATGGCATGTAAAGCTAACCTCTCTCCTACCGTGTGTTTTTTTACTTTTTAACTTCCCCTTCCGAGTCATGATCATGTAACTGAATTTACATTTTTAGATTTTAACTGCAGTAGTTGCTTGTTTTTCATTTTTATTTTTTGTGTACGCATACATCCTTTTTTGTGGGGAGGGGGGAGTGATGTCTGTTTACTTATATTAGCTAATATAGGTCATTTTATGTCCGCTTACAATATGTGTCAGGATTTTTTATGTCGTTTCCAATCAATGTCTAATATCAAGTGGTTTGCAGCAGTCATACAAAGGCACGTAACACCCCCAAAACACCTACATAAGTTAGAAATACTCCGGAAGAGTACTCAGTTTATGAAAAGGCGGTGAATCCCAAATAGAACTGTAAATGTAAGCTAGCAAGCAGACTGTGCACCCCTGTTTGGAACTATGACCTGTGTGTTGCCCTCTATTAACAGAACAATGTAACTGCAGCCCATGTCACATAAAATAGAAAGTAGAGATTATGCAAATTAACTCCCAGAAGAGCCTGGTGTCACCCCAAAAGGTGTCATGCTTTTCACACCAAGAAACATCCACACATAGATCCCTGCGAACCTCAAAAACGTACAGGAAACCCTGTCCAGCGCTTTGCTCCCAGAGGAGATAAGGTTGAAAAACCACCCTATGTTAAAAGTGTCCATAATCCATGCCAGCTGCCCTGTCTATAGAACCTGGCCGTTCGTGGCCGTCCGGGGCCTAGGGGCATGAGTGGAAGGGTTTAACCTGCCTGGGTTCTTGGGCATGGTTTCATCATGCCTCAGTTTACAATGGCACTCTGCCACTTTGTCAGGCTTTAAAGAAGCCTGACTCCTGCAGAGCAAAAGATCTGATTATTTCCTTACATGTTTTGTACGTAAGAATGCGGATGGTGCTCTGAGCCTCCTATGGTGGTTATTAAGCATGGTATACATACCATAGCATGTAACTGTGCCTACAAATGGAACATTTTGTTCATTTATTAGGGAGTTGTGAAAATGGCAAAATCAAATTGCCATTACTGACACAGACCAGCTGCCGCTGTCCGGACATTTCGTCGAAAGACATTTGGTCGAAAGACATTTGGTCGACGTAATTTGGTCGAAAGCCAAATGGTCGTTTTTTTTATTTATTTATATATATATTTTTTAGGTTGTAGTTTAGGGAAAAAAAGGGGTTTTTAGAAAAAAAGGGGGTTGGGGGGACCCCCCCAAACCCCCCCCCAAAAAAAAATGTGAAAATAAAAAACAAAGCAATTCGACCATTTGGTTTTCGACCAAATGGTTTCGACCAATTGTCCTGTCGACAAATTTTTTTTGACGAAATGTCTGGCAACCCAGCTGCCGACTGTTGCTATTGACAGGAGTTCCAGGTGTATAAACTGAGGAGATCACCAGTTCAATTACCTGTGAACGCATTTTGAAGCTCATTCACTACCAGTTCATGCCCGTTCTCTCCATTTTGGCTTTCTGGCTGGCCGAGGGGCCCTTCAGTAATGTTCTTTGCTAACCATTACACCATGGGCCCCTTGCTGGTGCAACCTGACAGAGTTGTAACAGAAATGAGAATCGAGATCTCATGCATCATTTTAACAAACTCATATTCCTAGCCCACGGATATTATGCAAATTTGGAACTGTTTAGTTGGTTGTTGCGCAATAGCAAACTCTTTGCTTTACAGCTCATTTGGATAGGATTCTTCCTCTGGAGGCATAAGATAAAAGAATATTGCATACATTCTCTAAAAGGCTATTTTTTTGCTGCAATGACGTTCATCATGTCACTAAGTATGTAGGTTCCATGGTGTAATGGTTAGCACTCTGGACTCTGAATCCAGCGATCCGAGTTCAAATCTCGGTGGGACCTTGGGAATTACTGTGTTTGTTTTCCTCTCAGTGTCTTGTTTTAATAGCAATGACGCTGCTGTGTCGCCCACTTTCATAGCATTATTCCCTGGGTGCATTTGAAAAAAGAAAGATTTTCCATGGATGACGCTCTTTAGCCACAATGAAACCCACCACTTTCTGTGGTGTGAAAGACCCATGGTGTAATGGTAGCACCCTGGAGGTTGAATCCAATAATTTGCATTCAAATCTCTGTAAGAGTTTACCATCAGTCGAACCTTTCCCTTATCGTTTATTGTGGATGTCTTCTTTGAAGAAAGGTATGATCCAACTAAAGTAAGTACATTCACGAATGGGCCCTTGGTCGGTACAAACAGTATTTATACACCTCAGGCCTTTTGTGAATTAAGAAAAGTGTGTTCTTCGTTCTATTTTTCATCTCAAACTGATACCTTCATTTTACAAACATGTAAAGGCTGTTAAGACGCTTGATTAATATCATTGATTCTGAATGTGGTCGCTTTTCATAGGATTAACCCTTTAACAATTTTGAAAGAGAATGGCGATACAATAGAGCTGCTTTTCCCAAAATGGTATTATTAATGTTGTTGCTGCATCTTCAAGTAAAAAGAGAATCCATTGGGTCACAGATTGAGCATGTTTCTTAACATTGAGTTAAGTTTGAAAATTTCAAATCTTTTATGTATGTTTCCGATGCAGATCTGCCCATCGACTCAGAATGACCTCACTGTTCATACATTTAAAAAAAATGCATAAAGGTTAAGGTGCTAGGCACAAAAGTGGATTTTTATGAAAAGTTATGCCAGAGAGTGAGAGCGAAAATGAATACCCTACACCACTAACCTTATGAATATTACTATCTTTGGCCTATAATTTAAGACAACAAGGAGACAAAGTGTGTTAGAGCAAGAGAGAGGTTCCACCGAGACTTGAACTCGGATCGCTAGATTCAAAGTCCAAAGTGCTAACCATTACACCATGGAACCCTTGTTGAGCAGAGCTTCAAAAGGGCAATGAGAATATAGGGCACAGTCAAGATTTTTACTGACCTATAGTAACCGTTTACTGATATTATATCGAAGCAGCACTGTTGCTGTTGGATGCTGTGCAATCGCAAAGTATTGGCTTCATGTCTCATTTGGATCAAATTCTTCCTCTGGAGTCTAATGATATAGGAATATTACATATTTTCTCTGATGTGCTCTGTTTTTCCAGAATGAAGTGCATCATGCTACTGAATATGTGGGTTCCATGGTGTAATGGTTAGCACTCTGGACTCTGAATCCAGCGATCCGAGTTCAAGTCTCGGTGGAACCCTGGGGCTGCTTCTCTTTTAGAGTTGCCTTTCATTTGCAGATAGATATAACAGCAATAGCTTTGCTTTACAGCCCACTTTGATGGCAGTCTTCTTTGACCAAAGAATATTAATAGTTTCTGGGGATGACTCTCTTTTGCCACAAAGAAACTGCCCACTCTCATATCTCCAAAGCTCCAAGGTATAATGGCTATTAAACTGGCTTTTGATCTCAGCGATTTGCATTGAAAGCCCAGGAGGCCCCTAAAATCAGTTGAATTGTTTCCTGATAATTTAGAGTTTATTTCTTCTTTCGAGAAAGGTGTGATCCAAATAAAGTAAGTACATTTAAACAAGGGCACTTGATCAGTAAATGCACTACTTTCTAGAACTCATAACTCTTGTAAGTTATAAAAAGTTTGCTCTCCATACAGTTTGTCAACTCAAAGAATTACATTTTTTACACATTTAATAAGACCATCAAATTGCTTGAAACATAGGAATGATTGTGAAAGTGAATATGATTCACCAAAATAATTGTATAACATTTTTTAATGTTAATAAAATAGGGCTTTTTCCAATCTTTTCACATCAATGTTGTTGCTGCATGTTCCAGTGAGCAGAGAATCTACTGCACATAGTGTGTACATTTTTCTTTTCATAGAGTTAAGGTTGGACATTATTCATCTGTGGAAAATGTTTCTGAGAGATATCTGGGTGCCCACTCTGATTGACCTTAGGGATTGTACATTAACGATATGTAGTTGCATCACTGTATTGGTATCAGGCACCAAAGTGCATTTAAATGTAATGTCGTGCAGAGAGAGTCGACTGAACTTCTGAATATTAACTCTGTTGAATTGTAATTTGAGAAATTAGAAAATGGAGTGTAAGAGCAAGATAACGGTCCCACCGAGACTTGAACTCGGATCGTTGGATTCAAAGTCCAAAGTGCTAACCATTACACCATGGAACCCTTGCAAGATGCACCTGAGAGCGTTGAATCAGAAATGGTAATATAGAGCACATTTACAATTTTTACAGATTCATAGTCCCAATTGACTGATATCATACAAACACAGCGATGTTGTCGATTGACGTTGTGCTATAGCAATCTCTGTGCTTTATAGAGCATGTAGATCAAATTCTTCCTCTTGAGGCATATGATTAAGCCATATTAAATATTGTTTCTGACTGCCTCTGTTTTGGCATAATGAAGTTCAGCATTTGCGGAAGTATTTAGGTTCCATGGTCTAATGGTTAGTAGGCTGGACTCTGAATTTAGTAATCTGACATGTTATAGCTATATTTTGTTTTCCTTTGGGTGTATTGTCATTTTATGCACATAGATTTCCTAGCAGTGGCTGTGATGAATAGTTCAATTTGATAGCAGCTTCCTTTTGAGAATTTGAAAAAAAAAGAATTAAATAGTCTCTCTGGATGACTCTGCTTTGATTTCTATGTGCACATCCCTTTTGCGTTTCAGAGGGATTGACCAACATACACAATCAGTGCTTGGAAGACCTCTTCCTCCCTCATGGCATGTAAAGCTAACCTCTCTCCTACCGTGTGTTTTTTTACTTTTTAACTTCCCCTTCCGAGTCATGATCATGTAACTGAATTTACATTTTTAGATTTTAACTGCAGTAGTTGCTTGTTTTTCATTTTTATTTTTTGTGTACGCATACATCCCTTTTTGTGGGGAGGGGGGAGTGATGTCTGTTTACTTATATTAGCTAATATAGGTCATTTTATGTCCGCTTACAATATGTGTCAGGATTTTTTATGTCGTTTCCAATCAATGTCTAATATCAAGTGGTTTGCAGCAGTCATACAAAGGCACGTAACACCCCCAAAACACCTACATAAGTTAGAAATACTCCGGAAGAGTACTCAGTTTATGAAAAGGCGGTGAATCCCAAATAGAACTGTAAATGTAAGCTAGCAAGCAGACTGTGCACCCCTGTTTGGAACTATGACCTGTGTGTTGCCCTCTATTAACAGAACAATGTAACTGCAGCCCATGTCACATAAAATAGAAAGTAGAGATTATGTAAATTAACTCCCAGAAGAGCCTGGTGTCACCCCAAAAGGTGTCATGCTTTTCACACCAAGAAACATCCACACATAGATCCCTGCGAACCTCAAAAACGTACAGGAAACCCTGTCCAGCGCTTTGCTCCCAGAGGAGATAAGGTTGAAAAACCACCCTATGTTAAAAGTGTCCATAATCCATGCCAGCTGCCCTGTCTATAGAACCTGGCCGTTCGTGGCCGTCCGGGGCCTAGGGGCATGAGTGGAAGGGTTTAACCTGCCTGGGTTCTTGGGCATGGTTTCATCATGCCTCAGTTTACAATGGCACTCTGCCACTTTGTCAGGCTTTAAAGAAGCCTGACTCCTGCAGAGCAAAAGATCTGATTATTTCCTTACATGTTTTGTACGTAAGAATGCGGATGGTGCTCTGAGCCTCCTATGGTGGTTATTAAGCATGGTATACATACCATAGCATGTAACTGTGCCTACAAATGGAACATTTTGTTCATTTATTAGGGAGTTGTGAAAATGGCAAAATCAAATTGCCATTACTGACACAGACCAGCTGCCGCTGTCCGGACATTTCGTCGAAAGACATTTCGTCGAAAGACATTTGGTCGACGTAATTTGGTCGAAAGCCAAATGGTCGGTTTTTTTATTTATTTATATATATATTTTTTAGGTTGTAGTTTAGGGAAAAAAAGGGGTTTTTGGAAAAAAAGGGGGTTGGGGGGACCCCCCCAAACCCCCCCCCAAAAAAAAATGTGAAAATAAAAAACAAAGCAATTCGACCATTTGGTTTTCGACCAAATGGTTTCGACCAATTGTCCTGTCGACAAATTTTTTTGACGAAATGTCTGGCAACCCAGCTGCCGACTGTTGCTATTGACAGGAGTTCCAGGTGTATAAACTGAGGAGATCACCAGTTCAATTACCTGTGAACGTATTTTGAAGCTCATTCACTACCAGTTCATGCCCGTTCTCTCCATTTTGGCTTTCTGGCTGGCCGAGGGGCCCTTCAGTAATGTTCTTTGCTAACCATTACACCATGGGCCCCTTGCTGGTGCAACCTGACAGAGTTGTAACAGAAATGAGAATCGAGATCTCATGCATCATTTTAACAAACTCATATTCCTAGCCCACGGATATTATGCAAATGTGGAACTGTTTAGTTGGTTGTTGCGCAATAGCAAACTCTTTGCTTTACAGCTCATTTGGATAGGATTCTTCCTCTGGAGGCATAAGATAAAAGAATATTGCATACATTCTCTAAAAGGCTATTTTTTTGCTGCAATGACGTTCATCATGTCACTAAGTATGTAGGTTCCATGGTGTAATGGTTAGCACTCTGGACTCTGAATCCAGCGATCCGAGTTCAAATCTCGGTGGGACCTTGGGAATTACTGTGTTTGTTTTCCTCTCAGTGTCTTGTTTTAATAGCAATGACGCTGCTGTGTCGCCCACTTTCATAGCATTATTCCCTGGGTGCATTTGAAAAAAGAAAGATTTTCCATGGATGACGCTCTTTAGCCACAATGAAACCCACCACTTTCTGTGGTGTGAAAGACCCATGGTGTAATGGTAGCACCCTGGAGGTTGAATCCAATAATTTGCATTCAAATCTCTGTAAGAGTTTACCATCAGTCGAACCTTTCCCTTATCGTTTATTGTGGATGTCTTCTTTGAAGAAAGGTATGATCCAACTAAAGTAAGTACATTCACGAATGGGCCCTTGGTCGGTACAAACAGTATTTATACACCTCAGGCCTTTTGTGAATTAAGAAAAGTGTGTTCTTCGTTCTATTTTTCATCTCAAACTGATACCTTCATTTTACAAACATGTAAAGGCTGTTAAGACGCTTGATTAATATCATTGATTCTGAATGTGGTCGCTTTTCATAGGATTAACCCTTTAACAATTTTGAAAGAGAATGGCGATACAATAGAGCTGCTTTTCCCAAAATGGTATTATTAATGTTGTTGCTGCATCTTCAAGTAAAAAGAGAATCCATTGGGTCACAGATTGAGCATGTTTCTTAACAATGAGTTAAGTTTGAAAATTTCAAATCTTTTATGTATGTTTCCGATGCAGATCTGCCCATCGACTCAGAATGACCTCACTGTTCATACATTTAAAAAAAATGCATAAAGGTTAAGGTGCTAGGCACAAAAGTGGATTTTTATGAAAAGTTATGCCAGAGAGTGAGAGCGAAAATGAATACCCTACACCACTAACCTTATGAATATTACTATCTTTGGCCTATAATTTAAGACAACAAGGAGACAAAGTGTGTTAGAGCAAGAGAGAGGTTCCACCGAGACTTGAACTCGGATCGCTAGATTCAAAGTCCAAAGTGCTAACCATTACACCATGGAACCCTTGTTGAGCAGAGCTTCATAAGGGCAATGAGAATATAGGGCACAGTCAAGATTTTTACTGACCTATAGTAACCGTTTACTGATATTATATCGAAGCAGCACTGTTGCTGTTGGATGCTGTGCAATCGCAAAGTATTGGCTTCATGTCTCATTTGGATCAAATTCTTCCTCTGGAGTCTAATGATATAGGAATATTACATATTTTCTCTGATGTGCTCTGTTTTTCCAGAATGAAGTGCATCATGCTACTGAATATGTGGGTTCCATGGTGTAATGGTTAGCACTCTGGACTCTGAATCCAGCGATCCGAGTTCAAGTCTCGGTGGAACCTTGGGGCTGCTTCTCTTTTAGAGTTGCCTTTCATTTGCAGATAGATATAACAGCAATAGCTTTGTTTTACAGCCCACTTTGATGGCAGTCTTCTTTGACCAAAGAATATTAATAGTTTCTGGGGATGACTCTCTTTTGCCACAAAGAAACTGCCCACTCTCATATCTCCAAAGCTCCAAGGTATAATGGCTATTAAACTGGCTTTTGATCTCAGCGATTTGCATTGAAAGCCCAGGAGGCCCCTAAAATCAGTTGAATTGTTTCCTGATAATTTAGAGTTTATTTCTTCTTTCGAGAAAGGTGTGATCCAAATAAAGTAAGTACATTTAAACAAGGGCACTTGATCAGTAAATGCACTACTTTCTAGAACTCATAACTCTTGTAAGTTATAAAAAGTTTGCTCTCCATACAGTTTGTCAACTCAAAGAATTACATTTTTTACACATTTAATAAGACCATCAAATTGCTTGAAACATAGGAATGATTGTGAAAGTGAATATGATTCACCAAAATAATTGTATAACATTTTTTAATGTTAATAAAATAGGGCTTTTTCCAATCTTTTCACATCAATGTTGTTTCTGCATGTTCCAGTGAGCAGAGAATCTACTGCACATAGTGTGTACATTTTTCTTTTCATAGAGTTAAGGTTGGATATTATTCATCTGTGGAAAATGTTTCTGAGAGATATCTGGGTGCCCACTCTGATTGACCTTAGGGATTGTACATTAACGATATGTAGTTGCATCACTGTATTGGTATCAGGCACCAAAGTGCATTTAAATGTAATGTCGTGCAGAGAGAGTCGACTGAACTTCTGAATATTAACTCTGTTGAATTGTAATTTGAGAAATTAGAAAATGGAGTGTAAGAGCAAGATAACGGTCCCACCGAGACTTGAACTCGGATCGTTGGATTCAAAGTCCAAAGTGCTAACCATTACACCATGGAACCGTTGCAAGATGCACCTGAGAGCGTTGAATCAGAAATGGTAATATAGAGCACATTTACAATTTTTACAGATTCATAGTCCCAATTGACTGATATCATACAAACACAGCGATGTTGTCGATTGACGTTGTGCTATAGCAATCTCTGTGCTTTATAGAGCATGTAGATCAAATTCTTCCTCTTGAGGCATATGATTAAGCAATATTAAATATTGTTTCTGACTGCCTCTGTTTTGGCATAATGAAGTTCAGCATTTGCGGAAGTATTTAGGTTCCATGGTCTAATGGTTAGTAGGCTGGACTCTGAATTTAGTAATCTGACATGTTATAGCTATATTTTGTTTTCCTTTGGGTGTATTGTCATTTTATGCACATAGATTTCCTAGCAGTGGCTGTGATGAATAGTTCAATTTGATAGCAGCTTCCTTTTGAGAATTTGAAAAAAAAAGAATTAAATAGTCTCTCTGGATGACTCTGCTTTGATTTCTATGTGCACATCCCTTTTGCGTTTCAGAGGGATTGACCAACATACACAACAGTGCTTGGAAGACCTCTTCCTCCCTCATGGCATGTAAAGCTAACCTCTCTCCTACCGTGTGTTTTTTTACTTTTTAACTTCCCCTTCCGAGTCATGATCATGTAACTGAATTTACATTTTTAGATTTTAACTGCAGTAGTTGCTTGTTTTTCATTTTTATTTTTTGTGTACGCATACATCCCTTTTTGTGGGGAGGGGGGAGTGATGTTTGTTTACTTTTATTAGCTAATATAGGTCATTTTATGTCCGCTTACAATATGTGTCAGGATTTTTTATGTCGTTTCCAATCAATGTCTAATATCAAGTGGTTTGCAGCAGTCATACAAAGGCACGTAACACCCCCAAAACACCTACATAAGTTAGAAATACTCCGGAAGAGTACTCAGTTTATGAAAAGGCGGTGAATCCCAAATAGAACTGTAAATGTAAGCTAGCAAGCAGACTGTGCACCCCTGTTTGGAACTATGACCTGTGTGTTGCCCTCTATTAACAGAACAATGTAACTGCAGCCCATGTCACATAAAATAGAAAGTAGAGATTATGCAAATTAACTCCCAGAAGAGCCTGGTGTCACCCCAAAAGGTGTCATGCTTTTCACACCAAGAAACATCCACACATAGATCCCTGCGAACCTCAAAAACGTACAGGAAACCCTGTCCAGCGCTTTGCTCCCAGAGGAGATAAGGTTGAAAAACCACCCTATGTTAAAAGTGTCCATAATCCATGCCAGCTGCCCTGTCTATAGAACCTGGCTGTTCGGGGCCTACGGGCATGAGTGGAAGGGTTTAACCTGCCTGGGTTCTTGGGCATGGTTTCATCATGCCTCAGTTTACAATGGCACTCTGCCACTTTGTCAGGCTTTAAAGAAGCCTGACTCCTGCAGAGCAAAAGATCTGATTATTTCCTTACATGTTTTGTACGTAAGAATGCGGATGGTGCTCTGAGCCTCCTATGGTGGTTATTAAGCATGGTATACATACCATAGCATGTAACTGTGCCTACAAATGGAACATTTTGTTAATTTATTAGGGAGTTGTGAAAATGGCAAAATCAAATTGCCATTACTGACACAGACCAGCTGCCGCTGTCCGGACATTTCGTCGAAAGACATTTCGTCGAAAGACATTTGGTCGACGTAATTTGGTCGAAAGCCAAATGGTCATTTTTTTTATTTATTTATATATATATTTTTTAGGTTGTAGTTTAGGGAAAAAAAGGGGTTTTTAGAAAAAAAGGGGGTTGGGGGGACCCCCCCAAACCCCCCCCAAAAAAAATGTGAAAATAAAAAACAAAGCAATTCGACCATTTGGTTTTCGACCAAATGGTTTCGACCAATTGTCCTGTCGACAATTTTTTTTTGACGAAATGTCTGGCAACCCAGCTGCCGACTGTTGCTATTGACAGGAGTTCCAGGTGTATAAACTGAGGAGATCACCAGTTCAATTACCTGTGAACGCATTTTGAAGCTCATTCACAACCAGTTCATGCCCGTTCTCTCCATTTTGGCTTTCTGGCTGGCCGAGGGGCCCTTCAGTAATGTTCTTTGCTAACCATTACACCATGGGCCCCTTGCTGGTGCAACCTGACAGAGTTGTAACAGAAATGAGAATCGAGATCTCATGCATCATTTTAACAAACTCATATTCCTAGCCCACGGATATTATGCAAATGTGGAACTGTTTAGTTGGTTGTTGCGCAATAGCAAACTCTTTGCTTTACAGCTCATTTGGATAGGATTCTTCCTCTGGAGGCATAAGATAAAAGAATATTGCATACATTCTCTAAAAGGCTCTTTTTTTGCTGCAATGACGTTCATCATGTCACTAAGTATGTAGGTTCCATGGTGTAATGGTTAGCACTCTGGACTCTGAATCCAGCGATCCGAGTTCAAATCTCGGTGGGACCTTGGGAATTACTGTGTTTGTTTTCCTCTCAGTGTCTTGTTTTAATAGCAATGACGCTGCTGTGTCGCTCACTTTCATAGCATTATTCCCTGGGTGCATTTGAAAAAAGAAAGATTTTCCATGGATGACGCTCTTTAGCCACAATGAAACCCACCACTTTCTGTGGTGTGAAAGACCCATGGTGTAATGGTAGCACCCTGGAGGTTGAATCCAATAATTTGCATTCAAATCTCTGTAAGAGTTTACCATCAGTCGAACCTTTCCCTTATCGTTTATTGTGGATGTCTTCTTTGAAGAAAGGTATGATCCAACTAAAGTAAGTACATTCACGAATGGGCCCTTGGTCGGTACAAACAGTATTTATACACCTCAGGCCTTTTGTGAATTAAGAAAAGTGTGTTCTTCGTTCTATTTTTCATCTCAAACTGATACCTTCATTTTACAAACATGTAAAGGCTGTTAAGACGCTTGATTAATATCATTGATTCTGAATGTGGTCGCTTTTCATAGGATTAACCCTTTAACAATTTTGAAAGAGAATGGCGATACAATAGAGCTGCTTTTCCCAAAATGGTATTATTAATGTTGTTGCTGCATCTTCAAGTAAAAAGAGAATCCATTGGGTCACAGATTGAGCATGTTTCTTAACATTGAGTTAAGTTTGAAAATTTCAAATCTTTTATGTATGTTTCCGATGCAGATCTGCCCATCGACTCAGAATGACCTCACTGTTCATACATTTAAAAAAAATGCATAAAGGTTAAGGTGCTAGGCACAAAAGTGGATTTTTATGAAAAGTTATGCCAGAGAGTGAGAGCGAAAATGAATACCCTACACCACTAACCTTATGAATATTACTATCTTTGGCCTATAATTTAAGACAAGAAGGAGACAAAGTGTGTTAGAGCAAGAGAGAGGTTCCACCGAGACTTGAACTCGGATCGCTGGATTCAAAGTCCAAAGTGCTAACCATTACACCATGGAACCCTTGTTGAGCAGAGCTTCATAAGGGCAATGAGAATATAGGGCACAGTCAAGATTTTTACTGACCTATAGTAACCGTTTACTGATATTATATCGAAGCAGCACTGTTGCTGTTGGATGCTGTGCAATCGCAAAGTATTGGCTTCATGTCTCATTTGGATCAAATTCTTCCTCTGGAGTCTAATGATATAGGAATATTACATATTTTCTCTGATGTGCTCTGTTTTTCCAGAATGAAGTGCATCATGCTACTGAATATGTGGGTTCCATGGTGTAATGGTTAGCACTCTGGACTCTGAATCCAGCGATCCGAGTTCAAGTCTCGGTGGGACCTTGGGGCTGCTTCTCTTCTAGAGTTGCCTTTCATTTGCAGATAGATATAACAGCAATAGCTTTGCTTTACAGCCCACTTTGATGGCAGTCTTCTTTGACCAAAGAATATTAATAGTTTCTGGGGATGACTCTCTTTTGCCACAAAGAAACTGCCCACTCTCATATCTCCAAAGCTCCAATGTATAATGGCTATTAAACTGGCTTTTGATCTCAGCGATTTGCATTGAAAGCCCAGGAGGCCCCTAAAATCAGTTGAATTGTTTCCTGATAATTTAGAGTTTATTTCTTCTTTCGAGAAAGGTGTGATCCAAATAAAGTAAGTACATTTAAACAAGGGCACTTGATCAGTAAATGCACTACTTTCTAGAACTCATAACTCTTGTAAGTTATAAAAAGTTTGCTCTCCATACAGTTTGTCAACTCAAAGAATTACATTTTTGACACATTTAATAAGACCATCAAATTGCTTGAAACATAGGAATGATTGTGAAAGTGAATATGATTCACCAAAATAATTGTATAACATTTTTTAATGTTAATAAAATAGGGCTTTTTCCAATCTTTTCACATCAATGTTGTTTCTGCATGTTCCAGTGAGCAGAGAATCTACTGCACATAGTGTGTACATTTTTCTTTTCATAGAGTTAAGGTTGGACATTATTCATCTGTGGAAAATGTTTCTGAGAGATATCTGGGTGCCCACTCTGATTGACCTTAGGGATTGTACATTAACGATATGTAGTTGCATCACTGTATTGGTATCAGGCACCAAAGTGCATTTAAATGTAATGTCGTGCAGAGAGAGTCGACTGAACTTCTGAATATTAACTCTGTTGAATTGTAATTTGAGAAATTAGAAAATGGAGTGTAAGAGCAAGATAACGGTCCCACCGAGACTTGAACTCGGATCGTCCCACCGAGACTTGAACTCGGATCGTTGGATTCAAAGTCCAAAGTGCTAACCATTACACCATGGAACCCTTACAAGATGCACCTGAGAGCGTTGAATCAGAAATGGTAATATAGAGCACATTTACAATTTTTACAGATTCATAGTCCCAATTGACTGATATCATACAAACACAGCGATGTTGTCGATTGACGTTGTGCTATAGCAATCTCTGTGCTTTATAGAGCATGTAGATCAAATTCTTCCTCTTGAGGCATATGATTAAGCAATATTAAATATTGTTTCTGACTGCCTCTGTTTTGGCATAATGAAGTTCAGCATTTGCGGAAGTATTTAGGTTCCATGGTCTAATGGTTAGTAGGCTGGACTCTGAATTTAGTAATCTGACATGTTATAGCTATATTTTGTTTTCCTTTGGGTGTATTGTCATTTTATGCACATAGATTTCCTAGCAGTGGCTGTGATGAATAGTTCAATTTGATAGCAGCTTCCTTTTGAGAATTTGAAAAAAAAAGAATTAAATAGTCTCTCTGGATGACTCTGCTTTGATTTCTATGTGCACATCCCTTTTGCGTTTCAGAGGGATTGACCAACATACACAACAGTGCTTGGAAGACCTCTTCCTCCCTCATGGCATGTAAAGCTAACCTCTCTCCTACCGTGTGTTTTTTTACTTTTTAACTTCCCCTTCCGAGTCATGATCATGTAACTGAATTTACATTTTTAGATTTTAACTGCAGTAGTTGCTTGTTTTTCATTTTTATTTTTTGTGTACGCATACATCCCTTTTTGTGGGGAGGGGGGAGTGATGTCTGTTTACTTATATTAGCTAATATAGGTCATTTTATGTCCGCTTACAATATGTGTCAGGATTTTTTATGTCGTTTCCAATCAATGTCTAATATCAAGTGGTTTGCAGCAGTCATACAAAGGCACGTAACACCCCCAAAACACCTACATAAGTTAGAAATACTCCGGAAGAGTACTCAGTTTATGAAAAGGCGGTGAATCCCAAATAGAACTGTAAATGTAAGCTAGCAAGCAGACTGTGCACCCCTGTTTGGAACTATGACCTGTGTGTTGCCCTCTATTAACAGAACAATGTAACTGCAGCCCATGTCACATAAAATAGAAAGTAGAGATTATGCAAATTAACTCCCAGAAGAGCCTGGTGTCACCCCAAAAGGTGTCATGCTTTTCACACCAAGAAACATCCACACATAGATCCCTGCGAACCTCAAAAACGTACAGGAAACCCTGTCCAGCGCTTTGCTCCCAGAGGAGATAAGGTTGAAAAACCACCCTATGTTAAAAGTGTCCATAATCCATGCCAGCTGCCCTGTCTATAGAACCTGGCCGTTCGTGGCCATTCGGGGCCTAGGGGCATGAGTGGAAGGGTTTAACCTGCCTGGGTTCTTGGGCATGGTTTCATCATGCCTCAGTTTACAATGGCACTCTGCCACTTTGTCAGGCTTTAAAGAAGCCTGACTCCTGCAGAGCAAAAGATCTGATTATTTCCTTACATGTTTTGTACGTAAGAATGCGGATGGTGCTCTGAGCCTCCTATGGTGGTTATTAAGCATGGTATACATACCATAGCATGTAACTGTGCCTACAAATGGAACATTTTGTTCATTTATTAGGGAGTTGTGAAAATGGCAAAATCAAATTGCCATTACTGACACAGACCAGCTGCCGCTGTCCGGACATTTCGTCGAAAGACATTTCGTCGAAAGACATTTGGTCGACGTAATTTGGTCGAAAGCCAAATGGTCGTTTTTTTTATTTATTTATATATATATTTTTTAGGTTTTAGTTTAGGGAAAAAAAGGGGTTTTTAGAAAAAAAGGGGGTTTGGGGGACCCTCCCAAACCCCCCCCCCCAAAAAAAATGTGAAAATAAAAAACAAAGCAATTCGACCATTTGGTTTTCGACCAAATGGTTTCGACCAATTGTCCTGTCGACAAATTTTTTTTGACGAAATGTCTGGCAACCCAGCTGCCGACTGTTGCTATTGACAGGAGTTCCAGGTGTATAAACTGAGGAGATCACCAGTTCAATTACCTGTGAACGCATTTTGAAGCTCATTCACAACCAGTTCATGCCCGTTCTCTCCATTGTGGCTTTCTGGCTGGCCAAGGGGCCCTTCAGTAATGTTCTTTGATAACCATTACACCATGGGCCCCTTGCTGGTGCAACCTCACAGAGTTGTAACAGAAATGAGAATCGAGATCTCATGCATCATTTTAACAAACTCATATTCCTAGCCCACGGATATTATGCAAATGTGGAACTGTTTAGTTGGTTGTTGCGCAATAGCAAACTCTTTGCTTTACAGCTCATTTGGATAGGATTCTTCCTCTGGAGGCATAAGATAAAAGAATATTGCATACATTCTCTAAAAGGCTCTTTTTTTGCTGCAATGACGTTCATCATGTCACTAAGTATATAGGTTCCATGGTGTAATGGTTAGCACTCTGGACTCTAAATCCAGCGATCCGAGTTCAAATCTCGGTGGGACCTTGGGAATTACTGTGTTTGTTTTCCTCTCAGTGTCTTGTTTTAATAGCAATGACGCTGCTGTGTCGCCCACTTTCATAGCATTATTCCCTGGGTGCATTTGAAAAAAGAAAGATTTTCCATGGATGACGCTCTTTAGCCACAATGAAACCCACCACTTTCTGTGGTGTGAAAGACCCATGGTGTAATGGTAGCACCCTGGAGGTTGAATCCAATAATTTGCATTCAAATCTCTGTAAGAGTTTACCATCAGTCGAACCTTTCCCTTATCGTTTATTGTGGATGTCTTCTTTGAAGAAAGGTATGATCCAACTAAAGTAAGTACATTCACGAATGGGCCCTTGGTCGGTACAAACAGTATTTATACACCTCAGGCCTTTTGTGAATTAAGAAAAGTGTGTTCTTCGTTCTATTTTTCATCTCAAACTGATACCTTCATTTTACAAACATGTAAAGGCTGTTAAGACGCTTGATTAATATCATTGATTCTGAATGTGGTCGCTTTTCATAGGATTAACCCTTTAACAATTTCGAAAGAGAATGGCGATACAATAGAGCTGCTTTTCCCAAAATGGTATTATTAATGTTGTTGCTGCATCTTCAAGTAAAAAGAGAATCCATTGGGTCACAGATTGAGCATGTTTCTTAACATTGAGTTAAGTTTGAAAATTTCAAATCTTTTATGTATGTTTCCGATGCAGATCTGCCCATCGACTCAGAATGACCTCACTGTTCATACATTTAAAAAAAATGCATAAAGGTTAAGGTGCTAGGCACAAAAGTGGATTTTTATGAAAAGTTATGCCAGAGAGTGAGAGCGAAAATGAATACCCTACACCACTAACCTTATGAATATTACTATCTTTGGCCTATAATTTAAGACAACAAGGAGACAAAGTGTGTTAGAGCAAGAGAGAGGTTCCACCGAGACTTGAACTCGGATCGCTGGATTCAAAGTCCAAAGTGCTAACCATTACACCATGGAACCCTTGTTGAGCAGAGCTTCATAAGGGCAATGAGAATATAGGGCACAGTCAAGATTTTTACTGACCTATAGTAACCGTTTACTGATATTATATCGAAGCAGCACTGTTGCTGTTGGATGCTGTGCAATCGCAAAGTATTGGCTTCATGTCTCATTTGGATCAAATTCTTCCTCTGGAGTCTAATGATATAGGAATATTACATATTTTCTCTGATGTGCTCTGTTTTTCCAGAATGAAGTGCATCATGCTACTGAATATGTGGGTTCCATGGTGTAATGGTTAGCACTCTGGACTCTGAATCCAGCGATCCGAGTTCAAGTCTCGGTGGGACCTTGGGGCTGCTTCTCTTTTAGAGTTGCCTTTCATTTGCAGATAGATATAACAGCAATAGCTTTGCTTTACAGCCCACTTTGATGGCAGTCTTCTTTGACCAAAGAATATTAATAGTTTCTGGGGATGACTCTCTTTTGCCACAAAGAAACTGCCCACTCTCATATCTCCAAAGCTCCAATGTATAATGGCTATTAAACTGGCTTTTGATCTCAGCGATTTGCATTGAAAGCCCAGGAGGCCCCTAAAATCAGTTGAATTGTTTCCTGATAATTTAGAGTTTATTTCTTCTTTCGAGAAAGGTGTGATCCAAATAAAGTAAGTACATTTAAACAAGGGCACTTGATCAGTAAATGCACTACTTTCTAGAACTCATAACTCTTGTAAGTTATAAAAAGTTTGCTCTCCATACAGTTTGTCAACTCAAAGAATTACATTTTTTACACATTTAATAAGACCATCAAATTGCTTGAAACATAGGAATGATTGTGAAAGTGAATATGATTCACCAAAATAATTGTATAACATTTTTTAATGTTAATAAAATAGGGCTTTTTCCAATCTTTTCACATCAATGTTGTTTCTGCATGTTCCAGTGAGCAGAGAATCTACTGCACATAGTGTGTACATTTTTCTTTTCATAGAGTTAAGGTTGGACATTATTCATCTGTGGAAAATGTTTCTGAGAGATATCTGGGTGCCCACTCTGATTGACCTTAGGGATTGTACATTAACGATATGTAGTTGCATCACTGTATTGGTATCAGGCACCAAAGTGCATTTAAATGTAATGTCGTGCAGAGAGAGTCGACTGAACTTCTGAATATTAACTCTGTTGAATTGTAATTTGAGAAATTAGAAAATGGAGTGTAAGAGCAAGATAACGGTCCCACCGAGACTTGAACTCGGATCGTTGGATTCAAAGTCCAAAGTGCTAACCATTACACCATGGAACCCTTGCAAGATGCACCTGAGAGCGTTGAATCAGAAATGGTAATATAGAGCACATTTACAATTTTTACAGATTCATAATCCCAATTGACTGATATCATACAAACACAGCGATGTTGTCGATTGACGTTGTGCTATAGCAATCTCTGTGCTTTATAGAGCATGTAGATCAAATTCTTCCTCTTGAGGCATATGATTAAGCAATATTAAATATTGTTTCTGACTGCCTCTGTTTTGGCATAATGAAGTTCAGCATTTGCGGAAGTATTTAGGTTCCATGGTCTAATGGTTAGTAGGCTGGACTCTGAATTTAGTAATCTGCCATGTTATAGCTATATTTTGTTTTCCTTTGGGTGTATTGTCATTTTATGCACATAGATTTCCTAGCAGTGGCTGTGATGAATAGTTCAATTTGATAGCAGCTTCCTTTTGAGAATTTGAAAAAAAAAGAATTAAATAGTCTCTCTGGATGACTCTGCTTTGATTTCTATGTGCACATCCCTTTTGCGTTTCAGAGGGATTGACCAACATACACAACAGTGCTTGGAAGACCTCTTCCTCCCTCATGGCATGTAAAGCTAACCTCTCTCCTACCGTGTGTTTTTTTACTTTTTAACTTCCCCTTCTGAGTCATGATCATGTAACTGAATTTACATTTTTAGATTTTAACTGCAGTAGTTGCTTGTTTTTCATTTTTATTTTTTGTGTACGCATACATCCCTTTTTGTGGGGAGGGGGGAGTGATGTCTGTTTACTTATATTAGCTAATATAGGTCATTTTATGTCCGCTTACAATATGTGTCAGGATTTTTTATGTCGTTTCCAATCAATGTCTAATATCAAGTGGTTTGCAGCAGTCATACAAAGGCACGTAACACCCCCAAAACACCTACATAAGTTAGAAATACTCCGGAAGAGTACTCAGTTTATGAAAAGGCGGTGAATCCCAAATAGAACTGTAAATGTAAGCTAGCAAGCAGACTGTGCACCCCTGTTTGGAACTATGACCTGTGTGTTGCCCTCTATTAACAGAACAATGTAACTGCAGCCCATGTCACATAAAATAGAAAGTAGAGATTATGCAAATTAACTCCCAGAAGAGCCTGGTGTCACCCCAAAAGGTGTCATGCTTTTCACACCAAGAAACATCCACACATAGATCCCTGCGAACCTCAAAAACGTACAGGAAACCCTGTCCAGCGCTTTGCTCCCAGAGGAGATAAGGTTGAAAAACCACCCTATGTTAAAAGTGTCCATAATCCATGCCAGCTGCCCTGTCTATAGAACCTGGCCGTTCGTGGCCATTCGGGGCCTAGGGGCATGAGTGGAAGGGTTTAACCTGCCTGGGTTCTTGGGCATGGTTTCATCATGCCTCAGTTTACAATGGCACTCTGCCACTTTGTCAGGCTTTAAAGAAGCCTGACTCCTGCAGAGCAAAATATCTGATTATTTCCTTACATGTTTTGTACGTAAGAATGCGGATGGTGCTCTGAGCCTCCTATGGTGGTTATTAAGCATGGTATACATACCATAGCATGTAACTGTGCCTACAAATGGAACATTTTGTTCATTTATTAGGGAGTTGTGAAAATGGCAAAATCAAATTGCCATTACTGACACAGACCAGCTGCCGCTGTCCGGACATTTCGTCGAAAGACATTTCGTCGAAAGACATTTGGTCGACGTAATTTGGTCGAAAGCCAAATGGTCGTTTTTTTTATTTATTTATATATATATTTTTTAGGTTGTAGTTTAGGGAAAAAAAGGGGTTTTTAGAAAAAAAGGGGGTTTGGGGGACCCCCCAAACCCCCCCCCCCAAAAAAAATGTGAAAATAAAAAACAAAGCAATTCGACCATTTGGTTTTCGACCAAATGGTTTCGACCAATTGTCCTGTCGACAAATTTTTTTTGACGAAATGTCTGGCAACCCAGCTGCCGACTGTTGCTATTGACAGGAGTTCCAGGTGTATAAACTGAGGAGATCACCAGTTCAATTACCGGTGAACGCATTTTGAAGCTCATTCACAACCAGTTCATGCCCGTTCTCTCCATTTTGGCTTTCTGGCTGGCCAAGGGGCCCTTCAGTAATGTTCTTTGCTAACCATTACACCATGGGCCCCTTGCTGGTGCAACCTGACAGAGTTGTAACAGAAATGAGAATCGAGATCTCATGCATCATTTTAACAAACTCATATTCCTAGCCCACGGATATTATGCAAATGTGGAACTGTTTAGTTGGTTGTTGCGCAATAGCAAACTCTTTGCTTTACAGCTCATTTGGATAGGATTCTTCCTCTGGAGGCATAAGATAAAAGAATATTGCATACATTCTCTAAAAGGCTCTTTTTTTGCTGCAATGACGTTCATCATGTCACTAAGTATATAGGTTCCATGGTGTAATGGTTAGCACTCTGGACTCTAAATCCAGCGATCCGAGTTCAAATCTCGGTGGGACCTTGGGAATTACTGTGTTTGTTTTCCTCTCAGTGTCTTGTTTTAATAGCAATGACGCTGCTGTGTCGCCCACTTTCATAGCATTATTCCCTGGGTGCATTTGAAAAAAGAAAGATTTTCCATGGATGACGCTCTTTAGCCACAATGAAACCCACCACTTTCTGTGGTGTGAAAGACCCATGGTGTAATGGTAGCACCCTGGAGGTTGAATCCAATAATTTGCATTCAAATCTCTGTAAGAGTTTACCATCAGTCGAACCTTTCCCTTATCGTTTATTGTGGATGTCTTCTTTGAAGAAAGGTATGATCCAACTAAAGTAAGTACATTCACGAATGGGCCCTTGGTCGGTACAAACAGTATTTATACACCTCAGGCCTTTTGTGAATTAAGAAAAGTGTGTTCTTCGTTCTATTTTTCATCTCAAACTGATACCTTCATTTTACAAACATGTAAAGGCTGTTAAGACGCTTGATTAATATCATTGATTCTGAATGTGGTCGCTTTTCATAGGATTAACCCTTTAACAATTTTGAAAGAGAATGGCGATACAATAGAGCTGCTTTTCCCAAAATGGTATTATTAATGTTGTTGCTGCATCTTCAAGTAAAAAGAGAATCCATTGGGTCACAGATTGAGCATGTTTCTTAACATTGAGTTAAGTTTGAAAATTTCAAATCTTTTATGTATGTTTCCGATGCAGATCTGCCCATCGACTCAGAATGACCTCACTGTTCATACATTTAAAAAAAATGCATAAAGGTTAAGGTGCTAGGCACAAAAGTGGATTTTTATGAAAAGTTATGCCAGAGAGTGAGAGCGAAAATGAATACCCTACACCACTAACCTTATGAATATTACTATCTTTGGCCTATAATTTAAGACAACAAGGAGACAAAGTGTGTTAGAGCAAGAGAGAGGTTCCACCGAGACTTGAACTCGGATCGCTGGATTCAAAGTCCAAAGTGCTAACCATTACACCATGGAACCCTTGTTGAGCAAAGCTTCATAAGGGCAATGAGAATATAGGGCACAGTCAAGATTTTTACTGACCTATAGTAACCGTTTACTGATATTATATCGAAGCAGCACTGTTGCTGTTGGATGCTGTGCAATCGCAAAGTATTGGCTTCATGTCTCATTTGGATCAAATTCTTCCTCTGGAGTCTAATGATATAGGAATATTACATATTTTCTCTGATGTGCTCTGTTTTTCCAGAATGAAGTGCATCATGCTACTGAATATGTGGGTTCCATGGTGTAATGGTTAGCACTCTGGACTCTGAATCCAGCGATCCGAGTTCAAGTCTCGGTGGGACCTTGGGGCTGCTTCTCTTTTAGAGTTGCCTTTCATTTGCAGATAGATATAACAGCAATAGCTTTGCTTTACAGCCCACTTTGATGGCAGTCTTCTTTGACCAAAGAATATTAATAGTTTCTGGGGATGACTCTCTTTTGCCACAAAGAAACTGCCCACTCTCATATCTCCAAAGCTCCAAGGTATAATGGCTATTAAACTGGCTTTTGATCTCAGTGATTTGCATTGAAAGCCCAGGAGGCCCCTAAAATCAGTTGAATTGTTACCTGATAATTTAGAGTTTATTTCTTCTTTCGAGAAAGGTGTGATCCAAATAAAGTAAGTACATTTAAACAAGGGCACTTGATCAGTAAATGCACTACTTTCTAGAACTCATAACTCTTGTAAGTTATAAAAAGTTTGCTCTCCATACAGTTTGTCAACTCAAAGAATTACATTTTTGACACATTTAATAAGACCATCAAATTGCTTGAAACATAGGAATGATTGTGAAAGTGAATATGATTCACCAAAATAATTGTATAACATTTTTTAATGTTAATAAAATAGGGCTTTTTCCAATCTTTTCACATCAATGTTGTTTCTGCATGTTCCAGTGAGCAGAGAATCTACTGCACATAGTGTGTACATTTTTCTTTTCATAGAGTTAAGGTTGGACATTATTCATCTGTGGAAAATGTTTCTGAGAGATATCTGGGTGCCCACTCTGATTGACCTTAGGGATTGTACATTAACGATATGTAGTTGCATCACTGTATTGGTATCAGGCACCAAAGTGCATTTAAATGTAATGTCGTGCAGAGAGAGTCGACTGAACTTCTGAATATTAACTCTGTTGAATTGTAATTTGAGAAATTAGAAAATGGAGTGTAAGAGCAAGATAACGGTCCCACCGAGACTTGAACTCGGATCGTTGGATTCAAAGTCCAAAGTGCTAACCATTACACCATGGAACCCTTGCAAGATGCACCTGAGAGCGTTGAATCAGAAATGGCAATATAGAGCACATTTACAATTTTTACAGATTCATAGTCCCAATTGACTGATATCATACAAACACAGCGATGTTGTCGATTGACGTTGTGCTATAGCAATCTCTGTGCTTTATAGAGCATGTAGATCAAATTCTTCCTCTTGAGGCATATGATTAAGCAATATTAAATATTGTTTCTGACTGCCTCTGTTTTGGCATAATGAAGTTCAGCATTTGCGGAAGTATTTAGGTTCCATGGTCTAATGGTTAGTAGGCTAGACTCTGAATTTAGTAATCTGACATGTTATAGCTATATTTTGTTTTCCTTTGGGTGTATTGTCATTTTATGCACATAGATTTCCTAGCAGTGGCTGTGATGAATAGTTCAATTTGATAGCAGCTTCCTTTTGAGAATTTGAAAAAAAAATGAATTAAATAGTCTCTCTGGATGACTCTGCTTTGATTTCTATGTGCACATCCCTTTTGCGTTTCAGAGGGATTGACCAACATACACAACAGTGCTTGGAAGACCTCTTCCTCCCTCATGGCATGTAAAGCTAACCTCTCTCCTACCGTGTGTTTTTTTACTTTTTAACTTCCCCTTCCGAGTCATGATCATGTAACTGAATTTACATTTTTAGATTTTAACTGCAGTAGTTGCTTGTTTTTCATTTTTATTTTTTGTGTACGCATACATCCCTTTTTGTGGGGAGGGGGGAGTGATGTCTGTTTACTTATATTAGCTAATATAGGTCATTTTATGTCCGCTTACAATATGTGTCAGGATTTTTTATGTCGTTTCCAATCAATGTCTAATATCAAGTGGTTTGCAGCAGTCATACAAAGGCACGTAACACCCCCAAAACACCTACATAAGTTAGAAATACTCCGGAAGAGTACTCAGTTTATGAAAAGGCGGTGAATCCCAAATAGAACTGTAAATGTAAGCTAGCAAGCAGACTGTGCACCCCTGTTTGGAACTATGACCTGTGTGTTGCCCTCTATTAACATAACAATGTAAATGCAGCCCATGTCACATAAAATAGAAAGTAGAGATTATGCAAATTAACTCCCAGAAGAGCCTGGTGTCACCCCAAAAGGTGTCATGCTTTTCACACCAAGAAACATCCACACATAGATCCCTGCGAACCTCAAAAACGTACAGGAAACCCTGTCCAGCGCTTTGCTCCCAGAGGAGATAAGGTTGAAAAACCACCCTATGTTAAAAGTGTCCATAATCCATGCCAGCTGCCCTGTCTATAGAACCTGGCCGTTCGGGGCCTAGGGGCATGAGTGGAAGGGTTTAACCTGCCTGGGTTCTTGGGCATGGTTTCATCATGCCTCAGTTTACAATGGCACTCTGCCACTTTGTCAGGCTTTAAAGAAGCCTGACTCCTGCAGAGCAAAAGATCTGATTATTTCCTTACATGTTTTGTACGTAAGAATGCGGATGGTGCTCTGAGCCTCCTATGGTGGTTATTAAGCATGGTATACATACCATAGCATGTAACTGTGCCTACAAATGGAACATTTTGTTCATTTATTAGGGAGTTGTGAAAATGGCAAAATCAAATTGCCATTACTGACACAGACCAGCTGCCGCTGTCCGGACATTTCGTCGAAAGAAATTTCGTCGAAAGACATTTGGTCGACGTAATTTGGTCGAAAGCCAAATGGTCGTTTTTTTTATTTATTTATATATATATTTTTTAGGTTGTAGTTTAGGGAAAAAAAGGGGTTTTTAGAAAAAAAGGGGGTTGGGGGGACCCCCCCAAACCCCCCCCCCCCAAAAAAAATGTGAAAATAAAAAACAAAGCAATTCGACCATTTGGTTTTCGACCAAATGGTTTCGACCAATTGTCCTGTCGACAAATGTTTTTCGACGAAATGTCTGGCAACCCAGCTGCCGACTGTTGCTATTGACAGGAGTTCCAGGTGTATAAACTGAGGAGATCACCAGTTCAATTACCTGTGAACGCATTTTGAAGCTCATTCACAACCAGTTCATGCCCGTTCTCTCCATTTTGGCTTTCTGGCTGGCCGAGGGGCCCTTCAGTAATGTTCTTTGCTAACCATTACACCATGGGCCCCTTGCTGGTGCAACCTGACAGAGTTGTAACAGAAATGAGAATCGAGATCTCATGCATCATTTTAACAAACTCATATTCCTAGCCCACGGATATTATGCAAATGTGGAACTGTTTAGTTGGTTGTTGCGCAATAGCAAACTCTTTGCTTTACAGCTCATTTGGATAGGATTCTTCCTCTGGAGGCATAAGATAAAAGAATATTGCATACATTCTCTAAAAGGCTCTTTTTTTGCTGCAATGACGTTCATCATGTCACTAAGTATGTAGGTTCCATGGTGTAATGGTTAGCACTCTGGACTCTGAATCCAGCGATCCGAGTTCAAATCTCGGTGGGACCTTGGGAATTACTGTGTTTGTTTTCCTCTCAGTGTCTTGTTTTAATAGCAATGACGCTGCTGTGTCGCCCACTTTCATAGCATTATTCCCTGGGTGCATTTGAAAAAAGAAAGATTTTCCATGGATGACGCTCTTTAGCCACAATGAAACCCACCACTTTCTGTGGTGTGAAAGACCCATGGTGTAATGGTAGCACCCTGGAGGTTGAATCCAATAATTTGCATTCAAATCTCTGTAAGAGTTTACCATCAGTCGAACCTTTCCCTTATCGTTTATTGTGGATGTCTTCTTTGAAGAAAGGTATGATCCAACTAAAGTAAGTACATTCACGAATGGGCCCTTGGTCGGTACAAACAGTATTTATACACCTCAGGCCTTTTGTGAATTAAGAAAAGTGTGTTCTTCGTTCTATTTTTCATCTCAAACTGATACCTTCATTTTACAAACATGTAAAGGCTGTTAAGACGCTTGATTAATATCATTGATTCTGAATGTGGTCGCTTTTCATAGGATTAACCCTTTAACAATTTTGAAAGAGAATGGCGATACAATAGAGCTGCTTTTCCCAAAATGGTATTATTAATGTTGTTGATGCATCTTCAAGTAAAAAGAGAATCCATTGGGTCACAGATTGAGCATGTTTCTTAACATTGAGTTAAGTTTGAAAATTTCAAATCTTTTATGTATGTTTCCGATGCAGATCTGCCCATCGACTCAGAATGACCTCACTGTTCATACATTTAAAAAAAATGCATAAAGGTTAAGGTGCTAGGCACAAAAGTGGATTTTTATGAAAAGTTATGCCAGAGAGTGAGAGCGAAAATGAATACCCTACACCACTAACCTTATGAATATTACTATCTTTGGCCTATAATTTAAGACAAGAAGGAGACAAAGTGTGTTAGAGCAAGAGAGAGGTTCCACCGAGACTTGAACTCGGATCGCTGGATTCAAAGTCCAAAGTGCTAACCATTACACCATGGAACCCTTGTTGAGCAGAGCTTCATAAGGGCAATGAGAATATAGGGCACAGTCAAGATTTTTACTGACCTATAGTAACCGTTTACTGATATTATATCGAAGCAGCACTGTTGCTGTTGGATGCTGTGCAATCGCAAAGTATTGGCTTCATGTCTCATTTGGATCAAATTCTTCCTCTGGAGTCTAATGATATAGGAATATTACATATTTTCTCTGATGTGCTCTGTTTTTCCAGAATGAAGTGCATCATGCTACTGAATATGTGGGTTCCATGGTGTAATGGTTAGCACTCTGGACTCTGAATCCAGCGATCCGAGTTCAAGTCTCGGTGGGACCTTGGGGCTGCTTCTCTTTTAGAGTTGCCTTTCATTTGCAGATAGATATAACAGCAATAGCTTTGCTTTACAGCCCACTTTGATGGCAGTCTTCTTTGACCAAAGAATATTAATAGTTTCTGGGGATGACTCTCTTTTGCCACAAAGAAACTGCCCACTCTCATATCTCCAAAGCTCCAATGTATAATGGCTATTAAACTGGCTTTTGATCTCAGCGATTTGCATTGAAAGCCCAGGAGGCCCCTAAAATCAGTTGAATTGTTTCCTGATAATTTAGAGTTTATTTCTTCTTTCGAGAAAGGTGTGATCCAAATAAAGTAAGTACATTTAAACAAGGGCACTTGATCAGTAAATGCACTACTTTCTAGAACTCATAACTCTTGTAAGTTATAAAAAGTTTGCTCTCCATACAGTTTGTCAACTCAAAGAATTACATTTTTGACACATTTAATAAGACCATCAAATTGCTTGAAACATAGGAATGATTGTGAAAGTGAATATGATTCACCAAAATAATTGTATAACATTTTTTAATGTTAATAAAATAGGGCTTTTTCCAATCTTTTCACATCAATGTTGTTTCTGCATGTTCCAGTGAGCAGAGAATCTACTGCACATAGTGTGTACATTTTTCTTTTCATAGAGTTAAGGTTGGACATTATTCATCTGTGGAAAATGTTTCTGAGAGATATCTGGGTGCCCACTCTGATTGACCTTAGGGATTGTACATTAACGATATGTAGTTGCATCACTGTATTGGTATCAGGCACCAAAGTGCATTTAAATGTAATGTCGTGCAGAGAGAGTCGACTGAACTTCTGAATATTAACTCTGTTGAATTGTAATTTGAGAAATTAGAAAATGGAGTGTAAGAGCAAGATAACGGTCCCACCGAGACTTGAACTCGGATCGTTGGATTCAAAGTCCAAAGTGCTAACCATTACACCATGGAACCCTTGCAAGATGCACCTGAGAGCGTTGAATCAGAAATGGTAATATAGAGCACATTTACAATTTTTACAGATTCATAGTCCCAATTCACTGATATCATACAAACACAGCGATGTTGTCGATTGACGTTGTGCTATAGCAATCTCTGTGCTTTATAGAGCATGTAGATCAAATTCTTCCTCTTGAGGCATATGATTAAGCAATATTAAATATTGTTTCTGACTGCCTCTGTTTTGGCATAATGAAGTTCAGCATTTGCGGAAGTATTTAGGTTCCATGGTCTAATGGTTAGTAGGCTGGACTCTGAATTTAGTAATCTGCCATGTTATAGCTATATTTTGTTTTCCTTTGGGTGTATTGTCATTTTATGCACATAGATTTCCTAGCAGTGGCTGTGATGAATAGTTCAATTTGATAGCAGCTTCCTTTTGAGAATTTGAAAAAAAAAGAATTAAATAGTCTCTCTGGATGACTCTGCTTTGATTTCTATGTGCACATCCCTTTTGCGTTTCAGAGGGATTGACCAACATACACAACAGTGCTTGGAAGACCTCTTCCTCCCTCATGGCATGTAAAGCTAACCTCTCTCCTACCGTGTGTTTTTTTACTTTTTAACTTCCCCTTCCGAGTCATGATCATGTAACTGAATTTACATTTTTAGATTTTAACTGCAGTAGTTGCTTGTTTTTCATTTTTATTTTTTGTGTACGCATACATCCCTTTTTGTGGGGAGGGGGGAGTGATGTCTGTTTACTTATATTAGCTAATATAGGTCATTTTATGTCCGCTTACAATATGTGTCAGGATTTTTTATGTCGTTTCCAATCAATGTCTAATATCAAGTGGTTTGCAGCAGTCATACAAAGGCACGTAACACCCCCAAAACACCTACATAAGTTAGAAATACTCCGGAAGAGTACTCAGTTTATGAAAAGGCGGTGAATCCCAAATAGAACTGTAAATGTAAGCTAGCAAGCAGACTGTGCACCCCTGTTTGGAACTATGACCTGTGTGTTGCCCTCTATTAACAGAACAATGTAACTGCAGCCCATGTCACATAAAATAGAAAGTAGGGATTATGCAAATTAACTCCCAGAAGAGCCTGGTGTCACCCCAAAAGGTGTCATGCTTTTCACACCAAGAAACATCCACACATAGATTCCTGCGAACCTCAAAAACGTACAGGAAACCCTGTCCAGCGCTTTGCTCCCAGAGGAGATAAGGTTGAAAAACCACCCTATGTTAAAAGTGTCCATAATCCATGCCAGCTGCCCTGTCTATAGAACCTGGCCGTTCGTGGCCATTCGGGGCCTAGGGGCATGAGTGGAAGGGTTTAACCTGCCTGGGTTCTTGGGCATGGTTTCATCATGCCTCAGTTTACAATGGCACTCTGCCACTTTGTCAGGCTTTAAAGAAGCCTGACTCCTGCAGAGCAAAATATCTGATTATTTCCTTACATGTTTTGTACGTAAGAATGCGGATGGTGCTCTGAGCCTCCTATGGTGGTTATTAAGCATGGTATACATACCATAGCATGTAACTGTGCCTACAAATGGAACATTTTGTTCATTTATTAGGGAGTTGTGAAAATGGCAAAATCAAATTGCCATTACTGACACAGACCAGCTGCCGCTGTCCGGACATTTCGTCGAAAGACATTTCGTCGAAAGACATTTGGTCGACGTAATTTGGTCGAAAGCCAAATGGTCGTTTTTTTTATTTATTTATATATATATTTTTTAGGTTGTAGTTTAGGGAAAAAAGGGGTTTTTAGAAAAAAAGGGGGTTTGGGCCCCCCCCCCAAAAAAATGTGAAAATAAAAAACAAAGCAATTCGACCATTTGGTTTTCGACCAAATGGTTTCGACCAATTGTCCTGTCGACAAATTTTTTTTGACGAAATGTCTGGCAACCCAGCTGCCGACTGTTGCTATTGACAGGAGTTCCAGGTGTATAAACTGAGGAGATCACCAGTTCAATTACCGGTGAACGCATTTTGAAGCTCATTCACAACCAGTTCATGCCCGTTCTCTCCATTTTGGCTTTCTGGCTGGCCAAGGGGCCCTTCAGTAATGTTCTTTGCTAACCATTACACCATGGGCCCCTTGCTGGTGCAACCTGACAGAGTTGTAACAGAAATGAGAATCGAGATCTCATGCATCATTTTAACAAACTCATATTCCTAGCCCACGGATATTATGCAAATGTGGAACTGTTTAGTTGGTTGTTGCGCAATAGCAAACTCTTTGCTTTACAGCTCATTTGGATAGGATTCTTCCTCTGGAGGCATAAGATAAAAGAATATTGCATACATTCTCTAAAAGGCTCTTTTTTTGCTGCAATGACGTTCATCATGTCACTAAGTATATAGGTTCCATGGTGTAATGGTTAGCACTCTGGACTCTAAATCCAGCGATCCGAGTTCAAATCTCGGTGGGACCTTGGGAATTACTGTGTTTGTTTTCCTCTCAGTGTCTTGTTTTAATAGCAATGACGCTGCTGTGTCGCCCACTTTCATAGCATTATTCCCTGGGTGCATTTGAAAAAAGAAAGATTTTCCATGGATGACGCTCTTTAGCCACAATGAAACCCACCACTTTCTGTGGTGTGAAAGACCCATGGTGTAATGGTAGCACCCTGGAGGTTGAATCCAATAATTTGCATTCAAATCTCTGTAAGAGTTTACCATCAGTCGAACCTTTCCCTTATCGTTTATTGTGGATGTCTTCTTTGAAGAAAGGTATGATCCAACTAAAGTAAGTACATTCACGAATGGGCCCTTGGTCGGTACAAACAGTATTTATACACCTCAGGCCTTTTGTGAATTAAGAAAAGTGTGTTCTTCGTTCTATTTTTCATCTCAAACTGATACCTTCATTTTACAAACATGTAAAGGCTGTTAAGACGCTTGATTAATATCATTGATTCTGAATGTGGTCGCTTTTCATAGGATTAACCCTTTAACAATTTTGAAAGAGAATGGCGATACAATAGAGCTGCTTTTCCCAAAATGGTATTATTAATGTTGTTGCTGCATCTTCAAGTAAAAAGAGAATCCATTGGGTCACAGATTGAGCATGTTTCTTAACATTGAGTTAAGTTTGAAAATTTCAAATCTTTTATGTATGTTTCCGATGCAGATCTGCCCATCGACTCAGAATGACCTCACTGTTCATACATTTAAAAAAAATGCATAAAGGTTAAGGTGCTAGGCACAAAAGTGGATTTTTATGAAAAGTTATGCCAGAGAGTGAGAGCGAAAATGAATACCCTACACCACTAACCTTATGAATATTACTATCTTTGGCCTATAATTTAAGACAACAAGGAGACAAAGTGTGTTAGAGCAAGAGAGAGGTTCCACCGAGACTTGAACTCGGATCGCTGGATTCAAAGTCCAAAGTGCTAACCATTACACCATGGAACCCTTGTTGAGCAAAGCTTCATAAGGGCAATGAGAATATAGGGCACAGTCAAGATTTTTACTGACCTATAGTAACCGTTTACTGATATTATATCGAAGCAGCACTGTTGCTGTTGGATGCTGTGCAATCGCAAAGTATTGGCTTCATGTCTCATTTGGATCAAATTCTTCCTCTGGAGTCTAATGATATAGGAATATTACATATTTTCTCTGATGTGCTCTGTTTTTCCAGAATGAAGTGCATCATGCTACTGAATATGTGGGTTCCATGGTGTAATGGTTAGCACTCTGGACTCTGAATCCAGCGATCCGAGTTCAAGTCTCGGTGGGACCTTGGGGCTGCTTCTCTTTTAGAGTTGCCTTTCATTTGCAGATAGATATAACAGCAATAGCTTTGCTTTACAGCCCACTTTGATGGCAGTCTTCTTTGACCAAAGAATATTAATAGTTTCTGGGGATGACTCTCTTTTGCCACAAAGAAACTGCCCACTCTCATATCTCCAAAGCTCCAAGGTATAATGGCTATTAAACTGGCTTTTGATCTCAGCGATTTGCATTGAAAGCCCAGGAGGCCCCTAAAATCAGTTGAATTGTTTCCTGATAATTTAGAGTTTATTTCTTCTTTCGAGAAAGGTGTGATCCAAATAAAGTAAGTACATTTAAACAAGGGCACTTGATCAGTAAATGCACTACTTTCTAGAACTCATAACTCTTGTAAGTTATAAAAAGTTTGCTCTCCATACAGTTTGTCAACTCAAAGAATTACATTTTTGACACATTTAATAAGACCATCAAATTGCTTGAAACATAGGAATGATTGTGAAAGTGAATATGATTCACCAAAATAATTGTATAACATTTTTTAATGTTAATAAAATAGGGCTTTTTCCAATCTTTTCACATCAATGTTGTTTCTGCATGTTCCAGTGAGCAGAGAATCTACTGCACATAGTGTGTACATTTTTCTTTTCATAGAGTTAAGGTTGGACATTATTCATCTGTGGAAAATGTTTCTGAGAGATATCTGGGTGCCCACTCTGATTGACCTTAGGGATTGTACATTAACGATATGTAGTTGCATCACTGTATTGGTATCAGGCACCAAAGTGCATTTAAATGTAATGTCGTGCAGAGAGAGTCGACTGAACTTCTGAATATTAACTCTGTTGAATTGTAATTTGAGAAATTAGAAAATGGAGTGTAAGAGCAAGATAACGGTCCCACCGAGACTTGAACACGGATCGTTGGATTCAAAGTCCAAAGTGCTAACCATTACACCATGGAACCCTTGCAAGATGCACCTGAGAGCGTTGAATCAGAAATGGCAATATAGAGCACATTTACAATTTTTACAGATTCATAGTCCCAATTGACTGATATCATACAAACACAGCGATGTTGTCGATTGACGTTGTGCTATAGCAATCTCTGTGCTTTATAGAGCATGTAGATCAAATTCTTCCTCTTGAGGCATATGATTAAGCAATATTAAATATTGTTTCTGACTGCCTCTGTTTTGGCATAATGAAGTTCAGCATTTGCGGAAGTATTTAGGTTCCATGGTCTAATGGTTAGTAGGCTGGACTCTGAATTTAGTAATCTGACATGTTATAGCTATATTTTGTTTTCCTTTGGGTGTATTGTCATTTTATGCACATAGATTTCCTAGCAGTGGCTGTGATGAATAGTTCAATTTGATAGCAGCTTCCTTTTGAGAATTTGAAAAAAAAATGAATTAAATAGTCTCTCTGGATGACTCTGCTTTGATTTCTATGTGCACATCCCTTTTGCGTTTCAGAGGGATTGACCAACATACACAACAGTGCTTGGAAGACCTCTTCCTCCCTCATGGCATGTAAAGCTAACCTCTCTCCTACCGTGTGTTTTTTTACTTTTTAACTTCCCCTTCCGAGTCATGATCATGTAACTGAATTTACATTTTTAGATTTTAACTGCAGTAGTTGCTTGTTTTTCATTTTTATTTTTTGTGTACGCATACATCCCTTTTTGTGGGGAGGGGGGAGTGATGTCTGTTTACTTATATTAGCTAATATAGGTCATTTTATGTCCGCTTACAATATGTGTCAGGATTTTTTATGTCGTTTCCAATCAATGTCTAATATCAAGTGGTTTGCAGCAGTCATACAAAGGCACGTAACACCCCCAAAACACCTACATAAGTTAGAAATACTCCGGAAGAGTACTCAGTTTATGAAAAGGCGGTGAATCCCAAATAGAACTGTAAATGTAAGCTAGCAAGCAGACTGTGCACCCCTGTTTGGAACTATGACCTGTGTGTTGCCCTCTATTAACAGAACAATGTAACTGCAGCCCATGTCACATAAAATAGAAAGTAGAGATTATGCAAATTAACTCCCAGAAGAGCCTGGTGTCACCCCAAAAGGTGTCATGCTTTTCACACCAAGAAACATCCACACATAGATCCCTGCGAACCTCAAAAACGTCCAGGAAACCCTGTCCAGCGCTTTGCTCCCAGAGGAGATAAGGTTGAAAAACCACCCTATGTTAAAAGTGTCCATAATCCATGCCAGCTGCCCTGTCTATAGAACCTGGCCGTTCGGGGCCTAGGGGCATGAGTGGAAGGGTTTAACCTGCCTGGGTTCTTGGGCATGGTTTCATCATGCCTCAGTTTACAATGGCACTCTGCCACTTTGTCAGGCTTTAAAGAAGCCTGACTCCTGCAGAGCAAAAGATCTGATTATTTCCTTACATGTTTTGTACGTAAGAATGCGGATGGTGCTCTGAGCCTCCTATGGTGGTTATTAAGCATGGTATACATACCATAGCATGTAACTGTGCCTACAAATGGAACATTTTGTTCATTTATTAGGGAGTTGTGAAAATGGCAAAATCAAATTGCCATTACTGACACAGACCAGCTGCCGCTGTCCGGACATTTCGTCGAAAGAAATTTCGTCGAAAGACATTTGGTCGACGTAATTTGGTCGAAAGCCAAATGGTCGTTTTTTTTATTTATTTATATATATATTTTTTAGGTTGTAGTTTAGGGAAAAAAAGGGGTTTTTAGAAAAAAAGGGGGTTGGGGGGACCCCCCCAAACCCCCCCCCCCAAAAAAAATGTGAAAATAAAAAACAAAGCAATTCGACCATTTGGTTTTCGACCAAATGGTTTCGACCAATTGTCCTGTCGACAAATGTTTTTCGACGAAATGTCTGGCAACCCAGCTGCCGACTGTTGCTATTGACAGGAGTTCCAGGTGTATAAACTGAGGAGATCACCAGTTCAATTACCTGTGAACGCATTTTGAAGCTCATTCACAACCAGTTCATGCCCGTTCTCTCCATTTTGGCTTTCTGGCTGGCCGAGGGGCCCTTCAGTAATGTTCTTTGCTAACCATTACACCATGGGCCCCTTGCTGGTGCAACCTGACAGAGTTGTAACAGAAATGAGAATCGAGATCTCATGCATCATTTTAACAAACTCATATTCCTAGCCCACGGATATTATGCAAATGTGGAACTGTTTAGTTGGTTGTTGCGCAATAGCAAACTCTTTGCTTTACAGCTCATTTGGATAGGATTCTTCCTCTGGAGGCATAAGATAAAAGAATATTGCATACATTCTCTAAAAGGCTCTTTTTTTGCTGCAATGACGTTCATCATGTCACTAAGTATGTAGGTTCCATGGTGTAATGGTTAGCACTCTGGACTCTGAATCCAGCGATCCGAGTTCAAATCTCGGTGGGACCTTGGGAATTACTGTGTTTGTTTTCCTCTCAGTGTCTTGTTTTAATAGCAATGACGCTGCTGTGTCGCCCACTTTCATAGCATTATTCCCTGGGTGCATTTGAAAAAAGAAAGATTTTCCATGGATGACGCTCTTTAGCCACAATGAAACCCACCACTTTCTGTGGTGTGAAAGACCCATGGTGTAATGGTAGCACCCTGGAGGTTGAATCCAATAATTTGCATTCAAATCTCTGTAAGAGTTTACCATCAGTCGAACCTTTCCCTTATCGTTTATTGTGGATGTCTTCTTTGAAGAAAGGTATGATCCAACTAAAGTAAGTACATTCACGAATGGGCCCTTGGTCGGTACAAACAGTATTTATACACCTCAGGCCTTTTGTGAATTAAGAAAAGTGTGTTCTTCGTTCTATTTTTCATCTCAAACTGATACCTTCATTTTACAAACATGTAAAGGCTGTTAAGACGCTTGATTAATATCATTGATTCTGAATGTGGTCGCTTTTCATAGGATTAACCCTTTAACAATTTCGAAAGAGAATGGCGATACAATAGAGGTGCTTTTCCCAAAATGGTATTATTAATGTTGTTGCTGCATCTTCAAGTAAAAAGAGAATCCATTGGGTCACAGATTGAGCATGTTTCTTAACATTGAGTTAAGTTTGAAAATTTCAAATCTTTTATGTATGTTTCCGATGCAGATCTGCCCATCGACTCAGAATGACCTCACTGTTCATACATTTAAAAAAAATGCATAAAGGTTAAGGTGCTAGGCACAAAAGTGGATTTTTATGAAAAGTTATGCCAGAGAGTGAGAGCGAAAATGAATACCCTACACCACTAACCTTATGAATATTACTATCTTTGGCCTATAATTTAAGACAACAAGGAGACAAAGTGTGTTAGAGCAAGAGAGAGGTTCCACCGAGACTTGAACTCGGATCGCTGGATTCAAAGTCCAAAGTGCTAACCATTACACCATGGAACCCTTGTTGAGCAGAGCTTCATAAGGGCAATGAGAATATAGGGCACGGTCAAGATTTTTACTGACCTATAGTAACCGTTTACTGATATTATATCGAAGCAGCACTGTTGCTGTTGGATGCTGTGCAATCGCAAAGTATTGGCTTCATGTCTCATTTGGATCAAATTCTTCCTCTGGAGTCTAATGATATAGGAATATTACATATTTTCTCTGATGTGCTCTGTTTTTCCAGAATGAAGTGCATCATGCTACTGAATATGTGGGTTCCATGGTGTAATGGTTAGCACTCTGGACTCTGAATCCAGCGATCCGAGTTCAAGTCTCGGTGGGACCTTGGGGCTGCTTCTCTTTTAGAGTTGCCTTTCATTTGCAGATAGATATAACAGCAATAGCTTTGCTTTACAGCCCACTTTGATGGCAGTCTTCTTTGACCAAAGAATATTAATAGTTTCTGGGGATGACTCTCTTTTGCCACAAAGAAACTGCCCACTCTCATATCTCCAAAGCTCCAATGTATAATGGCTATTAAACTGGCTTTTGATCTCAGCGATTTGCATTGAAAGCCCAGGAGGCCCCTAAAATCAGTTGAATTGTTTCCTGATAATTTAGAGTTTATTTCTTCTTTCGAGAAAGGTGTGATCCAAATAAAGTAAGTACATTTAAACAAGGGCACTTGATCAGTAAATGCACTACTTTCTAGAACTCATAACTCTTGTAAGTTATAAAAAGTTTGCTCTCCATACAGTTTGTCAACTCAAAGAATTACATTTTTGACACATTTAATAAGACCATCAAATTGCTTGAAACATAGGAATGATTGTGAAAGTGAATATGATTCACCAAAATAATTGTATAACATTTTTTAATGTTAATAAAATAGGGCTTTTTCCAATCTTTTCACATCAATGTTGTTTCTGCATGTTCCAGTGAGCAGAGAATCTACTGCACATAGTGTGTACATTTTTCTTTTCATAGAGTTAAGGTTGGACATTATTCATCTGTGGAAAATGTTTCTGAGAGATATCTGGGTGCCCACTCTGATTGACCTTAGGGATTGTACATTAACGATATGTAGTTGCATCACTGTATTGGTATCAGGCACCAAAGTGCATTTAAATGTAATGTCGTGCAGAGAGAGTCGACTGAACTTCTGAATATTAACTCTGTTGAATTGTAATTTGAGAAATTAGAAAATGGAGTGTAAGAGCAAGATAACGGTCCCACCGAGACTTGAACTCGGATCGTTGGATTCAAAGTCCAAAGTGCTAACCATTACACCATGGAACCCTTGCAAGATGCACCTGAGAGCGTTGAATCAGAAATGGTAATATAGAGCACATTTACAATTTTTACAGATTCATAGTCCCAATTGACTGATATCATACAAACACAGCGATGTTGTCGATTGACGTTGTGCTATAGCAATCTCTGTGCTTTATAGAGCATGTAGATCAAATTCTTCCTCTTGAGGCATATGATTAAGCAATATTAAATATTGTTTCTGACTGCCTCTGTTTTGGCATAATGAAGTTCAGCATTTGCGGAAGTATTTAGGTTCCATGGTCTAATGGTTAGTAGGCTGGACTCTGAATTTAGTAATCTCACATGTTATAGCTATATTTTGTTTTCCTTTGGGTGTATTGTCATTTTATGCACATAGATTTCCTAGCAGTGGCTGTGATGAATAGTTCAATTTGATAGCAGCTTCCTTTTGAGAATTTGAAAAAAAAAGAATTAAATAGTCTCTCTGGATGACTCTGCTTTGATTTCTATGTGCACATCCCTTTTGCGTTTCAGAGGGATTGACCAACATACACAACAGTGCTTGGAAGACCTCTTCCTCCCTCATGGCATGTAAAGCTAACCTCTCTCCTACCGTGTGTTTTTTTACTTTTTAACTTCCCCTTCCGAGTCATGATCATGTAACTGAATTTACATTTTTAGATTTTAACTGCAGTAGTTGCTTGTTTTTCATTTTTATTTTTTGTGTACGCATACATCCCTTTTTGTGGGGAGGGGGGAGTGATGTCTGTTTACTTATATTAGCTAATATAGGTCATTTTATGTCCGCTTACAATATGTGTCAGGATTTTTTATGTCGTTTCCAATCAATGTCTAATATCAAGTGGTTTGCAGCAGTCATACAAAGGCACGTAACACCCCCAAAACACCTACATAAGTTAGAAATACTCCGGAAGAGTACTCAGTTTATGAAAAGGCGGTGAATCCCAAATAGAACTGTAAATGTAAGCTAGCAAGCAGACTGTGCACCCCTGTTTGGAACTATGACCTGTGTGTTGCCCTCTATTAACAGAACAATGTAACTGCAGCCCATGTCACATAAAATAGAAAGTAGAGATTATGCAAATTAACTCCCAGAAGAGCCTGGTGTCACCCCAAAAGGTGTCATGCTTTTCACACCAAGAAACATCCACACATAGATCCCTGCGAACCTCAAAAACGTACAGGAAACCCTGTCCAGCGCTTTGCTCCCAGAGGAGATAAGGTTGAAAAACCACCCTATGTTAAAAGTGTCCATAATCCATGCCAGCTGCCCTGTCTATAGAACCTGGCCGTTCGTGGCCATTCGGGGCCTAGGGGCATGAGTGGAAGGGTTTAACCTGCCTGGGTTCTTGGGCATGGTTTCATCATGCCTCAGTTTACAATGGCACTCTGCCACTTTGTCAGGCTTTAAAGAAGCCTGACTCCTGC
This sequence comes from Ambystoma mexicanum, assembly GCF_040938575.1. Lineage (NCBI taxonomy): Eukaryota > Metazoa > Chordata > Amphibia > Caudata > Ambystomatidae > Ambystoma > Ambystoma mexicanum. The sequence continues at coordinate 740,248,476 of NC_090930.1, read as the reverse complement.
AGAGCAAAAGATCTGATTATTTCCTTACATGTTTTGTACGTAAGAATGCGGATGGTGCTCTGAGCCTCCTATGGTGGTTATTAAGCATGGTATACATACCATAGCATGTAACTGTGCCTACAAATGGAACATTTTGTTCATTTATTAGGGAGTTGTGAAAATGGCAAAATCAAATTGCCATTACTGACACAGACCAGCTGCCGCTGTCCGGACATTTCGTCGAAAGACATTTCGTCGAAAGACATTTGGTCGACGTAATTTGGTCGAAAGCCAAATGGTCGTTTTTTTTATTTATTTATATATATATTTTTTAGGTTGTAGTTTAGGGAAAAAAAGGGGTTTTTAGAAAAAAAGGGGGTTGGGGGGACCCCCCCAAACCCCCCCCCCAAAAAAAAATGTGAAAATAAAAAACAAAGCAATTCGACCATTTGGTTTTCGACCAAATGGTTTCGACCAATTGTCCTGTCGACAAATTTTTTTTGATGAAATGTCTGGCAACCCAGCTGCCGACTGTTGCTATTGACAGGAGTTCCAGGTGTATAAACTGAGGAGATCACCAGTTCAATTACCTGTGAACGCATTTTGAAGCTCATTCACAACCAGTTCATGCCCGTTCTCTCCATTTTGGCTTTCTGGCTGGCCGAGGGGCCCTTCAGTAATGTTCTTTGCTAACCATTACACCATGGGCCCCTTGCTGGTGCAACCTGACAGAGTTGTAACAGAAATGAGAATCGAGATCTCATGCATCATTTTAACAAACTCATATTCCTAGCCCACGGATATTATGCAAATGTGGAACTGTTTAGTTGGTTGTTGCGCAATAGCAAACTCTTTGCTTTACAGCTCATTTGGATAGGATTCTTCCTCTGGAGGCATAAGATAAAAGAATATTGCATACATTCTCTAAAAGGCTCTTTTTTTGCTGCAATGACGTTCATCATGTCACTAAGTATGTAGGTTCCATGGTGTAATGGTTAGCACTCTGGACTCTGAATCCAGCGATCCGAGTTCAAATCTCGGTGGGACCTTGGGAATTACTGTGTTTGTTTTCCTCTCAGTGTCTTGTTTTAATAGCAATGACGCTGCTGTGTCGCCCACTTTCATAGCATTATTCCCTGGGTGCATTTGAAAAAAGAAAGATTTTCCATGGATGACGCTCTTTAGCCACAATGAAACCCACCACTTTCTGTGGTGTGAAAGACCCATGGTGTAATGGTAGCACCATGGAGGTTGAATCCAATAATTTGCATTCAAATCTCTGTAAGAGTTTACCATCAGTCGAACCTTTCCCTTATCGTTTATTGTGGATGTCTTCTTTGAAGAAAGGTATGATCCAACTAAAGTAAGTACATTCACGAATGGGCCCTTGGTCGGTACAAACAGTATTTATACACCTCAGGCCTTTTGTGAATTAAGAAAAGTGTGTTCTTCGTTCTATTTTTCATCTCAAACTGATACCTTCATTTTACAAACATGTAAAGGCTGTTAAGACGCTTGATTAATATCATTGATTCTGAATGTGGTCGCTTTTCATAGGATTAACCCTTTAACAATTTTGAAAGAGAATGGCGATACAATAGAGCTGCTTTTCCCAAAATGGTATTATTAATGTTGTTGCTGCATCTTCAAGTAAAAAGAGAATCCATTGGGTCACAGATTGAGCATGTTTCTTAACATTGAGTTAAGTTTGAAAATTTCAAATCTTTTATGTATGTTTCCGATGCAGATCTGCCCATCGACTCAGAATGACCTCACTGTTCATACATTTTAAAAAAATGCATAAAGGTTAAGGTGCTAGGCACAAAAGTGGATTTTTATGAAAAGTTATGCCAGAGAGTGAGAGCGAAAATGAATACCCTACACCACTAACCTTATGAATATTACTATCTTTGGCCTATAATTTAAGACAACAAGGAGACAAAGTGTGTTAGAGCAAGAGAGAGGTTCCACCGAGACTTGAACTCGGATCGCTGGATTCAAAGTCCAAAGTGCTAACCATTACACCATGGAACCCTTGTTGAGCAGAGCTTCATAAGGGCAATGAGAATATAGGGCACGGTCAAGATTTTTACTGACCTATAGTAACCGTTTACTGATATTATATCGAAGCAGCACTGTTGCTGTTGGATGCTGTGCAATCGCAAAGTATTGGCTTCATGTCTCATTTGGATCAAATTCTTCCTCTGGAGTCTAATGATATAGGAATATTACATATTTTCTCTGATGTGCTCTGTTTTTCCAGAATGAAGTGCATCATGCTACTGAATATGTGGGTTCCATGGTGTAATGGTTAGCACTCTGGACTCTGAATCCAGCGATCCGAGTTCAAGTCTCGGTGGGACCTTGGGGCTGCTTCCCTTTTAGAGTTGCCTTTCATTTGCAGATAGATATAACAGCAATAGCTTTGCTTTACAGCCCACTTTGATGGCAGTCTTCTTTGACCAAAGAATATTAATAGTTTCTGGGGATGACTCTCTTTTGCCACAAAGAAACTGCCCACTCTCAAATCTCCAAAGCTCCAAGGTATAATGGCTATTAAACTGGCTTTTGATCTCAGCGATTTGCATTGAAAGCCCAGGAGGCCCCTAAAATCAGTTGAATTGTTTCCTGATAATTTAGAGTTTATTTCTTCTTTCGAGAAAGGTGTGATCCAAATAAAGTAAGTACATTTAAACAAGGGCACTTGATCAGTAAATGCACTACTTTCTAGAACTCATAACTCTTGTAAGTTATAAAAAGTTTGCTCTCCATACAGTTTGTCAACTCAAAGAATTACATTTTTTACACATTTAATAAGACCATCAAATTGCTTGAAACATAGGAATGATTGTGAAAGTGAATATGATTCACCAAAATAATTGTATAACATTTTTTAATGTTAATAAAATAGGGCTTTTTCCAATCTTTTCACATCAATGTTGTTTCTGCATGTTCCAGTGAGCAGAGAATCTACTGCACATAGTGTGTACATTTTTCTTTTCATAGAGTTAAGGTTGGACATTATTCATCTGTGGAAAATGTTTCTGAGAGATATCTGGGTGCCCACTCTGATTGACCTTAGGGATTGTACATTAACGATATGTAGTTGCATCACTGTATTGGTATCAGGCACCAAAGTGCATTTAAATGTAATGTCGTGCAGAGAGAGTCGACTGAACTTCTGAATATTAACTCTGTTGAATTGTAATTTGAGAAATTAGAAAATGGAGTGTAAGAGCAAGATAACGGTCCCACCGAGACTTGAACTCGGATCGTTGGATTCAAAGTCCAAAGTGCTAACCATTACACCATGGAACCCTTGCAAGATGCACCTGAGAGCGTTGAATCAGAAATGGCAATATAGAGCACATTTACAATTTTTACAGATTCATAGTCCCAATTGACTGATATCATACAAACACAGCGATGTTGTCGATTGACGTTGTGCTATAGCAATCTCTGTGCTTTATAGAGCATGTAGATCAAATTCTTCCTCTTGAGGCATATGATTAAGCAATATTAAATATTGTTTCTGACTGCCTCTGTTTTGGCATAATGAAGTTCAGCATTTGCGGAAGTATTTAGGTTCCATGGTCTAATGGTTAGTAGGCTGGACTCTGAATTTAGTAATCTGACATGTTATAGCTATATTTTGTTTTCCTTTGGGTGTATTGTCATTTTATGCACATAGATTTCCTAGCAGTGGCTGTGATGAATAGTTCAATTTGATAGCAGCTTCCTTTTGAGAATTTGAAAAAAAAAAGAATTAAATAGTCTCTCTGGATGACTCTGCTTTGATTTCTATGTGCACATCCCTTTTGCGTTTCAGAGGGATTGACCAACATACACAACAGTGCTTGGAAGACCTCTTCCTCCCTCATGGCATGTAAAGCTAACCTCTCTCCTACCGTGTGTTTTTTTACTTTTTAACTTCCCCTTCCGAGTCATGATCATGTAACTGAATTTACATTTTTAGATTTTAACTGCAGTAGTTGCTTGTTTTTCATTTTTATTTTTTGTGTACGCATACATCCCTTTTTGTGGGGAGGGGGGAGTGATGTCTGTTTACTTATATTAGCTAATATAGGTCATTTTATGTCCGCTTACAATATGTGTCAGGATTTTTTATGTCGTTTCCAATCAATGTCTAATATCAAGTGGTTTGCAGCAGTCATACAAAGGCACGTAACACCCCCAAAACACCTACATAAGTTAGAAATACTCCGGAAGAGTACTCAGTTTATGAAAAGGCGGTGAATCCCAAATAGAACTGTAAATGTAAGCTAGCAAGCAGACTGTGCACCCCTGTTTGGAACTATGACCTGTGTGTTGCCCTCTATTAACAGAACAATGTAACTGCAGCCCATGTCACATAAAATAGAAAGTAGAGATTATGCAAATTAACTCCCAGAAGAGCCTGGTGTCACCCCAAAAGGTGTCATGCTTTTCACACCAAGAAACATCCACACATAGATCCCTGCGAAACTCAAAAACGTACAGGAAACCCTGTCCAGCGCTTTGCTCCCAGAGGAGATAAGGTTGAAAAACCACCCTATGTTAAAAGTGTCCATAATCCATGCCAGCTGCCCTGTCTATAGAACCTGGCCGTTCGTGGCCATTCGGGGCCTAGGGGCATGAGTGGAAGGGTTTAACCTGCCTGGGTTCTTGGGCATGGTTTCATCATGCCTCAGTTTACAATGGCACTCTGCCACTTTGTCAGGCTTTAAAGAAGCCTGACTCCTGCAGAGCAAAAGATCTGATTATTTCCTTACATGTTTTGTACGTAAGAATGCGGATGGTGCTCTGAGCCTCCTATGGTGGTTATTAAGCATGGTATACATACCATAGCATGTAACTGTGCCTACAAATGGAACATTTTGTTCATTTATTAGGGAGTTGTGAAAATGGCAAAATCAAATTGCCATTACTGACACAGACCAGCTGCCGCTGTCCGGACATTTCGTCGAAAGACATTTGGTCGAAAGACATTTGGTCGACGTAATTTGGTCGAAAGCCAAATGGTCGATTTTTTTATTTATTTATATATATATTTTTTAGGTTGTAGTTTAGGGAAAAAAAGGGGTTTTTTAGAAAAAAAGGGGGTTGGGGCGACCCCCCCAAACCCCCCCCCCAAAAAAAATGTGAAAATAAAAAACAAAGCAATTCGACCATTTGGTTTTCGAGCAAATGGTTTCGACCAATTGTCCTGTCGACAAATTTTTTTGGATGAAATGTCTGGCAACCCAGCTGCCGACTGTTGCTATTGACAGGAGTTCCAGGTGTATAAACTGAGGAGATCACCAGTTCAATTACCTGTGAACGCATTTTGAAGCTCATTCACAACCAGTTCATGCCCGTTCTCTCCATTTTGGCTTTCTGGCTGGCCGAGGGGCCCTTCAGTAATGTTCTTTGCTAACCATTACACCATGGGCCCCTTGCTGGTGCAACCTGACAGAGTTGTAACAGAAATGAGAATCGAGATCTCATGCATCATTTTAACAAACTCATATTCCTAGCCCACGGATATTATGCAAATGTGGAACTGTTTAGTTGGTTGTTGCGCAATAGCAAACTCTTTGCTTTACAGCTCATTTGGATAGGATTCTTCCTCTGGAGGCATAAGATAAAAGAATATTGCATACATTCTCTAAAAGGCTCTTTTTTTGCTGCAATGACGTTCATCATGTCACTAAGTATGTAGGTTCCATGGTGTAATGGTTAGCACTCTGGACTCTGAATCCAGCGATCCGAGTTCAAATCTCGGTGGGACCTTGGGAATTACTGTGTTTGTTTTCCTCTCAGTGTCTTGTTTTAATAGCAATGACGCTGCTGTGTCGCCCACTTTCATAGCATTATTCCCTGGGTGCATTTGAAAAAAGAAAGATTTTCCATGGATGACGCTCTTTAGCCACAATGAAACCCACCACTTTCTGTGGTGTGAAAGACCCATGGTGTAATGGTAGCACCATGGAGGTTGAATCCAATAATTTGCATTCAAATCTCTGTAAGAGTTTACCATCAGTCGAACCTTTCCCTTATCGTTTATTGTGGATGTCTTCTTTGAAGAAAGGTATGATCCAACTAAAGTAAGTACATTCACGAATGGGCCCTTGGTCGGTACAAACAGTATTTATACACCTCAGGCCTTTTGTGAATTAAGAAAAGTGTGTTCTTCGTTCTATTTTTCATCTCAAACTGATACCTTCATTTTACAAACATGTAAAGGCTGTTAAGACGCTTGATTAATATCATTGATTCTGAATGTGGTCGCTTTTCATAGGATTAACCCTTTAACAATTTTGAAAGAGAATGGCGATACAATAGAGCTGCTTTTCCCAAAATGGTATTATTAATGTTGTTGCTGCATCTTCAAGTAAAAAGAGAATCCATTGGGTCACAGATTGAGCATGTTTCTTAACATTGAGTTAAGTTTGAAAATTTCAAATCTTTTATGTATGTTTCCGATGCAGATCTGCCCATCGACTCAGAATGACCTCACTGTTCATACATTTAAAAAAAATGCATAAAGGTTAAGGTGCTAGGCACAAAAGTGGATTTTTATGAAAAGTTATGCCAGAGAGTGAGAGCGAAAATGAATACCCTACACCACTAACCTTATGAATATTACTATCTTTGGCCTATAATTTAAGACAACAAGGAGACAAAGTGTGTTAGAGCAAGAGAGAGGTTCCACCGAGACTTGAACTCGGATCGCTGGATTCAAAGTCCAAAGTGCTAACCATTACACCATGGAACCCTTGTTGAGCAGAGCTTCATAAGGGCAATGAGAATATAGGGCACGGTCAAGATTTTTACTGACCTATAGTAACCGTTTACTGATATTATATCGAAGCAGCACTGTTGCTGTTGGATGCTGTGCAATCGCAAAGTATTGGCTTCATGTCTCATTTGGATCAAATTCTTCCTCTGGAGTCTAATGATATAGGAATATTACATATTTTCTCTGATGTGCTCTGTTTTTCCAGAATGAAGTGCATCATGCTACTGAATATGTGGGTTCCATGGTGTAATGGTTAGCACTCTGGACTCTGAATCCAGCGATCCGAGTTCAAGTCTCGGTGGGACCTTGGGGCTGCTTCTCTTTTAGAGTTGCCTTTCATTTGCAGATAGATATAACAGCAATAGCTTTGCTTTACAGCCCACTTTGATGGCAGTCTTCTTTGACCAAAGAATATTAATAGTTTCTGGGGATGACTCTCTTTTGCCACAAAGAAACTGCCCACTCTCAAATCTCCAAAGCTCCAAGGTATAATGGCTATTAAACTGGCTTTTGATCTCAGCGATTTGCATTGAAAGCCCAGGAGGCCGGTAAAATCAGTTGAATTGTTTCCTGATAATTTAGAGTTTATTTCTTCTTTCGAGAAAGGTGTGATCCAAATAAAGTAAGTACATTTAAACAAGGGCACTTGATCAGTAAATGCACTACTTTCTAGAACTCATAACTCTTGTAAGTTATAAAAAGTTTGCTCTCCATACAGTTTGTCAACTCAAAGAATTACATTTTTTACACATTTAATAAGACCATCAAATTGCTTGAAACATAGGAATGATTGTGAAAGTGAATATGATTCACCAAAATAATTGTATAACATTTTTTAATGTTAATAAAATAGGGCTTTTTCCAATCTTTTCACATCAATGTTGTTTCTGCATGTTCCAGTGAGCAGAGAATCTACTGCACATAGTGTGTACATTTTTCTTTTCATAGAGTTAAGGTTGGACATTATTCATCTGTGGAAAATGTTTCTGAGAGATATCTGGGTGCCCACTCTGATTGACCTTAGGGATTGTACATTAACGATATGTAGTTGCATCACTGTATTGGTATCAGGCACCAAAGTGCATTTAAATGTAATGTCGTGCAGAGAGAGTCGACTGAACTTCTGAATATTAACTCTGTTGAATTGTAATTTGAGAAATTAGAAAATGGAGTGTAAGAGCAAGATAACGGTCCCACCGAGACTTGAACTCGGATCGTTGGATTCAAAGTCCAAAGTGCTAACCATTACACCATGGAACCCTTGCAAGATGCACCTGAGAGCGTTGAATCAGAAATGGCAATATAGAGCACATTTACAATTTTTACAGATTCATAGTCCCAATTGACTGATATCATACAAACACAGCGATGTTGTCGATTGACGTTGTGCTATAGCAATCTCTGTGCTTTATAGAGCATGTAGATCAAATTCTTCCTCTTGAGGCATATGATTAAGCAATATTAAATATTGTTTCTGACTGCCTCTGTTTTGGCATAATGAAGTTCAGCATTTGCGGAAGTATTTAGGTTCCATGGTCTAATGGTTAGTAGGCTGGACTCTGAATTTAGTAATCTGACATGTTATAGCTATATTTTGTTTTCCTTTGGGTGTATTGTCATTTTATGCACATAGATTTCCTAGCAGTGGCTGTGATGAATAGTTCAATTTGATAGCAGCTTCCTTTTGAGAATTTGAAAAAAAAAAGAATTAAATAGTCTCTCTGGATGACTCTGCTTTGATTTCTATGTGCACATCCCTTTTGCGTTTCAGAGGGATTGACCAACATACACAACAGTGCTTGGAAGACCTCTTCCTCCCTCATGGCATGTAAAGCTAACCTCTCTCCTACCGTGTGTTTTTTTACTTTTTAACTTCCCCTTCCGAGTCATGATCATGTAACTGAATTTACATTTTTAGATTTTAACTGCAGTAGTTGCTTGTTTTTCATTTTTATTTTTTGTGTACGCATACATCCCTTTTTGTGGGGAGGGGGGAGTGATGTCTGTTTACTTATATTAGCTAATATAGGTCATTTTATGTCCGCTTACAATATGTGTCAGGATTTTTTATGTCGTTTCCAATCAATGTCTAATATCAAGTGGTTTGCAGCAGTCATACAAAGGCACGTAACACCCCCAAAACACCTACATAAGTTAGAAATACTCCGGAAGAGTACTCAGTTTATGAAAAGGCGGTGAATCCCAAATAGAACTGTAAATGTAAGCTAGCAAGCAGACTGTGCACCCCTGTTTGGAACTATGACCTGTGTGTTGCCCTCTATTAACAGAACAATGTAACTGCAGCCCATGTCACATAAAATAGAAAGTAGAGATTATGCAAATTAACTCCCAGAAGAGCCTGGTGTCACCCCAAAAGGTGTCATGCTTTTCACACCAAGAAACATCCACACATAGATCCCTGCGAAACTCAAAAACGTACAGGAAACCCTGTCCAGCGCTTTGCTCCCAGAGGAGATAAGGTTGAAAAACCACCCTATGTTAAAAGTGTCCATAATCCATGCCAGCTGCCCTGTCTATAGAACCTGGCCGTTCGTGGCCATTCGGGGCCTAGGGGCATGAGTGGAAGGGTTTAACCTGCCTGGGTTCTTGGGCATGGTTTCATCATGCCTCAGTTTACAATGGCACTCTGCCACTTTGTCAGGCTTTAAAGAAGCCTGACTCCTGCAGAGCAAAAGATCTGATTATTTCCTTACATGTTTTGTACGTAAGAATGCGGATGGTGCTCTGAGCCTCCTATGGTGGTTATTAAGCATGGTATACATACCATAGCATGTAACTGTGCCTACAAATGGAACATTTTGTTCATTTATTAGGGAGTTGTGAAAATGGCAAAATCAAATTGCCATTACTGACACAGACCAGCTGCCGCTGTCCGGACATTTCGTCGAAAGACATTTCGTCGAAAGACATTTGGTCGACGTAATTTGGTCGAAAGCCAAATGGTCGATTTTTTTATTTATTTATATATATATTTTTTAGGTTGTAGTTTAGGGAAAAAAAGGGGTTTTTAGAAAAAAAGGGGGTTGGGGGGACCCCCCCAAACCCCCCCCCCAAAAAAAATGTGAAAATAAAAAACAAAGCAATTCGACCATTTGGTTTTCGAGCAAATGGTTTCGACCAATTGTCCTGTCGACAAATTTTTTTGGATGAAATGTCTGGCAACCCAGCTGCCGACTGTTGCTATTGACAGGAGTTCCAGGTGTATAAACTGAGGAGATCACCAGTTCAATTACCTGTGAACGCATTTTGAAGCTCATTCACAACCAGTTCATGCCCGTTCTCTCCATTTTGGCTTTCTGGCTGGCCGAGGGGCCCTTCAGTAATGTTCTTTGCTAACCATTACACCATGGGCCCCTTGCTGGTGCAACCTGACAGAGTTGTAACAGAAATGAGAATCGAGATCTCATGCATCATTTTAACAAACTCATATTCCTAGCCCACGGATATTATGCAAATGTGGAACTGTTTAGTTGGTTGTTGCGCAATAGCAAACTCTTTGCTTTACAGCTCATTTGGATAGGATTCTTCCTCTGGAGGCATAAGATAAAAGAATATTGCATACATTCTCTAAAAGGCTCTTTTTTTGCTGCAATGACGTTCATCATGTCACTAAGTATGTAGGTTCCATGGTGTAATGGTTAGCACTCTGGACTCTGAATCCAGCGATCCGAGTTCAAATCTCGGTGGGACCTTGGGAATTACTGTGTTTGTTTTCCTCTCAGTGTCTTGTTTTAATAGCAATGACGCTGCTGTGTTGCCCACTTTCATAGCATTATTCCCTGGGTGCATTTGAAAAAAGAAAGATTTTCTATGGATGACGCTCTTTAGCCACAATGAAACCCACCACTTTCTGTGGTGTGAAAGACCCATGGTGTAATGGTAGCACCCTGGAGGTTGAATCCAATAATTTGCATTCAAATCTCTGTAAGAGTTTACCATCAGTCGAACCTTTCCCTTATCGTTTATTGTGGATGTCTTCTTTGAAGAAAGGTATGATCCAACTAAAGTAAGTACATTCACGAATGGGCCCTTGGTCGGTACAAACAGTATTTATACACCTCAGGCCTTTTGTGAATTAAGAAAAGTGTGTTCTTCGTTCTATTTTTCATCTCAAACTGATACCTTCATTTTACAAACATGTAAAGGCTGTTAAGACGCTTGATTAATATCATTGATTCTGAATGTGGTCGCTTTTCATAGGATTAACCCTTTAACAATTTTGAAAGAGAATGGCGATACAATAGAGCTGCTTTTCCCAAAATGGTATTATTAATGTTGTTGCTGCATCTTCAAGTAAAAAGAGAATCCATTGGGTCACAGATTGAGCATGTTTCTTAACATTGAGTTAAGTTTGAAAATTTCAAATCTTTTATGTATGTTTCCGATGCAGATCTGCCCATCGACTCAGAATGACCTCACTGTTCATACATTTAAAAAAAATGCATAAAGGTTAAGGTGCTAGGCACAAAAGTGGATTTTTATGAAAAGTTATGCCAGAGAGTGAGAGCGAAAATGAATACCCTACACCACTAACCTTATGAATATTACTATCTTTGGCCTATAATTTAAGACAACAAGGAGACAAAGTGTGTTAGAGCAAGAGAGAGGTTCCACCGAGACTTGAACTCGGATCGCTGGATTCAAAGTCCAAAGTGCTAACCATTACACCATGGAACCCTTGTTGAGCAGAGCTTCATAAGGGCAATGAGAATATAGGGCACAGTCAAGATTTTTACTGACCTATAGTAACCGTTTACTGATATTATATCGAAGCAGCACTGTTGCTGTTGGATGCTGTGCAATCGCAAAGTATTGGCTTCATGTCTCATTTGGATCAAATTCTTCCTCTGGAGTCTAATGATATAGGAATATTACATATTTTCTCTGATGTGCTCTGTTTTTCCAGAATGAAGTGCATCATGCTACTGAATATGTGGGTTCCATGGTGTAATGGTTAGCACTCTGGACTCTGAATCCAGCGATCCGAGTTCAAGTCTCGGTGGGACCTTGGGGCTGCTTCTCTTTTAGAGTTGCCTTTCATTTGCAGATAGATATAACAGCAATAGCTTTGCTTTACAGCCCACTTTGATGGCAGTCTTCTTTGACCAAAGAATATTAATAGTTTCTGGGGATGACTCTCTTTTGCCACAAAGAAACTGCTCACTCTCATATCTCCAAAGCTCCAAGGTATAATGGCTATTAAACTGGCTTTTGATCTCAGCGATTTGCATTGAAAGCCCAGGAGGCCCCTAAAATCAGTTGAATTGTTTCCTGATAATTTAGAGTTTATTTCTTCTTTCGAGAAAGGTGTGATCCAAATAAAGTAAGTACATTTAAACAAGGGCACTTGATCAGTAAATGCACTACTTTCTAGAACTCATAACTCTTGTAAGTTATAAAAAGTTTGCTCTCCATACAGTTTGTCAACTCAAAGAATTACATTTTTTACACATTTAATAAGACCATCAAATTGCTTGAAACATAGGAATGATTGTGAAAGTGAATATGATTCACCAAAATAATTGTATAACATTTTTTAATGTTAATAAAATAGGGCTTTTTCCAATCTTTTCACATCAATGTTGTTTCTGCATGTTCCAGTGAGCAGAGAATCTACTGCACATAGTGTGTACATTTTTCTTTTCATAGAGTTAAGGTTGGACATTATTCATCTGTGGAAAATGTTTCTGAGAGGTATCTGGGTGCCCACTCTGATTGACCTTAGGGATTGTACATTAACGATATGTAGTTGCATCACTGTATTGGTATCAGGCACCAAAGTGCATTTAAATGTAATGTCGTGCAGAGAGAGTCGACTGAACTTCTGAATATTAACTCTGTTGAATTGTAATTTGAGAAATTAGAAAATGGAGTGTAAGAGCAAGATAACGGTCCCACCGAGACTTGAATTCGGATCGTTGGATTCAAAGTCCAAAGTGCTAACCATTACACCATGGAACCCTTGCAAGATGCACCTGAGAGCGTTGAATCAGAAATGGCAATATAGAGCACATTTACAATTTTTACAGATTCATAGTCCCAATTGACTGATATCATACAAACACAGCGATGTTGTCGATTGACGTTGTGCTATAGCAATCTCTGTGCTTTATAGAGCATGTAGATCAAATTCTTCCCCTTGAGGCATATGATTAAGCAATATTAAATATTGTTTCTGACTGCCTCTGTTTTGGCATAATGAAGTTCAGCATTTGCGGAAGTATTTAGGTTCCATGGTCTAATGGTTAGTAGGCTGGACTCTGAATTTAGTAATCTGACATGTTATAGCTATATTTTGTTTTCCTTTGGGTGTATTGTCATTTTATGCACATAGATTTCCTAGCAGTGGCTGTGATGAATAGTTCAATTTGATAGCAGCTTCCTTTTGAGAATTTGAATAAAAAAAGAATTAAATAGTCTCTCTGGATGACTCTGCTTTGATTTCTATGTGCACATCCCTTTTGCGTTTCAGAGGGATTGACCAACATACACAACAGTGCTTGGAAGACCTCTTCCTCCCTCATGGCATGTAAAGCTAACCTCTCTCCTACCGTGTGTTTTTTTACTTTTTAACTTCCCCTTCCGAGTCATGATCATGTAACTGAATTTACATTTTTAGATTTTAACTGCAGTAGTTGCTTGTTTTTCATTTTTATTTTTTGTGTACGCATACATCCCTTTTTGTGGGGAGGGGGGAGTGATGTCTGTTTACTTATATTAGCTAATATAGGTCATTTTATGTCCGCTTACAATATGTGTCAGGATTTTTTATGTCGTTTCCAATCAATGTCTAATATCAAGTGGTTTGCAGCAGTCATACAAAGGCACGTAACACCCCCAAAACACCTACATAAGTTAGAAATACTCCGGAAGAGTACTCAGTTTATGAAAAGGCGGTGAATCCCAAATAGAACTGTAAATGTAAGCTAGCAAGCAGACTGTGCACCCCTGTTTGGAACTATGACCTGTGTGTTGCCCTCTATTAACAGAACAATGTAACTGCAGCCCATGTCACATAAAATAGAAAGTAGAGATTATGCAAATTAACTCCCAGAAGAGCCTGGTGTCACCCCAAAAGGTGTCATGCTTTTCACACCAAGAAACATCCACACATAGATCCCTGCGAACCTCAAAAACGTACAGGAAACCCTGTCCAGCGCTTTGCTCCCAGAGGAGATAAGGTTGAAAAACCACCCTATGTTAAAAGTGTCCATAATCCATGCCAGCTGCCCTGTCTATAGAACCTGGCCGTTCGTGGCCATTCGGGGCCTAGGGGCATGAGTGGAAGGGTTTAACCTGCCTGGGTTCTTGGGCATGGTTTCATCATGCCTCAGTTTACAATGGCACTCTGCCACTTTGTCAGGCTTTAAAGAAGCCTGACTCCTGCAGAGCAAAAGATCTGATTATTTCCTTACATGTTTTGTACGTAAGAATGCGGATGGTGCTCTGAGCCTCCTATGGTGGTTATTAAGCATGGTATACATACCATAGCATGTAACTGTGCCTACAAATGGAACATTTTGTTCATTTATTAGGGAGTTGTGAAAATGGCAAAATCAAATTGCCATTACTGACACAGACCAGCTGCCGCTGTCCGGACATTTCGTCGAAAGACATTTCGTCGAAAGACATTTGGTCGACGTAATTTGGTCGAAAGCCAAATGGTCGTTTTTTTAATTTATTTATATATATATTTTTTAGGTTGTAGTTTAGGGAAAAAAAGGGGTTTTTAGAAAAAAAGGGGGTTGGGGGGACCCCCCCCCCAAAAAAAAATGTGAAAATAAAAAACAAAGCAATTCGACCATTTGGTTTTCGACCAAATGGTTTCGACCAATTGTCCTGTCGACAAATTTTTTTCGACGAAATGTCTGGCAACCCAGCTGCCGACTGTTGCTATTGACAGGAGTTCCAGGTGTATAAACTGAGGAGATCACCAGTTCAATTACCTGTGAACGCATTTTGAAGCTCATTCACAACCAGTTCATGCCCGTTCTCTCCATTTTGGCTTTCTGGCTGGCCGAGGGGCCCTTCAGTAATGTTCTTTGCTAACCATTACACCATGGGCCCCTTGCTGGTGCAACCTGACAGAGTTGTAACAGAAATGAGAATCGAGATCTCATGCATCATTTTAACAAACTCATATTCCTAGCCCACGGATATTATGCAAATGTGGAACTGTTTAGTTGGTTGTTGCGCAATAGCAAACTCTTTGCTTTACAGCTCATTTGGATAGGATTCTTCCTCTGGAGGCATAAGATAAAAGAATATTGCATACATTCTCTAAAAGGCTCTTTTTTTGCTGCAATGACGTTCATCATGTCACTAAGTATGTAGGTTCCATGGTGTAATGGTTAGCACTCTGGACTCTGAATCCAGCGATCCGAGTTCAAATCTCGGTGGGACCTTGGGAATTACTGTGTTTGTTTTCATCTCAGTGTCTTGTTTTAATAGCAATGACGCTGCTGTGTCGCCCACTTTCATAGCATTATTCCCTGGGTGCATTTGAAAAAAGAAAGATTTTCCATGGAAGACGCTCTTTAGCCACAATGAAACCCACCACTTTCTGTGGTGTGAAAGACCCATGGTGTAATGGTAGCACCCTGGAGGTTGAATCCAATAATTTGCATTCAAATCTCTGTAAGAGTTTACCATCAGTCGAACCTTTCCCTTATCGTTTATTGTGGATGTCTTCTTTGAAGAAAGGTATGATCCAACTAAAGTAAGTACATTCACGAATGGGCCCTTGGTCGGTACAAACAGTATTTATACACCTCAGGCCTTTTGTGAATTAAGAAAAGTGTGTTCTTCGTTCTATTTTTCATCTCAAACTGATACCTTCATTTTACAAACATGTAAAGGCTGTTAAGACGCTTGATTAATATCATTGATTCTGAATGTGGTCGCTTTTCATAGGATTAACCCTTTAACAATTTTGAAAGAGAATGGCGATACAATAGAGCTGCTTTTCCCAAAATGGTATTATTAATGTTGTTGCTGCATCTTCAAGTAAAAAGAGAATCCATTGGGTCACAGATTGAGCATGTTTCTTAACATTGAGTTAAGTTTGAAAATTTCAAATCTTTTATGTATGTTTCCGATGCAGATCTGCCCATCGACTCAGAATGACCTCACTGTTCATACATTTAAAAAAAATGCATAAAGGTTAAGGTGCTAGGCACAAAAGTGGATTTTTATGAAAAGTTATGCCAGAGAGTGAGAGCGAAAATGAATACCCTACACCACTAACCTTATGAATATTACTATCTTTGGCCTATAATTTAAGACAAGAAGGAGACAAAGTGTGTTAGAGCAAGAGAGAGGTTCCACCGAGACTTGAACTCGGATCGCTGGATTCAAAGTCCAAAGTGCTAACCATTACACCATGGAACCCTTGTTGAGCAGAGCTTCATAAGGGCAATGAGAATATAGGGCACAGTCAAGATTTTTACTGACCTATAGTAACCGTTTACTGATATTATATCGAAGCAGCACTGTTGCTGTTGGATGCTGTGCAATCGCAAAGTATTGGCTTCATGTCTCATTTGGATCAAATTCTTCCTCTGGAGTCTAATGATATAGGAATATTACATATTTTCTCTGATGTGCTCTGTTTTTCCAGAATGAAGTACATCATGCTACTGAATATGTGGGTTCCATGGTGTAATGGTTAGCACTCTGGACTCTGAATCCAGCGATCCGAGTTCAAGTCTCGGTGGGACCTTGGGGCTGCTTCTCTTTTAGAGTTGCCTTTCATTTGCAGATAGATATAACAGCAATAGCTTTGCTTTACAGCCCACTTTGATGGCAGTCTTCTTTGACCAAAGAATATTAATAGTTTCTGGGGATGACTCTCTTTTGCCACAAAGAAACTGCCCACTCTCATATCTCCAAAGCTCCAAGGTATAATGGCTATTAAACTGGCTTTTGATCTCAGCGATTTGCATTGAAAGCCCAGGAGGCCCCTAAAATCAGTTGAATTGTTTCCTGATAATTTAGAGTTTATTTCTTCTTTCGAGAAAGGTGTGATCCAAATAAAGTAAGTACATTTAAACAAGGGCACTTGATCAGTAAATGCACTACTTTCTAGAACTCATAACTCTTGTAAGTTATAAAGAGTTTGCTCTCCATACAGTTTGTCAACTCAAAGAATTACATTTTTTACACATTTAATAAGACCATCAAATTGCTTGAAACATATGAATGATTGTGAAAGTGAATATGATTCACCAAAATAATTGTATAACATTTTTTAATGTTAATAAAATAGGGCTTTTTCCAATCTTTTCACATCAATGTTGTTTCTGCATGTTCCAGTGAGCAGAGAATCTACTGCACATAGTGTGTACATTTTTCTTTTCATAGAGTTAAGGTTGGACATTATTCATCTGTGGAAAATGTTTCTGAGAGATATCTGGGTGCCCACTCTGATTGACCTTAGGGATTGTACATTAACGATATGTAGTTGCATCACTGTATTGGTATCAGGCACCAAAGTGCATTTAAATGTAATGTCGTGCAGAGAGAGTCGACTGAACTTCTGAATATTAACTCTGTTGAATTGTAATTTGAGAAATTAGAAAATGGAGTGTAAGAGCAAGATAACGGTCCCACCGAGACTTGAACTCGGATCGTTGGATTCAAAGTCCAAAGTGCTAACCATTACACCATGGAACCCTTGCAAGATGCACCTGAGAGCGTTGAATCAGAAATGGCAATATAGAGCACATTTACAATTTTTACAGATTCATAGTCCCAATTGACTGATATCATACAAACACAGCGATGTTGTCGATTGACGTTGTGCTATAGCAATCTCTGTGCTTTATAGAGCATGTAGATCAAATTCTTCCTCTTGAGGCATATGATTAAGCAATATTAAATATTGTTTCTGACTGCCTCTGTTTTGGCATAATGAAGTTCAGCATTTGCGGAAGTATTTAGGTTCCATGGTCTAATGGTTAGTAGGCTGGACTCTGAATTTAGTAATCTGACATGTTATAGCTATATTTTGTTTTCCTTTGGGTGTATTGTCATTTTATGCACATAGATTTCCTAGCAGTGGCTGTGATGAATAGTTCAATTTGATAGCAGCTTCCTTTTGAGAATTTGAAAAAAAAAAGAATTAAATAGTCTCTCTGGATGACTCTGCTTTGATTTCTATGTGCACATCCCTTTTGCGTTTCAGAGGGATTGACCAACATACACAACAGTGCTTGGAAGACCTCTTCCTCCCTCATGGCATGTAAAGCTAACCTCTCTCCTACCGTGTGTTTTTTTACTTTTTAACTTCCCCTTCCGAGTCATGATCATGTAACTGAATTTACATTTTTAGATTTTAACTGCAGTAGTTGCTTGTTTTTCATTTTTATTTTTTGTGTACGCATACATCCCTTTTTGTGGGGAGGGGGGAGTGATGTCTGTTTACTTATATTAGCTAATATAGGTCATTTTATGTCCGCTTACAATATGTGTCAGGATTTTTTATGTCGTTTCCAATCAATGTCTAATATCAAGTGGTTTGCAGCAGTCATACAAAGGCACGTAACACCCCCAAAACACCTACATAAGTTAGAAATACTCCGGAAGAGTACTCAGTTTATGAAAAGGCGGTGAATCCCAAATAGAACTGTAAATGTAAGCTAGCAAGCAGACTGTGCACCCCTGTTTGGAACTATGACCTGTGTGTTGCCCTCTATTAACAGAACAATGTAACTGCAGCCCATGTCACATAAAATAGAAAGTAGAGATTATGCAAATTAACTCCCAGAAGAGCCTGGTGTCACCCCAAAAGGTGTCATGCTTTTCACACCAAGAAACATCCACACATAGATCCCTGCGAACCTCAAAAACGTACAGGAAACCCTGTCCAGCGCTTTGCTCCCAGAGGAGATAAGGTTGAAAAACCACCCTATGTTAAAAGTGTCCATAATCCATGCCAGCTGCCCTGTCTATAGAACCTGGCCGTTCGGGGCCTAGGGGCATGAGTGGAAGGGTTTAACCTGCCTGGGTTCTTGGGCATGGTTTCATCATGCCTCAGTTTACAATGGCACTCTGCCACTTTGTCAGGCTTTAAAGAAGCCTGACTCCTGCAGAGCAAAAGATCTGATTATTTCCTTACATGTTTTGTACGTAAGAATGCGGATGGTGCTCTGAGCCTCCTATGGTGGTTATTAAGCATGGTATACATACCATAGCATGTAACTGTGCCTACAAATGGAACATTTTGTTCATTTATTAGGGAGTTGTGAAAATGGCAAAATCAAATTGCCATTACTGACACAGACCAGCTGCCGCTGTCCGGACATTTCGTCGAAAGACATTTCGTCGAAAGATATTTGGTCGACGTAATTTGGTCGAAAGCCAAATGGTCGTTTTTTTTATTTATTTATATATATATTTTTTAGGTTGTAGTTTAGGGAAAAAAAGGGGTTTTTAGAAAAAAAGGGGGTTGGGGGGACCCCCCCCAAAATAAAATGTGAAAATAAAAAACAAAGCAATTCGACCATTTGGTTTTCGACCAAATGGTTTCGACCAATTGTCCTGTCGACAAATTTTTTTCGACGAAATGTCTGCCAACCCAGCTGCCGACTGTTGCTATTGACAGGAGTTCCAGGTGTATAAACTGAGGAGATCACCAGTTCAATTACCTGTGAACGCATTTTGAAGCTCATTCACAACCAGTTCATGCCCGTTCTCTCCATTTTGGCTTTCTGGCTGGCCGAGGGGCCCTTCAGTAATGTTCTTTGCTAACCATTACACCATGGGCCCCTTGCTGGTGCAACCTGACAGAGTTGTAACAGAAATGAGAATCGAGATCTCATGCATCATTTTAACAAACTCATATTCCTAGCCCACGGATATTATGCAAATGTGGAACTGTTTAGTTGGTTGTTGCGCAATAGCAAACTCTTTGCTTTACAGCTCATTTGGATAGGATTCTTCCTCTGGAGGCATAAGATAAAAGAATATTGCATACATTCTCTAAAAGGCTCTTTTTTTGCTGCAATGACGTTCATCATGTCACTAAGTATGTAGGTTCCATGGTGTAATGGTTAGCACTCTGGACTCTGAATCCAGCGATCTGAGTTCAAATCTCGGTGGGACCTTGGGAATTACTGTGTTTGTTTTCCTCTCAGTGTCTTGTTTTAATAGCAATGACGCTGCTGTGTCGCCCACTTTCATAGCATTATTCCCTGGGTGCATTTGAAAAAAGAAAGATTTTCCATGGATGACGCTCTTTAGCCACAATGAAACCCACCACTTTCTGTGGTGTGAAAGACCCATGGTGTAATGGTAGCACCCTGGAGGTTGAATCCAATAATTTGCATTCAAATCTCTGTAAGAGTTTACCATCAGTCGAACCTTTCCCTTATCGTTTATTGTGGATGTCTTCTTTGAAGAAAGGTATGATCCAACTAAAGTAAGTACATTCACGAATGGGCCCTTGGTCGGTACAAACAGTATTTATACACCTCAGGCCTTTTGTGAATTAAGAAAAGTGTGTTCTTCGTTCTATTTTTCATCTCAAACTGATACCTTCATTTTACAAACATGTA
This sequence comes from Ambystoma mexicanum, assembly GCF_040938575.1. Taxonomy (NCBI): domain Eukaryota; kingdom Metazoa; phylum Chordata; class Amphibia; order Caudata; family Ambystomatidae; genus Ambystoma; species Ambystoma mexicanum. Next base: position 740,228,139 of record NC_090930.1, on the reverse strand, counting down.
AAGGCTGTTAAGACGCTTGATTAATATCATTGATTCTGAATGTGGTCGCTTTTCATAGGATTAACCCTTTAACAATTTTGAAAGAGAATGGCGATACAATAGAGCTGCTTTTCCCAAAATGGTATTATTAATGTTGTTGATGCATCTTCAAGTAAAAAGAGAATCCATTGGGTCACAGATTGAGCATGTTTCTTAACATTGAGTTAAGTTTGAAAATTTCAAATCTTTTATGTATGTTTCCGATGCAGATCTGCCCATCGACTCAGAATGACCTCACTGTTCATACATTTAAAAAAAATGCATAAAGGTTAAGGTGCTAGGCACAAAAGTGGATTTTTATGAAAAGTTATGCCAGAGAGTGAGAGCGAAAATGAATACCCTACACCACTAACCTTATGAATATTACTATCTTTGGCCTATAATTTAAGACAACAAGGAGACAAAGTGTGTTAGAGCAAGAGAGAGGTTCCACCGAGACTTGAACTCGGATCGCTGGATTCAAAGTCCAAAGTGCTAACCATTACACCATGGAACCCTTCTTGAGCAGAGCTTCATAAGGGCAATGAGAATATAGGGCACAGTCAAGATTTTTACTGACCTATAGTAACCGTTTACTGATATTATATCGAAGCAGCACTGTTGCTGTTGGATGCTGTGCAATCGCAAAGTATTGGCTTCATGTCTCATTTGGATCAAATTCTTCCTCTGGAGTCTAATGATATAGGAATATTACATATTTTCTCTGATGTGCTCTGTTTTTCCAGAATGAAGTGCATCATGCTACTGAATATGTGGGTTCCATGGTGTAATGGTTAGCACTCTGGACTCTGAATCCAGCGATCCGAGTTCAAGTCTCGGTGGGACCTTGGGGCTGCTTCTCTTTTAGAGTTGCCTTTCATTTGCAGATAGATATAACAGCAATAGCTTTGCTTTACAGCCCACTTTGATGGCAGTCTTCTTTGACCAAAGAATATTAATAGTTTCTGGGGATGACTCTCTTTTGCCACAAAGAAACTGCCCACTCTCATATCTCCAAAGCTCCAAGGTATAATGGCTATTAAACTGGCTTTTGATCTCAGCGATTTGCATTGAAAGCCCAGGAGGCCCCTAAAATCAGTTGAATTGTTTCCTGATAATTTAGAGTTTATTTCTTCTTTCGAGAAAGGTGTGATCCAAATAAAGTAAGTACATTTAAACAAGGGCACTTGATCAGTAAATGCACTACTTTCTAGAACTCATAACTCTTGTAAGTTATACAAAGTTTGCTCTCCATACAGTTTGTCAACTCAAAGAATTACATTTTTGACACATTTAATAAGACCATCAAATTGCTTGAAACATAGGAATGATTGTGAAAGTGAATATGATTCACCAAAATAATTGTATAACATTTTTTAATGTTAATAAAATAGGGCTTTTTCCAATCTTTTCACATCAATGTTGTTTCTGCATGTTCCAGTGAGCAGAGAATCTACTGCACATAGTGTGTACATTTTTCTTTTCATAGAGTTAAGGTTGGACATTATTCATCTGTGGAAAATGTTTCTGAGAGATATCTGGGTGCCCACTCTGATTGACCTTAGGGATTGTACATTAACGATATGTAGTTGCATCACTGTATTGGTATCAGGCACCAAAGTGCATTTAAATGTAATGTCGTGCAGAGAGAGTCGACTGAACTTCTGAATATTAACTCTGTTGAATTGTAATTTGAGAAATTAGAAAATGGAGTGTAAGAGCAAGATAACGGTCCCACCGAGACTTGAACTCGGATCATTGGATTCAAAGTCCAAAGTGCTAACCATTACACCATGGAACCCTTGCAAGATGCACCTGAGAGCGTTGAATCAGAAATGGCAATATAGAGCACATTTACAATTTTTACAGATTCATAGTCCCAATTGACTGATATCATACAAACACAGCGATGTTGTCGATTGACGTTGTGCTATAGCAATCTCTGTGCTTTATAGAGCATGTAGATCAAATTCTTCCTCTTGAGGCATATGATTAAGCAATATTAAATATTGTTTCTGACTGCCTCTGTTTTGGCATAATGAAGTTCAGCATTTGCGGAAGTATTTAGGTTCCATGGTCTAATGGTTAGTAGGCTGGACTCTGAATTTAGTAATCTGACATGTTATAGCTATATTTTGTTTTCCTTTGGGTGTATTGTCATTTTATGCACATAGATTTCCTAGCAGTGGCTGTGATGAATAGTTCAATTTGATAGCAGCTTCCTTTTGAGAATTTGAAAAAAAAAGAATTAAATAGTCTCTCTGGATGACTCTGCTTTGATTTCTATGTGCACATCCCTTTTGCGTTTCAGAGGGATTGACCAACATACACAACAGTGCTTGGAAGACCTCTTCCTCCCTCATGGCATGTAAAGCTAACCTCTCTCCTACCGTGTGTTTTTTTACTTTTTAACTTCCCCTTCCGAGTCATGATCATGTAACTGAATTTACATTTTTAGATTTTAACTGCAGTAGTTGCTTGTTTTTCATTTTTATTTTTTGTGTACGCATACATCCCTTTTTGTGGGGAGGGGGGAGTGATGTCTGTTTACTTATATTAGCTAATATAGGTCATTTTATGTCCGCTTACAATATGTGTCAGGATTTTTTATGTCGTTTCCAATCAATGTCTAATATCAAGTGGTTTGCAGCAGTCATACAAAGGCACGTAACACCCCCAAAACACCTACATAAGTTAGAAATACTCCGGAAGAGTACTCAGTTTATGAAAAGGCGGTGAATCCCAAATAGAACTGTAAATGTAAGCTAGCAAGCAGACTGTGCACCCCTGTTTGGAACTATGACCTGTGTGTTGCCCTCTATTAACAGAACAATGTAACTGCAGCCCATGTCACATAAAATAGAAAGTAGAGATTATGCAAATTAACTCCCAGAAGAGCCTGGTGTCACCCCAAAAGGTGTCATGCTTTTCACACCAAGAAACATCCACACATAGATCCCTGCGAACCTCAAAAACGTACAGGAAACCCTGTCCAGCGCTTTGCTCCCAGAGGAGATAAGGTTGAAAAACCACCCTATGTTAAAAGTGTCCATAATCCATGCCAGCTGCCCTGTCTATAGAACCTGGCCGTTCGGGGCCTAGGGGCATGAGTGGAAGGGTTTAACCTGCCTGGGTTCTTGGGCATGGTTTCATCATGCCTCAGTTTACAATGGCACTCTGCCACTTTGTCAGGCTTTAAAGAAGCCTGACTCCTGCAGAGCAAAAGATCTGATTATTTCCTTACATGTTTTGTACGTAAGAATGCGGATGGTGCTCTGAGCCTCCTATGGTGGTTATTAAGCATGGTATACATACCATAGCATGTAACTGTGCCTACAAATGGAACATTTTGTTCATTTATTAGGGAGTTGTGAAAATGGCAAAATCAAATTGCCATTACTGACACAGACCAGCTGCCGCTATCCGGACATTTCGTTGAAAGACATTTCGTCGAAAGACATTTGGTCGACGTAATTTGGTCGAAAGCCAAATGGTCGTTTTTTTTATTTATTTATATATATATTTTTTAGGTTGTAGTTTAGGGAAAAAAAGGGGTTTTTAGAAAAAAAGGGGGTTGGGGGGACCCCCCCAAACCCCCCCCCCCAAAAAAAATGTGAAAATAAAAAACAAAGCAATTCGACCATTTGGTTTTCGACCAAATGGTTTCGACCAATTGTCCTGTCGACAAATTTTTTTCGACGAAATGTCTGGCAACCCAGCTGCCGACTGTTGCTATTGACAGGAGTTCCAGGTGTATAAACTGAGGAGATCACCAGTTCAATTACCTGTGAACGCATTTTGAAGCTCATTCACAACCAGTTCATGCCCGTTCTCTCCATTTTGGCTTTCTGGCTGGCCGAGGGGCCCTTCAGTAATGTTCTTTGCTAACCATTACACCATGGGCCCCTTGCTGGTGCAACCTGACAGAGTTGTAACAGAAATGAGAATCGAGATCTCATGCATCATTTTAACAAACTCATATTCCTAGCCCACGGATATTATGCAAATGTGGAACTGTTTAGTTGGTTGTTGCGCAATAGCAAACTCTTTGCTTTACAGCTCATTTGGATAGGATTCTTCCTCTGGAGGCATAAGATAAAAGAATATTGCATACATTCTCTAAAAGGCTCTTTTTTTGCTGCAATGACGTTCATCATGTCACTAAGTATGTAGGTTCCATGGTGTAATGGTTAGCACTCTGGACTCTGAATCCAGCGATCCGAGTTCAAATCTCGGTCGGACCTTGGGAATTACTGTGTTTGTTTTCCTCTCAGTGTCTTGTTTTAATAGCAATGACGCTGCTGTGTCGCCCACTTTCATAGCATTATTCCCTGGGTGCATTTGAAAAAAGAAAGATTTTCCATGGATGACGCTCTTTAGCCACAATGAAACCCACCACTTTCTGTGGTGTGAAAGACCCATGGTGTAATGGTAGCACCCTGGAGGTTGAATCCAATAATTTGCATTCAAATCTCTGTAAGAGTTTACCATCAGTCGAACCTTTCCCTTATCGTTTATTGTGGATGTCTTCTTTGAAGAAAGGTATGATCCAACTAAAGTAAGTACATTCACGAATGGGCCCTTGGTCGGTACAAACAGTATTTATACACCTCAGGCCTTTTGTGAATTAAGAAAAGTGTGTTCTTCGTTCTATTTTTCATCTCAAACTGATACCTTCATTTTACAAACATGTAAAGGCTGTTAAGACGCTTGATTAATATCATTGATTCTGAATGTGGTCGCTTTTCATAGGATTAACCCTTTAACAATTTTGAAAGAGAATGGCGATACAATAGAGCTGCTTTTCCCAAAATGGTATTATTAATGTTGTTGCTGCATCTTCAAGTAAAAAGAGAATCCATTGGGTCACAGATTGAGCATGTTTCTTAACATTGAGTTAAGTTTGAAAATTTCAAATCTTTTATGTATGTTTCCGATGCAGATCTGCCCATCGACTCAGAATGACCTCACTGTTCATACATTTAAAAAAAATGCATAAAGGTTAAGGTGCTAGGCACAAAAGTGGATTTTTATGAAAAGTTATGCCAGAGAGTGAGAGCGAAAATGAATACCCTACACCACTAACCTTATGAATATTACTATCTTTGACCTATAATTTAAGACAACAAGGAGACAAAGTGTGTTAGAGCAAGAGAGAGGTTCCACCGAGACTTGAACTCGGATCGCTGGATTCAAAGTCCCAAGTGCCAACCATTACACCATGGAACCCTTCTTGAGCAGAGCTTCATAAGGGCAATGAGAATATAGGGCACAGTCAAGATTTTTACTGACCTATAGTAACCGTTTACTGATATTATATCGAAGCAGCACTGTTGCTGTTGGATGCTGTGCAATCGCAAAGTATTGGCTTCATGTCTCATTTGGATCAAATTCTTCCTCTGGAGTCTAATGATATAGGAATATTACATATTTTCTCTGATGTGCTCTGTTTTTCCAGAATGAAGTGCATCATGCTACTGAATATGTGGGTTCCATGGTGTAATGGTTAGCACTCTGGACTCTGAATCCAGCGATCCGAGTTCAAGTCTCGGTGGGACCTTGGGGCTGCTTCTCTTTTAGAGTTGCCTTTCATTTGCAGATAGATATAACAGCAATAGCTTTGCTTTACAGCCCACTTTGATGGCAGTCTTCTTTGACCAAAGAATATTAATAGTTTCTGGGGATGACTCTCTTTTGCCACAAAGAAACTGCCCACTCTCATATCTCCAAAGCTCCAAGGTATAATGGCTATTAAACTGGCTTTTGATCTCAGCGATTTGCATTGAAAGCCCAGGAGGCCCCTAAAATCAGTTGAATTGTTTCCTGATAATTTAGAGTTTATTTCTTCTTTCGAGAAAGGTGTGATCCAAATAAAGTAAGTACATTTAAACAAGGGCACTTGATCAGTAAATGCACTACTTTCTAGAACTCATAACTCTTGTAAGTTATAAAAAGTTTGCTCTCCATACAGTTTGTCAACTCAAAGAATTACATTTTTGACACATTTAATAAGACCATCAAATTGCTTGAAACATAGGAATGATTGTGAAAGTGAATATGATTCACCAAAATAATTGTATAACATTTTTTAATGTTAATAAAATAGGGCTTTTTCCAATCTTTTCACATCAATGTTGTTTCTGCATGTTCCAGTGAGCAGAGAATCTACTGCACATAGTGTGTACATTTTTCTTTTCATAGAGTTAAGGTTGGACATTATTCATCTGTGGAAAATGTTTCTGAGAGATATCTGGGTGCCCACTCTGATTGACCTTAGGGATTGTACATTAACGATTTGTAGTTGCATCACTGTATTGGTATCAGGCACCAAAGTGCATTTAAATGTAATGTCGTGCAGAGAGAGTCGACTGAACTTCTGAATATTAACTCTGTTGAATTGTAATTTGAGAAATTAGAAAATGGAGTGTAAGAGCAAGATAACGGTCCCACCGAGACTTGAACTCGGATCGTTGGATTCAAAGTCCAAAGTGCTAACCATTACACCATGGAACCCTTGCAAGATGCACCTGAGAGCGTTGAATCAGAAATGGCAATATAGAGCACATTTACAATTTTTACAGATTCATAGTCCCAATTGACTGATATCATACAAACACAGCGATGTTGTCGATTGACGTTGTGCTATAGCAATCTCTGTGCTTTATAGAGCATGTAGATCAAATTCTTCCTCTTGAGGCATATGATTAAGCAATATTAAATATTGTTTCTGACTGCCTCTGTTTTGGCATAATGAAGTTCAGCATTTGCGGAAGTATTTAGGTTCCATGGTCTAATGGTTAGTAGGCTGGACTCTGAATTTAGTAATCTGACATGTTATAGCTATATTTTGTTTTCCTTTGGGTGTATTGTCATTTTATGCACATAGATTTCCTAGCAGTGGCTGTGATGAATAGTTCAATTTGATAGCAGCTTCCTTTTGAGAATTTGAAAAAAAAAGAATTAAATAGTCTCTCTGGATGACTCTGCTTTGATTTCTATGTGCACATCCCTTTTGCGTTTCAGAGGGATTGACCAACATACACAACAGTGCTTGGAAGACCTCTTCCTCCCTCATGGCATGTAAAGCTAACCTCTCTCCTACCGTGTGTTTTTTTACTTTTTAACTTCCCCTTCCGAGTCATGATCATGTAACTGAATTTACATTTTTAGATTTTAACTGCAGTAGTTGCTTGTTTTTCATTTTTATTTTTTGTGTACGCATACATCCCTTTTTGTGGGGAGGGGGGAGTGATGTCTGTTTACTTATATTAGCTAATATAGGTCATTTTATGTCCGCTTACAATATGTGTCAGGATTTTTTATGTCGTTTCCAATCAATGTCTAATATCAAGTGGTTTGCAGCAGTCATACAAAGGCACGTAACACCCTCAAAACACCTACATAAGTTAGAAATACTCCGGAAGAGTACTCAGTTTATGAAAAGGCAGTGAATCCCAAATAGAACTGTAAATGTAAGCTAGCAAGCAGACTGTGCACCCCTGTTTGGAACTATGACCTGTGTGTTGCCCTCTATTAACAGAACAATGTAACTGCAGCCCATGTCACATAAAATAGAAAGTAGAGATTATGCAAATTAACTCCCAGAAGAGCCTGGTGTCACCCCAAAAGGTGTCATGCTTTTCACACCAAGAAACATCCACACATAGATCCCTGCGAACCTCAAAAACGTACAGGAAACCCTGTCCAGCGCTTTGCTCCCAGAGGAGATAAGGTTGAAAAACCACCCTATGTTAAAAGTGTCCATAATCCATGCCAGCTGCCCTGTCTATAGAACCTGGCCGTTTGGGACCGTTCGGGGCCTAGGGGCATGAGTGGAAGGGTTTAACCTGCCTGGGTTCTTGGGCATGGTTTCATCATGCCTCAGTTTACAATGGCACTCTGCCACTTTGTCAGGCTTTAAAGAAGCCTGACTCCTGCAGAGCAAAAGATCTGATTATTTCCTTACATGTTTTGTACGTAAGAATGCGGATGGTGCTCTGAGCCTCCTATGGTGGTTATTAAGCATGGTATACATACCATAGCATGTAACTGTGCCTACAAATGGAACATTTTGTTCATTTATTAGGGAGTTGTGAAAATGGCAAAATCAAATTGCCATTACTGACACAGACCAGCTGCCGCTGTCCGGACATTTCGTCGAAAGACATTTCGTCGAAAGACATTTGGTCGACGTAATTTGGTCGAAAGCCAAATGGTCGTTTTTTTAATTTATTTATATATATATTTTTTAGGTTGTAGTTTAGGGAAAAAAAGGGGTTTTTAGAAAAAAAGGGGGTTGGGGGGACCCCCCCCCCAAAAAAAAATGTGAAAATAAAAAACAAAGCAATTCGACCATTTGGTTTTCGACCAAATGGTTTCGACCAATTGTCCTGTCGACAAATTTTTTTCGACGAAATGTCTGGCAACCCAGCTGCCGACTGTTGCTATTGACAGGAGTTCCAGGTGTATAAACTGAGGAGATCACCAGTTCAATTACCTGTGAACGCATTTTGAAGCTCATTCACAACCAGTTCATGCCCGTTCTCTCCATTTTGGCTTTCTGGCTGGCCGAGGGGCCCTTCAGTAATGTTCTTTGCTAACCATTACACCATGGGCCCCTTGCTGGTGCAACCTGACAGAGTTGTAACAGAAATGAGAATCGAGATCTCATGCATCATTTTAACAAACTCATATTCCTAGCCCACGGATATTATGCAAATGTGGAACTGTTTAGTTGGTTGTTGCGCAATAGCAAACTCTTTGCTTTACAGCTCATTTGGATAGGATTCTTCCTCTGGAGGCATAAGATAAAAGAATATTGCATACATTCTCTAAAAGGCTCTTTTTTTGCTGCAATGACGTTCATCATGTCACTAAGTATGTAGGTTCCATGGTGTAATGGTTAGCACTCTGGATTCTGAATCCAGCGATCTGAGTTCAAATCTCGGTGGGACCTTGGGAATTACTGTGTTTGTTTTCCTCTCAGTGTCTTGTTTTAATAGAAATGACGCTGCTGTGTCGCCCACTTTCATAGCATTATTCCCTGGGTGCATTTGAAAAAAGAAAGATTTTCCATGGATGACGCTCTTTAGCCACAATGAAACCCACCACTTTCTGTGGTGTGAAAGACCCATGGTGTAATGGTAGCACCCTGGAGGTTGAATCCAATAATTTGCATTCAAATCTCTGTAAGAGTTTACCATCAGTCGAACCTTTCCCTTATCGTTTATTGTGGATGTCTTCTTTGAAGAAAGGTATGATCCAACTAAAGTAAGTACATTCACGAATGGGCCCTTGGTCGGTACAAACAGTATTTATACACCTCAGGCCTTTTGTGAATTAAGAAAAGTGTGTTCTTCGTTCTATTTTTCATCTCAAACTGATACCTTCATTTTACAAACATGTAAAGGCTGTTAAGACGCTTGATTAATATCATTGATTCTGAATGTGGTCGCTTTTCATAGGATTAACCCTTTAACAATTTTGAAAGAGAATGGCGATACAATAGAGCTGCTTTTCCCAAAATGGTATTATTAATGTTGTTGCTGCATCTTCAAGTAAAAAGAGAATCCATTGGGTCACAGATTGAGCATGTTTCTTAACATTGAGTTAAGTTTGAAAATTTCAAATCTTTTATGTATGTTTCCGATGCAGATCTGCCCATCGACTCAGAATGACCTCACTGTTCATACATTTAAAAAAAATGCATAAAGGTTAAGGTGCTAGGCACAAAAGTGGATTTTTATGAAAAGTTATGCCAGAGAGTGAGAGCCAAAATGAATACCCTACACCACTAACCTTATGAATATTACTATCTTTGGCCTATAATTTAAGACAACAAGGAGACAAAGTGTGTTAGAGCAAGAGAGAGGTTCCACCGAGACTTGAACTCGGATCGCTGGATTCAAAGTCCAAAGTGCTAACCATTACACCATGGAACCCTTGTTGAGCAGAGCTTCATAAGGGCAATGAGAATATAGGGCACAGTCAAGATTTTTACTGACCTATAGTAACCGTTTACTGATATTATATTGAAGCAGCACTGTTGCTGTTGGATGCTGTGCAATCGCAAAGTATTGGCTTCATGTCTCATTTGGATCAAATTCTTCCCCTGGAGTCTAATGATATAGGAATATTACATATTTTCTCTGATGTGCTCTGTTTTTCCAGAATGAAGTGCATCATGCTGCTGAATATGTGGGTTCCATGGTGTAATGGTTAGCACTCTGGACTCTGAATCCAGCGATCCGAGTTCAAGTCTCGGTGGGACCTTGGGGCTGCTTCTCTTTTAGAGTTGCCTTTCATTTGCAGATAGATATAACAGCAATAGCTTTGCTTTACAGCCCACTTTGATGGCAGTCTTCTTTGACCAAAGAATATTAATAGTTTCTGGGGATGACTCTCTTTTGCCACAAAGAAACTGCCCACTCTCATATCTCCAAAGCTCCAAGGTATAATGGCTATTAAACTGGCTTTTGATCTCAGCGATTTGCATTGAAAGCCCAGGAGGCCCCTAAAATCAGTTGAATTGTTTCCTGATAATTTAGAGTTTATTTCTTCTTTCGAGAAAGGTGTGATCCAAATAAAGTAAGTACATTTAAACAAGGGCACTTGATCAGTAAATGCACTACTTTCTAGAACTCATAACTCTTGTAAGTTATAAAAAGTTTGCTCTCCATACAGTTTGTCAACTCAAAGAATTACATTTTTTACACATTTAATAAGACCATCAAATTGCTTGAAACATAGGAATGATTGTGAAAGTGAATATGATTCACCAAAATAATTGTATAACATTTTTTAATGTTAATAAAATAGGGCTTTTTCCAATCTTTTCACATCAATGTTGTTTCTGCATGTTCCAGTGAGCAGAGAATCTACTGCACATAGTGTGTACATTTTTCTGTTCATAGAGTTAAGGTTGGACATTATTCATCTGTGGAAAATGTTTCTGAGAGATATCTGGGTGCCCACTCTGATTGACCTTAGGGATTGTACATTAACGATATGTAGTTGCATCACTGTATTGGTATCAGGCACCAAAGTGCATTTAAATGTAATGTCGTGCAGAGAGAGTCGACTGAACTTCTGAATATTAACTCTGTTGAATTGTAATTTGAGAAATTAGAAAATGGAGTGTAAGAGCAAGATAACGGTCCCACCGAGACTTGAACTCGGATAGTTGGATTCAAAGTCCAAAGTGCTAACCATTACACCATGGAACCCTTGCAAGATGCACCTGAGAGCGCTGAATCAGAAATGGCAATATAGAGCACATTTACAATTTTTACAGATTCATAGTCCCAATTGACTGATATCATACAAACACAGCGATGTTGTCGATTGACGTTGTGCTATAGCAATCTCTGTGCTTTATAGAGCATGTAGATCAAATTCTTCCTCTTGAGGCATATGATTAAGCAATATTAAATATTGTTTCTGACTGCCTCTGTTTTGGCATAATGAAGTTCAGCATTTGCGGAAGTATTTAGGTTCCATGGTCTAATGGTTAGTAGGCTGGACTCTGAATTTAGTAATCTGACATGTTATAGCTATATTTTGTTTTCCTTTGGGTGTATTGTCATTTTATGCACATAGATTTCCTAGCAGTGGCTGTGATGAATAGTTCAATTTGATAGCAGCTTCCTTTTGAGAATTTGAAAAAAAAAGAATTAAATAGTCTCTCTGGATGACTCTGCTTTGATTTCTATGTGCACATCCCTTTTGCGTTTCAGAGGGATTGACCAACATACACAACAGTGCTTGGAAGACCTCTTCCTCCCTCATGGCATGTAAAGCTAACCTCTCTCCTACCGTTTGTTTTTTTACTTTTTAACTTCCCCTTCCGAGTCATGATCATGTAACTGAATTTACATTTTTAGATTTTAACTGCAGTAGTTGCTTGTTTTTCATTTTTATTTTTTGTGTACGCATACATCCCTTTTTGTGGGGAGGGGGGAGTGATGTCTGTTTACTTATATTAGCTAATATAGGTCATTTTATGTCCGCTTACAATATGTATCAGGATTTTTGATGTCGTTTCCAATCAATGTCTAATATCAAGTGGTTTGCAGCAGTCATACAAAGGCACGTAACACCCCCAAAACACCTACATAAGTTAGAAATACTCCGGAAGAGTACTCAGTTTATGAAAAGGCGGTGAATCCCAAATAGAACTGTAAATGTAAGCTAGCAAGCAGACTGTGCACCCCTGTTTGGAACTATGACCTGTGTGTTGCCCTCTATTAACAGAACAATGTAACTGCAGCCCATGTCACATAAAATAGAAAGTAGAGATTATGCAAATTAACTCCCAGAAGAGCCTGGTGTCACCCCAAAAGGTGTCATGCTTTTCACACCAAGAAACATCCACACATAGATCCCTGCAAACCTCAAAAACGTACAGGAAACCCTGTCCAGCGCTTTGCTCCCAGAGGAGATAAGGTTGAAAAACCACCCTATGTTAAAAGTGTCCATAATCCATGCCAGCTGCCCTGTCTATAGAACCTGGCCGTTCGTGGCCATTCGGGGCCTAGGGGTATGAGTGGAAGGGTTTAACCTGCCTGGGTTCTTGGGCATGGTTTCATCATGCCTCAGTTTACAATGGCACTCTGCCACTTTGTCAGGCTTTAAAGAAGCCTGACTCCTGCAGAGCAAAAGATCTGATTATTTCCTTACATGTTTTGTACGTAAGAATGCGGATGGTGCGCTGAGCTTCCTATGGTGGTAATTAAGCATGGTATACATACCATAGCATGTAACTGTGCCTACAAATGGAACATTTTGTTCATTTATTAGGGAGTTGTGAAAATGGCAAAATCAAATTGCCATTACTGACACAGACCAGCTGCTGCTGTCCGGACATTTCGTCGAAAGACATTTCGTCGAAAGACATTTGGTCGACGTAATTTGGTCGAAAGCCAAATGGTCGTTTTTTTTATTTATTTATATATATATATTTTAGGTTGTAGTTTAGGGAAAAAAAGGGGTTTTTAGAAAAAAAGGGGGTTGGGGGGACCCCCCCAAACCCCCCCCCCCCCCAAAAAAAAATGTGAAAATAAAAAACAAAGCAATTCGACCATTTGGTTTTCGACCAAATGGTTTCGACCAATTGTCCTGTCGACAAATTTTTTTTGACAAAATGTCTGGCAACCCAGCTGCCGACTGTTGCTATTGACAGGAGTTCCAGGTGTATAAACTGAGGAGATCACCAGTTCAATTACCCGTGAACGCATTTTGAAGCTCATTCACAACCAGTTCATGCCCGTTCTCTCCATTTTGGCTTTCTGGCTGGCCGAGGGGCCCTTCAGTAATGTTCTTTGCTAACCATTACACCATGGGCCCCTTGCTGGTGCAACCTGACAGAGTTGTAACAGAAATGAGAATCGAGATCTCATGCATCATTTTAACAAACTCATATTCCTAGCCCACGGATATTATGCAAATGTGGAACTGTTTAGTTGGTTGTTGCGCAATAGCAAACTCTTTGCTTTACAGCTCATTTGGATAGGATTCTTCCTCTGGAGGCATAAGATAAAAGAATATTGCATACATTCTCTAAAAGGCTCTTTTTTTGCTGCAATGACGTTCATCATGTCACTAAGTATGTAGGTTCCATGGTGTAATGGTTAGCACTCTGGACTCTGAATCCAGCGATCCGAGTTCAAATCTCGGTGGGACCTTGGGAATTACTGTGTTTGTTTTTCTCTCAGTGTCTTGTTTTAATAGCAATGACGCTGCTGTGTCGCCCACTTTCATAGCATTATTCCCTGGGTGCATTTGAAAAAAGAAAGATTTTCCATGGATGACGCTCTTTAGCCACAATGAAACCCACCACTTTCTGTGGTGTGAAAGACCCATGGTGTAATGGTAGCACCCTGGAGGTTGAATCCAATAATTTGCATTCAAATCTCTGTAAGAGTTTACCATCAGTCGAACCTTTCCCTTATCGTTTATTGTGGATGTCTTCTTTGAAGAAAGGTATGATCCAACTAAAGTAAGTACATTCACGAATGGGCCCTTGGTCGGTACAAACAGTATTTATACACCTCAGGCCTTTTGTGAATTAAGAAAAGTGTGTTCTTCGTTCTATTTTTCATCTCAAACTGATACCTTCATTTTACAAACATGTAAAGGCTGTTAAGACGCTTGATTAATATCATTGATTCTGAATGTGGTCGCTTTTCATAGGATTAACCCTTTAACAATTTTGAAAGAGAATGGCGATACAATAGAGCTGCTTTTCCCAAAATGGTATTATTAATGTTGTTGCTGCATCTTCAAGTAAAAAGAGAATCCATTGGGTCACAGATTGAGCATGTTTCTTAACATTGAGTTAAGTTTGAAAATTTCAAATCTTTTATGTATGTTTCCGATGCAGATCTGCCCATCGACTCAGAATGACCTCACTGTTCATACATTTAAAAAAAATGCATAAAGGTTAAGGTGCTAGGCACAAAAGTGGATTTTTATGAAAAGTTATGCCAGAGAGTGAGAGCGAAAATGAATACCCTACACCACTAACCTTATGAATATTACTATCTTTGGCCTATAATTTAAGACAACAAGGAGACAAAGTGTGTTAGAGCAAGAGAGAGGTTCCACCGAGACTTGAACTCGGATCGTTGGATTCAAAGTCCAAAGTGCTAACCATTACACCATGGAACCCTTGTTGAGCAGAGCTTCATAAGGGCAATGAGAATATAGGGCACAGTCAAGATTTTTACTGACCTATAGTAACCGTTTACTGATATTATATCGAAGCAGCACTGTTGCTGTTGGATGCTGTGCAATCGCAAAGTATTGGCTTCATGTCTCATTTGGATCAAATTCTTCCTCTGGAGTCTAATGATATAGGAATATTACATATTTTCTCTGATGTGCTCTGTTTTTCCAGAATGAAGTGCATCATGCTACTGAATATGTGGGTTCCATGGTGTAATGGTTAGCACTCTGGACTCTGAATCCAGCGATCTGAGTTCAAGTCTCGGTGGGACCTTGGGGCTGGTTCTCTTTTAGAGTTGCCTTTCATTTGCAGATAGATATAACAGCAATAGCTTTGCTTTACAGCCCACTTTGATGGCAGTCTTCTTTGACCAAAGAATATTAATAGTTTCTGGGGATGACTCTCTTTTGCCACAAAGAAACTGCCCACTCTCATATCTCCAAAGCTCCAAGGTATAATGGCTATTAAACTGGCTTTTGATCTCAGCGATTTGCATTGAAAGCCCAGGAGGACCCTAAAATCAGTTGAATTGTTTCCTGATAATTTAGAGTTTATTTCTTCTTTCGAGAAAGGTGTGATCCAAATAAAGTAAGTACATTTAAACAAGGGCACTTGATCAGTAAATGCACTACTTTCTAGAACTCATAACTCTTGTAAGTTATAAAAAGTTTGCTCTCCATACAGTTTGTCAACTCAAAGAATTACATTTTTTACACATTTAATAAGACCATCAAATTGCTTGAAACATAGGAATGATTGTGAAAGTGAATATGATTCACCAAAATAATTGTATAACATTTTTTAATGTTAATAAAATAGGGCTTTTTCCAATCTTTTCACATCAATGTTGTTTCTGCATGTTCCAGTGAGCAGAGAATCTACTGCACATAGTGTGTACATTTTTCTTTTCATAGAGTTAAGGTTGGACATTATTCATCTGTGGAAAATGTTTCTGAGAGATATCTGGGTGCCCACTCTGATTGACCTTAGGGATTGTACATTAACGATATGTAGTTGCATCACTGTATTGGTATCAGGCACCAAAGTGCATTTAAATGTAATGTCGTGCAGAGAGAGTCGACTGAACTTCTGAATATTAACTCTGTTGAATTGTAATTTGAGAAATTAGAAAATGGAGTGTAAGAGCAAGATAACGGTCCCACCGAGACTTGAACTCGGATCGTTGGATTCAAAGTCCAAAGTGCTAACCATTACACCATGGAACCCTTGCAAGATGCACCTGAGAGCGTTGAATCAGA
This sequence comes from Ambystoma mexicanum, assembly GCF_040938575.1. Classification (NCBI taxonomy): domain Eukaryota; kingdom Metazoa; phylum Chordata; class Amphibia; order Caudata; family Ambystomatidae; genus Ambystoma; species Ambystoma mexicanum. The sequence goes on along the minus strand of NC_090930.1, from coordinate 740,212,137 downwards.
AATGGCAATATAGAGCACATTTACAATTTTTACAGATTCATAGTCCCAATTGACTGATATCATACAAACACAGCGATGTTGTCGATTGACGTTGTGCTATAGCAATCTCTGTGCTTTATAGAGCATGTAGATCAAATTCTTCCTCTTGAGGCATATGATTAAGCAATATTAAATATTGTTTCTGACTGCCTCTGTTTTGGCATAATGAAGTTCAGCATTTGCGGAAGTATTTAGGTTCCATGGTCTAATGGTTAGTAGGCTGGACTCTGAATTTAGTAATCTGACATGTTATAGCTATATGTTGTTTTCCTTTGGGTGTATTGTCATTTTATGCACATAGATTTCCTAGCAGTGGCTGTGATGAATAGTTCAATTTGATAGCAGCTTCCTTTTGAGAATTTGAAAAAAAAAGAATTAAATAGTCTCTCTGGATGACTCTGCTTTGATTTCTATGTGCACATCCCTTTTGCGTTTCAGAGGGATTGACCAACATACACAACAGTGCTTGGAAGACCTCTTCCTCCCTCATGGCATGTAAAGCTAACCTCTCTCCTACCGTGTGTTTTTTTACTTCTTAACTTCCCCTTCCGAGTCATGATCATGTAACTGAATTTACATTTTTAGATTTTAACTGCAGTAGTTGCTTGTTTTTCATTTTTATTTTTTGTGTACGCATACATCCCTTTTTGTGGGGAGGGGGGAGTGATGTCTGTTTACTTATATTAGCTAATATAGGTCATTTTATGTCCGCTTACAATATGTGTCAGGATTTTTTATGTCGTTTCCAATCAATGTCTAATATCAAGTGGTTTGCAGCAGTCATACAAAGGCACGTAACACCCCCAAAACACCTACATAAGTTAGAAATACTCCGGAAGAGTACTCAGTTTATGAAAAGGCGGTGAATCCCAAATAGAACTGTAAATGTAAGCTAGCAAGCAGACTGTGCACCCCTGTTTGGAACTATGACCTGTGTGTTGCCCTCTATTAACAGAACAATGTAACTGCAGCCCATGTCACATAAAATAGAAAGTAGAGATTATGCAAATTAACTCCCAGAAGAGCCTGGTGTCACCCCAAAAGGTGTCATGCTTTTCACACCAAGAAACATCCACACATAGATCCCTGCGAACCTCAAAAACGTACAGGAAACCCTGTCCAGCGCTTTGCTCCCAGAGGAGATAAGGTTGAAAAAGCACCCTATGTTAAAAGTGTCCATAATCCATGCCAGCTGCCCTGTCTATAGAACCTGGCTGTTCGTGGCCGTTCGGGGCCTAGGGGCATGAGTGGAAGGGTTTAACCTGCCTGGGTTCTTGGGCATGGTTTCATCATGCCTCAGTTTACAATGGCACTCTGCCACTTTGTCAGGCTTTAAAGAAGCCTGACTCCTGCAGAGCAAAAGATCTGATTATTTCCTTACATGTTTTGTACGTAAGAATGCGGATGGTGCTCTGAGCCTCCTATGGTGGTTATTAAGCATGGTATACATACCATAGCATGTAACTGTGCATACAAATGGAACATTTTGTTCATTTATTAGGGAGTTGTGAAAATGGCAAAATCAAATTGCCATTACTGACACAGACCAGCTGCCGCTGTCCGGACATTTCGTCGAAAGACATTTGGTCGACGTAATTTGGTCGAAAGCCAAATGGTCGTTTTTTTTATTTATTTATATATATATTTTTTAGGTTGTAGTTTAGGGAAAAAAAGGGGTTTTTAGAAAAAAAGGGGGTTGGGGGGACCCCCCCAAACCCCCCCCCCAAAAAAATGTGAAAATAAAAAACAAAGCAATTCGACCATTTGGTTTTCGACCAAATGGTTTCGACCAATTGTCCTGTCGACAAATTTTTTTCGACGAAATGTCTGGCAACCCAGCTGCCGACTGTTGCTATTGACAGGAGTTCCAGGTGTAGAAACTGAGGAGATCACCAGTTCAATTACCTGTGAACGCATTTTGAAGCTCATTCACAACCAGTTCATGCCCGTTCTCTCCATTTTGGCTTTCTGGCTGGCCGAGGGGCCCTTCAGTAATGTTCTTTGCTAACCATTACACCATGGGCCCCTTGCTGGTGCAACCTGACAGAGTTGTAACAGAAATGAGAATCGAGATCTCATGCATCATTTTAACAAACTCATATTCCTAGCCCACGGATATTATGCAAATGTGGAACTGTTTAGTTGGTTGTTGCGCAATAGCAAACTCTTTGCTTTACAGCTCATTTGGATAGGATTCTTCCTCTGGAGGCATAAGATAAAAGAATATTGCATACCTTCTCTAAAAGGCTCTTTTTTTGCTGCAATGACGTTCATCATGTCACTAAGTATGTAGGTTCCATGGTGTAATGGTTAGCACTCTGGACTCTGAGTCCAGCGATCCGAGTTCAAATCTTGGTGGGACCTTGGGAATTACTGTGTTTGTTTTCCTCTCAGTGTCTTGTTTTAATAGCAATGACGCTGCTGTGTCGCCCACTTTCATAGCATTATTCCCTGGGTGCATTTGAAAAAAGAAAGATTTTCCATGGATGACGCTCTTTAGCCACAATGAAACCCACCACTTTCTGTGGTGTGAAAGACCCATGGTGTAATGGTAGCACCCTGGAGGTTGAATCCAATAATTTGCATTCAAATCTCTGTAAGAGTTTACCATCAGTCGAACCTTTCCCTTATCGTTTATTGTGGATGTCTTCTTTGAAGAAAGGTATGATCCAACTAAAGTAAGTACATTCACGAATGGGCCCTTGGTCGGTACAAACAGTATTTATACACCTCAGGCCTTTTGTGAATTAAGAAAAGTGTGTTCTTCGTTCTATTTTTCATCTCAAACTGATACCTTCATTTTACAAACATGTAAAGGCTGTTAAGACGCTTGATTAATATCATTGATTCTGAATGTGGTCGCTTTTCATAGGATTAACCCTTTAACAATTTTGAAAGAGAATGGCGATACAATAGAGCTGCTTTTCCCAAAATGGTATTATTAATGTTGTTGCTGCATCTTCAAGTAAAAAGAGAATCCATTGGGTCACAGATTGAGCATGTTTCTTAACATTGAGTTAAGTTTGAAAATTTCAAATCTTTTATGTATGTTTCCGATGCAGATCTGCCCATCGACTCAGAATGACCTCACTGTTCATACATTTAAAAAAAATGCATAAAGGTTAAGGTGCTAGGCACAAAAGTGGATTTTTATGAAAAGTTATGCCAGAGAGTGAGAGCGAAAATGAATACCCTACACCACTAACCTTATGAATATTACTATATTTGGCCTATAATTTAAGACAACAAGGAGACAAAGTGTGTTAGAGCAAGAGAGAGGTTCCACCGATTCAAAGTCCAAAGTGCTAACCATTACACCATGGAACCCTTGTTGAGCAGAGCTTCATAAGGGCAATGAGAATATAGGGCACAGTCAAGATTTTTACTGACCTATAGTAACCGTTTACTGATATTATATCGAAGCAGCACTGTTGCTGTTGGATGCTGTGCAATCGCAAAGTATTGGCTTCATGTCTCATTTGGATCACATTCTTCCTCTGGAGTCTAATGATATAGGAATATTACATATTTTCTCTGATGTGCTCTGTTTTTCCAGAATGAAGTGCATCATGCTACTGAATATGTGGGTTCCATGGTGTAATGGTTAGCACTCTGGACTCTGAATCCAGCGATCCGAGTTCAAGTCTCGGTGGGACCTTGGGGCTGCTTCTCTTTTAGAGTTGCCTTTCATTTGCAGATAGATATAACAGCAATAGCTTTGCTTTACAGCCCACTTTGATGGCAGTCTTCTTTGACCAAAGAATATTAATAGTTTCTGGGGATGACTCTCTTTTGCCACAAAGAAACTGCCCACTCTCATATCTCCAAAGCTCCAAGGTATAATGGCTATTAAACTGGCTTTTGATCTCAGCGATTTGCATTGAAAGCCCAGGAGGCCCCTAAAATCAGTTGAATTGTTTCCTGATAATTTAGAGTTTATTTCTTCTTTCGAGAAAGGTGTGATCCAAATAAAGTAAGTACATTTAAACAAGGGCACTTGATCAGTAAATGCACTACTTTCTAGAACTCATAACTCTTGTAAGTTATAAAAAGTTTGCTCTCCATACAGTTTGTCAACTCAAAGAATTACATTTTTTACACATTTAATAAGACCATCAAATTGCTTGAAACATAGGAATGATTGTGAAAGTGAATATGATTCACCAAAATAATTGTATAACATTTTTTAATGTTAATAAAATAGGGCTTTTTCCAATCTTTTCACATCAATGTTGTTTCTGCATGTTCCAGTGAGCAGAGAATCTACTGCACATAGTGTGTACATTTTTCTTTTCATAGAGTTAAGGTTGGACATTATTCATCTGTGGAAAATGTTTCTGAGAGATATCTGGGTGCCCACTCTGATTGACCTTAGGGATTGTACATTAACAATATGTAGTTGCATCACTGTATTGGTATCAGGCACCAAAGTGCATTTAAATGTAATGTCGTGCAGAGAGAGTCGACTGAACTTCTGAATATTAACTCTGTTGAATTGTAATTTGAGAAATTAGAAAATGGAGTGTAAGAGCAAGATAACGGTCCCACCGAGACTTGAACTCGGATCGTTGGATTCAAAGTCCGAAGTGCTAACCATTACACCATGGAACCCTTGCAAGATGCACCTGAGAGCGTTGAATCAGAAATGGCAATATAGAGCACATTTACAATTTTTACAGATTCATAGTCCCAATTGACTGATATCATACAAACACAGCGATGTTGTCGATTGACGTTGTGCTATAGCAATCTCTGTGCTTTGTAGAGCATGTAGATCAAATTCTTCCTCTTGAGGCATATGATTAAGCAATATTAAATATTGTTTCTGACTGCCTCTGTTTTGGCATAATGAAGTTCAGCATTTGCGGAAGTATTTAGGTTCCATGGTCTAATGGTTAGTAGGCTGGACTCTGAATTTAGTAATCTGACATGTTATAGCTATATTTTGTTTTCCTTTGGGTGTATTGTCATTTTATGCACATAGATTTCCTAGCAGTGGCTGTGATGAATAGTTCAATTTGATAGCAGCTTCCTTTTGAGAATTTGAAAAAAAAAGAATTAAATAGTCTCTCTGGATGACTCTGCTTTGATTTCTATGTGCACATCCCTTTTGCGTTTCAGAGGGATTGACCAACATACACAACAGTGCTTGGAAGACCTCTTCCTCCCTCATGGCATGTAAAGCTAACCTCTCTCCTACCGTGTGTTTTTTTACTTTTTAACTTCCCCTTCCGAGTCATGATCATGTAACTGAATTTACATTTTTAGATTTTAACTGCAGTAGTTGCTTGTTTTTCATTTTTATTTTTTGTGTACGCATACATCCCTTTTTGTGGGGAGGGGGGAGTGATGTCTGTTTACTTATATTAGCTAATATAGGTCATTTTATGTCCGCTTACAATATGTATCAGGATTTTTGATGTCGTTTCCAATCAATGTCTAATATCAAGTGGTTTGCAGCAGTCATACAAAGGCACGTAACACCCCCAAAACACCTACATAAGTTAGAAATACTCCGGAAGAGTACTCAGTTTATGAAAAGGCGGTGAATCCCAAATAGAACTGTAAATGTAAGCTAGCAAGCAGACTGTGCACCCCTGTTTGGAACTATGACCTGTGTGTTGCCCTCTATTAACAGAACAATGTAACTGCAGCCCATGTCACATAAAATAGAAAGTAGAGATTATGCAAATTAACTCCCAGAAGAGCCTGGTGTCACCCCAAAAGGTGTCATGCTTTTTTCACACCAAGAAACATCCACACATAGATCCCTGCAAACCTCAAAAACGTACAGGAAACCCTGTCCAGCGCTTTGCTCCCAGAGGAGATAAGGTTGAAAAACCACCCTATGTTAAAAGTGTCCATAATCCATGCCAGCTGCCCTGTCTATAGAACCTGGCCGTTCGTGGCCATTCGGGGCCTAGGGGCATGAGTGGAAGGGTTTAACCTGCCTGGGTTCTTGGGCATGGTTTCATCATGCCTCAGTTTACAATGGCACTCTGCCACTTTGTCAGGCTTTAAAGAAGCCTGACTCCTGCAGAGCAAAAGATCTGATTATTTCCTTACATGTTTTGTACGTAAGAATGCGGATGGTGCGCTGAGCTTCCTATGGTGGTAATTAAGCATGGTATACATACCATAGCATGTAACTGTGCCTACAAATGGAACATTTTGTTCATTTATTAGGGAGTTGTGAAAATGGCAAAATCAAATTGCCATTACTGACACAGACCAGCTGCTGCTGTCCGGACATTTCGTCGAAAGACATTTCGTCGAAAGACATTTGGTCGACGTAATTTGGTCGAAAGCCAAATGGTCGTTTTTTTTATTTATTTATATATATATATTTTAGGTTGTAGTTTAGGGAAAAAAAGGGGTTTTTAGAAAAAAAGGGGGTTGGGGGGACCCCCCCAAACCCCCCCCCCCCCAAAAAAAAATGTGAAAATAAAAAACAAAGCAATTCGACCATTTGGTTTTCGACCAAATGGTTTCGACCAATTGTCCTGTCGACAAATTTTTTTTGACAAAATGTCTGGCAACCCAGCTGCCGACTGTTGCTATTGACAGGAGTTCCAGGTGTATAAACTGAGGAGATCACCAGTTCAATTACCCGTGAACGCATTTTGAAGCTCATTCACAACCAGTTCATGCCCGTTCTCTCCATTTTGGCTTTCTGGCTGGCCGAGGGGCCCTTCAGTAATGTTCTTTGCTAACCATTACACCATGGGCCCCTTGCTGGTGCAACCTGACAGAGTTGTAACAGAAATGAGAATCGAGATCTCATGCATCATTTTAACAAACTCATATTCCTAGCCCACGGATATTATGCAAATGTGGAACTGTTTAGTTGGTTGTTGCGCAATAGCAAACTCTTTGCTTTACAGCTCATTTGGATAGGATTCTTCCTCTGGAGGCATAAGATAAAAGAATATTGCATACATTCTCTAAAAGGCTCTTTTTTTGCTGCAATGACGTTCATCATGTCACTAAGTATGTAGGTTCCATGGTGTAATGGTTAGCACTCTGGACTCTGAATCCAGCGATCCGAGTTCAAATCTCGGTGGGACCTTGGGAATTACTGTGTTTGTTTTTCTCTCAGTGTCTTGTTTTAATAGCAATGACGCTGCTGTGTCGCCCACTTTCATAGCATTATTCCCTGGGTGCATTTGAAAAAAGAAAGATTTTCCATGGATGACGCTCTTTAGCCACAATGAAACCCACCACTTTCTGTGGTGTGAAAGACCCATGGTGTAATGGTAGCACCCTGGAGGTTGAATCCAATAATTTGCATTCAAATCTCTGTAAGAGTTTACCATCAGTCGAACCTTTCCCTTATCGTTTATTGTGGATGTCTTCTTTGAAGAAAGGTATGATCCAACTAAAGTAAGTACATTCACGAATGGGCCCTTGGTCGGTACAAACAGTATTTATACACCTCAGGCCTTTTGTGAATTAAGAAAAGTGTGTTCTTCGTTCTATTTTTCATCTCAAACTGATACCTTCATTTTACAAACATGTAAAGGCTGTTAAGACGCTTGATTAATATCATTGATTCTGAATGTGGTCGCTTTTCATAGGATTAACCCTTTAACAATTTTGAAAGAGAATGGCGATACAATAGAGCTGCTTTTCCCAAAATGGTATTATTAATGTTGTTGCTGCATCTTCAAGTAAAAAGAGAATCCATTGGGTCACAGATTGAGCATGTTTCTTAACATTGAGTTAAGTTTGAAAATTTCAAATCTTTTATGTATGTTTCCGATGCAGATCTGCCCATCGACTCAGAATGACCTCACTGTTCATACATTTAAAAAAAATGCATAAAGGTTAAGGTGCTAGGCACAAAAGTGGATTTTTATGAAAAGTTATGCCAGAGAGTGAGAGCGAAAATGAATACCCTACACCACTAACCTTATGAATATTACTATCTTTGGCCTATAATTTAAGACAACAAGGAGACAAAGTGTGTTAGAGCAAGAGAGAGGTTCCACCGAGACTTGAACTCGGATCGTTGGATTCAAAGTCCAAAGTGCTAACCATTACACCATGGAACCCTTGTTGAGCAGCGCTTCATAAGGGCAATGAGAATATAGGGCACAGTCAAGATTTTTACTGACCTATAGTAACCGTTTACTGATATTATATCGAAGCAGCACTGTTGCTGTTGGATGCTGTGCAATCGCAAAGTATTGGCTTCATGTCTCATTTGGATCAAATTCTTCCTCTGGAGTCTAATGATATAGGAATATTACATATTTTCTCTGATGTGCTCTGTTTTTCCAGAATGAAGTGCATCATGCTACTGAATATGTGGGTTCCATGGTGTAATGGTTAGCACTCTGGACTCTGAATCCAGCGATCTGAGTTCAAGTCTCGGTGGGACCTTGGGGCTGCTTCTCTTTTAGAGTTGCCTTTCATTTGCAGATAGATATAACAGCAATAGCTTTGCTTTACAGCCCACTTTGATGGCAGTCTTCTTTGACCAAAGAATATTAATAGTTTCTGGGGATGACTCTCTTTTGCCACAAAGAAACTGCCCACTCTCATATCTCCAAAGCTCCAAGGTATAATGGCTATTAAACTGGCTTTTGATCTCAGCGATTTGCATTGAAAGCCCAGGAGGACCCTAAAATCAGTTGAATTGTTTCCTGATAATTTAGAGTTTATTTCTTCTTTCGAGAAAGGTGTGATCCAAATAAAGTAAGTACATTTAAACAAGGGCACTTGATCAGTAAATGCACTACTTTCTAGAACTCATAACTCTTGTAAGTTATAAAAAGTTTGCTCTCCATACAGTTTGTCAACTCAAAGAATTACATTTTTTACACATTTAATAAGACCATCAAATTGCTTGAAACATAGGAATGATTGTGAAAGTGAATATGATTCACCAAAATAATTGTATAACATTTTTTAATGTTAATAAAATAGGGCTTTTTCCAATCTTTTCACATCAATGTTGTTTCTGCATGTTCCAGTGAGCAGAGAATCTACTGCACATAGTGTGTACATTTTTCTTTTCATAGAGTTAAGGTTGGACATTATTCATCTGTGGAAAATGTTTCTGAGAGATATCTGGGTGCCCACTCTGATTGACCTTAGGGATTGTACATTAACGATATGTAGTTGCATCACTGTATTGGTATCAGGCACCAAAGTGCATTTAAATGTAATGTCGTGCAGAGAGAGTCGACTGAACTTCTGAATATTAACTCTGTTGAATTGTAATTTGAGAAATTAGAAAATGGAGTGTAAGAGCAAGATAACGGTCCCACCGAGACTTGAACTCGGATCGTTGGATTCAAAGTCCAAAGTGCTAACCATTACACCATGGAACCCTTGCAAGATGCACCTGAGAGCGTTGAATCAGAAATGGCAATATAGAGCACATTTACAATTTTTACAGATTCATAGTCCCAATTGACTGATATCATACAAACACAGCGATGTTGTCGATTGACGTTGTGCTATAGCAATCTCTGTGCTTTATAGAGCATGTAGATCAAATTCTTCCTCTTGAGGCATATGATTAAGCAATATTAAATATTGTTTCTGACTGCCTCTGTTTTGGCATAATGAAGTTCAGCATTTGCGGAAGTATTTAGGTTCCATGGTCTAATGGTTAGTAGGCTGGACTCTGAATTTAGTAATCTGACATGTTATAGCTATATTTTGTTTTCCTTTGGGTGTATTGTCATTTTATGCACATAGATTTCCTAGCAGTGGCTGTGATGAATAGTTCAATTTGATAGCAGCTTCCTTTTGAGAATTTGAAAAAAAAAGAATTAAATAGTCTCTCTGGATGACTCTGCTTTGATTTCTATGTGCACATCCCTTTTGCGTTTCAGAGGGATTGACCAACATACACAACAGTGCTTGGAAGACCTCTTCCTCCCTCATGGCATGTAAAGCTAACCTCTCTCCTACCGTGTGTTTTTTTACTTCTTAACTTCCCCTTCCGAGTCATGATCATGTAACTGAATTTACATTTTTAGATTTTAACTGCAGTAGTTGCTTGTTTTTCATTTTTATTTTTTGTGTACGCATACATCCCTTTTTGTGGGGAGGGGGGAGTGATGTCTGTTTACTTATATTAGCTAATATAGGTCATTTTATGTCCGCTTACAATATGTGTCAGGATTTTTTATGTCGTTTCCAATCAATGTCTAATATCAAGTGGTTTGCAGCAGTCATACAAAGGCACGTAACACCCCCAAAACACCTACATAAGTTAGAAATACTCCGGAAGAGTACTCAGTTTATGAAAAGGCGGTGAATCCCAAATAGAACTGTAAATGTAAGCTAGCAAGCAGACTGTGCACCCCTGTTTGGAACTATGACCTGTGTGTTGCCCTCTATTAACAGAACAATGTAACTGCAGCCCATGTCACATAAAATAGAAAGTAGAGATTATGCAAATTAACTCCCAGAAGAGCCTGGTGTCACCCCAAAAGGTGTCATGCTTTTCACACCAAGAAACATCCACACATAGATCCCTGCGAACCTCAAAAACGTACAGGAAACCATGTCCAGCGCTTTGCTCCCAGAGGAGATAAGGTTGAAAAAGCACCCTATGTTAAAAGTGTCCATAATCCATGCCAGCTGCCCTGTCTATAGAACCTGGCTGTTCGTGGCCGTTCGGGGCCTAGGGGCATGAGTGGAAGGGTTTAACCTGCCTGGGTTCTTGGGCATGGTTTCATCATGCCTCAGTTTACAATGGCACTCTGCCACTTTGTCAGGCTTTAAAGAAGCCTGACTCCTGCAGAGCAAAAGATCTGATTATTTCCTTACATGTTTTGTACGTAAGAATGCGGATGGTGCTCTGAGCCTCCTATGGTGGTTATTAAGCATGGTATACATACCATAGCATGTAACTGTGCATACAAATGGAACATTTTGTTCATTTATTAGGGAGTTGTGAAAATGGCAAAATCAAATTGCCATTACTGACACAGACCAGCTGCCGCTGTCCGGACATTTCGTCGAAAGACATTTGGTCGACGTAATTTGGTCGAAAGCCAAATGGTCGTTTTTTTTATTTATTTATATATATATTTTTTAGGTTGTAGTTTAGGGAAAAAAAGGGGTTTTTAGAAAAAAAGGGGGTTGGGGGGACCCCCCCAAACCCCCCCCCCCAAAAAAATGTGAAAATAAAAAACAAAGCAATTCGACCATTTGGTTTTCGACCAAATGGTTTCGACCAATTGTCCTGTCGACAAATTTTTTTCGACGAAATGTCTGGCAACCCAGCTGCCGACTGTTGCTATTGACAGGAGTTCCAGGTGTATAAACTGAGGAGATCACCAGTTCAATTACCTGTGAACGCATTTTGAAGCTCATTCACAACCAGTTCATGCCCGTTCTCTCCATTTTGGCTTTCTGGCTGGCCGAGGGGCCCTTCAGTAATGTTCTTTGCTAACCATTACACCATGGGCCCCTTGCTGGTGCAACCTGACAGAGTTGTAACAGAAATGAGAATCGAGATCTCATGCATCATTTTAACAAACTCATATTCCTAGCCCACGGATATTATGCAAATGTGGAACTGTTTAGTTGGTTGTTGCGCAATAGCAAACTCTTTGCTTTACAGCTCATTTGGATAGGATTCTTCCTCTGGAGGCATAAGATAAAAGAATATTGCATACCTTCTCTAAAAGGCTCTTTTTTTGCTGCAATGACGTTCATCATGTCACTAAGTATGTAGGTTCCATGGTGTAATGGTTAGCACTCTGGACTCTGAGTCCAGCGATCCGAGTTCAAATCTTGGTGGGACCTTGGGAATTACTGTGTTTGTTTTCCTCTCAGTGTCTTGTTTTAATAGCAATGACGCTGCTGTGTCGCCCACTTTCATAGCATTATTCCCTGGGTGCATTTGAAAAAAGAAAGATTTTCCATGGATGACGCTCTTTAGCCACAATGAAACCCACCACTTTCTGTGGTGTGAAAGACCCATGGTGTAATGGTAGCACCCTGGAGGTTGAATCCAATAATTTGCATTCAAATCTCTGTAAGAGTTTACCATCAGTCGAACCTTTCCCTTATCGTTTATTGTGGATGTCTTCTTTGAAGAAAGGTATGATCCAACTAAAGTAAGTACATTCACGAATGGGCCCTTGGTCGGTACAAACAGTATTTATACACCTCAGGCCTTTTGTGAATTAAGAAAAGTGTGTTCTTCGTTCTATTTTTCATCTCAAACTGATACCTTCATTTTACAAACATGTAAAGGCTGTTAAGACGCTTGATTAATATCATTGATTCTGAATGTGGTCGCTTTTCATAGGATTAACCCTTTAACAATTTTGAAAGAGAATGGCGATACAATAGAGCTGCTTTTCCCAAAATGGTATTATTAATGTTGTTGCTGCATCTTCAAGTAAAAAGAGAATCCATTGGGTCACAGATTGAGCATGTTTCTTAACATTGAGTTAAGTTTGAAAATTTCAAATCTTTTATGTATGTTTCCGATGCAGATCTGCCCATCGACTCAGAATGACCTCACTGTTCATACATTTAAAAAAAATGCATAAAGGTTAAGGTGCTAGGCACAAAAGTGGATTTTTATGAAAAGTTATGCCAGAGAGTGAGAGCGAAAATGAATACCCTACACCACTAACCTTATGAATATTACTATATTTGGCCTATAATTTAAGACAACAAGGAGACAAAGTGTGTTAGAGCAAGAGAGAGGTTCCACCGATTCAAAGTCCAAAGTGCTAACCATTACACCATGGAACCCTTGTTGAGCAGAGCTTCATAAGGGCAATGAGAATATAGGGCACAGTCAAGATTTTTACTGACCTATAGTAACCGTTTACTGATATTATATCGAAGCAGCACTGTTGCTGTTGGATGCTGTGCAATCGCAAAGTATTGGCTTCATGTCTCATTTGGATCACATTCTTCCTCTGGAGTCTAATGATATAGGAATATTACATATTTTCTCTGATGTGCTCTGTTTTTCCAGAATGAAGTGCATCATGCTACTGAATATGTGGGTTCCATGGTGTAATGGTTAGCACTCTGGACTCTGAATCCAGCGATCCGAGTTCAAGTCTCGGTGGGACCTTGGGGCTGCTTCTCTTTTAGAGTTGCCTTTCATTTGCAGATAGATATAACAGCAATAGCTTTGCTTTACAGCCCACTTTGATGGCAGTCTTCTTTGACCAAAGAATATTAATAGTTTCTGGGGATGACTCTCTTTTGCCACAAAGAAACTGCCCACTCTCATATCTCCAAAGCTCCAAGGTATAATGGCTATTAAACTGGCTTTTGATCTCAGCGATTTGCATTGAAAGCCCAGGAGGCCCCTAAAATCAGTTGAATTGTTTCCTGATAATTTAGAGTTTATTTCTTCTTTCGAGAAAGGTGTGATCCAAATAAAGTAAGTACATTTAAACAATGGCACTTGATCAGTAAATGCACTACTTTCTAGAACTCATAACTCTTGTAAGTTATAAAAAGTTTGCTCTCCATACAGTTTGTCAACTCAAAGAATTACATTTTTTACACATTTAATAAGACCATCAAATTGCTTGAAACATAGGAATGATTGTGAAAGTGAATATGATTCACCAAAATAATTGTATAACATTTTTTAATGTTAATAAAATAGGGCTTTTTCCAATCTTTTCACATCAATGTTGTTTCTGCATGTTCCAGTGAGCAGAGAATCTACTGCACATAGTGTGTACATTTTTCTTTTCATAGAGTTAAGGTTGGACATTATTCATCTGTGGAAAATGTTTCTGAGAGATATCTGGGTGCCCACTCTGATTGACCTTAGGGATTGTACATTAACAATATGTAGTTGCATCACTGTATTGGTATCAGGCACCAAAGTGCATTTAAATGTAATGTCGTGCAGAGAGAGTCGACTGAACTTCTGAATATTAACTCTGTTGAATTGTAATTTGAGAAATTAGAAAATGGAGTGTAAGAGCAAGATAACGGTCCCACCGAGACTTGAACTCGGATCGTTGGATTCAAAGTCCGAAGTGCTAACCATTACACCATGGAACCCTTGCAAGATGCACCTGAGAGCGTTGAATCAGAAATGGCAATATAGAGCACATTTACAATTTTTACAGATTCATAGTCCCAATTGACTGATATCATACAAACACAGCGATGTTGTCGATTGACGTTGTGCTATAGCAATCTCTGTGCTTTGTAGAGCATGTAGATCAAATTCTTCCTCTTGAGGCATATGATTAAGCAATATTAAATATTGTTTCTGACTGCCTCTGTTTTGGCATAATGAAGTTCAGCATTTGCGGAAGTATTTAGGTTCCATGGTCTAATGGTTAGTAGGCTGGACTCTGAATTTAGTAATCTGACATGTTATAGCTATATTTTGTTTTCCTTTGGGTGTATTGTCATTTTATGCACATAGATTTCCTAGCAGTGGCTGTGATGAATAGTTCAATTTGATAGCAGCTTCCTTTTGAGAATTTGAAAAAAAAAGAATTAAATAGTCTCTCTGGATGACTCTGCTTTGATTTCTATGTGCACATCCCTTTTGCGTTTCAGAGGGATTGACCAACATACACAACAGTGCTTGGAAGACCTCTTCCTCCCTCATGGCATGTAAAGCTAACCTCTCTCCTACCGTGTGTTTTTTTACTTTTTAACTTCCCCTTCCGAGTCATGATCATGTAACTGAATTTACATTTTTAGATTTTAACTGCAGTAGTTGCTTGTTTTTCATTTTTATTTTTTGTGTACGCATACATCCCTTTTTGTGGGGAGGGGGGAGTGATGTCTGTTTACTTATATTAGCTAATATAGGTCATTTTATGTCCGCTTACAATATGTGTCAGGATTTTTTATGTCGTTTCCAATCAATGTCTAATATCAAGTGGTTTGCAGCAGTCATACAAAGGCACGTAACACCCCCAAAACACCTACATAAGTTAGAAATACTCCGGAAGAGTACTCAGTTTATGAAAAGGCGGTGAATCCCAAATAGAACTGTAAATGTAAGCTAGCAAGCAGACTGTGCACCCCTGTTTGGAACTATGACCTGTGTGTTGCCCTCTATTAACAGAACAATGTAACTGCAGCCCATGTCACATAAAATAGAAAGTAGAGATTATGCAAATTAACTCCCAGAAGAGCCTGGTGTCACCCCAAAAGGTGTCATGCTTTTCACACCAAGAAACATCCACACATAGATCCCTGCGAACCTCAAAAACGTACAGGAAACCCTGTCCAGCGCTTTGCTCCCAGAGGAGATAAGGTTGAAAAACCACCCTATGTTAAAAGTGTCCATAATCCATGCCAGCTGCCCTGTCTATAGAACCTGGCCGTTCGGGGCCGTTCGGGGCCTAGGGGCATGAGTGGAAGGGTTTAACCTGCCTGGGTTCTTGGGCATGGTTTCATCATGCCTCAGTTTACAATGGCACTCTGCCACTTTGTCAGGCTTTAAAGAAGCCTGACTCCTGCAGAGCAAAAGATCTGATTATTTCCTTACATGTTTTGTACGTAAGAATGCGGATGGTGCTCTGAGCCTCCTATGGTGGTTATTAAGCATGGTATACATACCATAGCATGTAACTGTGCCTACAAATGGAACATTTTGTTCATTTATTAGGGAGTTGTGAAAATGGCAAAATCAAATTGCCATTACTGACACAGACCAGCTGCCGCTGTCCGGACATTTCGTCGAAAGACATTTCGGCGAAAGACATTTGGTCGACGTAATTTGGTCGAAAGCCAAATGGTCGTTTTTTTTATTTATTTATATATATATATTTTAGGTTGTAGTTTAGGGAAAAAAAGGGGTTTTTAGAAAAAAAGGGGGATGGGGGGACCCCCCCAAACCCCCCCCCCCAAAAAAAATGTGAAAATAAAAAACAAAGCAATTCGACCATTTGGTTTTCGACCAAATGGTTTCGACCAATTGTCCTGTCGACAAATTTTTTTTGACGAAATGTCTGGCAACCCAGCTGCCGACTGTTGCTATTGACAGGAGTTCCAGGTGTATAAACTGAGGAGATCACCAGTTCAATTACCCGTGAACGCATTTTGAAGCTCATTCACAACCAGTTCATGCCCGTTCTCTCCATTTTGGCTTTCTGGCTGGCCGAGGGGCCCTTCAGTAATGTTCTTTGCTAACCATTACACCATGGGCCCCTTGCTGGTGCAACCTGACAGAGTTGTAACAGAAATGAGAATCGAGATCTCATGCATCATTTTAACAAACTCATATTCCTAGCCCACGGATATTATGCAAATGTGGAACTGTTTAGTTGGTTGTTGCGCAATAGCAAACTCTTTGCTTTACAGCTCATTTGGATAGGATTCTTCCTCTGGAGGCATAAGATAAAAGAATATTGCATACATTCTCTAAAAGGCTCTTTTTTTGCTGCAATGACGTTCATCATGTCACTAAGTATGTAGGTTCCATGGTGTAATGGTTAGCACTCTGGACTCTGAATCCAGCGATCCGAGTTCAAATCTCGGTGGGACCTTGGGAATTACTGTGTTTGTTTTTCTCTCAGTGTCTTGTTTTAATAGCAATGACGCTGCTGTGTCGCCCACTTTCATAGCATTATTCCCTGGGTGCATTTGAAAAAAGAAAGATTTTCCATGGATGACGCTCTTTAGCCACAATGAAACCCACCACTTTCTGTGGTGTGAAAGACCCATGGTGTAATGGTAGCACCCTGGAGGTTGAATCCAATAATTTGCATTCAAATCTCTGTAAGAGTTTACCATCAGTCGAACCTTTCCCTTATCGTTTATTGTGGATGTCTTCTTTGAAGAAAGGTATGATCCAACTAAAGTAAGTACATTCACGAATGGGCCCTTGGTCGGTACAAACAGTATTTATACACCTCAGGCCTTTTGTGAATTAAGAAAAGTGTGTTCTTCGTTCTATTTTTCATCTCAAACTGATACCTTCATTTTACAAACATGTAAAGGCTGTTAAGACGCTTGATTAATATCATTGATTCTGAATGTGGTCGCTTTTCATAGGATTAACCCTTTAACAATTTTGAAAGAGAATGGCGATACAATAGAGCTGCTTTTCCCAAAATGGTATTATTAATGTTGTTGCTGCATCTTCAAGTAAAAAGAGAATCCATTGGGTCACAGATTGAGCATGTTTCTTAACATTGAGTTAAGTTTGAAAATTTCAAATCTTTTATGTATGTTTCCGATGCAGATCTGCCCATCGACTCAGAATGACCTCACTGTTCATACATTTAAAAAAAATGCATAAAGGTTAAGGTGCTAGGCACAAAAGTGGATTTTTATGAAAAGTTATGCCAGAGAGTGAGAGCGAAAATGAATACCCTACACCACTAACCTTATGAATATTACTATCTTTGGCCTATAATTTAAGACAACAAGGAGACAAAGTGTGTTAGAGCAAGAGAGAGGTTCCACCGAGACTTGAACTCGGATCGTTGGATTCAAAGTCCAAAGTGCTAACCATTACACCATGGAACCCTTGTTGAGCAGAGCTTCATAAGGGCAATGAGAATATAGGGCACAGTCAAGATTTTTACTGACCTATAGTAACCGTTTACTGATATTATATCGAAGCAGCACTGTTGCTGTTGGATGCTGTGCAATCGCAAAGTATTGGCTTCATGTCTCATTTGGATCAAATTCTTCCTCTGGAGTCTAATGATATAGGAATATTACATATTTTCTCTGATGTGCTCTGTTTTTCCAGAATGAAGTGCATCATGCTGCTGAATATGTGGGTTCCATGGTGTAATGGTTAGCACTCTGGACTCTGAATCCAGCGATCTGAGTTCAAGTCTCGGTGGGACCTTGGGGCTGCTTCTCTTTTAGAGTTGCCTTTCATTTGCAGATAGATATAACAGCAATAGCTTTGCTTTACAGCCCACTTTGATGGCAGTCTTCTTTGACCAAAGAATATTAATAGTTTCTGGGGATGACTCTCTTTTGCCACAAAGAAACTGCCCACTCTCATATCTCCAAAGCTCCAAGGTATAATGGCTATTAAACTGGCTTTTGATCTCAGCGATTTGCATTGAAAGCCCAGGAGGCCCCTAAAATCAGTTGAATTGTTTCCTGATAATTTAGAGTTTATTTCTTCTTTCGAGAAAGGTGTGATCCAAATAAAGTAAGTACATTTAAACAAGGGCACTTGATCAGTAAATGCACTACTTTCTAGAACTCATAACTCTTGTAAGTTATAAAAAGTTTGCTCTCCATACAGTTTGTCAACTCAAAGAATTACATTTTTTACACATTTAATAAGACCATCAAATTGCTTGAAACATAGGAATGATTGTGAAAGTGAATATGATTCACCAAAATAATTGTATAACATTTTTTAATGTTAATAAAATAGGGCTTTTTCCAATCTTTTCACATCAATGTTGTTTCTGCATGTTCCAGTGAGCAGAGAATCTACTGCACATAGTGTGTACATTTTTCTTTTCATAGAGTTAAGGTTGGACATTATTCATCTGTGGAAAATGTTTCTGAGAGATATCTGGGTGCCCACTCTGATTGACCTTAGGGATTGTATATTAACGATATGTAGTTGCATCACTGTATTGGTATCAGGCACCAAAGTGCATTTAAATGTAATGTCGTGCAGAGAGAGTCGACTGAACTTCTGAATATTAACTCTGTTGAATTGTAATTTGAGAAATTAGAAAATGGAGTGTAAGAGCAAGATAACGGTCCCACCGAGACTTGAACTCGGATCGTTGGATTCAAAGTCCAAAGTGCTAACCATTACACCATGGAACCCTTGCAAGATGCACCTGAGAGCGTTGAATCAGAAATGGCAATATAGAGCACATTTACAATTTTTACAGATTCATAGTCCCAATTGACTGATATCATACAAACACAGCGATGTTGTCGATTGACGTTGTGCTATAGCAATCTCTGTGCTTTATAGAGCATGTAGATCAAATTCTTCCTCTTGAGGCATATGATTAAGCAATATTAAATATTGTTTCTGACTGCCTCTGTTTTGGCATAATGAAGTTCAGCATTGGCGGAAGTATTTAGGTTCCATGGTCTAATGGTTAGTAGGCTGGACTCTGAATTTAGTAATCTGACATGTTATAGCTATATTTTGTTTTCCTTTGGGTGTATTGTCATTTTATGCACATAGATTTCCTAGCAGTGGCTGTGATGAATAGTTCAATTTGATAGCAGCTTCCTTTTGAGAATTTGAAAAAAAAAGAATTAAATAGTCTCTCTGGATGACTCTGCTTTGATTTCTATGTGCACATCCCTTTTGCGTTTCAGAGGGATTGACCAACATACACAACAGTGCTTGGAAGACCTCTTCCTCCCTCATGGCATGTAAAGCTAACCTCTCTCCTACCGTGTGTTTTTTTACTTTTTAACTTCCCCTTCCGAGTCATGATCATGTAACTGAATTTACATTTTTAGATTTTAACTGCAGTAGTTGCTTGTTTTTCATTTTTATTTTTTGTGTACGCATACATCCCTTTTTGTGGGGAGGGGGGAGTGATGTCTGTTTACTTATATTAGCTAATATAGGTCATTTTATGTCCGCTTACAATATGTGTCAGGATTTTTTATGTCGTTTCCAATCAATGTCTAATATCAAGTGGTTTGCAGCAGTCATACAAAGGCACGTAACACCCCCAAAACACCTACATAAGTTAGAAATACTCCGGAAGAGTACTCAGTTTATTAAAAGGCGGTGAATCCCAAATAGAACTGTAAATGTAAGCTAGCAAGCAGACTGTGCACCCCTGTTTGGAACTATGACCTGTGTGTTGCCCTCTATTAACAGAACAATGTAACTGCAGCCCATGTCACATAAAATAGAAAGTAGAGATTATGCAAATTAACTCCCAGAAGAGCCTGGTGTCACCCCAAAAGGTGTCATGCTTTTCACACCAAGAAACATCCACACATAGATCCCTGCGAACCTCAAAAACGTACAGGAAACCCTGTCCAGCGCTTTGCTCCCAGAGGAGATAAGGTTGAAAAACCACCCTATGTTAAAAGTGTCCATAATCCATGCCAGCTGCCCTGTCTATAGAACCTGGCTGTTCGTGGCCGTTCGGGGCCTAGGGGCATGAGTGGAAGGGTTTAACCTGCCTGGGTTCTTGGGCATGGTTTCATCATGCCTCAGTTTACAATGGCACTCTGCCACTTTGTCAGGCTTTAAAGAAGCCTGACTCCTGCAGAGCAAAAGATCTGATTATTTCCTTACATGTTTTGTACATAAGAATGCGGATGGTGCTCTGCACCTCCTATGGTGGTTATTAAGCATGGTATACATACCATAGCATGTAACTGTGCCTACAAATGGAACATTTTGTTCATTTATTAGGGAGTTGTGAAAATGGCAAAATCAAATTGCCATTACTGACACAGACCAGCTGCCGCTGTCCGGACATTTCGTCGAAAGACATTTGGTCGACGTAATTTGGTCGAAAGCCAAATGGTCGTTTTTTTTATTTATTTATATATTTATTTTTTAGGTTGTAGTTTAGGGAAAAAAAGGGGTTTTTAGAAAAAAAGGGGGTTGGGGGGACCCCCCCAAACCCCCCCCCAAAAAAAATGTGAAAATAAAAAACAAAGCAATTCGACCATTTGGTTTTCGACCAAATGGTTTCGACCAATTGTCCTGTCGACAAATTTTTTTCGACGAAATGTCTGGCAACCCAGCTGCCGACTGTTGCTATTGACAGGAGTTCCAGGTGTATAAACTGAGGAGATCACCAGTTCAATTACCTGTGAACGCATTTTGAAGCTCATTCACAACCAGTTCATGCCCGTTCTCTCCATTTTGGCTTTCTGGCTGGCCGAGGGGCCCTTCAGTAATGTTCTTTGCTAACCATTACACCATGGGCCCCTTGCTGGTGCAACCTGACAGAGTTGTAACAGAAATGAGAATCGAGATCTCATGCATCATTTTAACAAACTCATATTCCTAGCCCACGGATATTATGCAAATGTGGAACTGTTTAGTTGGTTGTTGCGCAATAGCAAACTCTTTGCTTTACAGCTCATTTGGATAGGATTCTTCCTCTGGAGGCATAAGATAAAAGAATATTGCATACATTCTCTAAAAGGCTCTTTTTTTGCTGCAATGACGTTCATCATGTCACTAAGTATGTAGGTTCCATGGTGTAATGGTTAGCACTCTGGACTCTGAGTCCAGCGATCCGAGTTCAAATCTCGGTGGGACCTTGGGAATTACTGTGTTTGTTTTTCTCTCAGTGTCTTGTTTTAATAGCAATGACGCTGCTGTGTCGCCCACTTTCATAGCATTATTCCCTGGGTGCATTTGAAAAAAGAAAGATTTTCCATGGATGACGCTCTTTAGCCACAATGAAACCCACCACTTTCTGTGGTGTGAAAGACCCATGGTGTAATGGTAGCACCCTGGAGGTTGAATCCAATAATTTGCATTCAAATCTCTGTAAGAGTTTACCATCAGTCGAACCTTTCCCTTATCGTTTATTGTGGATGTCTTCTTTGAAGAAAGGTATGATCCAACTAAAGTAAGTACATTCACGAATGGGCCCTTGGTCGGTACAAACAGTATTTATACACCTCAGGCCTTTTGTGAATTAAGAAAAGTGTGTTCTTCATTCTATTTTTCATCTCAAACTGATACCTTCATTTTACAAACATGTAAAGGCTGTTAAGACGCTTGATTAATATCATTGATTCTGAATGTGGTCGCTTTTCATAGGATTAACCCTTTAACAATTTTGAAAGAGAATGGCGATACAATAGAGCTGCTTTTCCCAAAATGGTATTATTAATGTTGTTGCTGCATCTTCAAGTAAAAAGAGAATCCATTGGGTCACAGATTGAGCATGTTTCTTAACATTGAGTTAAGTTTGAAAATTTCAAATCTTTTATGTATGTTTCCGATGCAGATCTGCCCATCGACTCAGAATGACCTCACTGTTCATACATTTAAAAAAAATGCATAAAGGTTAAGGTGCTAGGCACAAAAGTGGATTTTTATGAAAAGTTATGCCAGAGAGTGAGAGCGAAAATGAATACCCTACACCACTAACCTTATGAATATTACTATCTTTGGCCTATAATTTAAGACAACAAGGAGACAAAGTGTGTTAGAGCAAGAGAGAGGTTCCACCGAGACTTGAACTCGGATCGCTGGATTCAAAGTCCAAAGTGCTAAACATTACACCATGGAACCCTTGTTGAGCAGAGCTTCATAAGGGCAATGAGAATATAGGGCACAGTCAAGATTTTTACTGACCTATAGTAACCGTTTACTGATATTATATCGAAGCAGCACTGTTGCTGTTGGATGCTGTGCAATCGCAAAGTATTGGCTTCATGTCTCATTTGGATCAAATTCTTCCTCTGGAGTCTAATGATATAGGAATATTACATATTTTCTCTGATGTGCTCTGTTTTTCCAGAATGAAGTGCATCATGCTACTGAATATGTGGGTTCTATGGTGTAATGGTTAGCACTCTGCACTCTGAATCCAGCGATCCGAGTTCAAGTCTCGGTGGGACCTTGGGGCTGCTTCTCTTTTAGAGTTGCCTTTCATTTGCAGATAGATATAACAGCAATAGCTTTGCTTTACAGCCCACTTTGATGGCAGTCTTCTTTGACCAAAGAATATTAATAGTTTCTGGGGATGACTCTCTTTTGCCACAAAGAAACTGCCCACTCTCATATCTCCAAAGCTCCAAGGTATAATGGCTATTAAACTGGCTTTTGATCTCAGCGATTTGCATTGAAAGCCCAGGAGGCCCCTAAAATCAGTTGAATTGTTTCCTGATAATTTAGAGTTTATTTCTTCTTTCGAGAAAGGTGTGATCCAAATAAAGTAAGTACATTTAAACAAGGGCACTTGATCAGTAAATGCACTACTTTCTAGAACTCATAACTCTTGTAAGTTATAAAAAGTTTGCTCTCCATACAGTTTGTCAACTCAAAGAATTACATTTTTTACACATTTAATAAGACCATCAAATTGCTTGAAACATAGGAATGATTGTGAAAGTGAATATGATTCACCAAAATAATTGTATAACATTTTTTAATTTTAATAAAATAGGGCTTTTTCCAATCTTTTCACATCAATGTTGTTTCTGCATGTTCCAGTGAGCAGGGAATCTACTGCACATAGTGTGTACATTTTTCTTTTCATAGAGTTAAGGTTGGACATTATTCATCTGTGGAAAATGTTTCTGAGAGATATCTGGGTGCCCACTCTGATTGACCTTAGGGATTGTACATTAACGATATGTAGTTGCATCACTGTATTGGTATCAGGCACCAAAGTGCATTTAAATGTAATGTCGTGCAGAGAGAGTCGACTGAACTTCTGAATATTAACTCTGTTGAATTGTAATTTGAGAAATTAGAAAATGGAGTGTAAGAGCAAGATAACGGTCCCACCGAGACTTGAACTCGGATCGTTGGATTCAAAGTCCAAAGTGCTAACCATTACACCATGGAACCCTTGCAAGATGCACCTGAGAGCGTTGAATCAGAAATGGCAATATAGAGCACATTTACAATTTTTACAGATTCATAGTCCCAATTGACTGATATCATACAAACACAGCGATGTTGTCGATTGACGTTGTGCTATAGCAATCTCTGTGCTTTATAGAGCATGTAGATCAAATTCTTCCTCTTGAGGCATATGATTAAGCAATATTAAATATTGTTTCTGACTGCCTCTGTTTTGGCATAATGAAGTTCAGCATTTGCGGAAGTATTTAGGTTCCATGGTCTAATGGTTAGTAGGCTGGACTCTGAATTTAGTAATCTGACATGTTATAGCTATATTTTGTTTTCCTTTGGGTGTATTGTCATTTTATGCACATAGATTTCCTAGCAGTGGCTGTGATGAATAGTTCAATTTGATAGCAGCTTCCTTTTGAGAATTTGAAAAAAAAAGAATTAAATAGTCTCTCTGGATGACTCTGCTTTGATTTCTATGTGCACATCCCTTTTGCGTTTCAGAGGGATTGACCAACATACACAACAGTGCTTGGAAGACCTCTTCCTCCCTCATGGCATGTAAGGCTAACCTCTCTCCTACCGTGTGTTTTTTTACTTTTTAACTTCCCCTTCCGAGTCATGATCATGTAACTGAATTTACATTTTTAGATTTTAACTGCAGTAGTTGCTTGTTTTTCATTTTTATTTTTTGTGTACGCATACATCCCTTTTTGTGGGGAGGGAGGAGTGATGTCTGTTTACTTATATTAGCTAATATAGGTCATTTTATGTCCGCTTACAATATGTGTCAGGATTTTTTATGTCGTTTCCAATCAATGTCTAATATCAAGTGGTTTGCAGCAGTCATACAAAGGCACGTAACACCCCCAAAACACCTACATAAGTTAGAAATACTCCGGAAGAGTACTCAGTTTATGAAAAGGCGGTGAATCCCAAATAGAACTGTAAATGTAAGCTAGCAAGCAGACCGTGCACCCCTGTTTGGAACTATGACCTGTGTGTTGCCCTCTATTAACAGAACAATGTAACTGCAGCCCATGTCACATAAAATAGAAAGTAGAGATTATGCAAATTAACTCCCAGAAGAGCCTGGTGTCACCCCAAAAGGTGTCATGCTTTTCACACCAAGAAACATCCACACATAGATCCCTGCGAACCTCAAAAACGTACAGGAAACCCTGTCCAGCGCTTTGCTCCCAGAGGAGATAAGGTTGAAAAACCACCCTATGTTAAAAGTGTCCATAATCCATGCCAGCTGCCCTGTCTATAGAACCTGGCCGTTCGGGGCCTAGGGGCATGAGTGGAAGGGTTTAACCTGCCTGGGTTCTTGGGCATGGTTTCATCATGCCTCAGTTTACAATGGCACTCTGCCACTTTGTCAGGCTTTAAAGAAGCCTGACTCCTGCAGAGCAAAAGATCTGATTATTTCCTTACATGTTTTGTACATAAGAATGCGGATGGTGCTCTGAGCCTCCTATGGTGGTTATTAAGCATGGTATACATACCATAGCATGTAACTGTGCCTACAAATGGAACATTTTGTTCATTTATTAGGGAGTTGTGAAAATGGCAAAATCAAATTGCCATTACTGACACAGACCAGCTGCCGCTGTCCGGACATTTCGTCGAAAGACATTTCGTTGAAAGACATTTGGTCGACGTAATTTGGTCGAAAGCCAAATGGTCGATTTTTTTATTTATTTATATATGTATTTTTTAGGTTGTAGTTTAGGGAAAAAAAGGGGTTTTTAGAAAAAAGGGGGGTTGGGGGGACCTCCCCAAACCCCCCCCCAAAAAAAATGTGAAAATAAAAAACAAAGCAATTCGACCATTTGGTTTTCGACCAAATGGTTTGGACCAATTGTCCTGTCGACAAATTTTTTTCGACGAAATGTCTGGCAACCCAGCTGCCGACTGTTGCTATTGACAGGAGTTCCAGGTGTATAAACTGAGGAGATCACCAGTTCAATTACCTGTGAACGCATTTTGAAGCTCATTCACAACCAGTTCATGCCCGTTCTCTCCATTTTGGCTTTCTGGCTGGCCGAGGGGCCCTTCAGTAATGTTCTTTGCTAACCATTACACCATGGGCCCCTTGCTGGTGCAACCTGACAGAGTTGTAACAGAAATGAGAATCGAGATCTCATGCATCATTTTAACAAACTCATATTCCTAGCCCACGGATATTATGCAAATGTGGAACTGTTTAGTTGGTTGTTGCACAATAGCAAACTCTTTGCTTTACAGCTCATTTGGATAGGATTCTTCCTCTGGAGGCATAAGATAAAAGAATATTGCATACATTCTCTAAAAGGCTCTTTTTTTGCTGCAATGACGTTCATCATGTCACTAAGTATGTAGGTTCCATGGTGTAATGGTTAGCACTCTGGACTCTGAATCCAGCGATCCGAGTTCAAATCTCGGTGGGACCTTGGGAATTACTGTGTTTGTTTTCCTCTCAGTGTCTTGTTTTAATAGCAATGACGCTGCTGTGTCGCCCACTTTCATAGCATTATTCCCTGGGTGCATTTGAAAAAAGAAAGATTTTCCATGGATGACGCTCTTTAGCCACAATGAAACCCACCACTTTCTGTGGTGTGAAAGACCCATGGTGTAATGGTAGCACCCTGGAGGTTAAATCCAATAATTTGCATTCAAATCTCTGTAAGAGTTTACCATCAGTCGAACCTTTCCCTTATCGTTTATTGTGGATGTCTTCTTTGAAGAAAGGTATGATCCAACTAAAGTAAGTACATTCACGAATGGGCCCTTGGTCGGTACAAACAGTATTTATACACCTCAGGCCTTTTGTGAATTAAGAAAAGTGTGTTCTTCGTTCTATTTTTCATCTCAAACTGATACCTTCATTTTACAAACATGTAAAGACTGTTAAGACGCTTGATTAATATCATTGATTCTGAATGTGGTCGCTTTTAATAGGATTAACCCTTTAACAATTTTGAAAGAGAATGGCGATACAATAGAGCTGCTTTTCCCAAAATGGTATTATTAATGTTGTTGCTGCATCTTCAAGTAAAAAGAGAATCCATTGGGTCACAGATTGAGCATGTTTCTTAACATTGAGTTAAGTTTGAAAATTTCAAATCTTTTATGTATGTTTCCGATGCAGATCTGCCCATCGACTCAGAATGACCTCACTGTTCATACATTTAAAAAAAAATGCATAAAGGTTAAGGTGCTAGGCACAAAAGTGGATTTTTATGAAAAGTTATGCCAGAGAGTGAGAGCGAAAATGAATACCCTACACCACTAACCTTATGAATATTACTATCTTTGGCCTATAATTTAAGACAACAAGGAGACAAAGTGTGTTAGAGCAAGAGAGAGGTTCCACCGAGACTTGAACTCGGATCGCTGGATTCAAAGTCCAAAGTGCTAACCATTACACCATGGAACCCTTGTTGAGCAGAGCTTCATAAGGGCAATGAGAATATAGGGCACAGTCAAGATTTTTACTGACCTATAGTAACCGTTTACTGATATTATATCGAAGCAGCACTGTTGCTGTTGGATGCTGTGCAATCGCAAAGTATTGGCTTCATGTCTCATTTGGATCAAATTCTTCCTCTGGAGTCTAATGATATAGGAATATTACATATTTTCTCTGATGTGCTCTGTTTTTACAGAATGAAGTCCATCATGCTACTGAATATGTGGGTTCCATGGTGTAATGGTTAGCACTCTGGACTCTGAATCCAGCAATCCGAGTTGAAGTCTCGGTGGGACCTTGGGGCCGCTTCTCTTTTAGAGTTGCCTTTCATTTGCAGATAGATATAACAGCAATAGCTTTGCTTTACAGCCCACTTTGATGGCAGTCTTCTTTGACCAAAGAATATTAATAGTTTCTGGGGATGACTCTCTTTTGCCACAAAGAAACTGCCCACTCTCATATCTCCAAAGCTCCAAGCTATAATGGCTATTAAACTGGCTTTTGATCTCAGCGATTTGCATTGAAAGCCCAGGAGGCCCCTAAAATCAGTTGAATTGTTTCCTGATAATTTAGAGTTTATTTCTTCTTTCGAGAAAGGTGTGATCCAAATAAAGTAAGTACATTTAAACAAGGGCACTTGATCAGTAAATGCACTACTTTCTAGAACTCATAAGTCTTGTAAGTTATAAAAAGTTTGCTCTCCATACAGTTTGTCAACTCAAAGAATTACATTTTTTACACATTTAATAAGACCATCAAATTGCTTGAAACATAGGAATGATTGTGAAAGTGAATATGATTCACCAAAATAATTGTATAACATTTTTTAATGTTAATAAAATAGGGCTTTTTCCAATCTTTTCACATCAATGTTGTTTCTGCATGTTCCAGTGAGCAGAGAATCTACTGCACATAGTGTGTACATTTTTCTTTTCATAGAGTTAAGGTTGGACATTATTCATCTGTGGAAAATGTTTCTGAGAGATATCTGGGTGCCCACTCTGATTGACCTTAGGGATTGTACATTAACGATATGTAGTTGCATCACTGTATTGGTATCAGGCACCAAAGTGCATTTAAATGTAATGTCGTGCAGAGAGAGTCGACTGAACTTCTGAATATTAACTCTGTTGAATTGTAATTTGAGAAATTAGAAAATGGAGTGTAAGAGCAAGATAACGGTCCCACCGAGACTTGAACTCGGATCGTTGGATTAAAAGTCCAAAGTGCTAACCATTACACCATGGAACCCTTGCAAGATGCACCTGAGAGCGTTGAATCAGAAATGGCAATATAGAGCACATTTACAATTTTTACAGATTCATAGTCCCAATTGACTGATATCATACAAACACAGCGATGTTGTCGATTGACGTTGTGCTATAGCAATCTCTGTGCTTTATAGAGCATGTAGATCAAATTCTTCCTCTTGAGGCATATGATTAAGCAATATTAAATATTGTTTCTGACTGCCTCTGTTTTGGCATAATGAAGTTCAGCATTTGCGGAAGTATTTAGGTTCCATGGTCTAATGGTTAGTAGGCTGGACTCTGAATTTAGTAATCTGACATGTTATAGCTATATTTTGTTTTCCTTTGGGTGTATTGTCATTTTATGCACATAGATTTCCTAGCAGTGGCTGTGATGAATAGTTCAATTTGATAGCAGCTTCCTTTTGAGAATTTGAAAAAAAAAGAATTAAATAGTCTCTCTGGATGACTCTGCTTTGATTTCTATGTGCACATCCCTTTTGCGTTTCAGAGGGATTGACCAACATACACAACAGTGCTTGGAAGACCTCTTCCTCCCTCATGGCATGTAAAGCTAACCTCTCTCCTACCGTGTGTTTTTTTACTTTTTAACTTCCCCTTCCGAGTCATGATCATGTAACTGAATTTACATTTTTAGATTTTAACTGCAGTAGTTGCTTGTTTTTCATTTTTATTTTTTGTGTACGCATACATCCCTTTTTGTGGGGAGGGAGGAGTGATGTCTGTTTACTTATATTAGCTAATATAGGTCATTTTATGTCCGCTTACAATATGTGTCAGGATTTTTTATGTCGTTTCCAATCAATGTCTAATATCAAGTGGTTTGCAGCAGTCATACAAAGGCACGTAACACCCCCAAAACACCTACATAAATTAGAAATACTCCGGAAGAGTACTCAGTTTATGAAAAGGCGGTGAATCCCAAATAGAACTGTAAATGTAAGCTAGCAAGCAGACCGTGCACCCCTGTTTGGAACTATGACCTGTGTGTTGCCCTCTATTAACAGAACAATGTAACTGCAGCCCATGTCACATAAAATAGAAAGTAGAGATTATGCAAATTAACTCCCAGAAGAGCCTGGTGTCACCCCAAAAGGTGTCATGCTTTTCACACCAAGAAACATCCACACATAGATCCCTGCGAACCTCAAAAACGTACAGGAAACCCTGTCCAGCGCTTTGCTCCCAGAGGAGATAAGGTTGAAAAACCACCCTATGTTAAAAGTGTCCATAATCCATGCCAGCTGCCCTGTCTATAGAACCTGGCCGTTCGGGGCCTAGGGGCATGAGTGGAAGGGTTTAACCTGCCTGGGTTCTTGGGCATGGTTTCATCATGCCTCAGTTTACAATGGCACTCTGCCACTTTGTCAGGCTTTAAAGAAGCCTGACTCCTGCAGAGCAAAAGATCTGATTATTTCCTTACATGTTTTGTACGTAAGAATGCGGATGGTGCTCTGAGCCTCCTATGGTGGTTATTAAGCATGGTATACATACCATAGCATGTAACTGTGCCTACAAATGGAACATTTTGTTCATTTATTAGGGAGTTGTGAAAATGGCAAAATCAAATTGCCATTACTGACACAGACCAGCTGCCGCTGTCCGGACATTTCGTCGAAAGACATTTGGTCGACGTAATTTGGTCGAAAGCCAAATGGTCGATTTTTTTATTTATTTATATATATATTTTTTAGGTTGTAGTTTAGGGAAAAAAAGGGGTTTTTAGAAAAAAAAAGGGGGTTGGGGGGACCCCCCCAAACCCCCCCCCCCAAAAAAAATGTGAAAATAAAAAACAAAGCAATTCGACCATTTGGTTTTCGACTAAATGGTTTGGACCAATTGTCCTGTCGACAATTTTTTTTCGACGAAATGTCTGGCAACCCAGCTGCCGACTGTTGCTATTGACAGGAGTTCCAGGTGTATAAACTGAGGAGATCACCAGTTCAATTACCTGTGAACGCATTTTGAAGCTCATTCACAACCAGTTCATGCCCGTTCTCTCCATTTTGGCTTTCTGGCTGGCCGAGGGGCCCTTCAGTAATGTTCTTTGCTAACCATTACACCATGGGCCCCTTGCTGGTGCAACCTGACAGAGTTGTAACAGAAATGAGAATCGAGATCTCATGCATCATTTTAACAAACTCATATTCCTAGCCCACGGATATTATGCAAATGTGGAACTGTTTAGTTGGTTGTTGCGCAATAGCAAACTCTTTGCTTTACAGCTCATTTGGATAGGATTCTTCCTCTGGAGGCATAAGATAAAAGAATATTGCATACATTCACTAAAAGGCTCTTTTTTTGCTGCAATGACGTTCATCATGTCACTAAGTATGTAGGTTCCATGGTGTAATGGTTAGCACTCTGGACTCTGAATCCTGCGATCCGTGGGACCTTGGGAATTACTGTGTTTGTTTTCCTCTCAGTGTCTTGTTTTAATAGCAATGACGCTGCTGTGTCGCCCACTTTCATAGCATTATTCCCTGGGTGCATTTGAAAAAAGAAAGATTTTCCATGGATGACGCTCTTTAGCCACAATGAAACCCACCACTTTCTGTGGTGTGAAAGACCCATGGTGTAATGGTAGCACCCTGGAGGTTGAATCCAATAATTTGCATTCAAATCTCTGTAAGAGTTTACCATCAGTCGAACCTTTCCCTTATCGTTTATTGTGGATGTCTTCTTTGAAGAAAGGTATGATCCAACTAAAGTAAGTACATTCACAAATGGGCCCTTGGTCGGTACAAACAGTATTTATACACCTCAGGCCTTTTGTGAATTAAGAAAAGTGTGTTCTTCGTTCTATTTTTCATCTCAAACTGATACCTTCATTTTACAAACATGTAAAGACTGTTAAGACGCTTGATTAATATCATTGATTCTGAATGTGGTCGCTTTTCATAGGATTAACCCTTTAACAATTTTGAAAGAGAATGGCGATACAATAGAGCTGCTTTTCCCAAAATGGTATTATTAATGTTGTTGCTGCATCTTCAAGTAAAAAGAGAATCCATTGGGTCACAGATTGAGCATGTTTCTTAACATTGAGTTAAGTTTGAAAATTTCAAATCTTTTATGTATGTTTCCGATGCAGATCTGCCCATCGACTCAGAATGACCTCACTGTTCATACATTTAAAAAAAATGCATAAAGGTTAAGGTGCTAGGCACAAAAGTGGATTTTTATGAAAAGTTATGCCAGAGAGTGAGAGCGAAAATGAATACCCTACACCACTAACCTTATGAATATTACTATCTTTGGCCTATAATTTAAGACAACAAGGAGACAAAGTGTGTTAGAGCAAGAGAGAGGTTCCACCGAGACTTGAACTCGGATCACTGGATTCAAAGTCCAAAGTGCTAACCATTACACCATGGAACCCTTGTTGAGCAGAGCTTCATAAGGGCAATGAGAATTTAGGGCACAGTCAAGATTTTTACTGACCTATAGTAACCGTTTACTGATATTATATCGAAGCAGCACTGTTGCTGTTGGATGCTGTGCAATCGCAAAGTATTGGCTTCATGTCTCATTTGGATCAAATTCTTCCTCTGGAGTCTAATGATATAGGAATATTACATATTTTCTCTGATGTGCTCTGTTTTTCCAGAATGAAGTGCATCATGTTACTGAATATGTGGGTTCCATGGTGTAATGGTTAGCACTCTGGACTCTGAATCCAGCAATCCGAGTTCAAGTCTCGGTGGGACCTTGGGGCTGCTTCTCTTTTAGAGTTGCCTTTCATTTGCAGATAGATATAACAGCAATAGCTTTGCTTTACAGCCCACTTTGATGGCAGTCTTCTTTGACCAAAGAATATTAATAGTTTCTGGGGATGACTCTCTTTTGCCACAAAGAAACTGCCCACTCTCATATCTCCAAAGCTCCAAGGTATAATGGCTATTAAACTGGCTTTTGATCTCAGCGATTTGCATTGAAAGCCCAGGAGGCCCCTAAAATCAGTTGAATTGTTTCCTGATAATTTAGAGTTTATTTCTTCTTTTGAGAAAGGTGTGATCCAAATAAAGTAAGTACATTTAAACAAGGGCACTTGATCAGTAAATGCACTACTTTCTAGAACTCATAACTCTTGTAAGTTATAAAAAGTTTGCTCTCCATACAGTTTGTCAACTCAAAGAATTACATTTTTTACACATTTAATAAGACCATCAAATTGCTTGAAACATAGGAATGATTGTGAAAGTGAATATGATTCACCAAAATAATTGTATAACATTTTTTAATGTTAATAAAATAGGGCTTTTTCCAATCTTTTCACATCAGTGTTGTTTCTGCATGTTCCAGTGAGCAGAGAATCTACTGCACATAGTGTGTACATTTTTCTTTTCATAGAGTTAAGGTTAGACATTATTCATCTGTGGAAAATGTTTCTGAGAGATATCTGGGTGCCCACTCTTATTGACCTTAGGGATTGTACATTAACGATATGTAGTTGCATCACTGTATTGGTATCAGGCACCAAAGTGCATTTAAATGTAACGTCGTGCAGAGAGAGTCGACTGAACTTCTGAATATTAACTCTGTTGAATTGTAATTTGAGAAATTAGAAAATGGAGTGTAAGAGCAAGATAACGGTCCCACCGAGACTTGAACTCGGATCGTTGGATTCAAAGTCCAAAGTGCTAACCATTACACCATGGAACCCTTGTAAGATGCACCTGAGAGCGTTGAATCAGAAATGGCAATATAGAGCACATTTACAATTTTTACAGATTCATAGTCCCAATTGACTGATATCATACAAACACAGCGATGTTGTCGATTGACGTTGTGCTATAGCAATCTCTGTGCTTTATAGAGCATGTAGATCAAATTCTTCCTCTTGAGGCATATGATTAAGCAATATTAAATATTGTTTCTGACTGCCTCTGTTTTGGCATAATGAAGTTCAGCATTTGCGGAAGTATTTAGGTTCCATGGTCTAATGGTTAGTAGGCTGGACTCTGAATTTAGTAATCTGACATGTTATAGCTATATTTTGTTTTCCTTTGGGTGTATTGTCATTTTATGCACATAGATTTCCTAGCAGTGGCTGTGATGAATAGTTCAATTTGATAGCAGCTTCCTTTTGAGAATTTGAAAAAAAAAGAATTAAATAGTCTCTCTGGATGACTCTGCTTTGATTTCTATGTGCACATCCCTTTTGCGTTTCAGAGGGATTGACCAACATACACAACAGTGCTTGGAAGACCTCTTCCTCCCTCATGGCATGTAAAGCTAACCTCTCTCCTACCGTGTGTTTTTTTACTTTTTAACTTCCCCTTCCGAGTCATGATCATGTAACTGAATTTACATTTTTAGATTTTAACTGCAGTAGTTGCTTGTTTTTCATTTTTATTTTTTGTGTACGCATACATCCCTTTTTGTGGGGAGGGGGGAGTGATGTCTGTTTACTTATATTAGCTAATATAGGTCATTTTATGTCCGCTTACAATATGTGTCAGGATTTTTTATGTCGTTTCCAATCAATGTCTAATATCAAGTGGTTTGCAGCAGTCATACAAAGGCACGTAACACCCCCAAAACACCTACATAAGTTAGAAATACTCCGGAAGAGTACTCAGTTTATGAAAAGGCGGTGAATCCCAAATAGAACTGTAAATGTAAGCTAGCAAGCAGACCGTGCACCCCTGTTTGGAACTATGACCTGTGTGTTGCCTTCTATTAACAGAACAATGTAACTGCAGCCCATGTCACATAAAATAGAAAGTAGAGATTATGCAAATTAACTCCCAGAAGAGCCTGGTGTCACCCCAAAAGGTGTCATGCTTTTCACACCAAGAAACATCCACACATAGATCCCTGCGAACCTCAAAAACGTACAGGAAACCCTGTCCAGCGCTTTGCTCCCAGAGGAGATAAGGTTGAAAAACCACCCTATGTTAAAAGTGTCCATAATCCATGCCAGCTGCCCTGGCCGTTCGGGGCCGTTCAGGGCCTAGGGGCATGAGTGGAAGGGTTTAACCTGCCTGGGTTCTTGGGCATGGTTTCATCATGCCTCAGTTTACAATGGCACTCTGCCACTTTGTCAGGCTTTAAAGAAGCCTGACTCCTGCAGAGCAAAAGATCTGATTATTTCCTTACATGTTTTGTACGTAAGAATGCGGATGGTGCTCTGAGCCTCCTATGGTGGTTATTAAGCATGGTATACATACCATAGCATGTAACTGTGCCTACAAATGGAACATTTTGTTCATTTATTAGGGAGTTGTGAAAATGGCAAAATCAAATTGCCATTACTGACACAGACCAGCTGCCGCTGTCTGGACATTTCGTCGAAAGACATTTCGTCGAAAGACATTTGGTCGACGTAATTTGGTCGAAAGCCAAATGGTCGATTTTTTTATTTATTTATATATATATTTTTTAGGTTGTAGTTTAGGGAAAAAAAGGGGTTTTTAGAAAAAAAGGGGGTTGGGGGGACCCCCCCAAACTCCCCCCCCAAAAAAAAATGTGAAAATAAAAAACAAAGCAATTCGACCATTTGGTTTTCGACCAAATGGTTTGGACCAATTGTCCTGTCGACAAATTTTTTTCGACGAAATGTCTGGCAACCCAGCTGCCGACTGTTGCTATTGACAGGAGTTCCAGGTGTATAAACTGAGGAGATCACCAGTTCAATTACCTGTGAACGCATTTTGAAGCTCATTCACAACCAGTTCATGCCTGTTCTCTCCATTTTGGCTTTCTGGCTGGCCGAGGGGCCCTTCAGTAATGTTCTTTGCTAACCATTACACCATGGGCCCCTTGCTGGTGCAACCTGACAGAGTTGTAACAGAAATGAGAATCGAGATCTCATGCATCATTTTAACAAACTCATATTCCTAGCCCACGGATATTATGCAAATGTGGAACTGTTTAGTTGGTTGTTGCGCAATAGCAAACTCTTTGCTTTACAGCTCATTTGGATAGGATTCTTCCTCTGGAGGCATAAGATAAAAGAATATTGCATACATTCTCTAAAAGGCTCTTTTTTTGCTGCAATGACGTTCATCATGTCACTAAGTTTGTAGGTTCCATGGTGTAATGGTTAGCACTCTGGACTCTGAATCCAGCGATCCGAGTTCAAATCTCGGTGGGACCTTGGGAATTACTGTGTTTGTTTTCCTCTCAGTGTCTTGTTTTAATAGCAATGACGCTGCTGTGTCGCCCACTTTCATAGCATTATTCCCTGGGTGCATTTGAAAAAAGAAAGATTTTCCATGGATGACGCTCTTTAGCCACAATGAAACCCACCACTTTCTGTGGTGTGAAAGACCCATGGTGTAATGGTAGCACCCTGGAGGTTGAATCCAATAATTTGCATTCAAATCTCTGTAAGAGTTTACCATCAGTCGAACCTTTCCCTTATCGTTTATTGTGGATGTCTTCTTTGAAGAAAGGTATGATCCAACTAAAGTAAGTACATTCACAAATGGGCCCTTGGTCGGTACAAACAGTATTTATACACCTCAGGCCTTTTGTGAATTAAGAAAAGTGTGTTCTTCGTTCTATTTTTCATCTCAAACTGATACCTTCATTTTACAAACATGTAAAGACTGTTAAGACGCTTGATTAATATCATTGATTCTGAATGTGGTCGCTTTTCATAGGATTAACCCTTTAACAATTTTGAAAGAGAATGGCGATACAATAGAGCTGCTTTTCCCAAAATGGTATTATTAATGTTGTTGCTGCATCTTCAAGTAAAAAGAGAATCCATTGGGTCACAGATTGAGCATGTTTCTTAACATTGAGTTAAGTTTGAAAATTTCAAATCTTTTATGTATGTTTCCGATGCAGATCTGCCCATCGACTCAGAATGACCTCACTGTTCATACATTTAAAAAAAATGCATAAAGGTTAAGGTGCTAGCCACAAAAGTGGATTTTTATGAAAAGTTATGCCAGAGAGTGAGAGCGAAAATGAATACCCTACACCACTAACCTTATGAATATTACTATCTTTGGCCTATAATTTAAGACAACAAGGAGACAAAGTGTGTTAGAGCAAGAGAGAGGTTCCACCGAGACTTGAACTCCGATCACTGGATTCAAAGTCCAAAGTGCTAACCATTACACCATGGAACCCTTGTTGAGCAGAGCTTCATAAGGGCAATGAGAATATAGGGCACAGTCAAGATTTTTACTGACCTATAGTAACTGTTTACTGATATTATATCGAAGCAGCACTGTTGCTGTTGGATGCTGTGCATTCGCAAAGTATTGGCTTCATGTCTCATTTGGATCAAATTCTTCCTCTGGAGTCTAATGATATAGGAATATTACATATTTTCTCTGATGTGCTCTGTTTTTCCAGAATGAAGTGCATCATGCTACTGAATATGTGGGTTCCATGGTGTAATGGTTAGCACTCTGGACTCTGAATCCAGCAATCCGAGTTCAAGTCTCGGTGGGACCTTAGGGCTGCTACTCTTTTAGAGTTGCCTTTCATTTGCAGATAGATATAACAGCAATAGCTTTGCTTTACAGCCCACTTTGATGGCAGTCTTCTTTGACCAAAG
The DNA here is from genome assembly GCF_040938575.1 of Ambystoma mexicanum. Classification (NCBI taxonomy): domain Eukaryota; kingdom Metazoa; phylum Chordata; class Amphibia; order Caudata; family Ambystomatidae; genus Ambystoma; species Ambystoma mexicanum. Next base: position 740,175,394 of record NC_090930.1, on the reverse strand, counting down.
AATATTAATAGTTTCTGGGGATGACTCTCTTTTGCCACAAAGAAACTGCCCACTCTCATATCTCCAAAGCTCCAAGGTATAATGGCTATTAAACTGGCTTTTGATCTCAGCGATTTGCATTGAAAGCCCAGGAGGCCCCTAAAATCAGTTGAATTGTTTCCTGATAATTTAGAGTTTATTTCTTCTTTCGAGAAAGGTGTGATCCAAATAAAGTAAGTACATTTAAACAAGGGCACTTGATCAGTAAATGCACTACTTTCTAGAACTCATAACTCTTGTAAGTTATAAAAAGTTTGCTCTCCATACAGTTTGTCAACTCAAAGAATTACATTTTTTACACATTTAATAAGACCATCAAATTGCTTGAAACATAGGAATGATTGTGAAAGTGAATATGATTCACCAAAATAATTGTATAACATTTTTTAATGTTAATAAAATAGGGCTTTTTCCAATCTTTTCACATCAGTGTTGTTTCTGCATGTTCCAGTGAGCAGAGAATCTACTGCACATAGTGTGTACATTTTTCTTTTCATAGAGTTAAGGTTGGACATTATTCATCTGTGGAAAATGTTTCTGAGAGATATCTGGGTGCCCACTCTGATTGACCTTAGGGATTGTACATTAACGATATGTAGTTGCATCACTGTATTGGTATCAGGCACCAAAGTGCATTTAAATGTAATGTCGTGCAGAGAGAGTCGACTGAACTTCTGAATATTAACTCTGTTGAATTGTAATTTGAGAAATTAGAAAATGGAGTGTAAGAGCAAGATAACGGTCCCACCGAGACTTGAACTCGGATCGTTGGATTCAAAGTCCAAAGTGCTAACCATTACACCATGGAACCCTTGTAAGATGCACCTGAGAGCGTTGAATCAGAAATGGCAATATAGAGCACATTTACAATTTTTACAGATTCATAGTCCCAATTGACTGATATCATACAAACACAGCGATGTTGTCGATTGACGTTGTGCTATAGCAATCTCTGTGCTTTATAGAGCATGTAGATCAAATTCTTCCTCTTGAGGCATATGATTAAGCAATATTAAATATTGTTTCTGACTGCCTCTGTTTTGGCATAATGAAGTTCAGCATTTGCGGAAGTATTTAGGTTCCATGGTCTAATGGTTAGTAGGCTGGACTCTGAATTTAGTAATCTGACATGTTATAGCTATATTTTGTTTTCCTTTGGGTGTATTGTCATTTTATGCACATAGATTTCCTAGCAGTGGCTGTGATGAATAGTTCAATTTGATAGCAGCTTCCTTTTGAGAATTTGAAAAAAAAAGAATTAAATAGTCTCTCTGGATGACTCTGCTTTGATTTCTATGTGCACATCCCTTTTGCGTTTCAGAGGGATTGACCAACATACACAACAGTGCTTGGAAGACCTCTTCCTCCCTCATGGCATGTAAAGCTAACCTCTCTCCTACCGTGTGTTTTTTTACTTTTTAACTTCCCCTTCCGAGTCATGATCATGTAACTGAATTTACATTTTTAGATTTTAACTGCAGTAGTTGCTTGTTTTTCATTTTTATTTTTTGTGTACGCATACATCCCTTTTTGTGGGGAGGGGGGAGTGATGTCTGTTTACTTATATTAGCTAATATAGGTCATTTTATGTCCGCTTACAATATGTGTCAGGATTTTTTATGTCGTTTCCAATCAATGTCTACTATCAAGTGGTTTGCAGCAGTCATACAAAGGCACGTAACACCCCCAAAACACCTACATAAGTTAGAAATACTCCGGAAGAGTACTCAGTTTATGAAAAGGCGGTGAATCCCAAATAGAACTGTAAATGTAAGCTAGCAAGCAGACCGTGCACCCCTGTTTGGAACTATGACCTGTGTGTTGCCCTCTATTAACAGAACAATGTAACTGCAGCCCATGTCACATAAAATAGAAAGTAGAGATTATGCAAATTAACTCCCAGAAGAGCCTGGTGTCACCCCAAAAGGTGTCATGCTTTTCACACCAAGAAACATCCACACATAGATCCCTGCGAACCTCAAAAACGTACAGGAAACCCTGTCCAGCGCTTTGCTCCCAGAGGAGATAAGGTTGAAAAACCACCCTATGTTAAAAGTGTCCATAATCCATGCCAGGGCCTAGGGGCATGAGTGGAAGGGTTTAACCTGCCTGGGTTCTTGGGCATGGTTTCATCATGCCTCAGTTTACAATGGCACCCTGCCACTTTGTCAGGCTTTAAAGAAGCCTGACTCCTGCAGAGCAAAAGATCTGATTATTTCCTTACATGTTTTGTACGTAAGAATGCGGATGGTGCTCTGAGTCTCCTATGGTGGTTATTAAGCATGGTATACATACCATAGCATGTAACTGTGCCTACAAATGGAACATTTTGTTCATTTATTAGGGAGTTGTGAAAATGGCAAAATCAAATTGCCATTACTGACACAGACCAGCTGCCGCTGTCCGGACATTTCGTCGAAAGACATTTCGTCGAAAGACATTTGGTCGACGTAATTTGGTCGAAAGCCAAATGGTCGATTTTTTTATTTATTTATATATATATTTTTTAGGTTGTAGTTTAGGGAAAAAAAGGGGTTTTTAGAAAAAAAGGGGGTTGGGGGGACCCCCCCAAACCCCCCCCCCCCAAAAAAATGTGAAAATAAAAAACAAAGCAATTCGACCATTTGGTTTTCGACCAAATGGTTTCGACCAATTGTCCTGTCGACAAATTTTTTCCGACGAAATGTCTGGCAACCCAGCTGCCGACTGTTGCTATTGACAGGAGTTCCAGGTGTATAAACTGAGGAGATCACCAGTTCAATTACCTGTGAACGCATTTTGAAGCTCATTCACAACCAGTTCATGCCCGTTCTCTCCATTTTGGCTTTCTGGCTGGCCGAGGGGCCCTTCAGTAATGTTCTTTGCTAACCATTATACCATGGGCCCCTTGCTGGTGCAACCTGACAGAGTTGTAACAGAAATGAGAATCGAGATCTCATGCATCATTTTAACAAACTCATATTCCTAGCCCACGGATATTATGCAAATGTGGAACTGTTTAGTTGGTTGTTGCGCAATAGCAAACTCTTTGCTTTACAGCTCATTTGGATAGGATTCTTCCTCTGGAGGCATAAGATAAAAGAATATTGCATACATTCACTAAAAGGCTCTTTTTTTGCTGCAATGACGTTCATCATGTCACTAAGTATGTAGGTTCCATGGTGTAATGGTTAGCACTCTGGACTCTGAATCCAGCGATCCGAGTTCAAATCTCGGTGGGACCTTGGGAATTACTGTGTTTGTTTTCCTCTCAGTGTCTTGTTTTAATAGCAATGACGCTGCTGTGTCGCCCACTTTCATAGCATTATTCCCTGGGTGCATTTGAAAAAAGAAAGATTTTCCATGGATGACGCTCTTTAGCCACAATGAAACCCACCACTTTCTGTGGTGTGAAAGACCCATGGTGTAATGGTAGCACCCTGGAGGTTGAATCCAATAATTTGCATTCAAATCTCTGTAAGAGTTTACCATCAGTCGAACCTTTCCCTTATCGTTTATTGTGGATGTCTTCTTTGAAGAAAGGTATGATCCAACTAAAGTAAGTACATTCACAAATGGGCCCTTGGTCGGTACAAACAGTATTTATACACCTCAGGCCTTTTGTGAATTAAGAAAAGTGTGTTCTTCGTTCTATTTTTCATCTCAAACTGATACCTTCATTTTACAAACATGTAAAGACTGTTAAGACGCTTGATTAATATCATTGATTCTGAATGTGGTCGCTTTTCATAGGATTAACCCTTTAACAATTTTGAAAGAGAATGGCGATACAATAGAGCTGCTTTTCCCAAAATGGTATTATTAATGTTGTTGCTGCATCTTCAAGTAAAAAGAGAATCCATTGGGTCACAGATTGAGCATGTTTCTTAACATTGAGTTAAGTTTGAAAATTTCAAATCTTTTATGTATGTTTCCGATGCAGATCTGCCCATCGACTCAGAATGACCTCACTGTTCATACATTTAAAAAAAATGCATAAAGGTTAAGGTGCTAGGCACAAAAGTGGATTTTTATGAAAAGTTATGCCAGAGAGTGAGAGCGAAAATGAATACCCTACACCACTAACCTTATGAATATTACTATCTTTGGCCTATAATTTAAGACAACAAGGAGACAAAGTGTGTTAGAGCAAGAGAGAGGTTCCACCGAGACTTGAACTCGGATCGCTGGATTCAAAGTCCAAAGTGCTAACCATTACACCATGGAACCCTTGTTGAGCAGAGCTTCATAAGGGCAATGAGAATATAGGGCACAGTCAAGATTTTTACTGACCTATAGTAACCGTTTACTGATATTATATCGAAGCAGCACTGTTGCTGTTGGATGCTGTGCAATCGCAAAGTATTGGCTTCATGTCTCATTTGGATCAAATTCTTCCTCTGGAGTCTAATGATATAGGAATATTACATATTTTCTCTGATGTGCTCTGTTTTTCCAGAATGAAGTGCATCATGCTACTGAATATGTGGGTTCCATGGTGTAATGGTTAGCACTCTGGACTCTGAATCCAGCAATCCGAGTTGAAGTCTCGGTGGGACCTTGGGGCCGCTTCTCTTTTAGAGTTGCCTTTTATTTGCAGATAGATATAACAGCAATAGCTTTGCTTTACAGCCCACTTTGATGGCAGTCTTCTTTGACCAAAGAATATTAATAGTTTCTGGGGATGACTCTCTTTTGCCACAAAGAAACTGCCCAATCTCATATCTCCAAAGCTCCAAGGTATAATGGCTATTAAACTGGCTTTTGATCTCAGCGATTTGCATTGAAAGCCCAGGAGGCCCCTAAAATCAGTTGAATTGTTTCCTGATAATTTAGAGTTTATTTCTTCTTTCGAGAAAGGTGTGATCCAAATAAAGTAAGTACATTTAAACAAGGGCACTTGATCAGTAAATGCACTACTTTCTAGAACTCATAACTCTTGTAAGTTATAAAAAGTTTGCTCTCCATACAGTTTGTCAACTCAAAGAATTACATTTTTTACACATTTAATAAGACCATCAAATTGCTTGAAACATAGGAATGATTGTGAAAGTGAATATGATTCACCAAAATAATTGTATAACATTTTTTAATGTTAATAAAATAGGGCTTTTTCCAATCTTTTCACATCAATGTTGTTTCTGCATGTTCCAGTGAGCAGAGAATCTACTGCACATAGTGTGTACATTTTTCTTTTCATAGAGTTAAGGTTGGACATTATTCATCTGTGGAAAATGTTTCTGAGAGATATCTGGGTGCCCACTCTGATTGACCTTAGGGATTGTACATTAACGATATGTAGTTGCATCACTGTATTGGTATCAGGCACCAAAGTGCATTTAAATGTAATGTCGTGCAGAGAGAGTCGACTGAACTTCTGAATATTAACTCTGTTGAATTGTAATTTGAGAAATTAGAAAATGGAGTGTAAGAGCAAGATAACGGTCCCACCGAGACTTGAACTCGGATCGTTGGATTCAAAGTCCAAAGTGCTAACCATTACACCATGGAACCCTTGCAAGATGCACCTGAGAGCGTTGAATCAGAAATGGCAATATAGAGCACATTTACAATTTTTACAGATTCATAGTCCCAATTGACTGATATCATACAAACACAGCGATGTTGTCGATTGACGTTGTGCTATAGCAATCTCTGTGCTTTATAGAGCATGTAGATCAAATTCTTCCTCTTGAGGCATATGATTAAGCAATATTAAATATTGTTTCTGACTGCCTCTGTTTTGGCATAATGAAGTTCAGCATTTGCGGAAGTATTTAGGTTCCATGGTCTAATGGTTAGTAGGCTGGACTCTGAATTTAGTAATCTGACATGTTATAGCTATATTTTGTTTTCCTTTGGGTGTATTGTCATTTTATGCACATAGATTTCCTAGCAGTGGCTGTGATGAATAGTTCAATTTGATAGCAGCTTCCTTTTGAGAATTTGAAAAAAAAAGAATTAAATAGTCTCTCTGGATGACTCTGCTTTGATTTCTATGTGCACATCCCTTTTGCGTTTCAGAGGGATTGACCAACATACACAACAGTGCTTGGAAGACCTCTTCCTCCCTCATGGCATGTAAAGCTAACCTCTCTCCTACCGTGTGTTTTTTTACTTTTTAACTTCCCCTTCCGAGTCATGATCATGTAACTGAATTTACATTTTTAGATTTTAACTGCAGTAGTTGCTTGTTTTTCATTTTTATTTTTTGTGTACGCATACATCCCTTTTTGTGGGGAGGGGGGAGTGATGTCTGTTTACTTATATTAGCTAATATAGGTCATTTTATGTCCGCTTACAATATGTGTCAGGATTTTTTATGTCGTTTCCAATCAATGTCTAATATCAAGTGGTTTGCAGCAGTCATACAAAGGCACGTAACACCCCCAAAACACCTACATAAGTTAGAAATACTCCGGAAGAGTACTCAGTTTATGAAAAGGCGGTGAATCCCAAATAGAACTGTAAATGTAAGCTAGCAAGCAGACCGTGCACCCCTGTTTGGAACTATGACCTGTGTGTTGCCCTCTATTAACAGAACAATGTAACTGCAGCCCATGTCACATAAAATAGAAAGTAGAGATTATGCAAATTAACTCCCAGAAGAGCCTGGTGTCACCCCAAAAGGTGTCATGCTTTTCACACCAAGAAACATCCACACATAGATCCCTGCGAACCTCAAAAACGTACAGGAAACCCTGTCCAGCGCTTTGCTCCCAGAGGAGATAAGGTTGAAAAACCACCCTATGTTAAAAGTGTCCATAATCCATGCCAGGGCCTAGGGGCATGAGTGGAAGGGTTTAACCTGCCTGGGTTCTTGGGCATGGTTTCATCATGCCTCAGTTTACAATGGCACCCTGCCACTTTGTCAGGCTTTAAAGAAGCCTGACTCCTGCAGAGCAAAAGATCTGATTATTTCCTTACATGTTTTGTACGTAAGAATGCGGATGGTGCTCTGAGTCTCCTATGGTGGTTATTAAGCATGGTATACATACCATAGCATGTAACTGTGCCTACAAATGGAACATTTTGTTCATTTATTAGGGAGTTGTGAAAATGGCAAAATCAAATTGCCATTACTGACACAGACCAGCTGCCGCTGTCCGGACATTTCGTCGAAAGACATTTAGTCGAAAGACATTTGGTCGACGTAATTTGGTCGAAAGCCAAATGGTCGATTTTTTTATTTATTTATATATATATTTTTTAGGTTGTAGTTTAGGGAAAAAAAGGGGTTTTTAGAAAAAAAGGGGGTTGGGGGGACCCCCCCCAAACCCCCCCCAAAAAAATGTGAAAATAAAAAACAAAGCAATTCAACCATTTGGTTTTCGACCAAATGGTTTCGACCAATTGTCCTGTCGACAAATTTTTTTCGACGAAATGTCTGGCAACCCAGCTGCCGACTGTTGCTATTGACAGGAGTTCCAGGTGTATAAACTGAGGAGATCACCAGTTCAATTACCTGTGAACGCATTTTGAAACTCATTCACAACCAGTTCATGCCCGTTCTCTCCATTTTGGCTTTCTGGCTGGCCGAGGGGCCCTTCAGTAATGTTCTTTGCTAACCATTACACCATGGGCCCCTTGCTGGTGCAACCTGACAGAGTTGTAACAGAAATGAGAATCGAGATCTCATGCATCATTTTAACAAACTCATATTCCTAGCCCACGGATATTATGCAAATGTGGAACTGTTTAGTTGGTTGTTGCGCAATAGGAAACTCTTTGCTTTACAGCTCATTTGGATAGGATTCTTCCTCTGGAGGCATAAGATAAAAGAATATTGCATACATTCTCTAAAAGGCTCTTTTTTTGCTGCAATGACGTTCATCATGTCACTAAGTATGTAGGTTGCATGGTGTAATGGTTAGCACTCTGGACTCTGAATCCAGAGTTCAAATCTCGGTGGGACCTTGGGAATTACTGTGTTTGTTTTCCTCTCAGTGTCTTGTTTTAATAGCAATGACGCTGCTGTGTCGCCCACTTTCATAGCATTATTCCCTGGGTGCATTTGAAAAAAGAAAGATTTTCCATGGATGACGCTCTTTAGCCACAATGAAACCCACCACTTTCTGTGGTGTGAAAGACCCATGGTGTAATGGTAGCACCCTGGAGGTTGAATCCAATAATTTGCATTCAAATCTCTGTAAGAGTTTACCATCAGTCGAATCTTTCCCTTATCGTTTATTGTGGATGTCTTCTTTGAAGAAAGGTATGATCCAACTAAAGTAAGTACATTCACGAATGGGCCCTTGGTCGGTACAAACAGTATTTATACACCTCAGGCCTTTTGTGAATTAAGAAAAGTGTGTTCTTCGTTCTATTTTTCATCTCAAACTGATACCTTCATTTTACAAACATGTAAAGACTGTTAAGACGCTTGATTAATATCATTGATTCTGAATGTGGTCGCTTTTCATAGGATTAACCCTTTATCAATTTTGAAAGAGAATGGCGATACAATAGAGCTGCTTTTCCCAAAATGGTATTATTAATGTTGTTGCTGCATCTTCAAGTAAAAAGAGAATCCATTGGGTCACAGATTGAGCATGTTTCTTAACATTGAGTTAAGTTTGAAAATTTCAAATCTTTTATGTATGTTTACGATGCAGATCTGCCCATCGACTCAGAATGACTTCACTGTTCATACATTTAAAAAAAATGCATAAAGGTTAAGGTGCTAGGCACAAAAGTGGATTTTTATGAAAAGTTATGCCAGAGAGTGAGAGCGAAAATGAATACCCTACACCACTAACCTTATGAATATTACTATCTTTGGCCTATAATTTAAGACAAAAAGTGTTAGAGCAAGAGAGAGGTTCCCTGGATTCAAAGTCCAAAGTGCTAACCATTACACCATGGAACCCTTGTTGAGCAGAGCTTCATAAGGGCAATGAGAATATAGGGCACAGTCAAGATTTTTACTGACCTATAGTAACCGTTTACTGATATTATATCGAAGCAGCACTGTTGCTGTTGGATGCTGTGCAATCGCAAAGTATTGGCTTCATGTCTCATTTGGATCAAATTCTTCCTCTGGAGTCTAATGATATAGGAATATTACATATTTTCTCTGATGTGCTCTGTTTTTCCAGAATGAAGTGCATCATGCTACTGAATATGTGGGTTCCATGGTGTAATGGTTAGCACTCTAGACTCTGAATCCAGCGATCCGAGTTCAAGTCTCGGTGGGACCTTGGGGCTGCTTCTCTTTTAGAGTTGCCTTTCATTTGCAGATAGATATAACAGCAATAGCTTTGCTTTACAGCCCACTTTGATGGCAGTCTTCTTTGACCAAAGAATATTAATAGTTTCTGGGGATGACTCTCTTTTGCCACAAAGAAACTGCCCACTCTCATATCTCCAAAGCTCCAAGGTATAATGGCTATTAAACTGGCTTTTGATCTCAGCGATTTGCATTGAAAGCCCAGGAGGCCCCTAAAATCAGTTGAATTGTTTCCTGATAAATTAGAGTTTATTTCTTCTTTCGAGAAAGGTGTGATCCAAATAAAGTAAGTACATTTAAACAAGGGCACTTGATCAGTAAATGCACTACTTTCTAGAACTCATAACTCTTGTAAGTTATAAAAAGTTTGCTCTCCATACAGTTTGTCAGCTCAAAGAATTACATTTTTTACACATTTAATAAGACCATCAAATTGCTTGAAACATAGGAATGATTGTGAAAGGGAATATGATTCACCAAAATAATTGTATAAAATTTTTTAATGTTAATAAAATAGGGCTTTTTCCAATCTTTTCACATCAATGTTGTTTCTGCATGTTCCAGTGAGCAGAGAATCTACTGCACATAGTGTGTACATTTTTCTTTTCATAGAGTTAAGGTTGGACATTATTCATCTGTGGAAAATGTTTCTGAGAGATATCTGGGTGCCCACTCTGATTGACCTTAGGGATTGTACATTAACGATATGTAGTTGCATCACTGTATTGGTATCAGGCACCAAAGTGCATTTAAATGTAATGTCGTGCAGAGAGAGAGAGAGTGTGAAAACGGCTACAGAGTCGACTGAACTTCTGAATATTAACTCTGTTGAATTGTAATTTGAGAAATTAGAAAATGGAGTGTAAGAGCAAGATAATGGTTCCACCGAGACTTGAACTCGGATCGTTGGATTCAAAGTCCAAAGTGCTAACCATTACACCATGGAACCCTTGCAAGATGCACCTGAGAGCGTTGAATCAGAAATGGCAATATAGAGCACATTTACAATTTTTACAGATTCATAGTCCCAATTGACTGATATCATACAAACACAGCGATGTTGTCGATTGACGTTGTGCTATAGCAATCTCTGTGCTTTATAGATCATGTAGATCAAATTCCTCCTCTTGAGGCATATGATTAAGCAATATTAAATATTGTTTCTGACTGCCTCTGTTTTGGCATAATGAAGTTCAGCATTTGCGTAAGTATTTAGGTTCCATGGTCTAATGGTTAGTAGGCTGGACTCTGAATTTAGTAATCTGACATGTTATAGCTATATTTTGTTTTCCTTTGGGTGTATTGTCATTTTATGCACATAGATTTCCTAGCAGTGGCTGTGATGAATAGTTCAACTTGATAGCAGCTTCCTTTTGAGAATTTGAAAAAAAAAGAATTAAATAGTCTCTCTGGATGACTCTGCTTTGATTTCTATGTGCACATTCCTTTTGCGTTTCAGAGGGATTGACCAACATACACAACAGTGCTTGGAAGACCTCTTCCTCCCTCATGGCATGTAAAGCTAACCTCTCTCCTACCGTGTGTTTTTTTACTTTTTAACTTCCCCTTCCGAGTCATGATCATGTAACTGAATTTACATTTTTAGATTTTAACTGCAGTAGTTGCTTGATTTTCATTTTTATTTTTTGTGTACGCATACATCCCTTTTTGTGGGGAGGGGGGAGTGATGTCTGTTTACTTATATTAGCTAATATAGGTCATTTTATGTCCACTTACAATATGTGTCAGGATTTTTTATGTCGTTTCCAATCAATGTCTAATATCAAGTGGTTTGCAGCAGTCATACAAAGGCACGTAACACCCCCAAAACACCTACATAAGTTAGAAATACTCCGGAAGAGTACTCAGTTTATGAAAAGGCGGTGAATCCCAAATAGAACTGTAAATGTAAGCTAGCAAGCAGACCGTGCACCCCTGTTTGGAACTATGACCTGTGTGTTGCCCTCTATTAACAGAACAATGTAACTGCAGCCCATGTCACATAAAATAGAAAGTAGAGATTATGCAAATTAACTCCCAGAAGAGCCTGGTGTCACCCCAAAAGGTGTCATGCTTTTCACACCAAGAAACATCCACACATAGATCCCTGCGAACCTCAAAAACGTACAGGAAACCCTGTCCAGCGCTTTGCTCCCAGAGGAGATAAGGTTGAAAAACCACCCTATGTTAAAAGTGTCCATAATCCATGCCAGGGCCTAGGGGCATGAGTGGAAGGGTTTAACCTGCCTGGGTTCTTGGGCATGGTTTCATCATGCCTCAGTTTACAATGGCACCCTGCCACTTTGTCAGGCTTTAAAGAAGCCTGACTCCTGCAGAGCAAAAGATCTGATTATTTCCTTACATGTTTTGTACGTAAGAATGCGGATGGTGCTCTGAGCCTCCTATGGTGGTTATTAAGCATGGTATACATACCATAGCATGTAACTGTGCCTACAAATGGAACATTTTGTTCATTTATTAGGGAGTTGTGAAAATGGCAAAATCAAATTGCCATTACTGACACAGACCAGCTGCCGCTGTCCGGACATTTCGTCGAAAGACATTTAGTCGAAAGACATTTGGTCGACGTAATTTGGTCGAAAGCCAAATGGTCGATTTTTTTATTTATTTATATATATATTTTTTAGGTTGTAGTTTAGGGAAAAAAAGGGGTTTTTAGAAAAAAAGGGGGTTGGGGGGACCCCCCCAAACCCCCCCAAAAAAATGTGAAAAAAAAAAACAAAGCAATTCAACCATTTGGTTTTCGACCAAATGGTTTCGACCAATTGTCCTGTCGACAAATTTTTTTCGACGAAATGTCTGGCAACCCAGCTGCCGACTGTTGCTATTGACAGGAGTTCCAGGTGTATAAACTGAGGAGATCACCAGTTCAATTACCTGTGAACGCATTTTGAAACTCATTCACAACCAGTTCATGCCCGTTCTCTCCATTTTGGCTTTCTGGCTGGCCGAGGGGCCCTTCAGTAATGTTCTTTGCTAACCATTACACCATGGGCCCCTTGCTGGTGCAACCTGACAGAGTTGTAACAGAAATGAGAATCGAGATCTCATGCATCATTTTAACAAACTCATATTCCTAGCCCACGGATATTATGCAAATGTGGAACTGTTTAGTTGGTTGTTGCGCAATAGGAAACTCTTTGCTTTACAGCACATTTGGATAGGATTCTTCCTCTGGAGGCATAAGATAAAAGAATATTGCATACATTCTCTAAAAGGCTCTTTTTTTGCTGCAATGACGTTCATCATGTCACTAAGTATGTAGGTTCCATGGTGTAATGGTTAGCACTCTGGACTCTGAATCCAGAGTTCAAATCTCGGTGGGACCTTGGGAATTACTGTGTTTGTTTTCCTCTCAGTGTCTTGTTTTAATAGCAATGACGCTGCTGTGTCGCCCACTTTCATAGCATTATTCCCTGGGTGCATTTGAAAAAAGAAAGATTTTCCATGGATGACGCTCTTTAGCCACAATGAAACCCACCACTTTCTGTGGTGTGAAAGACCCATGGTGTAATGGTAGCACCCTGGAGGTTGAATCCAATAATTTGCATTCAAATCTCTGTAAGAGTTTACCATCAGTCGAATCTTTCCCTTATCGTTTATTGTGGATGTCTTCTTTGAAGAAAGGTATGATCCAACTAAAGTAAGTACATTCACGAATGGGCCCTTGGTCGGTACAAACAGTATTTATACACCTCAGGCCTTTTGTGAATTAAGAAAAGTGTGTTCTTCGTTCTATTTTTCATCTCAAACTGATACCTTCATTTTACAAACATGTAAAGACTGTTAAGACGCTTGATTAATATCATTGATTCTGAATGTGGTCGCTTTTCATAGGATTAACCCTTTATCAATTTTGAAAGAGAATGGCGATACAATAGAGCTGCTTTTCCCAAAATGGTATTATTAATGTTGTTGCTGCATCTTCAAGTAAAAAGAGAATCCATTGGGTCACAGATTGAGCATGTTTCTTAACATTGAGTTAAGTTTGAAAATTTCAAATCTTTTATGTATGTTTACGATGCAGATCTGCCCATCGACTCAGAATGACTTCACTGTTCATACATTTAAAAAAAATGCATAAAGGTTAAGGTGCTAGGCACAAAAGTGGATTTTTATGAAAAGTTATGCCAGAGAGTGAGAGCGAAAATGAATACCCTACACCACTAACCTTATGAATATTACTATCTTTGGCCTATAATTTAAGACAAAAAGTGTTAGAGCAAGAGAGAGGTTCCCTGGATTCAAAGTCCAAAGTGCTAACCATTACACCATGGAACCCTTGTTGAGCAGAGCTTCATAAGGGCAATGAGAATATAGGGCACAGTCAAGATTTTTACTGACCTATAGTAACCGTTTACTGATATTATATCGAAGCAGCACTGTTGCTGTTGGATGCTGTGCAATCGCAAAGTATTGGCTTCATGTCTCATTTGGATCAAATTCTTCCTCTGGAGTCTAATGATATAGGAATATTACATATTTTCTCTGATGTGCTCTGTTTTTCCAGAATGAAGTGCATCATGCTACTGAATATGTGGGTTCCATGGTGTAATGGTTAGCACTCTAGACTCTGAATCCAGCGATCCGAGTTCAAGTCTCGGTGGGACCTTGGGGCTGCTTCTCTTTTAGAGTTGCCTTTCATTTGCAGATAGATATAACAGCAATAGCTTTGCTTTACAGCCCACTTTGATGGCAGTCTTCTTTGACCAAAGAATATTAATAGTTTCTGGGAATGACTCTCTTTTGCCACAAAGAAACTGCCCACTCTCATATCTCCAAAGCTCCAAGGTATAATGGCTATTAAACTGGCTTTTGATCTCAGCGATTTGCATTGAAAGCCCAGGAGGCCCCTAAAATCAGTTGAATTGTTTCCTGATAAATTAGAGTTTATTTCTTCTTTCGAGAAAGGTGTGATCCAAATAAAGTAAGTACATTTAAACAAGGGCACTTGATCAGTAAATGCACTACTTTCTAGAACTCATAACTCTTGTAAGTTATAAAAAGTTTGCTCTCCATACAGTTTGTCAGCTCAAAGAATTACATTTTTTACACATTTAATAAGACCATCAAATTGCTTGAAACATAGGAATGATTGTGAAAGGGAATATGATTCACCAAAATAATTGTATAAAATTTTTTAATGTTAATAAAATAGGGCTTTTTCCAATCTTTTCACATCAATGTTGTTTCTGCATGTTCCAGTGAGCAGAGAATCTACTGCACATAGTGTGTACATTTTTCTTTTCATAGAGTTAAGGTTGGACATTATTCATCTGTGGAAAATGTTTCTGAGAGATATCTGGGTGCCCACTCTGATTGACCTTAGGGATTGTACATTAACGATATGTAGTTGCATCACTGTATTGGTATCAGGCACCAAAGTGCATTTAAATGTAATGTCGTGCAGAGAGAGAGAGAGTGTGAAAACGGCTACAGAGTCGACTGAACTTCTGAATATTAACTCTGTTGAATTGTAATTTGAGAAATTAGAAAATGGAGTGTAAGAGCAAGATAATGGTTCCACCGAGACTTGAACTCGGATCGTTGGATTCAAAGTCCAAAGTGCTAACCATTACACCATGGAACCCTTGCAAGATGCACCTGAGAGCGTTGAATCAGAAATGGCAATATAGAGCACATTTACAATTTTTACAGATTCATAGTCCCAATTGACTGATATCATACAAACACAGCGATGTTGTCGATTGACGTTGTGCTATAGCAATCTCTGTGCTTTATAGATCATGTAGATCAAATTCCTCCTCTTGAGGCATATGATTAAGCAATATTAAATATTGTTTCTGACTGCCTCTGTTTTGGCATAATGAAGTTCAGCATTTGCGTAAGTATTTAGGTTCCATGGTCTAATGGTTAGTAGGCTGGACTCTGAATTTAGTAATCTGACATGTTATAGCTATATTTTGTTTTCCTTTGGGTGTATTGTCATTTTATGCACATAGATTTCCTAGCAGTGGCTGTGATGAATAGTTCAACTTGATAGCAGCTTCCTTTTGAGAATTTGAAAAAAAAAGAATTAAATAGTCTCTCTGGATGACTCTGCTTTGATTTCTATGTGCACATTCCTTTTGCGTTTCAGAGGGATTGACCAACATACACAACAGTGCTTGGAAGACCTCTTCCTCCCTCATGGCATGTAAAGCTAACCTCTCTCCTACCTTGTGTTTTTTTACTTTTTAACTTCCCCTTCCGAGTCATGATCATGTAACTGAATTTACATTTTTAGATTTTAACTGCAGTAGTTGCTTGTTTTTCATTTTTATTTTTTGTGTACGCATACATCCCTTTTTGTGGGGAGGGGGGAGTGATGTCTGTTTACTTATATTAGCTAATGTAGGTCATTTTATGTCCGCTTACAATATGTGTCAGGATTTTTTATGTCGTTTCCAATCAATGTCTAATATCAAGTGGTTTGCAGCAGTCATACAAAGGCACGTAACACCCCCAAAACACCTACATAAGTTAGAAATACTCCGGAAGAGTACTCAGTTTATGAAAAGGCGGTGAATCCCAAATAGAACTGTAAATGTAAGCTAGCAAGCAGACCGTGCACCCCTGTTTGGAACTATGACCTGTGTGTTGCCCTCTATTAACAGAACAATGTAACTGCAGCCCATGTCACATAAAATAGAAAGTAGAGATTATGCACATTAACTCGCAGAAGAGCCTGGTGTCACCCCAAAAGGTGTCATGATTTTCACACCAAGAAACATCCACACGTAGATCCCTGCGAACCTCAAAAACGTACAGGAAACCCTGTCCAGCGCTTTGCTCCCAGAGGAGATAAGGTTGAAAAACCACCCTATGTTAAAAGTGTCCATAATCCATGCCAGCTGCCCTGTCTATAGAACCTGGCCGTCTGGGGCCTAGGGGCATGAGTGGAAGGGTTTAACCTGCCTGGGTTCTTGGGCATGGTTTCACCATGCCTCAGTTTACAATGGCACTCTGCCACTTTGTCAGGCTTTAAAGAAGCCTGACTCCTGCAGAGCAAAAGATCTGATTATTTCCTTACATGTTTTGTACGTAAGAATGCGGATGGTGCTCTGAGCCTCCTATGGTGGTTATTAAGCATGGTATACATACCACAGCATGTAACTGTGCCTACAAATGGAACATTTTGTTCATTTATTAGGGAGTTGTGAAAATGGCAAAATCAAATTGCCATTACTGACACAGACCAGCTGCCGCTGTCCGGACATTTCGTCGAAAGACATTTCGTCGAAAGACATTTGGTCGACGTAATTTGGTCGAAAGCCAAATGGACGATTTTTTAATTTATTTATATATATATATTTTTTTAGTTGTAGTTTAGGGAAAAAAAGGGGTTTTTAGAAAAAAAGGGGGTTGGGGTGACCCCCCCAAACCCCCCCCCCAAAAAAAAAGTGAAAATAAAAAACAAAAGCAATTCGACCATTTGGTTTTCGACCAAATGGTTTCGACCAATTGTCCTGTCGACACATTTTTTTCGACGAAATGTCTGGCAACCCAGCTGCCGACTGTTGCTATTGACAGGAGTTCCAGGTGTATAAACTGAGGAGATCACCAGTTCAATTACCTGTGAACGCATTTTGAAGCTCATTCACAACCAGTTCATGCCCGTTCTCTCCATTTTGGCTTTCTGGCTGGCCGAGGGGCCCTTCAGTAATGTTCTTTGCTAACCATTACACCATGGGCCCCTTGCTGGTGCAACCTGACAGAGTTGTAACAGAAATGAGAATCGAGATCTCATGCATCATTTTAACAAACTCATATTCCTAGCCCACGGATATTATGCAAATGTGGAACTGTTTAGTTGGTTGTTGCGCAATAGCAAACTCTTTGCTTTACAGCTCATTTGGATAGGATTCTTCCTCTGGAGGCATAAGATAAAAGAATATTGCATACATTCTCTAAAAGGCTCTTTTTTTGCTGCAATGACGTTCATCATGTCACTAAGTATGTAGGTTCCATGGTGTAATGGTTAGCACTCTGGACTCTGAATCCAGTGATCCGAGTTCAAATCTCGGTGGGACCTTGGGAATTACTGTGTTTGTTTTCCTCTCAGTGTCTTGTTTTAATAGCAATGACGCTGCTGCGTCGCCCACTTTCATAGCATTATTCCCTGGGTGCATTTGAAAAAAGAAAGATTTTCCATGGATGACGCTCTTTAGCCACAATGAAACCCACCACTTTCTGTGGTGTGAAAGACCCATGGTGTAATGGTAGCACCCTGGAGGTTGAATCCAATAATTTGCATTAAAATCTCTGTAAGAGTTTACCATCAGTCGAACCTTTCCCTTATCGTTTATTGTGGATGTCTTCTTTGAAGAAAGGTATGATCCAACTAAAGTAAGTACATTCACGAATGGGCCCTTGGTCGGTACAAACAGTATTTATACACCTCAGGCCTTTTGTGAATTAAGAAAAGTGTGTTCTTCGTTCTATTTTTCATCTCAAACTGATACCTTCATTTTACAAACATGTAAAGACTGTTAAGACGCTTGATTAATATCATTGATTCTGAATGTGGTTGCTTTTCATAGGATTAACCCTTTAACAATTTTGAAAGAGAATGGCGATACAATAGAGCTGCTTTTCCCAAAATGGTATTATTAATGTGGTTGCTGCATCTTCAAGTAAAAAGAGAATCCATCGGGTCACAGATTGAGCATGTTTCTTAACATTGAGTTAAGTTTGAAAATTTCAAATCTTTTATGTATGTTTCCGATGCAGATCTGCCCATCGACTCAGAATGACCTCACTGTTCATACATTTAAAAAAAATGCATAAAGGTTAAGGTGCTAGGCACAAAAGTGGATTTTTATGAAAAGTTATGCCAGAGAGTGAGAGCGAAAATGAATACCCTACACCACTAACCTTATGAATATTACTATCTTTGGCCTATAATTTAAGACAACAAGGAGACAAAGTGTGTTAGAGCAAGAGAGAGGTTCCACCGAGACTTGAACTCGGATCGCTGGATTCAAAGTCCAAAGTGCTAACCATTACACCATGGAACCCTTGTTGAGCAGAGCTTCATAAGGGCAATGAGAATATAGGGCACAGTCAAGATTTTTACTGACCTATAGTAACCGTTTACTGATATTATATCGAAGCAGCACTGTTGCTGTTGGATGCTGTGCAATCGCAAAGTATTGGCTTCATGTCTCATTTGGATCAAATTCTTCCTCTGGAGTCTAATGATATAGGAATATTACATATTTTCTCTGATGTGCTCTGTTTTTCCAGAATGAAGTGCATCATGCTACTGAATATGTGGGTTCCATGGTGTAATGGTTAGCACTCTGGACTCTGAATCCAGCAATCCGAGTTGAAGTCTCGGTGGGACCTTGGGGCCGCTTCTCTTTTAGAGTTGCCTTTTATTTGCAGATAGATATAACAGCAATAGCTTTGCTTTACAGCCCACTTTGATGGCAGTCTTCTTTGACCAAAGAATATTAGTAGTTTCTGGGGATGACTCTTTTTTGCCACAAAGAAACTGCCCACTCTCATATCTCCAAAGCTCCAAGGTATAATGGCTATTAAACTGGCTTTTGATCTCAGCGATTTGCATTGAAAGCCCAGGAGGCCCCTAAAATCAGTTGAATTGTTTCCTGATAATTTAGAGTTTATTTCTTCTTTCGAGAAAGGTGTGATCCAAATAAAGTAAGTACATTTAAACAAGGGCACTTGATCAGTAAATGCACTACTTTCTAGAACTCATAACTCTTGTAAGTTATAAAAAGTTTGCTCTCCATACAGTTTGTCAACTCAAAGAATTACATTTTTTACACATTTAATAAGACCATCAAATTGCTTGAAACTTAGGAATGATTGTGAAAGTGAATATGATTCACCAAAATAATTGTATAACATTTTTTAATGTTAATAAAATAGGGCTTTTTCCAATCTTTTCACATCAATGTTGTTTCTGCATGTTCCAGTGAGCAGAGAATCTACTGCACATAGTGTGTACATTTTTCTTTTCATAGAGTTAAGGTTGGACATTATTCATCTGTGGAAAATGTTTCTGAGAGATATCTGGGTGCCCACTCTGATTGACCTTAGGGATTGTACATTAACGATATGTAGTTGCATCACTGTATTGGTATCAGGCACCAAAGTGCATTTAAATGTAATGTCGTGCAGAGAGAGAGAGAGTGTGAAAACGGCTACCTGAGTCGACTGAACTTCTGAATATTAACTCTGTTGAATTGTAATTTGAGAAATTAGAAAATGGAGTGTAAGAGCAAGATAATGGTTCCACCGATCGTTGGATTCAAAGTCCAAAGTGCTAACCATTACACCATGGCACCCTTGCAAGATGCACCTGAGAGCGTTGAATCAGAAATGGCAATATAGAGCACATTTACAATTTTTACAGATTCATAGTCCCAATTGACTGATATCATACAAACACAGCGATGTTGTCGATTGACGTTGTGCTATAGCAATCTCTGTGCTTTATAGAGCATGTAGATCAAATTCTTCCTCTTGAGGCATATGATTAAGCAATATTAAATATTGTTTCTGACTGCCTCTGTTTTGGCACAATGAAGTTCAGCATTTGCGGAAGTATTTAGGTTCCATGGTCTAATGGTTAGTAGGCTGGACTCTGAATTTAGTAATCTGACATGCTATAGCTATATTTTGTTTTCCTTTGGGTGTATTGTCATTTTATGCACATAGATTTCCTAGCAGTGGCTGTGATGAATAGTTCAATTTGATAGCAGCTTCCTTTTGAGAATTTGAAAAAAAAAGAATTAAATAGTCTCTCTGGATGACTCTGCTTTGATTTCTATGTGCACATTCCTTTTGCGTTTCAGAGGGATTGACCAACATACACAACAGTGCTTGGAAGACCTCTTCCTCCCTCATGGCATGTAAAGCTAACCTCTCTCCTACCTTGTGTTTTTTTACTTTTTAACTTCCCCTTCCGAGTCATGATCATGTAACTGAATTTACATTTTTAGATTTTAACTGCAGTAGTTGCTTGTTTTTCATTTTTATTTTTTGTGTACGCATACATCCCTTTGTGTGGGGAGGGGGGAGTGATGTCTGTTTACTTATATTAGCTAATATAGGTCATTTTATGTCCGCTTACAATATGTGTCAGGATTTTTTATGTCGTTTCCAATCAATGTCTAATATCAAGTGGTTTGCAGCAGTCATACAAAGGCACGTAACACCCCCAAAACACCTACATAAGTTAGAAATACTCCGGAAGAGTACTCAGTTTATGAAAAGGCGGTGAATCCCAAATAGAACTGTAAATGTAAGCTAGCAAGCAGACCGTGCACCCCTGTTTGGAACTATGACCTGTGTGTTGCCCTCTATTAACAGAACAATGTAACTGCAGCCCATGTCACATAAAATAGAAAGTAGAGATTATGCAAATTAACTCCCAGAAGAGCCTGGTGTCACCCCAAAAGGTGTCATGCTTTTCACACCAAGAAACATCCACACATAGATCCCTGCGAACCTCAAAAACGCACAGGAAACCCTGTCCAGCGCTTTGCTCCCAGAGGAGATAAGGTTGAAAAACCACCCTATGTTAAAAGTGTCCATAATCCATGCCAGCTGCCCTGTCTATAGAACCTGGCTGTTCGTGGCTGTTCGTGGCCTAGGGGCATGAGTGGAAGGGTTTAGCTTGCCTGGGTTCTTGGGCATGGTTTCATCATGCCTCAGTTTACAATGGCACTCTGCCACTTTGTCAGGCTTTAAAGAAGCCTGACTCCTGCAGAGCAAAAGATCTGATTATTTCCTTACATGTTTTGTACGTAAGAATGCGGATGGTGCTCTGAGCCTCCTATGGTGGTTATTAAGCATGGTATACATACCATAGCATGTAACTGTGCCTTCCAAATGGAACATTTTGTCCATTTATTAGGGAGTTGTGAAAATGGCAAAATCAAATTGCCATTACTGACACAGACCAGCTGCCGCTGTCCGGACATTTCGTCGAAAGACATTTCGTCGAAAGACATTTGGTCGACGTAATTTGGTCGAAAGCCAAATGGTTGATTTTTTAAATTTATTTATATATATATTTTTTAGGTTGTAGTTTAGGGAAAAAAAGGGGTTTTTACAAAAAAAGGGGGTTGTGGGTACCCCCCAAACCCCCCCCAAAAAAAAAGAGAAAATAAAAAACAAAAGCAATTCGACCATTTGGTTTTCGACCAAATGGTTTCGACCAATTGTCCTGCCGACAAATTTTTTTAGACGAAATGTCTGGCAACCCAGCTGCCGACTGTTGCTATTGACAGGAGTTCCAGGTGTATAAACTGAGGAGATCACCAGTTCAATTACCTGTGAACGCATTTTGAAGCTCATTCACAACCAGTTCATGCCCGTTCTCTCCATTTTGGCTTTCTGGCTGGCCGAGGGGCCCTTCAGTAATGTTCTTTGCTAACCATTACACCATGGGCCCCTTGCTGGTGCAACCTGACAGAGTTGTAACAGAAATGAGAATCGAGATCTCATGCATCATTTTAACAAACTCATATTCCTAGCCCACGGATATTATGCAAATGTGGAACTGTTTAGTTGATTGTTGCGCAATAGCAAACTCTTTACTTTACAGCTCATTTGGATAGGATTCTTCCTCTGGAGGCATAAGATAAAAGAATATTGCATACATTCTCTAAAAGGCTCTTTTTTTGCTGCAATGACGTTCATCATGTCACTAAGTATGTAGGTTCCATGGTGTAATGGTTAGCACTCTGGACTCTGAATCCAGTGATCCGAGTTCAAATCTCGGTGGGACCTTGGGAATTACTGTGTTTGTTTTCCTCTCAGTGTCTTGTTTTAATAGCAATGACGCTGCTGTGTCGCCCACTTTCATAGCATTATTCCCTGGGTGCATTTAAAAAAAGAAAGATTTTCCATGGATGACGCTCTTTAGCCACAATGAAACCCACCACTTTCTGTGGTGTGAAAGACTCATGGTGTAATGGTAGCACCCTGGAGGTTGAATCCAATAATTTGCATTCAAATCTCTGTAAGAGTTTACCATCAGTCGAACCTTTCCCTTATCGTTTATTGTGGATGTCTTCTTTGAAGAAAGGTATGATCCAACTAAAGTAAGTACATTCACGAATGGGCCCTTGGTCGGTACAAACAGTATTTATACACCTCAGGCCTTTTGTGAATTAAGAAAAGTGTGTTATTCGTTCTATTTTTCATCTCAAACTGATACCTTCATTTTACAAACATGTAAAGACTGTTAAGACGCTTGATTAATATCATTGATTCTGAATGTGGTCGCTTTTCATAGGATTAACCCTTTAACAATTTTGAAAGAGAATGGCGATACAATAGAGCTGCTTTTCCCAAAATGGTATTATTAATGTTGTTGCTGCATCTTCAAGTAAAAAGAGAATCCATTGGGTCACAGATTGAGCATGTTTCTTAACATTGAGTTAAGTTTGAAAATTTCAAATCTTTTATGTATGTTTCCGATGCAGATCTGCCCATCGACTCAGAATGACCTCACTGTTCATACATTTAAAAAAAATGCATAAAGGTTAAGGTGCTAGGCACAAAAGTGGATTTTTATGAAAAGTTATGCCAGAGAGTGAGAGCGAAAATGAATACCCTACACCACTAACCTTATGAATATTACTATCTTTGGCCTATAATTTAAGACAAAAAGTGTTAGAGCAAGAGAGAGGTTCCACCGAGACTTGAACTCGGAGCGCTGGATTCAAAGTCCAAAGTGCTAACCATTACACCATGGAACCCTTGTTGAGCAGACCTTCATAAGGGCAATGAGAATATAGGGCACAGCCAAGATTTTTACTGACCTATAGTAACCGTTTACTGATATTATATCGAAGCAGCACTGTTGCTGTTGGATGCTGTGCAATCGCACAATCGCAAAGTATTGGCTTCATGTCTCATTTGGATCAAATTCTTCCTCTGGAGTCTAATGATATAGGAATATTACATATTTTCTCTGATGTGCTCTGTTTTTCCAGAATGAAGTGCATCATGCTACTGAATATGTGGGTTCCATGGTGTAATGGTTAGCACTCTGGACTCTGAATCCAGCGATCCGAGTTCAAATCTCGGTGGGACCTTGGTGCTGTTTCTCTTTTAGAGTTGCCTTTCATTTGCAGATAGATATAACAGCAATAGCTTTGCTTTACAGCCCACTTTGATGGCAGTCTTCTTTGACCAAAGAATATTAATAGTTTCTGGGGATGACTCTTTTTTGCCACAAAGAAACTGCCCACTCTCATATCTCCAAAGCTCCAAGGTATAATGGCTATTAAACTGGCTTTTGATCTCAGCAATTTGCATTCAAAGCCCAGGAGGCCCCTAAAATCAGTTGAATTGTTTCCTGATAATTTAGAGTTTATTTCTTCTTTCGAGAAAGGTGTGATCCAAATAAAGTAAGTACATTTAAACAAGGGCACTTGATCAGTAAATGCACTACTTTCTAGAACTCATAACTCTTGTAAGTTATAAAAAGTTTGCTCTCCATACAGTTTGTCAGCTCAAAGAATTACATTTTTTACACATTTAATAAGACCATCAAATTGCTTGAAACATAGGAATGATTGTGAAAGTGAATATGATTCACCAAAATAATTGTATAACATTTTTTAATGTTAATAAAATAGGGCTTTTTCCAATCTTTTCACATCAATGTTGTTTCTGCATGTTCCAGTGAGCAGAGAATCTACTGCACATAGTGTGTACATTTTTCTTTTCATAGAGTTAAGGTTGGACATTATTCATCTGTGGAAAATGTTTCTGAGAGATATCTGGGTGCCCACTCTGATTGACCTTAGGGATTGTACATTAACGATATGTAGTTGCATCACTGTATTGGTATCAGGCACCAAAGGGCATTTAAATGTAATGTCGTGCAGAGAGAGAGAGAGTGTGAAAACGGCTACCTGAGTCGACTGAACTTCTGAATATTAACTCTGTTGAATTGTAATTTGAGAAATTAGAAAATGGAGTGTAAGAGCAATATAATGGTTCCACCGAGACTTTGGATTCAAAGTCCAAAGTGCTAACCATTACACCATGGAACCCTTGCAAGATGCACCTGAGAGCGTTGAATCAGAAATGGCAATATAGAGCACATTTACAATTTTTACAGATTCATAGTCCCAATTGACTGATATCATACAAACACAGTGATGTTGTCGATTGACGTTGTGCTATAGCAATCTCTGTGCTTTATAGATCATGTAGATCAAATTCTTCCTCTTGAGGCATATGATTATTCAATATTAAATATTGTTTCTGACTGCCTCTGTTTTGGCATAATGAAGTTCAGCATTTGCGGAAGTATTTAGGTTCCATGGTCTAATGGTTAGTAGGCTGGACTCTGAATTTAGTAATCTGACATGTTATAGCTATATTTTGTTTTCCTTTGGGTGTATTGTCATTTTATGCACATAGATTTCCTAGCAGTGGCTGTGATGAATAGTTCAATTTGATAGCAGCTTCCTTTTGAGAATTTGAAAAAAAAAGAATTAAATAGTCTCTCTGGATGACTCTGCTTTGATTTCTATGTGCACATTCCTTTTGCGTTTCAGAGGGATTGACCAACATACACAACAGTGCTTGGAAGACCTCTTCCTCCCTCATGGCATGTAAAGCTAACCTCTCTCCTACCTTGTGTTTTTTTTACTTTTTTACTTCCCCTTCCGAGTCATGATCATGTAACTGAATTTACATTTTTAGATTTTAACTGCAGTAGTTGCTTGTTTTTCATTTTTATTTTTTGTGTACGCATACATCCCTTTTTGTGGGGAGGGGGGAGTGATGTCTGTTTACTTATATTAGCTAATATAGGTCATTTTATGTCCGCTTACAATATGTGTCAGGATTTTTTATGTCGTTTCCAATCAATGTCTAATATCAAGTGGTTTGCAGGAGTCATACAAAGGCACGTAACACCCCCAAAACACCTACATAAGTTAGAAATACTCCGGAAGAGTACTCAGTTTATGAAAAGGCGGTGAATCCAAAATAGAACTGTAAATGTAAGCTAGCAAGCAGACCGTGCACCCCTGTTTGGAACTATGACCTGTGTGTTGCCCTCTATTAACAGAACAATGTAACTGCAGCCCATGTCACATAAAATAGAAAGTAGAGATTATGCAAATTAACTCGCAGAAGAGCCTGGTGTCACCCCAAAAGGTGTCATGCTTTTCACACCAAGAAACATCCACACGTAGATCCCTGCGAACCTCAAAAACGTACAGGAACCCCTGTCCAGCGCTTTGCTCCCAGAGGAGATAAGGTTGAAAAACCACCCTATGTTAAAAGTGTCCATAATCCATGCCAGCTGCCCTGTCTATAGAACCTGGCCGTTCGTGGCCGGTCGGGGCTTAGGGGCATGAGTGGAAGGGTTTAACCTGCCTGGGTTCTTGGGCATGGTTTCATCATGCCTCAGTTTACAATGGCACTCTGCCACTTTGTCAGGCTTTAAAGAAGCCTGACTCCTGCAGAGCAAAAGATCTGATTATTTCCTTACATGTTTTGTACGTAAGAATGCGGATGGTGCTCTGAGCCTCCTATGGTGGTTATTAAGCATGGTATACATACCATAGCATGTAACTGTGCCTACAAATGGAACATTTTGTTAATTTATTAGGGAGTTGTGAAAATGGCAAAATCAAATTGCCATTACTGACACAGACCAGCTGCCGCTGTCCGGACATTTGGTCCAAAGACATTTCGTCGAAAGACATTTGGTCGACGTAATTTGGTCGAAAGCCAAATGGTCGATTTTTTAATTTATTTATATATATATTTTTTAGGTTGTAGTTTAGGGAAAAAAAGGGGTTTTTAGAAAAAAAGGGGGTTGGGGGGACCCCCCCCAAACCCCCCCCCAAAAAAAAAAGAAAATAAAAAACAAAAGCAATTCGACCATTTGGTTTTCGACCAAATGGTTTCGACCAATTGTCCTGTCGACACATTTTTTTCGACGAAATGTCTGGCAACCCAGCTGCCGACTGTTGCTATTGACAGGAGTTCCAGGTGTATAAACTGAGGAGATCACCAGTTCAATTACCTGTGAACGCATTTTGAAGCTCATTCACAACCAGTTCATGCCCGTTCTCTCCATTTTGGCTTTCTGGCTGGCCGAGGGGCCCTTCAGTAATGTTCTTTGCTAACCATTACACCATGGGCCCCTTGCTGGTGCAACCTGACAGAGTTGTAACAGAAATTAGAATCGAGATCTCATGCATCATTTTAACAAACTCATATTCCTAGCCCACGGATATTATGCAAATGTGGAACTGTTTAGTTGGTTGTTGCGCAATAGCAAACTCTTTGCTTTACAGCTCATTTGGATAGGATTCTTCCTCTGGAGGCATAAGATAAAAGAATATTGCATACATTCTCTAAAAGGCTCTTTTTTTGCTGCAATGACGTTCATCATGTCACTAAGTATGTAGGTTCCATGGTGTAATGGTTACTACTCTGGACTCTGAAAACCAGCGATCCGAGTTCAAATCGCGGTGGGACTTTGGGAATTACTGTGTTTGTTTTCCTCTCAGTGTCTTGTTTTAATAGCAATGACGCTGCTGTGTCGCCCACTTTCATAGCATTATTCCCTGGGTGCATTTGAAAAAAGAAAGATTTTCCATGGATGACGCTCTTTAGACATAATGAAACCCACCACTTTCTGTGGTGTGAAAAACCCATGGTGTAATGGTAGCACCCTGGAGGTTGAATCCAATAATTTGCATTCAAATCTCTGTAAGAGCTTACCATCAGTCGAACCTTTCCCTTATCGTTTATTGTGGATGTCTTCTTTGAAGAAAGGTATGATCCAACTAAAGTAAGTACATTCACGAATGGGCCCTTGGTCGGTACAAACAGTATTTATACACCTCAGGCCTTTTGTGAATTAAGAAAAGTGTGTTCTTCGTTCTATTTTTCATCTCAAACTGATACCTTCATTTTACAAACATGTAAAGACTGTTAAGACGCTTGATTAATATCATTGATTCTGAATGTGGTCGCTTTTCATAGGATTAACCCTTTAACAATTTTGAAAGAGAATGGCGATACAATAGAGCTGTTTTTCCCAAAATTGTATTATTAATGATGTTGCTGCATCTCCAAGTAAAAAGAGAATCCATTGGGTCACAGATTGAGCATGTTTCTTAACATTGAGTTAAGTTTGAAAATTTCAAATCTTTTATGTATGTTTCCGATGCAGATCTGCCCATCGACTCAGAATGACCTCACTGTTCATACATTTAAAAAAAATGCATAAAGGTTAAGGGGCTAGGCACAAAAGTGGATTTTTATGAAAAGTTATGCCAGAGAGTGAGAGCGAAAATGAATACCCTACACCACTAACCTTATGAATATTACTATCTTTGGCCTATAATTTAAGACAAAAAGGAGACAAAGTGTGTTAGAGCAAGAGAGAGGTTCCACCGAGACTTGAACTCGGATCGCTGGAATCAAAGTCCAAAGTGCTAACCATTACACCATGGAACCCTTGTTGAGCAGCGCTTCATAAGGGCAATGAGAATATAGGGCACAGTCAAGATTTTTACTGACCTATAGTAACCGTTTACTGATATTATATCGAAGCAGCACTGTTGCTGTTGGATGCTGTGCAATCGCAAAGTATTGGCTTCATGTCTCATTTGGATCAAATTCTTCCTCTGGAGTCTAATGATATAGGAATATTACATATTTTCTCTGATGTGCTCTGTTTTTCCAGAATGAAGTGCATCATGCTTCTGAATATGTGGGTTCCATGGTGTAATGGTTAGCACTCTGGACTCTGAATCCAGCGATCCGAGTTCAAATCTCGGTGGGACCTTGGGGCTGCTTCTCTTTTAGAGTTGCCTTTCATTTGCAGATAGATATAACAGCAATAGCTTTGCTTTACAGCCCACTTTGATGGCAGTCTTCTTTGACCAAAGAATATTAATAGTTTCTGGGGATGACTCTCTTTTGCCACAAAGAAACTGCCCACTCTCATATCTCCAAAGCTCCAAGGTATAATGGTTATAAACTGGCTTTTGATCTCAGCGATTTGCATTCAAAGCCCAGGAGGCCCCTAAAATCAGTTGAATTGTTTCCTGATAATTTAGAGTTTATTTCTTCTTTCGAGAAAGGTGTGATCCAAATAAAGTAAGTACATTTAAACAAGGGCACTTGATCAGTAAATGCACTACTTTCTAGAACTCATAACTCTTGTAAGTTATAAAAAGTTTGCTCTCCATACAGTTTGTCAACTCAAAGAATTACATTTTTTACACATTTAATAAGACCATCTAATTGCTTGAAACATAGGAATGATTGTGAAAGTGAATATGATTCACCAAAATAATTGTATAACATTTTTTAATGTTAATAAAATAGGGCTTTTTCCAATCTTTTCACATCAATGTTGTTTCTGCATGTTCCAGTGAGCAGAGAATCTGCTGCACATAGTGTGTACATTTTTCTTTTCATAGAGTTAAGGTTGGACATTATTCATCTGTGGAAAATGTTTCTGAGAGATATCTGGGTGCCCACTCTGATTGACCTTAGGGATTGTACATTAACGATATGTAGTTGCATCACTGTATTGGTATCAGGCACCAAAGTGCATTTAAATGTAATGTCGTGCAGAGAGAGAGAGAGTGTGAAAACGGCTACCTGAGTCGACTGAACTTCTGAATATTAACTCTGTTGAATTGTAATTTGAGAAATTAGAAAATGGAGTGTAAGAGCAAGATAATGGTTCCACCGAGACTTGAACTCGGATCGTTGGATTCAAAGTCCAAAGTGCTAACCATTACACCATGGAACCCTTGCAAGATGCACCTGAGAGCGTTGAATCAGAAATGGCAATATAGAGCACATTTACAATTTTTACAGATTCATAGTCCCAATTGACTGATATCATACAAACACAGCGATGTTGTCGATTGACGTTGTGCTATAGCAATCTCTGTGCTTTATAGATCATGTAGATCAAATTCTTCCTCTTGAGGCATATGATTAAGCAATATTAAATATTGTTTCGGACTGCCTCTGTTTTGGCATAATGAAGTTCAGCATTTGCGGAAGTATTTAGGTTCCATGGTCTAATGGTTAGTAGGCTGGACTCTGAATTTAGTAATCTGACATGTTATAGCTATATTTTGTTTTCCTTTGGGTGTATTGTCATTTTATGCACATAGATTTCCTAGCAGTGGCTGTGATGAATAGTTCAATTTGATAGCAGCTTCCTTTTGAGAATTTGAAAAAAAAAAGAATTAAATAGTCTCTCTGGATGACTCTGCTTTGATTTCTATGTGCACATCCCTTTTGCGTTTCAGAGGGATTGACCAACATACACAACAGTGCTTGGAGGACCTCTTCCTCCCTCATGGCATGTAAAGCTAACCTCTCTCCTACCTTGTGTTTTTTTACTTTTTAACTTCCCCTTCCGAGTCATGATCATGTAACTGAATTTACATTTTTAGATTTTAACTGCAGTAGTTGCTTGTTTTTCATTTTTATGTTCTGTGTACGCATACATCCCTTTTTGTGGGGAGGGGGGAGTGATGTCTGTTGACTTATATTTGCTAATATAGGTCATTTTATGTCCGCTTACAATATGTGTCAGGATTTTTTATGTTGTTTCCAATCAATGTCTAATATCAAGTGGTTTGCAGCAGTCATACAAAGGCACGTAACACCCCCAAAACACCTACATAAGTTAGAAATACTCCGGAAGAGTACTCAGTTTATGAAAAGGCGGTGAATCCCAAATAGAACTGTAAATGTAAGCTAGCAAGCAGACCGTGCACATCTGTTTGGAACTATGACCTGTGTGTTGCCCTCTATTAACAGAACAATGTAACTGCAGCCCATGTCACATAAAATAGAAAGTAGAGATTATGCAAATTAACTCCCAGAAGAGCCTGGTGTCACCCCAAAAGGTGTCATGCTTTTCACACCAAGAAACATCCACACATAGATCCCTGCGAACCTCAAAAACGTACAGGAAACCCTGTCCAGCGCTTTGCTCCCAGAGGAGATAAGGTTGAAAAACCACCCTATGTTAAAAGTGTCCATAATATATGCCAGCTGCCCTGTCTATAGAACCTGGCCGTCTGGGGCCTAGGGGCATGAGTGGAAGGGTTTAACCTGCCTGGGTTCTTGGGCATGGTTTCATCATGCCTCAGTTTACAATGGCAATTTGCCACTTTGTCAGGCTTTAAAGAAGCCTGACTCCTACAGAGCAAAAGATCTGATTATTTCCTTACATGTTTTGTACGTAAGAATGCGGATGGTGCTCTGAGCCTCCTATGGTGGTTATTAAGCATGGTATACATACCATAGCATGTAACTGTGCCTACAAATGGAACATTTTGTTCATTTATTAGGGAGTTGTGAAAATGGCAAAATCAAATTGCCATTACTGACACAGACCAGCTGCCGCTGTCCGGACATTTCGTTGAAAGACATTTCATCGAAAGACATTTGGTCGACGTAATTTGGTCGAAAGCCAAATGGTCGATTTTTTTAATTTATTTATATATATATTTTTTAGGTTGTAATTTAGGGGAAAAAAGGGGTTTTTAGAAAAAAGGGTACCCCCCCAAACCCCCCCCCCAAAAAAAAGTGAAAATAAAAAAAAAAAGCAATTCGACCATTTGGTTTTCGACCAAATGGTTTCGACCAATTGTCCTGTCGACAAATTTTTTTCGACGAAATGTCTGGCAACCCAGCTGCCGACTGTTGCTATTGACAGGAGTTCCAGGTGTATAAACTGAGGAGATCACCAGTTCAATTACCTGTGAACGCATTTTGAAGCTCATTCACAACCAGTTCATGCCCGTTCTCTCCATTTTGGCTTTCTGGCTGGCCGAGGGGCCCTTCAGTAATGTTCTTTGCTAACCATTACACCATGGGCCCCTTGCTGGTGCAACCTGACAGAGTTGTAACAGAAATGAGAATCGAGATCTCATGCATCATTTTAACAAACTCATATTCCTAGCCCACGGATATTATGCAAATGTGGAACTGTTTAGTTGGTTGTTGCGCAATAGCAAACTCTTTGCTTTACAGCTCATTTGGATAGGATTCTTCCTCTTGAGGCATAAGATAAAAGAATATTGCATACATTCTCTAAAAGGCTCTTTTTTTGCTGCAATGACGTTCATCATGTCACTAAGTATGTAGCTTCCATGGTGTAATGGTTAGCACTCTGAATCCAGCGATCCGAGTTCAAATCTCGGTGGGACCTTGGGAATTACTGTGTTTGTTTTCCTCTCAGTGTCTTGTTTTAATAGCAATGACGCTGCTGTGTCGCCCACTTTCATAGCATTATTCCCTGGGTGCATTTGAAAAAAGAAAGATTTTCCATGGATGACGCTCTTTAGCCACAATGAAACCCACCACTTTCTGTGGTGTGAAAGACCCATGGTGTAATGGTAGCACCCTGGAGGTTGAATCCAATAATTTGCATTCAAATCTCTGTAAGAGTTTACCATCAGTCGAACCTTTCCCTTATCGTTTATTGTGGATGTCTTCTTTGAAGAAAGGTATGATCCAACTAAAGTAAGTGCATTCACGAATGGGCCCTTGGTCGGTACAAACAGTATTTATACACCTCAGGCCTTTTGTGAATTAAGAAAAGTGTGTTCTTCGTTCTATTTTTCATCTCAAACTGATACCTTCATTTTACAAACATGTAAAGACTGTTAAGACGCTTGATTAATATCATTGATTCTGAATGTGGTTGCTTTTCATAGGATTAACCCTTTAACAATTTTGAAAGAGAATGGCGATACAATAGAGCTGCTTTTCCCAAAATGGTATTATTAATGTGGTTGCTGCATCTTCAAGTAAAAAGAGAATCCATTGGGTCACAGATTGAGCATGTTTCTTAACATTGAGTTAAGTTTGAAAATTTCAAATCTTTTACGTATGTTTCCGATGCAGATCTGCCCATCGACTCAGAATGACCTCACTGTTCATACATTTAAAAAAAATGCATAGGTTAAGGTGCTAGGCACAAAAGTGGATTTTTATGAAAAGATATGCCAGAGAGTGAGAGCGAAAATGAATACCCTACACCACTAACCTTATGAATATTACTATCTTTGGCCTATAATTTAAGACAAAAAGGAGACAAAGTGTGTTAGAGCAAGAGAGATGTTCCACCGAGACTTGAACTCGGATAGCTGGATTCAAAGTCCAAAGTGCTAACCATTACACCATGGAACCCTTGTTGAGCAGAGCTTCATAAGGGCAATGAGAATATAGGGCACAGTCAAGATTTCTACTGACCTATAGTAACCGTTTACTGATATTATATCGAAGCAGCACTGTTGCTGTTGGATGCTGTGCAATCGCAAAGTATTGGCTTCATGTCTCATTTGGATCAAATTCTTCCTCTGGAGTCTAATGATATAGGAATATTACATATTTTCTCTGATGTGCTCTGTTTTTCCAGAATGAAGTGCATCATGCTACTGAATATGTGGGTTCCATGGTGTAATGGTTAGCACTCTGGACTCTGAATCCAGCGATCCGAGTTCAAATCTCGGTGGGACCTTGGGGCTGCTTCTCTTTTAGAGATGCCTTTCATTTGCAGATAGATATAACAGCAATAGCTTTGCTTTACAGCCCACTTTGATGGCAGTCTTCTTTGACCAAAGAATATTAATAGTTTCTGGGGATGACTCTTTTTTGCCACAAAGAAACTGCCCACTCTCATATCTCCAAAGCTCCAAGGTATAATGGCTATTAAACTGGCTTTTGATCTCAGCGATTTGCATTGAAAGCCCAGGAGGCCCCTTAAATCAGTTGAATTGTTTCCTGATAATTTAGAGTTTATTTCTTCTTTCGAGAAAGGTGTGATCCAAATAAAGTAAGTACATTTAAACAAGGGCACTTGATCAGTAAATGCACTACTTTCTAGAACTCATAACTCTTGTAAGTTATAAAAAGTTTGCTCTCCATACAGTTTGTCAACTCAAAGAATTACATTTTTTACACATTTAATAAGACCATCAAATTGCTTGAAACATAGGAATGATTGTGAAAGTGAATATGATTCACCAAAATAATTGTATAACATTTTTTAATGTTAATAAAATAGGGCTTTTTCCAATCTTTTCACATCAATGTTGTTTCTGCATGTTCCAGTGAGCAGAGAATCTACAGCACATAGTGTGTACATTTTTCTTTTCATAGAGTTAAGGTTGGACATTATTCATCTGTGGAAAATGTTTCTGAGAGATATCTGGGTGCCCACTCTGATTGACCTTAGGGATTGTACATTAACGATATGTAGTTGCATCACTGTATTGGTATCAGGCACCAAAGTGCATTTAAATGTAATGTCGTGCAGAGAGAGAGAGAGTGTGAAAACGGCTACCTGAGTCGACTGAACTTCTGAATATTAACTCTGTTGAATTGTAATTTGAGAAATTAGAAAATGGAGTGTAAGAGCAAGATAATGGTTCCACCGAGACTTGAACTCGGATCGTTGGATTCAAAGTCCAAAGTGCTAACCATTACACCATGGAACCCTTGCAAGATGCACCTGAGAGCGTTGAATCAGAAATGGCAATATAGAGCACATTTACAATTTTTACAGATTCATAGTCCCAATTGACTGATATCATACAAACACAGCGATGTTGTCGATTGACGTTGTGCTATAGCAATCTCTGTGCTTTATAGATCATGTAGATCAAATTCTTCCTCTTGAGGCATATGATTAAGCAATATTAAATATTGTTTCTGACTGCCTCTGTTTTGGCATAATGAAGTTCAGCATTTGGGGAAGTATTTAGGTGCCATGGTCTAATGGTTAGTAGGCTGGACTCTGAATTTAGTAATCTGACATGTTATAGCTATATTTTGTTTTCCTTTGAGTG
This sequence comes from Ambystoma mexicanum, assembly GCF_040938575.1. Classification (NCBI taxonomy): domain Eukaryota; kingdom Metazoa; phylum Chordata; class Amphibia; order Caudata; family Ambystomatidae; genus Ambystoma; species Ambystoma mexicanum. Next base: position 740,141,260 of record NC_090930.1, on the reverse strand, counting down.
TATTGTCATTTTATGCACATAGATTTCCTAGCAGTGGCTGTGATGAATAGTTCAATTTGATAGCAGCTTCCTTTTGAGAATTTGAAAAAAAAAAGAATTATATAGTCTCTCTGGATGACTCTGCTTTGATTTCTATGTGCACATCCCTTTTGCGTTTCAGAGGGATTGACCAACATACACAACAGTGCTTGGAAGACCTCTTCCTCCCTCATGGCATGTAAAGCTAACCTCTCTCCTACCGTGTGTTTTTTTACTTTTTAACTTCCCCTTCCGAGTCATGATCATGTAACTGAATTTACATTTTTAGATTTTAACTGCAGTAGTTGCTTGTTTTTCATTTTTATTTTTTGTGTACGCATACATCCCTTTTTGTGGGGAGGGGGGAGTGATGTCTGTTTACTTATATTAGCTAATATAGGTCATTTTATGTCCGCTTACAATATGTGTCAGGATTTTTAATGTCGTTTCCAATCAATGTCTAATATCAAGTGGTTTGCAGCAGTCATACAAAGGCACGTAACACCCCCAAAACACCTCCATAAGTTAGAAATACTCCGGAAGAGTACTCAGTTTATGAAAAGGCGGTGAATCCCAAATAGAACTGTAAATGTAAGCTAGCAAGCAGACCGTGCACCTCTGTTTGGAACTATGACCTGTGTGTTGCCCTCTATTAACAGAACAATGTAACTGCAGCCCATGTCACATAAAATAGAAAGTAGAGATTATGCAAATTAACTCCCAGAAGAGCCTGGTGTCACCCCAAAAGGTGTCATGCTTTTCACACCAAGAAACATCCACACATAGATCCCTGCGAACCTCAAAAACGTACAGGAAACCCTGTCCAGCGCTTTGCTCCCAGAGGAGATAAGGTTGAAAAACCACCCTATGTTAAAAGTGTCCATAATCCATGCCAGCTGCCCTGTCTATAGAACCTGGCCGTCTGGGGCCTAGGGGCATGAGTGGAAGGGTTTAACCTGCCTGGGTTCTTGGGCATGGTTTCATCATGCCTCAGTTTATAATGGAACTCTGCCACTTTGTCAGGCTTTGAAGAAGCCTGACTCCTGCAGAGCAAAAGATCTGATTATTTCCTTACATGTTTTGTACATAAGAATGCGGATGGTGCTCTGAGCCTCCTATGGTGGTTATTAAGCATGGTATACATACCATAGCATGTAACTGTGCCTACAAATGGAACATTTTGTTCATTTATTAGGGAGTTGTGAAAATGGCAAAATCAAATTGCCATTACTGACACAGACCAGCTGCCGCTGTCCGGACATTTCGTCGAAAGACATTTGGTCGACGTAATTTGGTCGAAAGCCAAATGGTCGATTTTTTTATTTATTTATATATATTTTTTTTAGGTTGTAGTTTAGGGAAAAAAAGGGGTTTTTAGAAAAAAAGGGGGTTGGGGGACCCCCCCAAACCCCCCCCAAAAAAAAAGTGAAAATAAAAAACAAAAGCAACTCGACCATTTGGTTTTCGACCAAATGGTTTCGACCAATTGTCCTGTCGACAAATTTTTTTCGACGAAATGTCTGGCAACCCAGCTGCCGACTGTTGCTATTGACAGGAGTTCCAGGTGTATAAACTGAGGAGATCACCAGTTCAATTACCTGTGAACGCATTTTGAAGCTCATTCACAACCAGTTCATGCCCGTTCTCTCCATTTTGGCTTTCTGGCTGGCTGAGGGGCCCTTCAGTAATGTTCTTTGCTAACCATTACACCATGGGCCCCTTGCTGGTGCAACCTGACAGAGTTGTAACAGAAATGAGAATCGAGATCTCATGCATCATTTTAACAAACTCATATTCCTAGCCCACGGATATTATGCAAATGTGGAACTGTTTCGTTGGTTGTTGCGCAATAGCAAACTCTTTGCTTTACAGATCATTTGGATAGGATTCTTCCTCTGGAGGCATAAGATAAAAGAATATTGCATACATTCTCTAAAAGGCTCTTTTTTTGCTGCAATGACGTTCATCATGTCATTAAGTATGTAGGTTCCATGGTGTAATGGTTAGCACTCTGGACTCTGAATCCAGCGATCCGAGTTCAAATCTCGGTGGTACCTTGGGAATTACTGTGTTTGTTTTCCTCTCAGTGTCTTGTTTTAATAGCAATGACGCTGCTGTGTCGCCCACTTTCATAGCATTATTCCCTGGGTGCATTTGAAAAAAGAAAGATTTTCCATGGATGACGCTCTTTTGCCACAATGAAACCCACCACTTTCTGTGGTGTGAAAGACCCATGGTGTAATGGTAGCACCCTGGAGGTTGAATCCAATAATTTGCATTCAAATCTCTGTAAGAGTTTACCATCAGTCGAGCCTTTCCCTTATCGTTTATTGTGGATGTCTTCTTTGAAGAAAAGTATGATCCAACTAAAGTAAGTACATTCACGAATGGGCCCTTGGTCGGTACAAACAGTATTTATACACCTCAGGCCTTTTGTGAATTAAGAAAAGTGTGTTCTTCGTTCTATTTTTCATCTCAAACTGATACCTTCATTTTACAAACATTTAAAGACTGTTAAGACGCTTGATTAATATCATTGATTCTGAATGTGGTCGCTTTTCATAGGATTAACCCTTTAACAATTTTGAAAGAGAATGGCGATACAATAGAGCTGCTTTTCCCAAAATGGTATTATTAATGTTGTTGCTGCATCTTCAAGTAAAAAGAGAATCCATTGGGTCACAGATTGAGCATGTTTCTTAACATTGAGTTAAGTTTGAAAATGTCAAATCTTTTATGTATGTTTCCGATGCAGATCTGCCCATCGACTCAGAATGACCTCACTGTTCATACATTTAAAAAAAATGCATAAAGGTTAAGGGGCTAGGCACAAAAGTGGATTTTTATGAAAAGTTATGCCAGAGAGTGAGAGCGAAAATGAATATTACTATCTTTGGCCTATAATTTAAGACAAAAAGGAGACAAAGTGTGTAAGAGCAAGAGACAGGTTCCACCGAGACTTGAACTCGGATCGCTGGATTCAAAGTCCAAAGTGCTAACCATTACACCATGGAACCCTTGTTGAGCAGAGCTTCATAAGGGCAATGAGAATATAGGGCACAGTCAAGATTTTTACTGACCTATAGTAACCGTTTACTGATATATCGAAGCAGCACGGTTGCTGTTGGATGCTGTGCAATCGCAAAGTATTGGCTTCATGTCTCATTTGGATCAAATTCTTGCTCTGGAGTCTAATGATATAGGAATATTACATATTTTCTCTGATGTGCTCTGTTTTTCCAGAATGAAGTGCATCATGCTACTGAATATGTGGGTTCCATGGTGTAATGGTTAGCACTCTGGACTCTGAATCCAGCGATCCGAGTTCAAATCTCGGTGGGACCTTGGGGCTGCTTCTCTTTTAGAGTTGCCTTTCATTTGCAGATAGATATAACAGCAATAGCTTTGCTTTACAGCCCACTTTGATGGCAGTCTTCTTTGACCAAAGAATATTAATAGTTTCTGGGGATGACTCTCTTTTGCCACAAAGAAACTGCCCACTCTCATATCTCCAAAGCTCCAAGGTATAATGGCTATTAAACTGGCTTTTGATCTCAGCGATTTGCATTCAAAGCCCAGGAGGCCCCTAAAATCAGTTGAATTGTTTCCTGATAATTTAGAGTTTATTTCTTCTTTCGAGAAAGGTGTGATCCAAATAAAGTAAGTACATTTAAACAAGGGCACTTGATCAGTAAATGCACTACTTTCTAGAACTCATAACTCTTGTAAATTATAAAAAGTTTGCTCTCCATACAGTTTGTCAGCTCAAAGAATTAAATTTTTTACACATTTAATAAGACCATCAAATTGCTTGAAACATAGGAATGATTGTGAAAGTGAATATGATTCACCAAAATAATTGTATAACATTTTTTAATGTTAATAAAATAGGGCTTTTTCCAATCTTTTCACATCAATGTTGTTTCTGCATGTTCCAGTGAGCAGAGAATCTACTGCAAATAGTGTGTACATTTTTCTTTTCATAGAGTTAAGGTTGGACATTAATCACCTGTGGAAAATGTTTCTGAGAGATATCTGGGTGCCCACTCTGATTGACCTTAGGGATTGTACATTAACGATATGTAGTTGCATCACTGTATTGGTATCAGGCACCAAAGTGCATTTAAATGTAATGTCGTGCAGAGAGAGAGAGTGTGAAAACGGCTACCTGAGTCGACTGAACTTCTGAATATTAACTCTGTTGAATTGTAATTTGAGAAATTAGAAAATGGAGTGTAAGAGCAAGATAATGGTTCCACCGAGACTTGAACTCGGATCGTTGGATTCAAAGTCCAAAGTGCTAACCATTACACCATGGAACCCTTGCAAGATGCACCTGAGAGCGTTGAATCAGAAATTGCAATATAGAGCACATTTACAATTTTTACAGATTCATAGTCCCAATTGACTGATATCATACAAACACAGCGATGTTGTCGATTGACGTTGTGCTATAGCAATCTCTGTGCTTTATAGATCATGTAGATCAAATTCTTCCTCTTGAGGCATATGATTATGCAATATTAAATATTGTTTCTGACTGCCTCTGTTTTGGCATAATGAAGTTCAGCATTTGCGTAAGTATTTAGGTTCCATGGTCTAATGGTTAGTAGGCTGGACTCTGAATTTAGTAATCTGACATGTTATAGCTATATTTTGTTTTCCTTTGGGTGTATTGTCATTTTATGCACATAGATTTCCTAGCAGTGGCTGTGATGAATAGTTCAATTTGATAGCAGCTTCCTTTTGAGAATTTGAAAAAAAAAGAATTAAATAGTCTCTCTGGATGACTCTGCTTTGATTTCTATGTGCACATTCCTTTTGCGTTTCAGAGGGATTGACCAACATACACAACAGTGCTTGGAAGACCTCTTCCACCCTCATGGCATGTAAAGCTAACCTCTCTCCTACCTTGTGTTTTTTTACTTTTTAACTTCCCCTTCTGAGTCATGATCATGTAACTGAATTTACATTTTTAGATTTTAACTGCAGTAGTTGCTTGTTTTTCATTTTTATTTTTTGTGTACGCATACATCCTTTTTGTGGGGAGAGGGGAGTGATGTCTGTTTACTTATATTAGCTAATATAGGTCATTTTATGTCCGCTTACAATATGTGTCAGGATTTTTTATGTCGTTTCCAATCAATGTCTAATATCAAGTGGTTTGCAGCAGTCATACAAAGGCACGTAACACCCCCAAAACACCTACATAAGTTAGAAATACTCCGGAAGAGTACTCAGTTTATGAAAAGGGGGTGAATCCCAAATAGAACTGTAAATGTAAGCTAGCAAGCAGACCGTGCACCCCTGTTTGGAACTATGATCTGTGTGTTGCCCTCTATTAACAGAACAATGTAACTGCAGCCCATGTCACATAAAATAGAAAGTAGAGATTATGCAAATTAACTCGCAGAAGAGCCTGGTGTCACCCCAAAAGGTGTCATGCTTTTCACACCAAGAAACATCCACACGTAGATCCCTGCGAACCTCAAAAACGTACAGGAAACCCTGTCCAGCGCTTTGCTCCCAGAGGAGATAAGGTTGAAAAACCACCCTATGTTAAAAGTGTCCATAATCCATGCCACCTGCCCTGTCTATAGAACCTGGCCGTTCGTGGCCGTGCGGGGCCTAGGGGCATGAGTGGAAGGGTTTAACTTGCCTGGGTTCTTGGGCATGGTTTCATCATGCCTCAGTTTACAATGGCACTCTGCCACTTTGTCAGGCTTTAAAGAAGCCTGACTCCTGCAGAGCAAAAGATCTGATTATTTCCTTACATGTTTTGTACGTAAGAATGCGGATGGTGCTCTGAGCCTTCTATGGTGGTTATTAAGCATGGAATACATACCATAGCATGTAACTGTGCCTACAAATGGAACATTTTGTTCATTTATTAGGGAGTTGTGAAAATGGCAAAATCAAATTGCCATTACTGACACAGACCAGCTCCCGCTGTCTGGACATTTCGTCGAAAGACATTTCGTCGAAAGACATTTGGTCGACGTAATTTGGTCGAAAGCCAAATGGTCGGTTTTTTAATTTATTTATATATATATTTTTAGGTTGTAGTTTAGGGAAAAAAAGGGGGTTTTAGAAAAAAAGGGGGTTGGGGGGACCCCCCCAAACCCCCCCCAAAAAAGAAGTGAAAATAAAAAACAAAAGCAATTCGACCATTTGGTTTTCGACCAAATGGTTTCGACCAATTGTCCTGTCGACACATTTTTTTCGACGAAATGTCTGGCAACCCAGCTGCCGACTGTTGCTATTGACAGGAGTTCCAGGTGTATAAACTGAGGAGCTCACCAGTTCAATTACCTGTGAACGCATTTTGAAGCTCATTCACAACCAGTTCATGCCCGTTCTCTCCATTTTGGCTTTCTGGCTGGCCGAGGGGCCCTTCAGTAATGTTCTTTGCTAACCATTACACCATGGGCCCCTTGCTGGTGCAACCTGACAGAGTTGTAACAGAAATGAGAATCGAGATCTCATGCATCATTTTAACAAACTCATATTCCTAGCCCACGGATATTATGCAAATGTGGAACTGTTTAGTTGGTTGTTGCGCAATAGCAAACTCTTTGCTTTACAGCTCATTTGGATAGGATTCTTCCTCTGGAGGCATAAGATAAAAGAATATTGCATACATTCTCTAAAAGGCTCTTTTTTTGCTGCAATGACGTTCATCATGTCACTAAGTATGTAGCTTCCATGGTGTAATGGTTAGCACTCTCGACTCTGAATCCAGCGATCCGAGTTCAAATCTTGGTGGGACCTTGGGAATTACTGTGTTTGTTTTCCTCTCAGTGTCTTGTTTTAATAGCAATGACGCTGCTGTGTCGCCCACTTTAATAGCATTATTCCCTGGGTGCATTTGAAAAAAGAAAGATTTTCCATGGATGACGCTCTTTAGCCACAATGAAACCCACCACTTTCTGTGGTGTGAAAGACCCATGGTGTAATGGTAGCACCCTGGAGGTTGAATCCAATAATTTGCATTCAAATCTCTGTAAGAGTTTACCATCAGTCAAACCTTTCCCTTATCGTTTATTGTGGATGTCTTCTTTGAAGAAAGGTATGATCCAACTAAAGTAAGTACATTCACGAATGGGCCCTTGGTCGGTACAAACAGTATTTATACACCTCAGGCCTTTTGTGAATTAAGAAAAGTGTGTTCTTCGTTCTATTTTTCATCTCAAACTGATACCTTCATTTTACAAACATGTAAAGACTGTTAAGACGCTTGATTAATATCATTGATTCTGAATGTGGTCGCTTTTCATAGGATTAACCCATTAACAATTTTGAAAGAGAATGGCGATACAATAGAGCTGCTTTTCCCAAAATGGTATTATTAATGTTGTTGCTGCATCTTCAAGTAAAAAGAGAATCCATTGGGTCACAGATTGAGCATGTTTCTTAACATTGAGTTAAGTTGTAAAATTTCAAATCTTTTATGTATGTTTCCGATGCAGATCTGCCCATCGACTCAGAATGACCTCACTGTTCATACATTTGAAAAAAAATGCATAAAGGTTAAGGTGCTAGGCACAAAAGTGGATTTTTATGAAAAGTTATGCCAGAGAGTGAGAGCGAAAATGAATACCCTACACCACTAACCTTATGAATATTACTATCTTTGGCCTATAATTTAAGACAAAAAGGAGACAAAGTGTGTTAGAGCAAGAGAGATGTTCCACTGAGACTTGAACTCGGATAGCTGGATTCAAATTCCAAAGTGCTAACCATTACACCATGGAACCCTTGTTGAGCAGAGCTTCATAAGGGCAATGAGAATATAGGGCACAGTCAAGATTTTTACTGACCTATAGTAACCGTTTACTGATATTATATCGAAGCAGCACTGTTGCTGTTGGATGCTGTGCAATCGCAAAGTATTGGCTTCATGCCTCATTTGGATCAAATTCTTCCTCTGGAGTCTAATGATATAGGAATATTACATATTTTCTCTGATGTGCTCTGTTTTTCCAGAATGAAGTGCATCATGCTACGGAATATGTGGTTTCCATGGTGTAATGGTTAGCACTCTGGACTCTGAATCCAGCGAACCGAGGTTCAAATCTCGGTGGGACATTGGGGCTGCTTCTCTTTTAGAGTTGCCTTTCATTTGCAGATAGATATAACAGCAATAGCTTTGCTTTACAGCCCACTTTGATGGCAGTCTTCTTTGACCAAAGAATATTAATAGTTTCTGGGGATGACTCTCTTTTGCCACAAAGAAACTGCCCACTCTCATATCTCCAAAGCTCCAAGGTATAATGGCTATTAAACTGGCTTTTGATCTCAGCGATTTGCATTGAAAGCCCAGGAGGCCCCTAAAATCAGTTGAATTGTTTCCTGATAATTTAGAGTTTATTTCTTCTTTCGAGAAAGGTGTGATCCAAATAAAGTAAGTACATTTAAACAAGGGCACTTGATCAGTAAATGCACTACTTTCAAGAACTCATAACTCTTGTAAGTTATAAAAAGTTTGCTCTCCATACAGTTTGTCAGCTCAAAGAATTACATTTTTTACACATTTAATAAAACCATCAAATTGCTTGAAACATAGGAATGATTGTGAAAGTGAATATGATTCACCAAAGTAATTGTATAACATTTTTTAATGTTAATAAAATAGGGCTTTTTCCAATCTTTTCACATCAATGTTGTTTCTGCATGTTCCAGTGAGCAGAGAATCTACTGCACATAGTGTGTACATTTTTCTTTTCATAGAGTTAAGGTTGGACATTATTCATCTGTGGAAAATGTTTCTGAGAGATATCTGGGTGCCCACATTATTGACCTTAGGGATTGTACATTAACGATATGTAGTTGCATCACTGTATTGGTATCAGGCACCAAAGTGCATTTAAATGTAATGTCGTGCAGAGAGAGAGAAAGTGTGAAAACGGCTACCTGAGTCGACTGAACTTCTGAATATTAACTCTGTTGAATTGTAATTTGAGAAATTAGAAAATGGAGTGTAAGAGCAAGATAATGGTTTCACCGAGACTTGAACTCGGATTGTTGGATTCAAAGTCCAAAGTGCTAACCATTACACCACGGAATCCCTCAAGAAGCACCTGAGAGCGTTGAATCAGAAATGGCAATATAGAGCACATTTACAATTTTTACAGATTCATAGTCCCAATTGACTGATATCATACAAACACAGCGATGTTGTCGATTGACGTTGTGCTATAGCAATCTCTGTGCTTTATAGATCATGTAGATCAAATTCTTCCTCTTGAGGCATATGATTAAGCAATATTAAATATTGTTTCTGACTGCCTCTGTTTTGGCATAATGAAGTTCAGCATTTGCGTAAGTATTTAGGTTCCATGGTCTAATGGTTAGTAGGCTGGACTCTGAATTTAGTAATCCGACATGTTATAGCTATATTTTGTTTTCCTTTGGGTGTATTGTCATTTTATGCACATAGATTTCCTAGCAGTGGCTGTGATGAAGAGTTCAATTTGATAGCAGCTCCCTTTTGAGAATTTGAAAAAAAAATAATTAAATAGTCTCTCTGGATGACTCTGCTTTGATTTCTATGTGCACATTCCTTTTGCGTTTCAGAGGGATTGACCAACATACACAACAGTGCTTGGAAGACCTCTTCCTCCCTCATGGCATGTAAAGCTAACCTCTCTCCTACCTTGTGTTTTTTTACTTTTTAACTTCCCCTTCCGAGTCATGATCATGTAACTGAATTTACATTTTTAGATTTTAACTGCAGTAGTTGCTTGTTTTTCATTTTTATTTTTTGTGTACGCATACATCCCTTTTTGTGGGGAGGGGGGAGTGATGTCTGTTTACTTATATTAGCTATTATAGGTCATTTTATGTCCGCTTACAATATGTGTCAGGATTTTTTATGTCGTTTCCAATCAATGTCTAATATCAAGTGGTTTGCAGCAGTCATACAAAGGCACGTAACACCCCCAAAACACCTACATAAGTTAGAAATACTCCGGAAGAGTACTCAGTTTATGAAAAGGCGGTGAATCCCAAATAGAACTGTAAATGTAAGCTAGCAAGCAGACCGTGCACCCCTGTTTGGAACTATGACCTGTGTGTCGCCCTCTATTAACAGAACAATGTAACTGCAGCCCATGTCACATAAAATAGAAAGTAGAGATTATGCAAATTAACTCCCAGAAGAGCCTGGTGTCACCCCAAAAGGTGTCATGCTTTTCACACCAAGAAACATCCACACATAGATCCCTGCAAACCTCAAAAACGTACAGGAAACCCTGTCCAGCGCTTTGCTCCCAGAGGAGATAAGGTTGAAAAACCACCCTATGTTAAAAGTGTCCATAATGCATGCCAGCTGCCCTGTCTATAGAACCTGGCCGGTCGTGGCCGTTCGGGGCCTAGGGGCATGAGTGGAAGGGTTTAACCTGCCTGGGTTCTTGGGCATGGTTTTATCATGCCTCAGTTTACAATGGCACTCTGCCGCTTTGTCAGGCTTTAAAGAAGCCTGACTCCAGCAGAGCAAAAGATCTGATTATTTCCTTACATGTTTTGTACGTAAGAATGCGGATGGTGCTCTGAGCCTCCTATGGTGGTTATTAAGCATGGTATACATACCATAGCATGTAACTGTGCCTACAAATGGAACATTTTGTTCATTTATTAGGGAGTTGTGAAAATGGCAAAATCAAATTGCCATTACTGACACAGACCAGCTGCCGCTGTCCGGACATTTCGTCGAAAGACATTTTGTCGAAAGACATTTGGTCGACGTAATTTGGTCGAAAGCCAAATGGTCGATTTTTTTATTTATTTTTATATATATTTTTTAGGTTGTAGTTTAGGAAAAAAAAGGGGGTTTTAGAAAAAAAGCGGGTTGGGGGGACCCCCCCCAACCCCCCCCCAAAAAAAAAAAAAGTGAAAATAAAAAACAAAAACAATTCGACCATATGGTTTCGACCAAATGTCCGGTCGACACATTTTTTTCGAAGAAATGTCTGGCAACCCAGATGCCGACTGTTGCTATTGACAGGAGTTCCAGGTAAATAAACTGAGGAGATCACCAGTTCAATTACCTGTGAACGCATTTTGAAGCTCATTCACAACCAGTTCATGCCGTTCTCTCCATTTTGGCTTTCTGGCTGGCCGAGGGGCCCTTCAGTAATGTTCTTTGCTAACTATTACACCATGGGCCCCTTGCTGGTGCAACCTGACAGAGTTGTAACAGAAATGAGAATCGAGATCTCATGCATCATTTTAACAAACTCATATTCCTAGCCCACGGATATTATGCAAATGTGGAACTGTTTCGTTGGTTGTTGCGCAATAGCAAACTCTTTGCTTTACAGCTCATTTGGATAGGATTCTTCCTCTGAGGCATAAGATAAAAGAATATTGCATACATTCTCTAAAAAGTTCTTTTTTTGCTGCAATGATGTTCATCATGTCACTAAGTATGTAGGTTCCATGGTGTAATGGTTAGCACTCTGGACTCTGAATCCAGCAATCCAAGTTTAAATCTCGGTGGGACCTTGGGAATTACTGTGTTTGTTTTCCTCTCAGTGTCTTGTTTTAATAGCAATGACGCTGCTGTGTCGCCCACTTTCATAGCATTATTCCCTGGGTGCATTTGAAAAAAGAAAGATTTTCCATGGATGACGCTCTTTAGCCACAATGAAACCCACCACTTTCTGTGGTGTGAAAGACCCATGGTGTAATGGTAGCACCCTGGAGGTTGAATCCAATAATTTGCATTCAAATCTCTGTAAGAGCTTACCATCAGTCGAACCTTTCCCTTATCGTTTATTGTGGATGTCTTCTTTGAAGAAAGGTATGATCCAACTAAAGTAAGTACATTCAACAATGGGCCCTTGGTAGGTACAAACAGTATTTATACACCTCAGGCTTTTTGTGAATTAAGAAAAGTGTGTTCTTCGTTCTATTTTTCATCTCATACTGATACCTTCATTTTACAAACATGTAAAGACTGTTAAGACGCTTGATTAATATCATTGATTCTGAATGTGGTCGCTTTTCATACGATTAACCATTTAACAATTTTGAAAGAGAATGGCGATACAATAGAGCTGCTTTTCCCAAAATGGTATTATTAATGTTGTTGCTGCATCTTCAAGTAAAAAGAGAATCCATTGGGTCACAGATTGAGCTGTAAGAGGATTCAATTCAACACTACAGCTAAGTCAACGCCTAGTCTATAATACTGAATGAAAACCCTTATTGATATATCTTTATGTCCAGTTCATGCGTTCTGGATGACTACCCCTATATAACACCCCTCTCTTGGAATCCTCCTGACCCCACTGAGCCAAGAAGTAGTTCTGTTTTGCAAGTTAAAAGGTTTATTTGATAATTTAAACAATAGATATATATATCACACTTTAGAATAAATTAATAATTGAATATCACACTTAATCTGATCAGTAATCAATAATGGATAGTCTGGCACTAGCACACTTCTTCATAATCAATGATGAGTAGTTATAGGATGGATAAGATAGCACAATACTTTTATGGTTTCAAATGGATGCAATGTGGAATGAAATGCAGTACAGAAAATAACTTGATAGGATTTCAGCAAAAGACAATGTAATCACTTTCTTGGACAATTCACCCCCCCCCCTTTTATGCAATGCAAGGAAATGGAAGGAAGGCACACAGTTCTCAGAAATGCAATCAAATGTGATTCAGTTCACCCCAGCAAGCTTAGACTACAGATCGGAGTTTTAAACACAGGCCCAAAATGCTTTTACATGTGCTGGCAATGAAGTGAAAAATATGCTAAAATGCTTTGAATTCCCCCTAGAGGTTCAGGTTGAGGATTAGTTGGTTTAAATTAGTTCAGGCTTACTTTAGCAATATTCTAGGAATGATTGGCAGGTTAAACAAATTTTTTCTTTAACGGAAGGCAAGCAGCAGCAGATTTTTACACGTGGAGGAATTTGCAAATCGCGGCAAATTTTTCCGAGTGCGCCGGGTGCGATTACAGCGGAACTACAAGGACTAGCAATATTGTTTTGGGGTCCTAGGACAGCCTAGGATCTCAGCTTCCAGATGAAAGTTACTGCAAGTCTCTAGGACAAACGGTCGCGGAGATATGAGCGATATGGTAAAGGTCGTTTTTCAGATTTGAAATTTTAAAGTTAAAAAGACAAGCGACAGCTAGCAACTGGAAAATGACAGGTGACAGTTAGGAGGCAGTTCTACTTAGATTAAAATAGATTGAATTATATTATTTTAACTAAGAGATTAGTTCTACACAGTTTTGCTATGTACTCACAATATATTTAGAAATAGAATGGGCCTCTCCACGGATCTTTTCAGGTTTTAGACTGGACTCTGGTCTGGTCTCGGCACTTCACAGTGATCTGGGTCAGCTCTCTGGTTCTGCTAACAGCGGTCTGGGTCAGCTCTACTCTGCTGGTCTGGTCTGGGTCTCTGAAGGTGGATAGATTGAAGTCTCTATGTTAGCTCTCTGGAGGTTGATGGAGGTAAAGTATGGATTTTCCGGCAGAGCGTCCCGCAGCAGATGGAAATAAATGTCCCTATCTGTCCTGTCTGTCTGCTTTTATCTGTTTTTAAAATGGGTGTGTGTGCAGCATCACTAGACCCTACCCCTCTCCACTTGTCATTGGCCCAATTCTCCCCTCTCCCATGATTGGGGAAGGAACTGTGAGTCAGAGTGATGCTGTAGGTTTTATGGGTCAGAGGATCCTCCCCTGTCAAATTGCACACAATCTATATTTGATAAAAAAAAACATATTTGCACAGGTACACATTTGTTTAAAATTACACGCACCCATCACATATCACAGGAGGTATACCCTGTCCAAATCTGCTCTTCCTGGGGGCTTGCATTCAGAAATGGCAACATTTGCACTTTTTAATTGATTTTGCAATTTCGGACATTAACCCAAATTTACACACATGTGCGCAAGGAGTATGGACATTAGTTGATGAAGTGTCAGATTTTTCACATGCACACATTTTGAGTAATATCCTCTTTTCCGCTAAAACCCCCCTGAACATACCACCGGGTCCTAACACGTCTTAAAATGTGGGCAGAAAAATCACAAGAATTATGGTATCATTTAAATAATTTTCACAAGTCCGTACTATGAGTTATTCATCTTTTTAGAGTTATGTTCTGGCCCCAAAGGGGTGTGGTTTTTTCAGGTCACATGGTACAGAAACCAGTCTTTCCAGTTTCTGCCAAGCTCAGAGACCCTGCCCCTCCCAGCTTCTGCCAAGAGGAAGCTGTTTTACGACATCTGCAATAAACCATCTGCCTGGGTGAAGGGGGTTGCATTGTACAGAGCTCCTGTATTCTGTGGGGGCTCCCCTTAATTCAATTATCAGAGAGATGGCATATCCTTGGTGCGGCCAGCAGGAAACAGCCAGGCCTGGGAAGTTACTTGTGAATCAAGTTTCACTCCTGATGGGGGTAGTTGCCAGGCAAAATTGGAATCTCTTTAAGCCAGTTTTTAGCTACATGTCATTTCTGTTCCCCAGTTTTCTGCATTCAAATAACTAACACATTTTTTACATATGCAGCTAGAATGCTGATTCTAAGTTTAAAACTATGACATTTAAAAAATTGCAGCCTATGTGACACTCAAAAGTAGGTCACTCATTTCTTTTAAACATTTAGATTTTTAGTGTCTTTCAGTCCAAATTTACTTAAACTGCTGAAATCCACAGCTCAGCCAGTCTTGTTATAAACCTTCAAGTCACTTCAGAATATAACTTTACATTGTATCCACCTCTCAGTAAGTCTTTCTTTGGCATGATTTGGGTTCATTTATTCAGTTTTCTACAAAGTCTGGTGGTTTTAAAATGCCGGCTTTCTGATAGTGGTGAGTACTGGTACTGCACCCATTTTTGGGATGTAAGAAATGAATTCCCCACAATTCTAGGTTGCTTTTGGCAATCAGCATTGCCATTCCCAATGGTTTCAGACTACTGTGTGGGTAGTCCAATGGTGGTTTTAGGCAGTGCCCTTCTGTGCCCATAACATCGGCAACAATGAGCGGCAGCCTATTCTTCATGCATTTCCCTGTACATTTTCTGGGAAACTCTGGCCATCATGATGTTTTCCATGTCAGTACTGCACAGTTTTGAGGTAGGGCTCGGATGCATGGGTAAATACATCCCACAAGCCCCCCTCTTGCGATGGCCATTCGGTTTCACTGATGGGACTCGCAAGACCTGGGATGTTTCCTCATCTTCTTCCAATAGATGGCACAGTTCAGCATCTTTTCCTCCATCCGGTACTGATCGATCGGTTCTCCTCGCCGGTCCTGATGGGAATATTGGGCGGTACACTGAGCCCCTCGCGTTTCTGCTCCCAGTCTCCGGATCGTCCTCCTTGGCCCGTCTCCAGGTTTTCTTTCTCCTAGGACGACAAAGGAAGAGCGGCAATACCTATTCATGGACATTTCTCCCCACCATTGATCTAGTGGGGTGGCATATATATTTTAGAACTCAACAGATATGAACATGCACATTTTTTTTAAATTAAGAGACGGGAACACATAAACTTGAGAAACACAGAATTTGATAGGCGATATGTAGGATATTTTAAGTTAGAACTGAATTAATCTAAGACAGTACCCTCCAGGATTCCAGAGGATTCCTCCAGTTGTTGCAGAGTGTGCCTGGGATGGCAACACTTCAACTGGTTAATGTGGACCCACTTGTCTTCCCCCTCTGCCAAACCGCCTTTGGGGATGCGGATCTTGTAGGCCACAGGGGAGATTTTGTCTATAATATCAAAGGGTCCCTTCCAGGTAGACAAAAATGTTCGCTGTTTGGCCTGGCTCCTTTGGAAATTGTATAGATAGACCCGGTCCCCCACCTGATATTCCTTCCTGGAAGTCTTCAGGTCATAGTGGGTCTTCATGCTATCAGCTGATCTTTCTAGATTCCGCTGAGCATAAGCAAAAGCATGTTGAAGGTGTTTCCTTAAATTCTCCACATACTCATGAGTTGTGGAGGCATTTATCAGTGTCTGCTCTTGGGTCCTGTAGAGCACATGCTGAGGAAGCACCATCTTGCGCCCAGTCATCAACTCAAATGGTGACATTTTGGTTGCAGATGAAGGGGTAGATCTGATGGCCATTAGGACCAGAGGTAATCGGATATCCCAACTTGGCCCAGAATCTGCCACAAACTTTTTTAAGATGCTCACAATGGTTCGGTTATATCTCTCTACTGCCCCAGAAGAAGCTGGCCTGTAAGCAATATGCAACTTCCTTTTGACCCCCAGTATCTCCCACATCTTTGTCATTACTTCACTGGTGAAGTGGCTACCCCTGTCTGACTCAATCCTTTGAGGTAGACCGAAACGGGAAAAGATGTGATTAATCATCAGGGCAGCTGCAGTTTCTGCCTTGCAATTTGGGGCTGGGAGACATTCCACCCACTTGGTAAACAAGCATGTCACAGTCAACATGTACTTATTCCCCCTAGCAGAGCGAATCACGGGGCCTACAAAGTCGATTTGTAAATCTGACCATGGCAGTGTCATCCCCCTCTTTTGGAGAGGCGCACGGTGCGTGAGGGATGATGGCTGAAATTGTGCACACACAAGACACCCCTTCAAGTATTGGTCGAGGTCCTGCCCCATGTGTGGCCAGTATGCAACCTCTCTTAAGATTTCCAATGTTGTGTGAAACCCCCTATGACCGGCGGTGGCCGCATCATGGGCGTGACTTAACATCAGGCTTCGGAATGAGGTAGGAACCACCCACTGATCGTGGCCAGCTTTGGATTTCCTTACCAACAAACCGTCTTGGATCCGGAACATTTTTGGACATTTCATCAACACTCTTAGGTCCTCTTTCCCAATGTAATCGGTATCCGTCAGGGGAAAGTTCTCAGGGTCCTCAAGGTGCTGGTAAAATTTACCAATTATTGGATCCCCCTTCTGAGCGGTAATCAAATCAGCATCAGGGGTCTCCTTACTCCATTGTGCAATTGGAAGGTCGTTGTGAGCATTTGTCTGGGACCTAGTGATAGCAGTGACCTGGATTTCCCCCAACAGGGACTCAATCTCAATTAGATCCCCTTGGATGGCCCCGGTTTTGGCCAGCTGATCAGCTAAGTAATTTCCAGTTTTGTCTGGTCTCTCTACTTTGGAATGACCCTTGATCTTCTTCCAATAGATGGTCATTCCTTTCGAGGTGACCAGATCATCAATGTTTTGGATCAACTTCCCATGTTTCAAGGGTTTGTTGTTAGCACATAACATGCCTCTGGTTTTCCAATTAACCAGGTGCTCCACGAACCCGTTCCGTACATAATCCGAATCTGTGATTATGACCAGTTCGTAGAGTTGATGCTGGACAGCAGTGAGGATGGCCTGATGCACAGCCATCAATTCTGCCACCTGACTACTTCGGGGACCAATTTTGTATCCAGCGGAGGGTTCTGGGAACTCATTCACCCATGCATTCCCTACGCCGGCCACCAGTTCTTTCTCCCCGTTGTTGTCAACATGGTAAAAGCATCCATCCACATAGACAGTGGGCATTCCCTCACACTTGTCTTCTTCAAAGACTTTGTGTGGGGAATTAAGGTATGCCTCCGTGTTGTCCTTGATTTTTAGACTTTCGCCCTCGAGAAAGTTTTCTCTAGCACAATCATGCAAGTCAGCCAGACCTTGCGCGAGGGGACTCTTCTTGTTTTGGCCATATCTGACCTCCACAGGAAAGCCTTGCATTGATAGAATCCAGGAAGTAATTTGGGAATTACTCACATTTCCGGCCCGGATTCTGTCACTTTGGAGATATTGCAGAGGCTGGTGTGGAGTCTCCACTATGATGTGTTCCCCCTGGATAAACGGGCGGTAATTCTTCAATGCCCACACCCTTGCCAGGAGTGCCTTCTCACAATCGTTTAATTTTTCCTCCACAGAGGATAAAGTTTTGCTCGCATAGGAGATTACTTTATTGACCTTGTCATGCTTTTGGTATAATACTGCCGTCAAGCACGTATTAGAGAACCCCGTCTCCAGGAAGAACTCCTTGTTTCTGACAGGGTAAGCTAGGCAGGGCGCTTGTGAGAGGCTTCTTTTGAGTTGTCTTACTGCCTCGGATTGTTCTGGACCCCATTCCCACTTGACCCCCCCCTTCAGGAGATGAATCAGGGGTCTGGTGATCTCTGCGTAGCCCTCAATGAACTTTCTGCTGTAATTAGTCAGTCCAAGGAGGCTCCTTAGTTCCCGCAGAGTTGTGGGGTCTTTCAGTTTCTGAAGTGCTTCCACTTTCTTTTCCTGGGGATAGAGACCCCACGGAGTAATCTCATGCCCCAAGAAATTAACACGGGTTCTACACCACTGTGCTTTCTGAAAGGAAAGTTTTGCTCCGGCGGACCTCAACTGGGTCAGAACATAACGGATCTCCGCTATGTGTTCCTCCACAGATGAACTTTTGATGAGGACATCACCTACATAAGCCAGGTTACCCCTCGCACCCAGGTCGGGCATGGCCTTATGTAGGAAAATGTTAAACTCATTACCGGAGTTAAGGTATCCGAAGGGAGTCCGGGTCCATGTGTACTGCTGGCCCCCAAAGGTAAAAGCCAGCTTGTATTGGTCCTCCCTACTGACAGGCACGGTCCAGTATCCATTGGTCAGGTCTATTGCAGTGAATACCTGTGACCCCTGGATCTGGGCCAGCCCTTGGTCAATGTAGGGAAGAGGCCATCGGGAAGTATGGACCCGTTTGTTGAGCTCCCTGAGGTCGGCGCAGAGTCTCCACTGGCCGTTTGGCTTTAATATTCCCAGCACCGGATTATTGAAGGTGCTGTGGACCGGACGGATTATTCCCCGGGACTCAAGGTTCTTAATTATTTCAGTAAGGGACTCCATTGATGCGAGAGGCAAGCGATATTGCTTCACAAACACTGGAGTCATACCAGGGTCCGTGGAGATTGTTGTTGTGTGGATGTCGGTGCGACCACAGTCATATGAGTCTACCGCGAAGAGATCTTGGAAATCCAAGAAAACTTGTTTCAACTCTTGCTTTTGTTCCAGAGTCACACAGGCATCAGCTAGGTTGACTCTCTCTTCCACCATCTGCCTGAAGCCTGGAAAGACTTCTGGTTTGGCTATCTCCGCGGCCTCCTCCAGCTGGGTGGAGAAGTCCCTGGTTAGAGTGCTGATTTGGACCGGAGGCTTCAGGTGGGAAAGGCATCCCTCATGGACCTGGAAAATCACCTCATCCCTCCTGAAGTCACAAGTCACATCTTCCTTACCATAAGGGCAAGAAGTGTACACCAGGAAGTTCCCCCCATGCCGGGTAAAAATCCTGTCCGGTGTTGTATTGTCATCACTGTCACTGTCAAAGCAGTCCTTGGGGATTGGCCCTAACAGTTCATTACCTAAATCTATGGAAAAATGTCGGTCATCAACCGCCATTCCAATAATGGTGCCTGCGGCTAGAGTAATACTCTTTAAGTCGTTGTTATCCACCTCTATTGGAATGGTGTCATGTTCTATGTTGACTAATGGAGTTGGGTTTACCCCCAACCCTTGCTGTTGGAGAGAAGCGTTTAGATGTATGTAAGCATCAGGGTTTTTCAAATGTTGTCCTCTTTTAGCTTTCACTTCCAGGGAGAATTGTCGGGTCCTTTCTGGGATGGTGACCTCCTCTTTGATCTGAATTTCAACTGCATAAGGTAGCAATTGAGCCGACCTAAATGCTTTTTCTGGATCATCAAAGCCCATGGGATTATCCGCTAATCGGGACCAAGCTTTGAAGTTTATTAAGTCCAAACTAATGGCAAAGCGATTGAGAATGTCACTGCCTAAGTAAAAGGCGGCAGGGACGTCTCGCACGACCCAACAATTGTGGACTATGCTCTTGTTGCCAATGGAGATTTTGAGCATACACCTGCTTGTCAGGAGATGTTTGGAATTATGTGCTTCCAGGTCCATTTCCCATTTGTCTATCAGTTTGAAGGTGGGAATGGCTGGATCTTTTGGGAGTTGGCGAAACATGGCTTCGCTGATGAAGCTCTTACCATTGTTCACGCACACTCGAGCGAGAACAGAGTCCTTCCCATCATTTACCTGAACAGGGATGAACAAATGCTCTCCAATTTGCTGAATATCAGCCAGGCTCTGAGCTGATTTCACATCTTTCTGGACTATAGGAGTGGGAGTTTCTGATTGTATATTAGTATAGAATTTCAGAGTGTTTCCTTCCAGCGTGGAATACCACCTTAAACTGGAAGGAAGGTTGATTTTCAGAAATAGAGAGGACCCCCCATCACCAGTCTGTTGTCCTACTGCTATTACTGTCACGTCTGGAATTTGGTTGTTCTGGAAGTGAAATTCTACTTGGTCAGATTTTTGTTCAACCATGTGGCAGGTGCCGTTTAAACTAACATGGTTGACACTCTGTTTTAATTTTATTGGTCGGCTAGTTTGGGTCCAGAGGACCTTGTTTACGCAATCTATTAAGGGTGACAACCTCCTCAGGAGGTCATTCCCTAGTAAACAAGGGGTGCCCTCTGGAGTCACAACTATGACCGGGTGTTTCAACTTGTGTCGCCCAATTTTAATGTCCAAGTCTGCCGTCCCCTCGACGTGAATTTCCTTCCCGTCAAAGTTCTGAAGTTGTCCAGGAAGTGAGGTGAGAGGAATTTGATAATTCCCTCCCCTTCCTGCATTCAGTTCATCAAAGGCCCTTCTGGACAGAAGGGTAGCTTGAGATACCGTGTCCACCAGCGCTGAAATCGTACCCTGCCCCTGTACTTGTACCGGGGCATAATATCTTCCCTCCTTCTCCTCAAGGGGGCACAGATAATGCACATTTTCGGACAACTGGCGGGCTAACTTTCTGGTTTTGGACATCGCTAGCGAAGAGATTTGGGCAGAATTCTGTGGAGAGCCTTGGGAATCTGAAAGAAAAAGTTGGCAACTGGAGATCAGAGCCATTGTGGGTTCTGGGCCGCCCCCCCCTTTTTGGAGGCAGTCCTCAGGATGGGTTTGAACCAGGGGATTTTGGTATTGTGGGTTCTGGGATGAGATGATGGGCGGCGGTAGCTCAGTCTCCATATCTCCCCAGTCTGGATTTGCATCCCTAGGGACCCATTTTTCTTTGGGAGGAGTTCCCCCCTCTCTGAAGGAGAAGATCCTTTTCCCAGGATCCTCTGAGGATCCCTCTCCCTCAAATTGGAAGATCTGTACCTCCTCCTCAAACTGAGTCTGTTTGGGTCTTTTGTTTCTCCTACCACCCCTCTGCTCCTTAGGAGGCAGACTTTCAGGGGCAGGAGATTTTGTTTCTGGTTCCTGGGTTTCCAGGGGCTGTTTACAAGTGAGGAAGGAAGCTTTCTCCAAGGCTTTACACCCCCCTTCCCCTTGTGCCTCCTCCCTGGGAACCGGTGAGTGATCGGGGTGCTGCCCCCGTCATTGTTCTGGAGCATCAGGTCCAGAGTTGGGTGCGTTCTGCGCCTGCACGCCCATCTGAGGGTTCTGCTGAGCCCTCAGTATGTGACCCAGATCCCGCGCCATGTTTTGAACCTGGCGCTCTAACTGGGAAACCCGCTCAGGCTGATACGGGGACCTGTTTTCTCCCCTGGGCTGATCCCGGGAAGGGTAGCTGTCCCTCCTCTGGTAATACCCCGGGTTGGGAAGATTTGGGTACCCCTCCACCCTTGGCCTCCCCTCTCCCGGATTCAGTGGTCTGGGCTCAGGGAATTGGGGAAAGAAGGATGGATGGTTTTGGGGCTGAAAGTCGGGTGGATATCTGGGGAAAAAGTTCTGCCCAGGGTTTGGTAAATTTCTGCCCTCCTGTGGAAAGTTTGGAGGGAAGTTCCCTGGGTTCGGTGCTCGGTTGGATCCCCCCCCTTGGGCTGGGGGAGTCCGCACATAACCCAGGATTGGACTGTTACCTTTGTAGCGAGGACTTACATAGTCAGGAGAGCGAGGGACCCCATTGGGGGGACTACCTCTTTCACTCCCTGCCTGTGACTGTCCCGAGGGATTTCTGGGTTTAGGATTATTAGGTGCAGGTAGGTTTTTAGGCCCCCCCATCTCCAAATCCAAAACGGGGGTGACCTTTACCTCTGCCACCTTGGCAGCAGCAGGGGTGCTGTTGGCTTTGGGGTTTTTCTGGGCATTACTTTTTGCTATCTACCGGTTTCTGCACCTCATAGATCCGGGTAGCCTGTTCAATGACCCAGTCTAAAGATCTTTTCTCGTGAAAATCCATCACGAGCTGGGTCATTATGTATTTGGGCGAGGCATGAAAAAATGTATTAATGAATTCTCTACTGTCTGTGCGCACCCTTCTGGTGGTCTGCGCAAAAGCACGTTTCAGTTCTTGCACAAATTCTTGTGGGGCCTGATCCTCCCCACATTGCAAATTGTAGGCTGCCTTGTGAGCCTCTTGAGGATTTCTGTGAACAGAAAAATGTTTCAAGATGGCCGCCTTATAGGTGGACCATCTTAAATGATTTTGGTCCTCCAGCCCCGCAAAGAAACTGGAGTATTCCGGGGAGAAGGTCCACTTTACATATTGAATACAGCTTTGGCTGTCCTTCAAATGGAAAGTCTCCATCATTTGCTCAAACAACTCTAAGTGCTCCCAAACAGAATACTTAGCGTTCTTATGGTAAGGCTTGATGACGCTCCTGATCGCCTTAATCTGCTTTAAGGGGTCCTTAAGCAAGGCCCTTTTTGCCTTACTGGCCCTTTTGGTTCGGGTAACCCTGGTCCATTCATCTTCTGACTCAGAGGCACTGCTCCCAGAGGTTCCCGTCAGATCTTCCAGGTTTTCCCGGATTCTGCGAGCCTGGGAATGGCTGGCAGAATGTGGGGACCTGGTCTCCTGTTTCCTGTGGTGCTCAGAGGAGTCTTCAGATCCCTCCTTGCGGCCAGGATTTGCTGGGTACCCCCCCACTGACCTAACTGGGCAGAGGTTTTCAGAATGCCCTTAATGGGCCTACTCTCCTGGGGTTCCCCACTAAATTGCACTGTGCTTGGGTGCCCATACCCGGATGCCCGCCCCTCCATACCTGGGTGGTACTGGCATATGAGCCCCATACTTCTGGCTGGATAGTAGTCTGCCATCCCTGTGGCCCAGTGCTCATGTGCGCCAGGGAACATGGGGGTGGCAGAGTCCAGGGACTGAGAGGTATGAGGGCCTCTGGTACTAGGGCTCCTGAGGTTATGCTCCGGAGCTTCCCTTTCCCAGCGAACCTCATCTCTATCCGCCCCTGCTCCCTGTTGCAATACAAGAGCCTGCATTTGTGCCTTCAGTTCCTCAGTTAAGGCCTTACTAGACTCTATCAGTCTCTCCTGCATCGCTACCTGTTGCTGGAGCCTATCATTGTGCTGGCAGAGAGCCTCATTCTCTCTCTGTGTTTCCTGATTGGTCCTGGAGCACTGGGCCAGTCTTTGCTGCAGGAGGGTTACCTCCTGAGCTGTGTCCCTATTGGCCTGTTCCTTTCTTGCCAGAGCATCCTCCAACCTCCTGGTGTGCTCTAGCAAGTCCTGGTGTTCTTTTTGGAGGTCACCTAGTCCCTGATGGGTCAGGTGATTTTCTTCCATTTTTCTTCTTAAGTGGCAGACTTCCTGGCCTAAGGTGTCCCTTTCCTGACTAAGAGCCTGCATTTGTGCCGCCAGGTCGTCCCTCTGCCTTTGAAAGGCACCAGCTTTCTGGCGTTCTTCATCAAACTCTGCCTGGGTATCCAGGTCTTTCAAAATCAGCTTGTTGCTCTCTGCCTTCACTCTATCTAGATGACTTTGCAGGGTGGCTACCTGCTCCGTGCATGCCCTGTTAAAGTCTAATTGTTGCTCCAGCTTTTTCTGGCTCTGCAGTAAGGAGTCCAAACTGTCTTGGTGCTCCTTCTGCAGGGCCAGAAATCTAGTATCCTGGTCAGCCTTTTCCTGTTGCAGTATATCCATGTCCTCTTTTATTATAATGATATACTGCCTACTATCATTTTCTGACTCCTGGCTCCTCTGCAGCCTCTGCTCAGAAGAGTCCAGATCAGATTGGGCCTTCTGTAATGCCAGCAGTTGCCTACTCGCCAAATCTTGGCCTTCAGCACATTTGTCCTGCATGGCTCCCATATGTAAATATAAATATGCCGTTACCCTGGCAATCTTGTTGTGCTCATCCTTGGCCTTAGAGGACATATATAGTTCACTCAGGGCCACATGTAAGGGACCCTGGTCTCTCCATATATCTGACCCTGTTTCCGTGATCTGGGGTGTGATGGCCTGCAACCAGACTGTTTGGTCCTGGTGAGTCCACTCACCTCTCACAAAAAACTTATGTAAGAAGTGCTCTCTGGCTATTTTCATGTCTACTAAGGTTGTCATTCTAGAGATTGGTCTCTGTCCTGACTTACAGAAGTTTGTATTTTATTTTTGCAAAACAGACCTTTTCCTAAGAGCGTTCCTTTGAGGAGTGCTTTACAGCGTAACACAGCGTGGTGATCCAACCGGATATGTGTATCTGGTCAGCTGGCATGCTGTATTAATCTGCACAAATGGTAGATCTAACCCAAACGTCCGGCACGAGCCCCCAATTTGTAAGAGGATTCAATTCAACACTACAGCTAAGTCAACGCCTAGTCTATAATACTGAATGAAAACCCTTATTGATATATCTTTATGTCCAGTTCATGCGTTCTGGATGACTACCTCTATATAACACCCCTCTCTTGGAATCCTCCTGACCCCACTGAGCCAAGAAGTAGTTCTGTTTTTGCAAGTTAAAAGGTTTATTTGATAATTTAAACAATAGATATATATATCACACTTTAGAATAAATTAATAATTGAATATCACACTTAATCTGATCAGTAATCAATAATGGATAGTCTGGCACTAGCACACTTCTTTATAATCAATGATGAGTGGTTATAGGATGGATAAGATAGCACAATACTTTTATGGTTTCAAATGGATGCAATGTGGAATGAAATGCAGTACAGAAAATAACTTGATAGGATTTCAGCAAAAGACAATGTAATCACTTTCTTGGACAATTCACCCCCCCTTTTATGCAATGCAAGGAAATGGAAGGAAGGCACACAGTTCTCAGAAATGCAATCAAATGTGATTCAGTTCACCCCAGCAAGCTTAGACTACAGATCGGAGTTTTAAACACAGGCCCAAAATGCTTTTACATGTGCTGGCAATGAAGTGAAAAATATGCTAAAATGCTTTTAATTCCCCCTAGAGGTTCAGGTTGATGATTAGTTGGTTTAAATTAGTTCAGGCTTACTTTAGCAATATTCTAGGAATGATTGGCAGGTTAAACAAATGTTTTCTTTAACGGAAGGCAAGCAGCAGCAGATTTTTACACGTGGAGGAATTTGCAAATCACGGCAAATTTTTCCGAGTGCGCCGGGTGCGATTACAGCGGAACTACAAGGACTAGCAATATTGTTTTGGGCTCAGCTTCCGGATGAAAGTTACTGCAAGTCTCTAGGACAAACGGTCGCGGAGATATGAGCGATATGGTAAAGGTCGTTTTTCAGATTTGAAATTTTAAAGTTAAAAAGACAAGTGACAGCTAGCAACTGGAAAATGACAGGTGACAGTTAGGAGGCAGTTCTACTTAGATTAAAATAGATTGAATTATATTATTTTAACTAAGAGATTAGTTCTACACAGTTTTGCTATGTACTCACAATATATTTAGAAATAGAATGGGCCTCGCCACGGATCTGGTCAGGTTTTAGACTGCACTCTGGTCTGGTCAATGCACTTCACAGTGATCTGGGTCAGCTCTCTGGTTCTGCTAACAGCGGTCTGGGTCAGCTCTACTCTGCTGGTCTGGTCTGGGTCTCTGAAGGTGGATAGATTGAAGTCTCTATGTTAGCTCTCTGGAGGTTGATGGAGGCAAAGTATGGATTTTCCGGCAGAGCGTCCCGCAGCAGATGGAAATGAATGTCCCTATCTGTCCTGTCTGTCTGCTTTTATCTGTTTTTAAAATGGGTGTGTGTTCAGCATCACTAGACCCTACCCCTCTCCATTTGTCATTGGCCCAATTCTCCCCTCTCCCATGATTGGGAAAGGAACTGTGAGTCAGAGTGATGCTGTAGGTTTTATGGGTCAGAGGATCCTCCCCTGTCAAATTGCACACAATCTATATTTGATAAAAAAAAACATATTTGCACAGGTACACATTTGTTTAAAATTACACGCACCCATCACATATCACAGGAGGTATACCCTGTCCAAATCTGCTCTTCCTGGGGGCTTGCATTCAGAAATGGCAACATTTGCACTTTTTAACTGATTTTGCAATTTCGGACATTAACCCAAATTTACACACATGTGCGCAAGGAGTATGGACATTAGTTGATGAAGTGTCAGATTTTTCACATGCACACATTTTGAGTAATATCCTCTTTTCCGCTAAAACCCCCCTGAACATACCACCGGGTCCTAACACGTCTTAAAATGTGGGCAGAAAAATCACAAGAATTATGGTATCATTTAAATAATTTTCACAAGTCCGTACTATGAGTTATTCATCTTTTTAGAGTTATGTTCTGGCCCCAAAGGGGTGTGGTTTTTTCAGGTCACATGGTACAGAAACCAGTCTTTCCAGTTTCTGCCAAGCTCAGAGACCCTGCCCCTCCCAGATTCTGCCAAGAGGAAGCTGTTTTACGACATCTGCAATAAACCATCTGCCTGGGTGAAGGGGGTTGCATTGTTCAGAGCTCCTGTATTCTGTGGGGGCTCCCCTTAATTCAATTATCAGAGAGATGGCATATCCTTAGTGTGGCCAGCAGGAAACAGCCAGGCCTGGGAAGTTACTTGTGAATCAAGTTTCACTCCTGATGGGGGTAGTTGCCAGGCAAAATTGGAATCTCTTTAAGCCAGTTTTTAGCTACATGTCATTTCTGTTCCCCAGTTTTCTGCATTCAAATAACTAACACATTTTTTACATATGCAGCTAGAATGCTGATTCTAAGTTTAAAACTATGACATTTAAACAATTGCAGCCTATGTGACACTCAAAAGTAGGTCACTCATTTCTTTTAAACATTTAGATTTTTAGTGTCTTTCGGTCCAAATTTACTTAAACTGCTGAAATCCACAGCTCAGGCAGTCTTGTTATAAACCTTCAAGTCACTTCAGAATATAACTTTACATTGTATCCACCTCTCAGTAAGTCTTTCTTTGGCATGATTTGGGTTCATTTATTCAGTTTTCTACATAGTCTGGTGGTTTTAAAATGCCGGCTTTCTGATAGTGGTGTGTACTGGTACTGCACCCATTTTTGGGATTTAAGAAATGAATTCCCCACAATTCTAGGTTGCTTTTGGCAATCAGCATTGCCATTCCCAATGGTTTCAGACTACTGTGTGGGTAGTCCAATGGTGGTTTTAGGCAGTGCCCTTCTGTGCCCATAACATCGGCAACAATGAGCGGCAGCCTATTCTTCATGCATTTCCCTGTACATTTTCTGGGAAACTCTGGCCATCATGATGTTTTCCATGTCAGTACTGCACAGTTTTGAGGTAGGGCTCGGATGCATGGGTAAATACATCCCACAGAGCATGTTCCTTAACATTGAGTTAAGTTTGAAAATTTCAAATCTTTTATGTATGTTTCCGATGCAGATCTGCCCATCGACTCAGAATGACCTCACTGTTCATACATTTAAAAAAAATGCATAAAGGTTAAGGTGCTAGGCACAAAAGTGGATTTTTATGAAAAGTTATGCCAGAGAGTGAGAGCGAAAATGAATACCCTACACCACTAACCTTATGAATATTACTATCTTTGGCCTATAATTTAAGACAAAAAGGAGACAAAGTGTGTTAGAGCAAGAGAGAGGTTCCGCTGGATTCAAAGTCCAAAGTGCTAACCATTACACCATGGAACCCTTGTTGAGCAGAGCTTTATAAGGGCAATGAGAATATAGGGCACAGTCAAGATTTTTACTGACCTATAGTAACCGTTTACTGATATTATATCGAAGCAGCACTGTTGCTGTTGGATGCTGTGCAATCGCAAAGTATTGGCTTCATGCCTCATTTGGATCAAATTCTTCCTCTGGAGTCTAATGATATAGGAATATTACATATTTTCTCTGATGTGCTCTGTTTTGCCAGAATGAAGTGCATCATGCTACTGAATATGTGGGTTCCATGGTGTAATGGTTAGCACTCTGGACTCTGAATCCAGCGATCCGAGTTCAAATCTCGGTGGGACGTTGGGGCTCCTTCTCTTTTAGAGTTGCCTTTCATTTGCAGATAGATATAACAGCAATAGCTTTGCTTTACAGCCCATTTTGATGGCAGTCTTCTTTGACCAAAGAATATTAATAGTTTCTGGGGATGACTCTCTTTTGCCACAAAGAAACTGCCCACTCTCATATCTCCAAAGCTCCAAGGTATAATGGCTATTAAACTGGCTTTTGATCTCAGTGATTTGCATTGAAAGCCCAGGAGGCCCCTAAAATCAGTTGAATTGTTTCCTGATAATTTAGAGTTTATTTCTTCTTTCGAGAAAGGTGTGATCCAAATAAAGTAAGTACATTTAAACAAGGGCACTTGATCAGTAAATGCACTACTTTCTAGAACTCATAACTCTTGTAAGTTATACAAAGTTTGCTCTCCATACAGTTTGTCAGCTCAAAGAATTACATTTTTTACACATTTAATAAGACCATCAAATTGCTTGAAACATAGGAATGATTGTGAAAGTGAATATGATTCACCAAAATAATTGTATAACATTTTTTAATGTTAATAAAATAGGGCTTTTTCCAATCTTTTCACATCAATGTTGTTTCTGCATGATCCAGTGAGCAGAGAATCTACTGCACATAGTCTGTAGATTTTTCTTTTCATAGAGTTAAGGTTGGACATTATTCATCTGTGGAAAATGTTTCTGAGAGATATCTGGGTGCCCACTCTGATTGACCTTAGGGATTGTACATTAACGATATGTAGTTGCATCACTGTATTGGTATCAGGCACCAAAGTGCATTTAAATGTAATTTCGTGCAGAGAGAGAGAGAGTGTGAAAACGGCTACCTGAGTCGACTGAACTTCTGAATATTAACTCTGTTGAATTGTAATTTGAGAAATTAGAAAATGGAGTGTAAGAGCAAGATAATGGTTCCACCGAGACTTGAACTCGGATAGTTGGATTCAAAGTCCAAAGTGCTAACCGTTACACCATGGAACCTTTGCGAGATGCAGCTGAGAGCATTGAATCAGAAATGGCAATATAGAGCACATTTACAATTTTTACAGATTCATAGTCCCAATTGACTGATATCATACAAACACAGCGATGTTGTCGATTGACGTTGTGCTATAGCAATCTCTGTGCTTTATAGATCATGTAGATCAAATTCTTCCTCTTGAGGCATATGATTAAGCAATATTAAATATTGTTTCTGACTGCCTCTGTTTTGGCATAATGAAATTCAGCATTTGCGTAAGTATTTAGGTTCCATGGTCTAATGGTTAGTAGGCTGGACTCTGAATTTAGTAATCCGACATGTTATAGCTATATTTTGTTTTCCTTTGGGTGTATTGTCATTTTATGCACATAGATTTCCTAGCAGTGGCTGTGATGAATAGTTCAATTTGATAGCAGCTTTCTTTTGAGAATTTGAAAAAAAAAGAATTAAATAGTCTCTCTGGATGACTCTGCTTTGATTTCTATGTGCTCATTCCTTTTGCGTTTCAGAGGGATTGACCAACATATACAACAGTGCTTGGAAGACCTCTTCCTCCCTCATGGCATGTAAAGCTAACCTCTCTCCTACCTTGTGTTTTTTTACTTTTTAACTTCCCCTTCCGAGTCATGATCATGTAACTGAATTTACATTTTTAGATTTTAACTGCAGTAGTTGCTTGTTTTTCATTTTTATTTTTTGTGTACGCATACATCCCTTTTTGTGGGGAGGGGGGAGTGATGTCTGTTTACTTAAATTAGCTAATATAGGTCATTTTATGTCCGCTTACAATATGTGTCAGGATTTTTTATGTCGTTTCCAATCAATGTCTAATATCAAGTGGTTTGCAGCAGTCATACAAAGGCACGTAACACCCCCAAAACACCTACATAAGTTAGAAATACTCCGGAAGAGTACTCAGTTTATGAAAAGGCGGTGAATCCCAAATAGAACTGTAAATGTAATCTAGCAAGCAGACCGTGCACCCCTGTTTGGAACTATGACCTGTGTGTTGCCCTCTATTAACAGAACAATGTAACTGCAGCCCATGTCACATAAAATAGAAAGTAGAGATTATGCAAATTAACTCCCAGTAGAGCCTGGTGTCACCCCAAAAGGTGTCATGCTTTTCACACCAAGAAACATCCACACATAGATCCCTGCAAACCTCAAAAACGTACAGGAAACCCTGTCCAGCGCTTTGCTCCCAGAGGAGATAAGGTTGAAAAACCACCCTATGTTAAAAGTGTCCATAATCCATGCCAGCTGCCCTGTCTATAGAACCTGGCCGGTTGTGGCCGTTCGGGGCCTAGGGGCATGAGTGGAAGGGTTTAACCTGCCTGGGTTCTTGGGCATGGTTTCATCATGCCTCAGTTTACAATGGCACTCTGCCGCTTTCTCAGGCTTTAAAGAAGCTTGACTCCAGCAGAGCAAAAGATCTGATTATTTCCTTACATGTTTTGTACGTAAGAATGCGGATGGTGCTCTGAGCCTCCTATGGTGGTTATTAAGCATGGTATACATACCATAGCATGTAACTGTGCCTACAAATGGAACATTTTGTTCATTTATTAGGGAGTTGTGAAAATGGCAAAATCAAATTGCCATTACTGACACAGACCAGCTGCCGCTGTCCAGACATTCCGTCGAAAGACATTTGGTCGACGTAATTTGGTCGAAAGCCAAATGGTCAATTTTTTTATTTATTTTTATATATATGTTTTAGGTTGTAGTGTAGGGAAAAAAAGGGTTTTTTAGAAAAAAAGGGGGTTGGGGGGACCCCCCCCCAAACCTCCCCCCCAAAAAAAAAAAAAAAGTGAAAATAAAAAACAAAAACAATTCGACCATTTGGTTTTCGACCAAATGGTTTTGACCAAATGTCCTGTCGACAAATTTTTTTCGACGAAATGTCTGGCAACCCAGCTGCCGACTGTTGCTATTGACAGGAGTTCCAGGTGAATAAACTGAGGAGATCACCAGTTCAATTACCTGTGAACGCATTTTGAAGCTCATTCACAACCAGTTCATGCCCGTTCTCTCCATTTTGGCTTTCTGGCTGGCCGAGGGGTCTTTCAGTAATGTTCTTTGCTAACCATTACACCATGGGCCCCTTGCTGGTGCAACCTGACAGAGTTGTAACAGAAATGAGAATCGAGATCTCATGCATCATTTTAACAAACTCATATTCCTAGCCCACGGATATTATGCAAATGTGGAACTGTTTAGTTGGTTGTTGCGCAATAGCAAACTCTTTGCTTTACAGCTCATTTGGATAGGATTTTTCCTCTGGAGGCATAAGATAAAAGAATATTGCATACATTCTCTAAAAGGCTCTTTTTTTGCTGCAATGACGTTCATCATGTCACTAAGTATGTAGGTTCCATGGTGTAATGGTTAGCACTCTGGACTCTGAATCCAGCGATCTGAGTTCAAATCTCGGTGGGACCTTGGGAATTACTGTGTTTGTTTTACTCTCAGTGTCTTCTTTTAATAGCAATGACACTGCTGTGTCGCCCACTTTCATAGCATTATTCCCTGGGTGCATTTGAAAAAAGAAAGATTTTCCATGGATGACGCTCTTTAGCCACAATGAAACCCACCACTTTCTGTGGTGTGAAAGACCCATGGTGTAATGGTAGCACCCTGGAGGTTGAACCCAATAATTTGCATTCAAATATCTGTAAGAGCTTACCATCAGTCGAACCTTTCCCTTATCGTTTATTGTGGATGTCTTCTTTGAAGAAAGGTATGATCCAACTAAAGTAAGTACATTCACGAATGGGCCCTTGGTCGGTACAAACAGTATTTATACACCTCAGGCCTTTTGTGAATTAAGAAAAGTGTGTTCTTCGTTCTATTTTTCATCTCAAACTGATACCTTCATTTTACAAACATGGAAAGACTGTTAAGACGCTTGATTAATATCATTGATTCTGAATATGGTCGCTTTTCATAGGATTAACCCTTTAACAATTTTGAAAGAGAATGGCGATACAATAGAGCTGCTTTTCCCAAAATGATATTATTAATGTTGTTGCTGCATCTTCAAGTAAAAAGAGAATCCATTGGGTCACAGATTGAGCATGTTTCTTAACATTGAGTTAAGTTTGAAAATTTCAAATCTTTTATGTATGTTTCCGATGCAGATCTGCCCATCGACTCAGAATGACCTCACTGTTCATACATTTAAAAAAAATGCATAAAGGTTAAGGTGCTAGGCACAAAAGTGGATTTTTATGAAAAGTTATGCCAGAGAGTGAGAGCGAAAATGAATACCCTACACCACTAACCTTATGAATATTACTATCTTTGGCCTATAATTTAAGACAAAAAGGAGACAAAGTGTGTTAGAGCAAGAGAGAGGTTCCGTTCGCTGGATTCAAAGTCCAAAGTGCTAACCATTACACCATGGAACCCTTGTTGAGCAGAGCTTCATAAGGGCAATGAGAATATAGGGCACAGTCAAGATTTTTACCTACCTATAGTAACCGTTTACTGATATTATATCGAAGCAGCACTGTTGCTGTTGGATGCTGTGCAATCGCAAAGTATTGGCTTCATGCCTCATTTGGATCAAATTCTTCCTCTGGAGTCTAATGATATAGGAATATTACATATTTTCTCTGATGTGCTCTGTTTTGCCAGAATGAAGTGCATCATGCTACTGAATATGTGGGTTCCATGGTGTAATGGTTAGCACTCTGAATCCAGCGATCCGAGTTCAAATCTCGGTGGGACCTTGGGGCTGCTTCTCTTTTAGAGTTGCCTTTAATTTGCAGATAGATATAACAGCAATAGCTTTGCTTTACAGCCCATTTTGATGGCAGTCTTCTTTGACCAAAGAATATTAATAGTTTCTGGGGATGACTCTCTTTTGCCACAAAGAACCTGCCCACTCTCATATCTCCAAAGCTCCACGGTATAATGGCTATTAAACTGGCTTTTGATCTCAGCGATTTGCATTGAAAGCCCAGGAGGCCCCTAAAATCAGTTGAATTGTTTCCTGATAATTTAGAGTTTATTTCTTCTTTCGAGAAAGGTGTGATCCAAATAAAATATGTACATTTAAACAAGGGCACTTGATCAGTAAATGCACTACTTTCTAGAACTCATAACTCTTGTAAGTTATAAAAAGTTTGCTCTCCATACAGTTTGTCAGCTCAAAGAATTACATTTTTTACACATTTAATAAGACCATCAAATTGCTTGAAACATAGGAATGATTGTGAAAGTGAATATGATTCACCAAAATAATTGTATAACATTTTTTAATGTTAATAAAATAGGGCTTTTTCCAATCTTTTCACATCAATGTTGTTTCTGCATGTTCCAGTGAGCAGAGAATCTACTGCACATAGTGTGTACATTTTTCTTTTCATAGAGTTAAGGTTGGACATTATTCATCTGTGGAAAATGTTTCTGAGAGATATCTGGGTGCCCACTCTGATTGACCTTAGGGATTGTACATTAACGATATGTAGTTGCATCACTGTATTGGTATCAGGCACCAAAGTGCATTTAAATGTAATGTCGTGCAGAGAGAGAGAGAGTGTGAAAACGGCTACCTGAGTCGACTGAACTTCTGAATATTAACTCTGTTGAATTGTAATTTGAGAAATTAGAAAATGGAGTGTAAGAGCAAGATAATGGTTCGGATCGTTGGATTCAAAGTCCAAAGTGCTAACCATTACACCATGGAACCCTTGCACGATGCACCTGAGAGCGTTGAATCAGAAATGGCAATATAGAGCACATTTACATTTTTTACAGATTCATAGTCCCAATTGACTAATATCATACGAACACAGCGATGTTGTCGATTGACTTTGTGCTATATCAATCTCTGTGCTTTATAGATCATGTAGATCAAATTCTTCCTCTTGAGGCATATGATTAAGCAATATTAAATATTGTTTCTGACTGCCTCTGTTTTGGCATAATGAAGTTCAGCATTTGCGTAAGGATTTAGGTTCCATGGTCTAATGGTTAGTAGGCTGGACTCTGAATTTAGTAATCCGACATGTTATAGCTATATTTTGTTTTCCTTTGGGTGTATTGTCATTTTATGCACATAGATTTCCTAGCAGTGGCTGTGATGAATAGTTCAATTTGATAGCAGCTTCCTTTTGAGAATTTGAAAAAAAAAAAAATTAAATAGTCTCTCTGGATGACTCTGCTTTGATTTCTATGTGCACATTCCTTTTGCGTTTCAGAGGGATTGACCAACATACACAACAGTGCTTGGAAGACCTCTTCCTCCCTCATGGCATGTAAAGCTAACCTCTCTCCTACCTTGTGTTTTTTTACTTTTTCACTTCCCCTTCCGAGTCATGATCATGTAACTGAATTTACATTTTTAGATTTTAACTGAAGTAGTTGCTTGTTTTTCATTTTTATTTTTTGTGTACGCATACATCCCTTTTTGTGGGGAGGGGGGAGTGATGTCTGTTTACTTATATTAGCTAATATAGGTCATTTTATGTCCGCTTACAATG
The DNA here is from genome assembly GCF_040938575.1 of Ambystoma mexicanum. Classification (NCBI taxonomy): domain Eukaryota; kingdom Metazoa; phylum Chordata; class Amphibia; order Caudata; family Ambystomatidae; genus Ambystoma; species Ambystoma mexicanum. The sequence goes on along the minus strand of NC_090930.1, from coordinate 740,106,582 downwards.
TGTGTCAGGATTTTTTATGTCGTTTCCAATCAATGTCTAATATCAAGTGGTTTGCAGCAGTCATACAAAGGCACGTAACACCCCCAAAACACCTACATAAACTAGAAATACTCCGGAAGAGTACTCAGTTTATGAAAAGGCGGTGAATCCCAAATAGAACTGTAAATGTAAGCTAGCAAGCAGACCGTGCACCCCTGTTTGGAACTATGACCTGTGTGTTGCCCTCTATTAACAGAACAATGTAACTGCAGCCCATGTCACATAAAATAGAAAGTAGAGATTATGCAAATTAACTCCCAGAAGAGCCTGGTGTCACCCCAAAAGGTGTCATGCTTTTCACACCAAGAAACATCCACACATAGATCCCTGCAAACCTCAAAAACGTACAGGAAACCCTGTCCAGCGCTTTGCTCCCAGAGGAGATAAGGTTGAAAAACCACCCTATGTTAAAAGTGTCCATAATCCATGCCAGCTGCCCTGTCTATAGAACCTGGCCGGTCGTGGACGTTCGGGGCCTAGGGGCATGAGTGGAAGGGTTTCATCATGCCTCAGTTTACAATGGCACTCTGCTGCTTTGTCAGGCTTTAAAGAAGCCTGACTCCAGCAGAGCAAAAGATCTGATTATTTCCTTACATGTTTTGTACGTAAGAATGCGGATGGTGCTCTGAGCCTCCTATGGTGGTTATTAAGCATGATATACATACCATAGCATGTAACTGTGCCTACAAATGGAACATTTAGTTCATTTATTAGGGAGTTGTGAAAATGGCAAAATCAAATTGCCATTACTGACACAGACCAGCTGCCGCTGTCCGGACATTTCGTCGAAAGACATTTCGTCGAAAGACATTTGGTCGACGTAATTTGGTCGAAAGCCAAATGGTCGATTTTTTTATTTATTTTTATATATATTTTTTAGGTTGTAGTTTAGGGAAAAAAAGGGGTTTTTAGAAAAAAAGGGGGTTGGGGGGACCCCCCCAAACCCCCCCCCAAAAAAAAAAAAAGTGAAAATAAAAAACAAAAACAATTCGACCATTTGGTTTTCGACCAAATGGTTTCGACCAAATGTCCTGTCGACAAATTTTTTTCGACGAAATGTCTGGCAACCCAGCTGCAGACTCTTGCTATTGACAGGAGTTCCAGGTGAATAAACTGAGGAGATCACCAGTTCAATTACCTGTGAACGCATTTTGAAGCTCATTCACAACCAGTTCATGCCCGTTCTCTCCATTTTGGCTTTCTGGCTGGCCGAGGGGCCCTTCAGTAATGTTCTTTGCTAACCATTACACCATGGGCCCCTTGCTGGTGCAACCTGACAGAGTTGTAACAGAAATGAGAATCGAGATCTCATGCATCATTTTAACAAACTCATATTCCTAGCCCACGGATATTATGCAAATGTGGAACTGTTTAGTTGGTTGTTGCGCAATAGCAAACTCTTTGCTTTACAGCTCATTTGGATAGGATTCTTCCTCTGGAGGCATAAGATAAAAGAATATTGCATACATTCTCTAAAAGGCTCTTTTTTTGCTGCAATGACGTTCATCATGTCACTAAGTATGTAAGTTCCATGGTGTAATGGTTAGCACTCTGGACTCTGAATCCAGCGATCCGAGTTCAAATCTCGGTGGGACCTTGGGAATTACTGTGTTTGTTTTCCTCTCAGTGTCTTGTTTTAATAGCAATGACTCTGTATTGTCGCCCACTTTCATAGCATTATTCCCTGGGTGCATTTGAAAAAAGAAAGATTTTCCATGGATGACGCTCTTTAGCCACAATGAAACCCACCACTTTCTGTGGTGTGAAAGACCCATGGTGTAATGGTAGCACCCTGCAGGTTGAATCCAATAATTTGCATTCAAATCTCTGTAAGAGCTTACCATCAGTCGAACCTTTCCCTTATCGTTTATTGTGGATGTCTTCTTTGAAGAAAGGTATGATCCAACTAAAGTAATTACATTCACGAATGGGCCCTTGGTCGGTACAAACAGTATTTATACACCTCAGGCCTTTTGTGAATTAAGAAAAGTGTGTTCTTCGTTCTATTTTTCATCTCAAACTGATACCTTCATTTTACAAACATGTAAAGACTGTTAAGACGCTTGATCAATATCATTGATTCTGAATGTGGTCGCTTTTCATAGGATTAACCCTTTAACAATTTTGAAAGAGAATGGCGATACAATAGAGCTGCTTTTCCCAAAATGGTATTATTAATGTTGTTGCTGCATCTTCAAGTAAAAAGAGAATCCATTGGGTCACAGATTGAGCATGTTTCTTAACATTGAGTTAAGTTTGAAAATTTCAAATCTTTTATGTATGTTTCCGATGCAGATCTGCCCATCGACTCAGAATGACCTCACTGTTCATACATTTTAAAAAAATGCATAAAGGTTAAGGTGCTAGGCACAAAAGTGGATTTTTATGAAAAGTTATGCCATAGAGTGAGAGCGAAAATGAATACCCTACACCACTAACCTTATGAATATTACTATCTTTGTCCTATAATTTAAGACAAAAAGGAGACAAAGTGTGTTAGAGCAAGAGAGAGGTTCCACCGAAACTTGAACTCGGATCGCTGGATTCAAAGTCCAAAGTGTTAACCATTACACCATGGAACCCTTGTTAAGCAGAGCTTCATAAGGGCAATGAGAATATAGGGCACAGTCAAGATTTTTACTGACCTATAGTAACCGTTTACTGATATTATATCGAAGCAGCACTGTTGCTGTTGGATGCTGTGCAATCGCAAAGTATTGGCTTCATGCCTCATTTGGATCAAATTCTTCCTCTGGAGTCTAATGATATAGGAATATTACATATTTTCTCTGATGTGCTCTGTTTTGCTAGAATGAAGTGCATCATGCTCCTGAATATGTAGGTTCCATGGTGTAATGGTTAGCACTCTGGACTCTGAATCCAGCGATCCGGTGGGACGTTGGGGCTGCTTCTCTTTTAGAGTTGCCTTTCATTTGCAGATAGATATAACAGCAATAGCTTTGCTTTACAGCCCACTTTGATGGCAGTCTTCTTTGACCAAAGAATATCAATAGTTTCTGGGGATGACTCTCTTTTGCCACAAAGAAACTGCCCACTCTCATATCTCCAAAGCTCCAAGGTATAATGGCTATTAAACTGGCTTTTGATCTCAGCGATTTGCATTGAAAGCCCAGGAGGCCCCTAAAATCAGTTGAATTGCTTCCTGATAATTTAGAGTTTATTTCTTCTTTCGAGAAAGGTGTGATCCAAATAAAGTAAGTACATTTAAACAAGGGCACTTGATCAGTAAATGCACTACTTTCTAGAACTCATAACTCTTGTAAGTTATAAAAAGTTTGCTCTCCATACAGTTTGTCAGCTCAAAGAATTACATTTTTTACACATTTAATAAGACCATCAAATTGCTTGAAACATAGGAATGATTGTGAAAGTGAATATGATTCACCAAAATAATTGTATAACATTTTTTAATGTTAATAAAATAGGGCTTTTTCCAATCTTTTCACATCAATGTTGTTTCTGCATGTTCCAGTGAGCAGAGAATCTACTGCACATAGTGTGTACATTTTTCTTTTCATAGAGTTAAGGTTGGACATTATTCATCTGTGGTCAATGTTTCTGAGAGATATCTGGGTGCCCACTCTGATTGACCTTAGGGATTGTACATTAACGATATGTAGTTGCATCACTGTATTGGTACCAGGCACCAAAGTGCATTTAAATGTAATGTCGTGCAGAGAGAGAGAGAGTGTGAAAACGGCTACCTGAGTCGACTGAACTTCTGAATATTAACTCTGTTGAATTGTAATTTGAGAAATTAGAAAATGGAGTGTAAGAGCAAGATAATGGTTCCACTGAGACTTGAACTCGGATCGTTGGATTCAAAGTCCAAAGTGCTAACCATTACATCATGGAACCCTTGCGAGATGCACCTGAGAGCGTTGAATCAGAAATGGCAATATAGAGCACATTTACATTTTTTACAGATTCATAGTCCCAATTGACTGATATCATACATACACAGCGATGTTGTCGATTGACGTTGTGCTATATCAATCTCTGTGCTTTATAGATCATGTAGATCAAATTCTTCCTCTTGAGGCATATGATTAAGCAATATTAAATATTGTTTCTGACTGCCTCTGTTTTGGCATAATGAAGTTCAGCATTTGCGTAAGTATTTAGGTTCCATGGTCTAATGGTTAGTAGGCTGGACTCTGAATTTAGTAATCCGACATGTTATAGCTATATTTTGTTTTCCTTTGGGTGTATTGTCATTTTATGCACATAGATTTCCTAGCAGTGGCTGTGATGAATAGTTCAATTTGATAGCAGCTTCCTTTTGAGAATTTGAAAAAAAAAGAATTAAATAGTCTCTCTGGATGACTCTGCTTTGATTTCTATGTGCACATTCCTTTTGCGTTTCAGAGGGATTGACCAACATACACAACAGTGCTTGGAAGACCTCTTCCTCCCTCATGGCATGTAAAGCTAACCTCTCTCCTACCTTGTGTTTTTTTACTTTTTAACTTCCCCTTCCGAGTCATGATCATGTAACTGAATTTACATTTTTAGATTTTAACTGCAATAGTTGCTTGTTTTTCATTTTTATTTTTTGTGTACGCATACATCCCCTTTTGTGGGGAGGGGGGAGTGATGTCTGTTTACTTATATTAGCTAATATAGGTCATTTTATGTCCGCTTACAATATGTGTCAGGATTTTTTATGTCGTTTCCAATCAATGTCTAATATCAAGTGTTTTGCAGCAGTCATACAAAGGCACGTAACACCCCCAAAACACCTACATAAGTTAGAAATACTCCGAAAGAGTACTCAGTTTATGAAAAGGCGGTGAATCCCAAATAGAACTGTAAATGTAAGCTAGCAAGCAGACCGTGCACCCCTGTTTGGAACTATGACCTGTGTGTTGCCCTCTATTAACAGAACAATGTAACTGCAGCCCATGTCACATAAAATAGAAAGTAGAGATTATGCAAATTAACTCCCAGAAGAGCCTGGTGTCACCCCAAAAGGTGTCATGCTTTTCACACCAAGAAACATCCACACATAGATCCCTGCAAACCTCAAAAACGTACAGGAAACCCTGTCCAGCGCTTTGCTCCCAGAGGAGATAAGGTTGAAAAACCACCCTATGTTAAAAGTGTCCATAATACATGCCAGCTGCCCTGTCTATAGAACCTGGCTGGTTGTGGCCGTTCGGGGCCTAGGGGCATGAGTGGAAGGGTTTAACCTGCTTGGGCATGGTTTCATCATGCCTTAGTTTACAATGCCACTCTGCTGCTTTGTCAGGTTTTAAAGAAGCCTGACTCCAGCAGAGCAAAAGATCTGATTATTTCCTTACATGTTTTGTACGTAAGAATGCGGATGGTGCTCTGAGCCTCCTATGGTGGTTATTAAGCATAGTATACATACCATAGCATGTAACTGTGCCTACAAATGGTATAGTTTGTTCATTTATTAGGGAGTTGTGAAAATGGCAAAATCAAATTGCCATTACTGACACAGACCAGCTGCCGCTGTCCGGACATTTCGTCGAAAGACATTTCGTCGACGTAATTTGGTCGAAAGCCAAATGGTCGATTTTTTTATTTATTTTTATATATATTTTTTAGGTTGTAGTTTAGGGAAAAAAATGGGGTTTTTAGAAAAAAAGGGGGTTGGGGGGACCCCCCCAAACCCCCCCCCCCAAAAAAAAAGTGAAAATAAAAAACAAAACAATTTGACCATTTGGTTTTCGACCAAATGGTTTCGACCAAATGTCCTGTCGACAAATTTTTTTCGATGAAATGTCTGGCAACCCAGCTGCCGACTGTTGCTATTGACAGGAGTTCCAGGTGAATAAACTGAGGAGATCACCAGTTCAATTACCTGTGAATGCATTTTGAAGCTCATTCACAACCAGTTCATGCCCGTTCTCTCCATTTTGGCTTTCTGGCTGGCCGAGGGGCCCTTCAGTCATGTTCTTTGCTAGCCATTACACCATGGGCCCCTTGCTGGTGCAACCTGACAGAGTTGTAACAGAAATGAGAATCGAGATCTCATGCATCATTTTAACAAACTCATATTCCTAGCCCACGGATATTATGCAAATGTGGAACTGTTTAGTTGGTTGTTGCGCAATAGCAAACTCTTTGCTTTACAGCTCATTTGGATAGGATTCTTCCTCTGGAGGCATAAGATAAAAGAATATTGCATACATTCTCTAAAAGGCTCTTTTTTTGCTGCAATGACGTTCATCATGTCACTAAGTATGTAGGTTCCATGGTGTAATGGTTAGCACTCTGGACTCTGAATCCATCGATCCGAGTTCAAATCTCGGTGGGACCTTGGGAATTACTGTGTTTGTTTTCCTCTCAGTGTCTTGTTTTAATAGCAATGACGCTGCTGTGTCGCCCACTTTCATAGCATTATTCCCTGGGTGCATTTGAAAAAAGAAAGATTTTCCATGGATGACGCTCTTTAGCCACAATGAAACCCACCACTTTCTGTGGTGTGAAAGACCCATGGTGTAATGGTAGCACCCTGGAGGTTGAATCCAATAATTTGCATTCAAATCTCTGTAAGAGTTTACCATCAGTCGAACCTTTCCCTTAACGTTTATTGTGGATGTCTTCTTTGAAGAAAGGTATGATCCAACTAAAGTAAGTACATTCACGAATGGGCCCTTGGTCGGTACAAACAGTATTTATACACCTCAGGCCTTTTGTGAATTAAGAAAAGTGTGTTCTTCGTTCTATTTTTCATCTCAAACTGATACCTTCATTTTACAAACATGTAAAGACTGTTAAGACGCTTGATCAATATCATTGATTCTGAATGTGGTCGCTTTTCATAGGATTAACCCTTTAACAATTTTGAAAGAGAATGGCGATACAATAGAGCTGCTTTTCCCAAAATGGTATTATTAATGTTGTTGCTGCATCTTCAAGTAAAAAGAGAATCCATTGGGTCACAGATTGAGCATGTTTCTTAACATTGAGTTAAGTTTGAAAATTTCAAATCTTTTATGTATGTTTCCGATGCAGATCTGCCCATCGACTCAGAATGACCTCACTGTTCATACATTTTAAAAAAATGCATAAAGGTTAAGGTGCTAGGCACAAAAGTGGATTTTTATGAAAAGTTATGCCAGAGAGTGAGAGCGAAAATGAATACCCTACACCACTAACCTTATGAATATTACTATCTTTGTCCTATAATTTAAGACAAAAAGGAGACAAAGTGTGTTAGAGCAAGAGAGAGGTTCCACCGAAACTTGAACTCGGATCGCTGGATTCAAAGTCCAAAGTGTTAACCATTACACCATGGAACCCTTGTTGAGCAGAGCTTCATAAGGGCAATGAGAATATAGGGCACAGTCAAGATTTTTACTGACCTATAGTAACCGTTTACTGATATTATATCGAAGCAGCACTGTTGCTGTTGGATGCTGTGCAATCGCAAAGTATTGGCTTCATGCCTCATTTGGATCAAATTCTTCCTCTGGAGTCTAATGATATAGGAATATTACATATTTTCTCTGATGTGCTCTGTTTTGCTAGAATGAAGTGCATCATGCTCCTGAATATGTAGGTTCCATGGTGTAATGGTTAGCACTCTGGACTCTGAATCCAGCGATCCGGTGGGACCTTGGGGCTGCTTCTCTTTTAGAGTTGCCTTTCATTTGCAGATAGATATAACAGCAATAGCTTTGCTTTACAGCCCACTTTGATGGCAGTCTTCTTTGACCAAAGAATATCAATAGTTTCTGGGGATGACTCTCTTTTGCCACAAAGAAACTGCCCACTCTCATATCTCCAAAGCTCCAAGGTATAATGGCTATTAAACTGGCTTTTGATCTCAGCGATTTGCATTGAAAGCCCAGGAGGCCCCTAAAATCAGTTGAATTGCTTCCTGATAATTTAGAGTTTATTTCTTCTTTCGAGAAAGGTGTGATCCAAATAAAGTAAGTACATTTAAACAAGGGCACTTGATCAGTAAATGCACTACTTTCTAGAACTCATAACTCTTGTAAGTTATAAAAAGTTTGCTCTCCATACAGTTTGTCAGCTCAAAGAATTACATTTTTTACACATTTAATAAGACCATCAAATTGCTTGAAACATAGGAATGATTGTGAAAGTGAATATGATTCACCAAAATAATTGTATAACATTTTTTAATGTTAATAAAATAGGGCTTTTTCCAATCTTTTCACATCAATGTTGTTTCTGCATGTTCCAGTGAGCAGAGAATCTACTGCACATAGTGTGTACATTTTTCTTTTCATAGAGTTAAGGTTGGACATTATTCATCTGTGGTCAATGTTTCTGAGAGATATCTGGGTGCCCACTCTGATTGACCTTAGGGATTGTACATTAACGATATGTAGTTGCATCACTGTATTGGTACCAGGCACCAAAGTGCATTTAAATGTAATGTCGTGCAGAGAGAGAGAGAGTGTGAAAACGGCTACCTGAGTCGACTGAACTTCTGAATATTAACTCTGTTGAATTGTAATTTGAGAAATTAGAAAATGGAGTGTAAGAGCAAGATAATGGTTCCACTGAGACTTGAACTCGGATCGTTGGATTCAAAGTCCAAAGTGCTAACCATTACATCATGGAACCCTTGCGAGATGCACCTGAGAGCGTTGAATCAGAAATGGCAATAAAGAGCACATTTACATTTTTTACAGATTCATAGTCCCAATTGACTGATATCATACATACACAGCGATGTTGTCGATTGACGTTGTGCTATATCAATCTCTGTGCTTTATAGATCATGTAGATCAAATTCTTCCTCTTGAGGCATATGATTAAGCAATATTAAATATTGTTTCTGACTGCCTCTGTTTTGGCATAATGAAGTTCAGCATTTGCGTAAGTATTTAGGTTCCATGGTCTAATGGTTAGTAGGCTGGACTCTGAATTTAGTAATCCGACATGTTATAGCTATATTTTGTTTTCCTTTGGGTGTATTGTCATTTTATGCACATAGATTTCCTAGCAGTGGCTGTGATGAATAGTTCAATTTGATAGCAGCTTCCTTTTGAGAATTTGAAAAAAAAAGAATTAAATAGTCTCTCTGGATGACTCTGCTTTGATTTCTATGTGCACATTCCTTTTGCGTTTCAGAGGGATTGATCAACATACACAACAGTGCTTGGAAGACCTCTTCCTCCCTCATGGCATGTAAAGCTAACCTCTCTCCTACCTTGTGTTTTTTTACTTTTTAACTTCCCCTTCCGAGTCATGATCATGTAACTGAATTTACATTTTTAGATTTTAACTGCAATAGTTGCTTGTTTTTCATTTTTATTTTTTGTGTACGCATACATCCCCTTTTGTGGGGAGGGGGGAGTGATGTCTGTTTACTTATATTAGCTAATATAGGTCATTTTATGTCCGCTTACCATATGTGTCAGGATTTTTTATGTCGTTTCCAATCAATGTCTAATATCAAGTGGTTTGCAGCAGTCATACAAAGGCACGTAACACCCCCAAAACACCTACATAAGTTAGAAATACTCCAGAAGAGTACTCAGTTTATGAAAAGGCGGTGAATCCCAAATAGAACTGTAAATGTAAGCTAGCAAGCAGACCGTGCACCCCTGTTTGGAACTATGACCTGTGTGTTGCCCTCTATTAACAGAACAATGTAACTGCAGCCCATGTCACATAAAATAGAAAGTAGAGATTATGCAAATTACTCCCAGAAGAGCCTGGTGTCACCCCAAAAGGTGTCATGCTTTTCACACCAAGGAACATCCACACATAGATCCCTGCGAACCTCAAAAACGTATAGGAAACACTGTCCAGCACTTTGCTCCCAGAGGAGATAAGGTTGAAAAACCACACTATGTTAAAAGTGTCCATAATCCATGCCTGCTGCCCTGTCTATAGAACCTGGCCGTTCGTGGCCGATCGGGGACTAGGGGCATGAGTGGAAGGGTTTAACCTGCCTGGGTTCTTGGGCATGGTTTCATCATGCCTCAGTTTACAATGGCACTCTGCCGCTTTGTCAGGCTTTAAAGAAGCCTGATTCCTGCAGAGCAAAAGATCTGATTATTTCCTTACATGTTTTGTACGTAAGAATGCGGATGGTGCTCTGAACCTCCTATGGTGGTTATTAAGCATGGTATACATACCATTGCATGTAACTGTGCCTACAAATGGAACATTTTGTTCATTTATTAGGGAGTTGTGAAAATGGCAAAATCAAATTGCCATTACTGACGCAGACCAGCTTCCGCTGTCCGGACATTTCGTCGAAAGACATTTGGTCGAAAGACATTTGGTCGACGTAATTTGGTCGAAAGCCAAATGGTCGATTTTTTATTTATTTATATATATATATTTTTTAGCTTGTAGTTTAGGGAAAAAAAGGGTTTTTTAGAAAAAAAGGGGGGTTGGGGGGACCCCCCCAAACCCACCCCCCCAAAAAATAAAAAAGTGAAATTAAAAAACAAAAGCAATTCGACCATTTGGTTTTCGACCAAATGGTTTCGACCAAATGTCCTGTCGACAAATTTTTTTCGACGAAATGTCTGGCAACCCAGTTGCCAACTGTTGCTATTGACAGGAGTTCCAGGTGAATAAACTGAGGAGATCACCAGTTCAATTACCTGTGAACGCATTTTGAAGCTCATTCACAACCAGTTCATGCCCGTTCTCTCCATTTTGGCTTTCTGGCTGGCCGAGGGGCCCTTCAGTAATGTTCTTTGCTAACCATTACACCATGGGCCCCTTGCTGGTGCAACCTAACAGAGTTGTAACAGAAATGAGAATCGAGATCTCATGCATCATTTTAACAAACTCATATTACTAGCCCACGGATATTATGCAAATGTGGAACTGTTTAGTTGGTTGTTGCGCAATAGCAAACTCTTTGCTTTACAGCTCATTTGGATAGGATTCTTCCTCTGGAGGCATAAGATAAAAGAATATTGCATACATTCTCTAAAAGGCTCTTTTTTGCTGCAATGACGTTCATCATGTTACTAAGTATGTAGGTTCCATGGTGTAATGGTTAGCACTCTGGACTCTGAATTCAGCGATCCGAGTTCAAATCTCGGTGGGACCTTGGGAATTACTGTGTTTGTTTTCCTCTCAGTGTCTTGTTTTAATATCAATGACGCTGCTGTGTCGCCCACTTTCATAGCATTATTCCCTGGGTGCATTGGAAAAAAGAAAGATTTTCCATGGATGACGCTCTTTAGCCACAATGAAACCCACCACTTTCTGTGGTGTGAAAGACCCATGGTGTAATGGTAGCACCCTGGAGGTTGAATCCAATAATTTGCATTCAAATCTCTGTGAGAGCTTACCATCAGTCGAACCTTTCCCTTATCGTTTATTGTGGATGTCTTCTTTGAAGAAAGGTATGATCCAACTAAAGTAAGTACATTCATGAATGGGCCCTTGGTCGGTACAAACAGTATTTATACACCTCAGGCCTTTTGTGAATTAAGAAAAGTGTGTTCTTCGTTCTATTTTTCATCTCAAACTGATACCTTCATTTTACAAACATGTAAAGACTGTTAAGACGCTTGATTAATATCATTGATTCTGAATGTGGTCGCTTTTCATAGGATTAACCCTTTAACAATTTTGAAAGAGAATGGCGATACAATAGAGCTGCTTTTCCCAAAATGGTATTATGAATGTTGTTGCTGCATCTTCAAGTAAAAAGAGAATCCATTGGGTCACAGATTGAGCATGTTTCTTAACATTGAGTTAAGTTTGAAAATTTCAAATCTTTTATGTATGTTTCCGATGCAGATCTGTCCATCGACTCAGAATGACCTCACTGTTCATACATTTAAAAAAAATGCATAAAGGTTAACGCGCTAGGCACAAAAGTGGATTTTTATGAAAAGTTATGCCAGAGAGTGAGAGCGAAAATGAATACCCTACACCACTAACCTTATGAATATTACTATCTTTGGCCTATAATTTAAGACAAAAAGGAGACAAAGTGTGTTAGAGCAAGAGAGAGGTTCCACCGAGACTTGAATTCGGATCGCTGGATTCAAAGTCCAAAGTGCTAACCATTACACCATGGAACCCTTGCTGAGCAGAGCTTCATAAGGGCAATGAGAATATAGGGCACAGTCAAGATTTTTACTGACCTATAGTAAGCGTTTACTGATATTATATCGAAGCAGCACTGTTGCTGTTGGATGCTGTGCAATCGCAAAGTATTGGCTTCATGCCTCATTTGGATCAAATTCTTCCTCTGGAGTGTAATGATATAGGAATATTACATATTTTCTCTGATGTGCTCTGTTTTGCCAGAATGAAGTGCATCACGCTACTGATTATGTAGGTTCCATGGTGTAATGGTTAGCACTCTGTACTCTGAATCCAACATTCCGAGTTCAAATCTCGGTGGGACCTTGGGGCTGCTTCTCTTTTAGAGTTGCCTTTCATTTGCAGATAGATATAACAGCAATAGCTTTGCTTTACAGCCCACTTTGATGGCAGTCTTCTTTGACCAAAGAATATTAATAGTTTCTGGGGATGACTCTCTTTTGCCACAAAGAAACTGCCCACTCTCATATCTCCAAAGCTCCAAGGTATAATGGCTATTAAACTGGCTTTTGATCTCAGCGATTTGCATTCAAAGCCCAGGAGGTCCCTAAAATCAGTTGAATTGTTTCCTGATAATTTAGAGTTTATTTCTTCTTTCGAGAAAGGTGTGATCCAAATAAAGTAAGTACATTTAAACAAGGGCACTTGATCAGTAAATGCACTACTTTCTAGAACTCATAACTCTTGTAAGTTATAAAAAGTTTGTTCTCCATACAGTTTGTCAGCTCAAAGAATTACATTTTTTACACATTTAATAAGACCATCAAATTGCTTGAAACATAGGAATGATTGTGAAAGTGAATATGATTCACCAAAATAATTGTTTAACATTTTTTAATGTTAATAAAATAGGGCTTTTTCCAATCTTTTCACATCAATGTTGTTTCTGTATGTTCCAGTGAGCAGAGAATCTACTGCACATAGTGTGTACATTTTTCTTTTCATAGAGTTAAGGCTGGACATTATTCATCTGTGGAAAATGTTTCTGAGAGATATCTGGGTGCCCACTCTGATTGACCTTAGGGATTGTACATTAACGATATGTAGTTGCATCACTGTATTGGTATCAGGCACCAAAGTGCATTTAAATGTAATGTCGTGCAGAGAGAGAGAGAGTGTGAAAACGGCTACCCGAGTCGACTGAACTTCTGAATATTAACTCTGTTGAATTGTAATTTGAGAAATTAGAAAATGGAGTGTAAGAGCAAGATAATGGTTCCATCGAGACATGGACTCAGATCGTTGGATTCAAAGTCCAAAGTGCTAACCATTACACCATGGAACCCTTGCGAGATGCACCTGAGAGCGTTGAATCAGAAATGGCAATATGGAGCACATTTACAATTTTTACAGATTCATAGTCCCAATTGACTGATATCATACAAACACAGTGATGTTGTCGATTGACGTTGTGCTATAGCAATCTCTGTGCTTTATAGATCATGTAGATCAAATTCTTCCTCTTGAGGCATATGATTAAGCAATATTAAATATTGTTTCTGACTGCCTCTGTTTTGGCATAATGAAGTTCAGCATTTGCATAAGTTTTTAGGTTCCATGGTCTAATGGTTAGTAGGCTGGACTCTGAATTTAGTAATCCGACATGTTATAGCTATATTTTGTTTTCCTTTGGGTGTATTGTCATTTTGTGCACATAGATTTCCTAGCAGTGGCTGTGATGAATAGTTCAATTTGATAGCAGCTTCCTTTTGAGAATTTGAAAAAAAAATAATTAAATAGTCTCTCTGAATGACTCTGCTTTGATTTCTATGTGCACATTCCTTTTGCGTTTCAGAGGGATTGACAAACATACACAACAGTGCTTGGAAGACCTCTTCCTCCCTCATGGCATGTAAAGCTAACCTCTCTCCTACCTTGTGCTTTTTACTTTTTAACTTCCCCTTCCGAGTCATGATCATGTAACTGAATTTACATTTTTAGATATTAACTGCAGTAGTTGCTTTTTTTCATTTTTATTTTTTGTGTACGCATACATCCCTTTTTGTGGGGAGGGGGGAGTGATGTCTGTTTACTTATATTAGCTAATATAGGTCATTTTATGTCCGCTTACAATATGTGTCAGGATTTTTTATGTCGTTTCCAATCAATGTCTAATATCAAGTGGTTTGCAGCCGTCATACAAAGGCACGTAACACCCCCAAAACACCTACATAAATTAGAAATACTCCGGAAGAGTACTCAGTTTATGAAAAGGCGGTGAATCCCAAATAGAACTGTAAATGGAAGCTAGCAAGCAGACCGTGCACCCCTGTTTGGAACTATGACCTGTGTGTTGCCCTCTATTAACAGAACAATGTAACTGCAGCCCATGTCACATAAAATAGAAAGTAGAGATTATGCAAATTAACTCCCAGAAGAGCCTGGTGTCACCCCAAAAGGTGTCATGCTTTTCACACCAGGAAACATCCACACATAGATCCCTGCGAACCTCAAAAACGTACAGGAAACCCTGTCCAGCGCTTTGCTCCCAGAGGAGATAAGGTTGAAAAACCACCCTATGTTAAAAGTGTCCATAATCCATTCAGCTGCCCTGTCTATAGAACCTGGCCATTCGTGGCCTAGGGGCATGAGTGGAAGGGTTTAACCTGCCTGGGTTTTTGGGCATGGTTTCATCATGCCTCAGTTTATAATGGCACTCTGCCGCTTTGTCAAAGAAGCCTGACTCCTGCAGAGCAAAAGATCTGATTATTTCCTTACATGTTTTGTACGTAAGAATGCGGATGGTGCTCTGAGCCTCCTATGGTGGTTATTAAGCATGGTATGCATAGCATGTAACTGTGCCTACAAATGGAACATTTTGTTCATTTATTAGGGAGTTGTGAAAATGGCAAAATCAAATTGCCATTACTGACACAGACCAGCTGCCGCTGTCCGGACATTTCGTCGACGTAATTTGGTCGAAAGCCAAATGGTCGATTTTTTTATTTATTTATATATATATTTTTTAGGTTGTAGTTTAGGAAAAAAAAGGTGTTTTTAGAAAAAAAGGGGGTTGGGGGGACCCCCCTAAACCCCCCCACCCAAAAAAAAAAGTGAAAATAAAAAACAAAAACAATTCGACCATTTGGTTTTCGACCAAATGGTTTCGACCAAATGTCCTGTCGACAAATTTTTTTCGACGAAATGTCTGGCAACCCAGCTGCCGACTGTTGCTATTGACAGAAGTTCCAGGTGAATAAACTGAGGAGATCACCAGTTCAATTACCTGTGAACGCATTTTGAAGGTCATTCACAACCAGTTCATGCCCGTTCTCTCCATTTTGGCTTTCTGGATGGCCGAGGGGCCCTTCAGTAATGTTCTTTGCTAACCATTACACCATGGGCCCCTTGCTGGTGCAACCTGACAGAGTTGTAACAGAAATGAGAATCGAGATCTCATGCATCATTTTAACAAACTCATATTCCTAGCCCACGGATATTGTGCAAATGTGGAACTGTTTAGTTGGTTTTTGCTCAATAGCAAACTCTTTGCTTTACAGCTCATTTGGATAGGATTCTTCCTCTGGAGGCATAAAATAAAAGAATATTGCATACATTCTCTAAAAGGCTCTTTTTTTGCTGCAATGACGTTCATCATGTCACTAAGTATGTAGGTTCCATGGTGTAATGGTTAGCCCTCTGGACTCTGAATCCAGCGATCCGAGTTCAAATCTCGGTGGGACCTTGGGAATAACTGTGTTTGTTTTCCTCTCAGTGTCTTGTTTTAATAGCAATGACACTGCTGTGTCGCCCACTTTCATAGCATTATTCCCTGGGTGCATTTGAAAAAAGAAAGATTTTCCATGGATGACGCTCTTTAGCCACAATGAAACCCACCACTTTCTGTGGTGTGAAAGACCCATGGTGTAATGGTAGCACCCTGGAGGTTGAATCCAATAATTTGCATTCAAATCTCTGTAAGAGCTTACCATCAGTCAAACCTTTCCCTTATCGTTTATTGTGGATGTCTTCTTTGAAGAAAGGTATGATCCAACTAAAGTAAGTACATTCACGAATGGGCCCTTGGTCGGTACAAACAGTATTTATACACCTCAGGCCTTTTGTGAATTAAGAAAAGTGTGTTCTTCGTTCTATTTTTCATCTCAAACTGATACCTTCATTTTACAAACATGTAAAGACTGTTAAGACGCTTGATTAATATCATTGATTCTGAATATGGTCGCTTTTCATAGGATTAACCCTTTAACAATTTTGAAAGAGAATGGCGATACAATAGAGCTGCTTTTCCCAAAATGGTATTATTAATGTTGTTGCTGCATCTTCAAGTAAAAAGATAATCCATTGGGTCACAGATTGAGCATGTTTCTTAACATTGAGTTAAGTTTGAAAATTTCAAATCTTTTATGTATGTTTCCGATGCAGATCTGCCCATCGACTCAGAATGACCTCACTGTTCATACATTTACAAAAAATGCATAAAGGTTAAGGTGCTAGGCACAAAAGTGGATTTTTATGAAAAGTTATGCCAGAGAGTGAGAGCGAAAATGAATACCCTACACCACTGACCTTATGAATATTACTATCTTTGGCCTATAATTTAAGACAAAAAGGAGACATAGTGTGTTAGAGCAAGAGAGAGGTTCCACCGAGACTTGAACTCGGATCGCTGGATTCAAAGTCCAAAGTGCTAACCATTACACCATGGAACCCTTGTTGAGCAGAGCTTCATAAGGGCAATGAGAATATAGGGCACAGTCAAGATTTTTACTGACCTATAGTAAGCGTTTACTGATATTATATCGAAGCAGCACTGTTGCTGTTGGATGCTGTGCAATCGCAAAGTATTGGCTTCATGCCTCATTTGGATCAAATTCTTCCTCTGGAGTCTAATGATATAGGAATATTACATATTTTCTCTGATGTGCTCTGTTTTGCCAGAATGAAGTGCATCATGCTACTGATTATGTAGGTTCCATGGTGTAATGGTTAGCACTCTGGAATCTGAATCCAGCGATCCGAGTTCAAATCTCGGTGGGACCTTGGGGCTGCTTCTCTTCTAGAGTTGCCTTTCATTTGCAGATAGATATAACAGCAATAGCTTTGCTTTACAGCCCACTTTGATGGCAGTCTTCTTTGACCAAAGAATATTAATAGTTTCTGGGGATGACTCTCTTTTGCCACAAAGAAACTGCCCACTCTCATATCTCCAAAGCTCCAAGGTATAATGGCTATTAAACTGGCTTTTGATCTCAGCGATTTGCATTCAAAGCCCAGGAGGCCCCTAAAATCAGTTGAATTGTTTCCTGATAATTTAGAGTTTATTTCTTCTTTCGAGAAAGGTGTGATCCAAATAAAGTAAGTACATTTAAACAAGGGCACTTGATCAGTAAATGCACTACTTTCTAGAACTCATAACTCTTGTAAGTATTAAAAAGTTTGCTCTCCATACAGTTTGTCAGCTCAAAGAATTACATTTTTTACACATTTAATAAAACCATCAAATTGCTTGAAACATAGGAATGATTGTGAAAGTGAATATGATTCACCAAAATAATTGTATAACATTTTTTAATGTTAATAAAATAGGGCTTTTTCCAATCTTTTCACATCAATGTTGTTTCTGCATGTTCCAGTGAGAAGAGAATCTACTGCACATAGTGTGTACATTTTTCGTTTCATAGAGTTAAGGTTGGACATTATTCATCTGTGGAAAATGTTTCTGAGAGATATCTGGGTGCCCACTCTGATTGACCTTAGGGATTGTACATTAACGATATGTAGTTGCATCACTGTATTGGTATCAGGCACCAAAGTGCATTTAAATGTAATGTCGTGCAGAGAGAGAGAGAGAGTGTGAAAACGGCTACCTGAGTCGACTGAACTTCTGAATATTAACTCTGTTGAATTGTAATTTGAGAAATTAGAAAATGGAGTGTAAGAGCAAGATAATGGTTCCATCGAGACTTGAACTCAGATCGTTGGATTCAAAGTCCAAAGTGCTAACCATTACACCATGGAACCCTTGCGAGATGCACCTGAGAGCGTTGAATCAGAAATGGCAATATGGAGCACACTTACAATTTTTACAGATTCATAGTCCCAATTGACTGATATCATACAAACACAGTGATGTTGTCGATTGACGTTGTGCTATAGCAATCTCTGTGCTTTATAGATCATGTTGATCAAATTCTTCCTCTTGAGGCATATGATTAAGCAATATTAAATATTGTTTCTGACTGCCTCTGTTTGGCATAATGAAGTTCAGCATTTGCGTAAGTATTTAGGTTCCATGGTCTAATGGTTAGTAGGATGGACTCTGAATTTAGTAAACCGACATGTTATAGCTATATTTTGTTTTCCTTTGGGTGTATTGTCATTTTATGCACATAGATTTCCTAGCAGTGGCTGTGATGAATAGTTCAATTTGATAGCAGCTTCCTTTTGAGAATTTGAAAAAAAAAGAATTAAATAGTCTCTCTGGATGACTCTGCTTTGATTTCTATGTGCACATTCCTTTTGCGTTTCAGAGGGTTGACCAACATACACAACAGTGCTTGGAAGACCTCTTCCTTCCTCATGGCATGTAAAGCTAACCTCTCTCCTACCTTGTGTTTTTTTACTTTTTAACTTCCCCTTCCGAGTCATGATCATGTAACTGAATTTACATTTTTAGATTTTAACTGCAGTAGTTGCTTGTTTTTCATTTTTATTTTTTGTGTACGCATACATCCCTTTTTGTGGGGAGGGGGGAGTGATGTCTGTTTACTTATATTAGCTAATATAGGTCATTTTATGTCCGCTTACAATATGTGTCAGGATTTTTTATGTCGTTTCCAATCAATGTCTAATATCAAGTGTTTTGCAGCAGTCATACAAAGGCACGTAACACCCCCAAAACTCCTACATAAATTAGAAATACTCCGGAAGAGTACTCAGTTTATGAAAAGGCGGTAAATCCCAAATAGAACTGTAAATGTAAGCTAGCAAGCAGACCGTGCACCCCTGTTTGGAACTATGACCTGTGTGTTGCCCTCTATTAACAGAACAATGTAACTGCAGCCCATGTCACATAAAATAGAAAGTAGAGATTATGCAAATTAACTCCCAGAAGAGCCTGGTGTCACCCCAAAAGGTGTCATGCTTTTCACACCAAGAAACATCCACACATAGATCCCTGCGAACCTCAAAAACGTACAGGAAACCCTGTCCAGCGCTTTGCTCCCAGAGGAGATAAGGTTGAAAAACCACCCTATGTTAAAAGTGTCCATAATCCATGCCAGCTGCCCTGTCTATAGAGCCTGGCCGTTTGTGGCTGATCGTGGCCTAGGGGCATGAGTGGAAAGTTTTAACCTGCCTGGGTTTTTGGGCATGGTTTCATCATGCCTCAGTTTACAATGGCACTCTGCCGCTTTGTCAGGGTTTAAAGAAGCCTGACTTCTGCAGAGCAAAAGATCTGATTATTTCCTTACATGTTTTGTATGTAAGAATGCAGATGGTGCTCTGATCCTCCTATGGTGGTTATTAAGCATGGTATACATACCATAGCATGTAACTGTGCCTACAAATGGAACATTTTGTTCATTTATTAGGGAGTTGTGAAAATGGCAAAATCAAATTTCCATTACTGACACAGACCAGCTGCCGCTGTCCGGACATTTCGTCGAAAGACATTTGGTCGACGTAATTTGGTCGAAAGCCAAATGGTCGATTTTTTTATTTATTTATATATATATATTTTAGGTTGTAGTTTAGGGAAAAAAAGGGGGTTTTAGAAAAAAAGGGGGTTGGGGGGACCCCCCCAAACCCCCCCCCCCCAAAAAAAAAAAGTGAAAATAAAAAACAAAAACAATTCGACCATTTGGTTTTCGACCAAATGGTTTCGACCAAATGACCTGTCGACAATTTTTTTTCGATGAAATGTCTGGCAACCCAGCTGCCGACTGTTGCTATTGACAGGAGTTCCAGGTGAATAAACTGAGGAGATCACCAGTTCAATTACCTGTGAACGCATTTTGAAGCTCATTCACAACCAGTTCATGCCCGTTCTCTCCATTTTGGCTTTCTGGCTGGCCGAGGGGCCCTTCAGTAATGTTCTTTGCTAACCATTACACCATGGGCCCCTTGCTGGTGCAACCTGACAGAGTTGTAACAGAAATGAGAATCGAGATCTCATGCATCATTTTAACAAACTCATATTCCTAGCCCACGGATATTGTGCAAATGTGGAACTGTTTAGTTGGTTTTTGCTCAATAGCAAACTCTTTGCTTTACAGCTCATTTGGATAGGATTCTTCCTCTGGAGGCATAAGATAATATTGCATACATTCTCTAAAAGGCTCTTTTTTTGCTGCAATGACGTTCATCATGTCACTAAGTATGTAGGTTCCATGGTGTAATGGTTAGCACTCTGGACTCTGAATCCAGCGATCCGAGTTCAAATCTCGGTGGTACCTTGGGAATTACTGTGTTTGTTTTCCTCTCAGTGTCTTGTTTTAATAGCAATGACGCTTTTGTGTCGCCCACTTTCATAGCATTATTCCCTGGGTGCATTTGAAAAAAGAAAGATTTTCCATGGATGACGCTCTTTAGCCACATTGAAACCCACCCCTTTCTGTGGTGTGAAAGACCCATGGTGTAATGGTAGCACCCTGGAGGTTGAATCCAATAATTTGCATTCAAATCTCTGTAAGAGCTTACCATCAGTCGAACCTTTCCCTTATCGTTTATTGTGGATGTCTTCTTTGAAGAAAGGTATGATCCAACTAAAGTAAGTACATTCTCGAATGGGCCCTTGGTCGGTACAAACAGTATTTATACACCTCAGGCCTTTTGTGAATTAAGAAAAGTGTGTTCTTCGTTCTATTTTTCATCTCAAACTGATACCTTCATTTTACAAACATGTAAAGACTGTTAAGACGCTTGATTAATATCATTGATTCTGAATGTGGTCGCTTTTCATAGGATTAACTCTTTAACAATTTTGAAAGAGAATGGCGATACAATAGAGCTGCTTTTCCCAAAATGGTATTATTAATGTTGTTGCTGAATCTTCAAGTAAAAAGAGAATCCATTGGGTCACAGATTGAGCATGTTTCTTAACATTGAGTTAAGTTTGAAAATTTCAAATCTTTTATGTATGTTTCCGATGCAGATCTGCCCATCGACTCAGAATGACCTCACTGTTCATACATTTAAAAAAAATGCATAAAGGTTAAGGTGCTAGGCACAAAAGTGGATTTTTATGAAAAGTTATGCTAGAGAGTGAGAGCAAAAATGAATACCCTACACCACTAACCTTATGAATATTACTATCTTTGGCCTATAATTTAAGACAAAAAGGAGACAAAGTGTGTTAGAGCAAGAGAGAGGTTCCACTCGCTGGATTCAAGTCCAAAGTGCTAACCATTACACCATGGAACCCTTGTTGAGCAGAGCTTCATAAGGGCAATGAGAATATAGGGCACAGTCAAGATTTTTACTGACCTATAGTAAGCGTTTACTGATATTATATCGAAGCAGCACTGTTGCTGTTGGATGCTGTGCAATCGCAAAGTATTGGCTTCATGCCTCATTTGGATCAAATTCTTCCTCTGGAGTCTAATGATATAGGAATATTACATATTTTCTCTGATGTGCTCTGTTTTGCCAGAATGAAGTGCATCATGCTACTAATTATGTAGGTTCCATGGTGTAATGGTTAGCACTCTGGACTCTGAATCCAGCGATCCGAGTTCAAATCTCGGTGGGACCTTGGGGCTGCTTCTCTTTTAGAGTTGCCTTTCATTTGCAGATAGATATAACAGCAATAGCTTTGCTTTACAGCCCACTTTGATGGCAGTCTTCTTTGACCAAAGAATATTAATAGTCTATGGGGATGACTCTCTTTTGCCACAAAGAAACTGCCCACTCTCATATCTCCAAAGCTCCAAGGTATAATGGCTATTAAACTGGCTTTTGATCTCAGCGATTTGCATTCAAAGCCCAGGAGGCCCCTAAAATCAGTTGAATTGTTTCCTGATAATTTAGAGTTTATTTCTTCTTTCGAGAAAGGTGTGATCCAAATAAAGTAAGTACATTTAAACAAGGGCACTTGATCAGTAAATGCACTACTTTCTAGAACTCATAACTCTTGTAAGTTATAAAAAGTTTGCTCTCCATACAGTTTGTCAGCTCAAAGAATTACATTTTTTACACATTTAATAAGACCATCAAATTGCTTGAAACATAGGAATGATTGTGAAAGTGAATATGATTCACCAAAATAATTGTATAACATTTTTTAATGTTAATAAAATAGGGCTTTTTCCAATCTTTTCACATCAATGTTGTTTCTGCATGTTCCAGTGAGCAGAGAATCTACTGCACATAGTGTGTACATTTTTCTTTTCATAGAGTTAAGGTTGGACATTATTCATCTGTGGAAAATGTTTCTGAGAGATATCTGGGTGCCCACTCTGATTGACCTTAGGGATTGTACATTAACGATATGTAGTTGCATCACTGTATTGGTATCAGGCACCAAAGTGCATTTAAATGTAATGTCGTGCAGAGAGAGAGAGAGTGTGAAAACGGCTACCTGAGTCGACTGAACTTCTGAATATTAACTCTGTTGAATTGTAATTTGAGAAATTAGAAAATGGAGTGTAAGAGCAAGATAATGGCTCCACTGAACTCGGATCGTTGGATTCAAAGTCCAAAGTGCTAACCATTACACCATGGAACCCTTGCGAGATGAGATGCACCTGAGAGCGTTGAATCAGAAATGGCAAAATAGAGCACATTTACAATTTTTACAGATTCATAGTCCCAATTGACTGATATCATACAAACACAGCGATGTTGTCGATTGACGTTGTGCTATAGCAATCTTTGTGCTTTATAGATCATGTTGATCAAATTCTTCCTCTTGAGGCATATGATTAAGCAATATTAAATATTGTTTCTGACTGCCTCTGTTTTGGCATAATGAAGTTCAGCATTTGCGTAAGTATTTAGGTTCCATGGTCTAATGGTTAGTAGGCTGGACTCTGAATTTAGTAATCCGACATGTTATAGCTATATTTTGTTTTCCTTTGGGTGTATTGTCATTTTATGCACATAGATTTCCTAGCAGTGGCTGTGATGAATAGTTCAATTTGATAGCAGCTTCCTTTTGAGAATTTGAAAAAAAAAGAATTAAATAGTCTCTCTGGATGACTCTGCTTTGATTTCTATGTGCACATTCCTTTTGCGTTTCAGAGCGATTGACCAACATACACAACAGTGCTTGGAAGACCTCTTCCTGCCTCATGGCATGTAAAGCTAACCTCTCTCCTACCTTGTGTTTTTTTACTTTTTAACTTCCCCTTCCGAGTCATGATCATGTAACTGAATTTACATTTTTAGATTTTAACTGCAGTAGTTGCTTGTTTTTCATTTTTATTTTTCGTGTACGCATACATCCCTTTTTGTGGGGAGGGGGGAGTGATGTATGTTTACTTATATTAGCTAAGATAGGTCATTTTATGTCCGCTTACAATATGTGTCAGGATTTTTTATGTCGTTTCCAATCAATGTCTAATATCAAGTGGTTTGCAGCCGTCATACAAAGGCACGTAACACCCCCAAAACACCTACATAAGTCAGAAATACTCCGGAAGAGTACTCAGTTTATGAAAAGGCGGTGAATCCCAAATAGAACTGTAAATGTAAGCTAGCAAGCAGACCGTGCACCCCTGTTTGGAACTATGACCTGTGTGTTGCCCTCTATTAACAGAACAATGTAACTGCAGCCCATGTCACATAAAATAGAAAGTAGAGATTATGCAAATTAACTCCCAGAAGAGCCTGGTGTCACCCCAAAAGGTGTCATGCTTTTCACACCAAGAAACATCCACACATAGATCCCCGCGAACCTCAAAAACGTACAGGAAACCCTGTCCAGCGCTTTGCTCCCAGAGGAGATAAGGTTGAAAAACCACCCTATGTTAAAAGTGTCCATAATCCATGCCAGCTGCCCTGTCTATAGAACCTGGCCGTTTGTGGCCGTTCGGGGCCTAGGGCATGAGTGGAAGGGTTTAACCTGCCTGGGTTCTTGGGCATGGTTTCATCATGCCTCAGTTTACAATGGCACTCTGCCGCTTTGTCAGGCTTTAAAGAAGCCTGACTCCTGCAGAGCAAAAGATCTGATTATTTCCTTACATGTTTTGTACGTGAAGTGGGAGAATGGAACAACAGGCTCCCGCCATTCCCCTCTCGCGCTTGGCCTAAAGGATCACGGCCTTGGCACCCGCCACGAGAAGAGTTTGCCCATCTACCAGACGACCGAATACCCTGGTACAAGAACATACGGATGTGTCCACCCACCTGCCCGGCAGCCCGCCCTGCCCATGCCGACACCTGCGACATGGATCAACTCGACTAAACCGACACATTGTTAGAGATGCCATGACGACCTAGTCAACAATCAGCGCACCTGTACACACATGCACACTGGACACTCCCACACCAATCCACACGAAGAAAATACTCAGTGCTATAACATAGGTGACGAACACACTCACGGACGTGCATCTTTATTATTTTTTACATAGGCCTTTTCAAAACGCAGAAACGCAAGACGCACAATTAACTCACCTAAAGAGCTTGCTTACGCTTCTCCTAAAACCAGGTGCCATGATGGGAAATATAACGAAGACACGATACTGGGGATAAGGCAATATGATACCATAACCTAAAGCGCCTGCGCACCAAATGGTTCCACCTATACACCAGGCCCAAGTAGGCCGCAAGCAAGAGCTTCCATGGACGTTAAAAGAACAAGAGTCAGGTTGCTGATCCTGCAGAATGAGCCCGGCGAAAGCAGACAGCCAAGGTCGCAATGTTGCAAACCCACATTCCGAAAGCAGACGATCAAGGGCACGATGTTGCAACCTCGCATGCCGCAAACCAACGTCAAAATCACACCTGCAAATTAAACCAGGCACACAGTGGAAAAAACAATATTAATTGTGCAGAATTCTGTCTCAAACACGGTCCCACCTCACGTGACCAAGCCGAACCTGACAGGATGCCAAGGCAAGGGGGAAGGAGACGCCTGAAGCCCCTGGTACAAGACACAGGCTGATACAATTCAATGGACCTCTGCGACAGTGGGAGTAGTCGGCCTTCCAGCATATGAATAAATCCTCACATTGTCTGCACATAACCTTAGTGAAACATTGTTGCAAATGACAGGTGCACCGCGGGCTGGGAACGGCGATGGTCCCAGGCTGGGAGGCTCGCGAGCGGACCAATCAGAACATGGGGCTCTTATCACTGACGCTATTAACATTGACCAATCCTCAGGGGTCTTCATGTAACAATTTTCATGTATCAAATTGAAGGGACAACCCAAGTATATCACCTGACTAACCCTTGACCACTAACACTGTTCTCTATACGTATGCTATACTAACCCTACCACTCGAGCAACCAATTAAGAGTGGCAATAGGTTTTTTGTTAACTTTCCAAGGTGATGCAAGTAGCGCATCATCCTAAGGTAAAAAGGGCCTGCAAGCCCCACGATTGTGTGTGTGTCAGGACGGACGCGTACGCTCCTTGACCCATCCCTGCCGTTTGTATAATAAACAGCAGAACCACCTTGCTTCTTGCGTGTGTCTCGTACTCTGTGGTTTTTGGGATATACGGGAGGAGTTGGGGCCTCCCTGCCCGGAGGTCCGCGGACGGCTCAGCCGACCCCGGCAGAATTTCCCCCCGACAAGTTGGAGGCACTGCTGAGATCTGTTTAAGATCTGCTTTTATTTTTATTTTTCCGAATACTCCCGTTGCGAGGAGGCCCGGCGGTGCGGCCCCCTCTGCCGCTGCCCCCTTCTGAGGACTACAGGACCATCGCGGAACTGCGAGAAGACCGGACAGCGCAATCCGGATATTGGCCTTCGAGAGCCGATTGAGAAGTATCCCGCCCGCGGTTGGCGAGTGTCCAGACGTGGTCCAGACGAGGGGAGGTGGCGAGCCGCTTGGAGGGGTGCACTCAGTCGAGCGGCCCCGCATCAAGAGAACTTGGTGAGTATGCCACGCCCAACAAGCAACGTGAAATTGTGAGCGAGGGGGGAGGAATTAAATAAGGGAGGTGGGAGGTGTTGAACAGGTGCGCGGCGAAGGTTTGAGAGTTTAGTGTTGGCGATGAAATGAATGGTAGCCGAACGAGTGCGAGAGGAGTCGGCTACGGTACGTGAGAGAGGGGGGCGGAGCACGAAAACATCACGTGCAACCGCTCGTAGACACTGATTGGCCTAAGTCGCAACTACGTGTAAGGGTGTGTGTGTGTGGTTTCCTACGATTTGGTACTTATCGATCAATGAGTAGATGAGGATCCCTATTGTTCGAGCAAGAAACTCGATAGGTAGATGACGTTTCCCTGTAGGCGGTAGGTAGTTGGTTGCCTAATACGGAAGATAATTGGCTGGTTAAGCCCTCCTGTCGAGGGGCGTATCACACGCGAGGCGATGCAGCATGCGCAGTCCGATTATATATATATATTGTTGATTACCTTGTTCCAGGCGTGACAGGAAGACAGCTGTGGGGTTAACGGGGATAGATTGCAAGTGTATTAAGAACTTACCAGTACTTTGAAGAGATCGATGATGTCACCAGTAGGGCTCTCATAGGATACCTCGAGCACAAGTATCTTTCGTTTTTGAGCGCGGCGGTAATGAGTTGACCGAGGGAAGGCGAAACGGGGGACGTGGCTGCGCACGGAGAACGCCGGCCATGGCCAGTGCTGAAGAAGGAGCAGGGGCAACTGAAAATCGGACGACTGAATAAGAACGTCACAAGGGGTATGCAGCCGCAGGGGGCTACGTGCGCCTCGGCCGCAGGGGGCCGTAAGGGTGTTCTGTAAAGGAAGAAAAGAAAGAAGACAATATACAAATGTACATACTATATTTTAATAATTTTTATTAGTGGACTATCGTAAGTCCCCAAATTCACAGGGCCAGGTAAAGGTATAAGGCTGCGCACTGTAAGAGTTAGCAAGATAATAACTACCACATAGGGGGAGGATAACAAGTGGAGCGCTGCTATGTCAGACGGGGCAGAATCGGGAGGGTGGGGGAACACCCTCACTACCCCACTACAACACATATGTAAAACACTATCACCCCATAGGGAGAAACTGATCAAGTATAGCATAGAATGGACACAGGGGACGGACAACAAAATGACAATACCATGGCCACCTAATGGTAGCTTCGATCCATATACCCAACAGGCACTATTAAATCATTTACATAGCACATACAAGGGGAAGAAGTTGACACACCACGTGGAGGCGTTTAACTTATGGAGAATGTTCCAGGGGTCCCGACCAGGACCAAATGGAATGTTCACTGTGGGGGAAACACCGGAAGAGAAAGAGATTAAGAAGGAAGGAGAGAATGGGGAAAAGGAGAGTGAAGGCCCAAAGAACACGGGGAACGGACGAGAGGAAGGAGAAAAGAGTAACAACTTAAAAGAAAATGAAATGAAAAAGGAACAGAGCGACGACATAGCCCTAGCAAAGGTAGTGAAAACAGAGGAAGGGGGACTGTACCCTTTAAGAGAACTAGGAGAAATAGAAAGAGGACAGTTAAGGGCGGCGGAGGGGTACTCGAACCCAGCATACAGCCCACCACCATATGCAGCCCATAGGAAGATGACAGAAGGGAAGGGGAGTACTGGAGAAGAGCAAACTGCGGAAATAGGACAGGATGAGTGGGTAGCTGCACAGATACTATTGAAATTACGAGGCTCATTAACAGGAGAAGAGAAGGAGGTAGTAAGGAAAACGGACGAGGATAATACCAGGGAGCGTGAAATGATCGGGGAAGAGCCGTTAAGAGAAAGGGAAGGGACCTTGGAGGAACGACTAGCGGAGTTAAGGGATGAGCAGGATGAACTGATCAAACGGCTCGAGAGGGAGGAAAGAGAGAGAACAAGGGAAAGGAAAGAAGGTAAGAACGAGGTGGAGAGAATAAAGGAACGAACTGAGGAGCAAAGGAGAGAAGCCGAAAGGGTAAAAGCAGCGGCAAAAAGAGTATCAAGAGCAGTACTAAGAGAGAGGAAAAGGGAAGAAGAAGAGAAGGAAAAGGAAATGGCAATGTGGAAGAAGAGGTTACTATCAGAAACGACTAGGAAATATGAGGAAGGGAGAACGATAGAGAGTATATTAGAACGGGAGAGGGTGAGATGGGAAAGGAAGAAGGAGGATGAAAGGATATTGGAAAAGATGAGTAGTGAAGTAATGGAGGAGTTAAAAAGGAAAAGGGAGGAAATTGGTAGAGAGTTGGAGGAGAGAAATGAAGGGGAAAGAGAAGATAGGAGAGGGGAGAGTGAAGGAAGGAGGTATGTATATAGAGACAAAGAAGTAGCAACGACATCAACGCAAAGGGGAGCGGTTAGCAAAGAAGAAAAGGGAGAACCGGGTCAAATAGAGTTAAAAACAGTAACGATCAAGAGGCAAAAGACAGAGTGGGGACTGCCATTTATACATGACTTTTGTAGTGAGGAGGACGAAGGAATGGCGAAGGATGTAAGAAGTAGTGAAAGGGAAAGTTTAGATAAACTATACGCCACCCGGACCAATGCAGACTCACCATGGATATGTAGGAGAAAGGATGAACTGGAGAGAAGTGAGGAGGAAGAGCAAGGAATGAAGGAAAGGCAGATACATGAAGCCACACCGTCACAATCCTACCCCACATGGTCAACCACCTCACGCTCACTACGTGCACCCAAGCTAGCGCCATTCACAACTGAAGTGACACCCTATGTAGGTAGGCTTAGGGACCTCCCTAGACGTAGGCAGGAAGGACGAATACACACGCTCACATTAAATACAGGAAATGATGGAAGAAGGGGAAAAGATGGAGAAGAAAGAGTTACGAGCGGGGGAACTACGGGCGAAATTGACAATATAAGAGAGACGGAAGAAGAAGAGGGGTGTGGGGACTCAATTTTATGGAACCCAAGGGATATAACGAGACACAACTTAATGCCACTTCTGGAGAGGGGAGGGGTTAGACCACAATACATCCCTTGGAAGCATATAGACAAAGAAAATATAAAGTGCAGGCTCCCATCATTAAGTGGAGGTGCAGGTAAATGGATATATGAAATGGAAAAACACACCGCAGGACAGAAACTGGCAGTGGGGGATGTAAAGGGCCATCTAATATCTATATTAGGGGATGCAGCGGATGACATTTGGAAGAGAGCGGGATTCACTGGGATCACGATAACGAGCACATCGCACGATGGGGCACCATTCGCAAACTGCAGACATGCATTATGGCAGGCACTGAGGGTACAGTACCCAGACACATCAGACATAGGAGCAATCACCTCACGCAAGATGCGTGAAAACGAAGATCCTGTTGATTATATCCAGGAAATCCAAGAAAAGTGGCGCATGGAAACTAGAGAACAATGGGACAAAACACCAGCAATATTTTATCATATACTAGTACAAGGGCTCCCAGAAGGAGTCCAGAAACAACTGAAGAAAGTGGTGGGAATGGAAGCAAAAGCATGGCCAGAAATACAACTGACAATAGTACATCATTGTAGGACATGGCAAGGTAAAATGAAACAAAAGGAAGAGGACAGGAAAACGGAGGAGGCTAAACTAGTACAGAAAAAGCTTACTAAATACACAATGGAAGGGGCACTAATAACTACACCTGCAGCAACGACCCAAAGCCCCACACAAGTAGTGGCTGCACAAGATCCCTCCCAGATACCATCATCACAGACTGTAGCACAACAGGTGCCGCCACTCCAACCATACACGACAAACATGGGAGGAGGATACTCAATGCCAGGAGCTGGGTATTATAATTACAACAGGGGAAGAGGAGGAATAATGAGAGGGAGAGGATACGGATATAACACACAACAGCAGGTGGGAGGACTTAGAAATTCTTACCCCACCGGTCAACCAGTATACCAGGACAACACAGGAAACTTCCCATGGCAGAGTAGGGAACCACCGGTGTGTTGGATTTGTGGATTAGTGGGGCACATGTCACGAACGTGTAGGGTGAGACAAGGAACACCACCATGGAGCGAACAGGGACAACTAGGGCCCACACAGGACATACAACAACAGCAGACATTGCAACATACAAATGAACAGCAACAACTAGTAACACAACAACAGCCACAGACATATTCACTGCCACAACAACAGGTAGCAACAACACAACAACCCCAAACACAGCAAACACAACTGGGTAGGGTAACGGTCCTGGGACACAACCCTTATACAGGAAACGGTCAATCGTTGTACCCTCAATAGGACAGCCCACAGACGGCCTTGGTGTGTCCCATCCTGTCAGTAACACCTAATAGTGCGGAGGAGCCACGCATAGAGGTAACGATAGGTGACAAAAAATTATCATTCCTTGTTGACACCGGGGCGACCCGGTCTTGCATAAGGGAAGGTAAATTTAAGATGTCAGGCGAAGCCATGAACACCCAAGGATTCTCTGGGGCTAGGGGGTTGGTTCCCTTTACTGATAACATTCCCTTATCAATAGGGGATCATGACACGTCAGTTCCACTTTTATACTCTAGGGCCTCACCAGTAAATATACTGGGGAGGGACATCATGAATAGGTTGAATATGACGATCTCCTTTACGGAGGACGGCATAATTTGCTCTACCCCAGGAATTAACATGCTCACAGCGCGACAAATTATGCAGGCATACTGCGGACAGACAGCGATTAGGGCTGAGCCAGTAGATGGTGAACTATTCCAGTATGGGACAGACATGTCATTTGCATGGATGCCTGGGATAGAAGGAAAGATCTGGAGGAGGCCAACAGCTTATTTGTTCAGGCCGGAGACACCAGCCAATGAACCAGAAGGAAAGGTGATTTCAGTGGACATAGAGAGCATTATAGCCACTGCTGATTATATTGCAGTGCACGCCCAAGACAGAGAAGGAAGAGCATGGAGGGCAGTAATAGCACTAGCAGAAGGATGTAGACTGACCCAGGTGTCAGACGAAGAGCTCCTCTCAGAAGAAAAGGAGGAAGGTGAAATGGTGTTTATGATGAGTGTGGAGATATGGCTAAGAGTGGCGTACAAACAAGTGGCACAGAAAATTGCAATGGCACTTGAGGCACCCGCATCCACCCCAGTTCCCTTCTTTGAGGAGGATATGACAAAAGTACCCACATCACTATGGACTACTAGCCCCTATGACGTGGGGTGCATAAAAAGTATAGGGGGAGTAAGGATAAAATTGAAAAAAGGTGCAATACTCCCCAGAGTGAAACAGTACCCACTATCAAAAGAGGCAGATGAGGGCATATATGAAACAATAACGGCCCTTATAAATAATGGCATATTGGTCCCCTCAGAATCACCATGTAACACGGCTGTATACCCAGTGCGCAAGGCTAAAGGGGGGTCTTGGCGCTTCATACAGGACCTCAGGCCCTTGAACAACATAGTGGAAGCAGAATACCCCATAGCCGCAAACCCGGCCACAATATTGTGCGGCATTCCAGCAGAGGCATCACGATTTACAGTGATCGACCTTAAAAATGCCTTCTTCTCAATACCATTGCACCCAGACTCACAAGATCTGACAAGCTTTACTTACAGGAACACAAAGTGGAAACACACTAGATTGCCACAAGGGTACTGTGAATCACCCTCAATCTTTAACAGAGTAATACAGATGGATTTGGGTAACATTGAAGTGGAAAGCACAGTGTTGCAGTATGTCGATGACATAATAATTTGCAGCACTAATGAAAAAAGATGCAGAGAGGACTCATTAAAGATCCTGACAATATTGGCTGAAAAGGGTTACAAGGTAGACATGGAAAAGTTACAGTACTGTCAGGAACAGGTACTTTACATTGGTCAGCTCATATCCCAACATGGAAGAAAGATTGCACCACAAAGAGCACAGGCCATTTCAAAAACACCATCGCCACAAACAGTGAGGGAACTGCAGCAGTTCCTAGGTCTGTGCAACTACTGTAGAGCATGGGTATTTGATTACAGCTCATACATAGGACCCCTGCTTGAGGCGTTAAAAGAAGCTAACAAGGGGGAGAAAAAGTTGGGGTGGACAATGGAAATGAAAGAGGCTTTTGATGAACTGAAAGATGCGATATCAACTGCTCCGATTCTGGCCACCCCAGATTATGAGCGACAATTTTACATATTTTCACATTGCGACTCAGCAGTAATGAAAGCAGTATTGGCTCAAAAAACAAGCATGGGCTACAAACCAGTAGCGTTTTACAGCGGTCACTTAGACCCTGTGATGTTAGGTCATTTCCCCTGCGAACAAGGTCTCGCCGCAGCTGCTTTTGCGGTAGAGAAAGCGTCAGCAATTACCATGGGGTGCCCAACCACACTATTTGTGGAACATGCACTATTTGCAATATTGAATAAACCTAAGTCCACCCTAACCACGCAGAGGGCATCAGGTTATGAGATCATATTATCTAGAGCTGAACTATCAATTGTTAGATGTAGCACGGTCAACCCTGCAATGTTTTTAGCAGAAGTAATTGAGGAAGGAGATTATGCACACGATTGTACGCAAACCACTGAAATGTACTCATGTGCTAGACAGGTTGAAGAGAACGCACTAGAGGGAGGTGAGCTCCTGTTCATTGATGGCTCATCAACAATTGACCAACGGGATGGGATAAGGAGGACTGGGGCAGCGGTGGTAAAAATGATGGAGGTACCGGTATGTGTGGCGATGAAATGTGTACAACTACCACCGCATTACTCTGCTCAAGCGGCAGAACTAGTTGCACTGATCTTGGCGTTGAAGGAAAGCTTTGACAAACGAGTGACCATATATTCTGACAGCGCATATGTTACGTCCACTGTCCACTCAGGGCTGTCAAAATGGAGGAGGAGAGGGTTTAGGAGAGCTGACGGCACTCCAGTGCAACATGCTCTCCTATTAGCTGAACTAATTGAAGTTATAAATGACCCCCAAGAACTAGCTTTGGTCAAATGTACCGCACATACTAATGGAGAAGATCATGTTTCAAGAGGGAATGCAGCAGCAGACGCACATGCAAAGTATGCTGCATATTTTGGCGAGATATGGAACCCCCCAGAGTCTGAAAGAGGGAGAGGGAGGGGAACAGCAAGGGAGATGTTGATAAGAGAAGGGTATACCCATCTCCCAGCTACACAGATAATGGAGCTACAAGCGGCTGCACCCATGGCAGAAAAGGAAACATGGGTGAAAAGGGGATGCACAATGTCACCAACTGACGCACTATGGCTCCAAGGTAACACTGGAAAGATTGTAATGCCACTGGCACTATTGACCACTGCCCTGAGCCAACTACACCACCCAGCCCACACAGGCAAGGAAGTAATTGCAGCACGTATTAGGGAAGACTGGTTCTGTCCCGAGATAAATTCCCATGTGTCAACCTTTATCAGCAACTGTCTCACATGCCAACAGTTTACGGCCGGTCACACTCTGAAGGTGATAAAAGGTACTATACCCCGGCCAGAGGGACCCTTCCTACATCTCCATATTGACTATGTTGATATGATCAACGTATGTCAAGGAAATAGGTATATGATTGTAGTAGTATGCCCATTCTCGAGGTGGATTGAAGCAGGACCCTGCTCACACCCAGATGCATTCAGAGCAGCTAAATTCCTAGTGAGGGAGGTCTTCCCCAGGTGGGGAGTGTGCGAGGTACTGCGGTCAGATAATGGCCCGCATTTCGCAAACGAAATGTTCCAGCACATCACATCCTTACTGAACATCAAGCATAAATTTGCATGCGCATACCACCCGCAGGCCAACGGTGTATGCGAACGCCTGAATGGCCTACTAAAGGAGGCAATTGCAAAGATACAGCAAACAACAAAGAAGAGTTGGTTGTATTGCCTTCCGCTAGCCCTATTTGAGCTAAGGAATATACCAGGTTCCAACCACCACCTCACCCCTCACGAGGTGGTTACCGGACGCCAAATGCGCCTCCCTCTAACGCCAACATCAAGAGCATTCACCGATCACGAAAATGCAGCCACTATTCTTGGTGATGAAATGTACCAATATGTGTCTTCTTTGATTACTAGTGTGGTGTTTGTGTCTCAACAGCTCGAGCGCACACGGGACGGGTCTAACAGCAATCAACAAGAAGACGCGGATAAAGAATTGGAAAAGGAAAGACTGTGCCAAGTTGCTAAAGGTGACCACATACTACTCCGCAATTTCAATAGAAAGTGGAACAGCCCACGCTTCACTGGCCCCCATCTGGTAGAAGAGGTATCAACGAGAGCAGTAAAGCTATAGGACAAACGTGCCTGGAATCACCTACACGACGTAAAGATCTACAAACTCCAGACCCGCCCCAGCGCCACCGACAGGTTCAGTGGGAGAACTACAACAGCATCACCAACGGAGGAAGAGACTTCTACCACAGCCAACGGCCTAAATGTCTCCATACCCTGTCACCCCCTAGACTCCCCAGAGACAATAAGTGAAGAAGAAAGGGGTGATCCCCATACTGCCCAACCCATGGTCACACGCTCAAAGAGTAAAAAGACTTCCGCCAGTTGAGCCCCAAACCCCCTGCCCATTGACCCCTACCCCCACTGCATTAATAACTGAACTGAAGGACATTGTCTGGCATACGTACACATGTAAACACGTGAATGCTCTCTTTTCTTTTCTCTCGCACATGCAGGAACTGCGTATTATTGTACTGCTAAGAAAATAGATAACTAACAAATTCACTGCCCAGGAGTAGATGGTACCCTCAGACGATAACTACCCAGAAGAATTGTCACACCAATTTATATATGACATAAAGAGGCCAACGTACCTGAAAAGAAGGAGGGTACGTGTCTACTACACATGATT
Organism: Ambystoma mexicanum; assembly: GCF_040938575.1. Classification (NCBI taxonomy): domain Eukaryota; kingdom Metazoa; phylum Chordata; class Amphibia; order Caudata; family Ambystomatidae; genus Ambystoma; species Ambystoma mexicanum. The sequence goes on along the minus strand of NC_090930.1, from coordinate 740,071,621 downwards.
CCTTTTGGCCATAGAACATTCAATGCCCCACCTCCACCCATACTTGCCTGCCCTAAGAGATAGATCGCTTAGATTGGCGTGGGAACAGCTCTTCGCCTGGGCACTGAATTACTATTTGATAGGGAGAGCTTAAAAACAACAACTAACACTAGTAATAAGAATATTGAGAATTTTCAGGCGGGCAACTTTAACGTCGCAAGAATAAGCTGCCGGACTGCAGCAAGGTAAGAGCAAAATGCCGGTGAAATTAGCATTTGTAATAAAAATGATAGGGATTTTGATGATCACCGGGTTCTTGGCTGCCTCTGTATGGCAGTACAGCTATGCTATCAATATTATTGCTGTACCCAAACCTAATACACCCCCACCCCCTGCTGCAACAGGTGTTACGTCAGGTGATACTAGTAAAATTGCACACAAGCAAAATAGAGTTCAACGCAGCACATACTCAGATAATAAAGGTATTGACAATTATATACAAGATTCAGCACACATCTCAAACAACATGTGGTACCAACACATGACTAAAATTGGAAAGCAGACAACAGAGGACAGCTGCTACGTTTGCTCATTAATACCATACGCCATGAGCGCTTCTCGAACATTCGTTGCCACAGAAATAGATGAAAAGACAGCACGATGTATAATATACTTGGCACTGTTCCAAACGAAAGGAAGATTTCAAGGGACAGTGGTGCAACTGGTGTGGAAAACACGAGACACATATCCGTATGAAAACAACTTCCTAAAGACTTATTTGAGTTACCACAAGACCAGTTTGCATGCTCAAGCATTCAGATACATGACAAGCGACCCTGAAAAAAGGAGAAACAAAGAAGATAACACTACAATACCTACCATGTGATTGGTACGCCACTGAAGTTCCTGGTAAAACACGTTGTTGGGAGAGGCCACTGGTGACGATAACAGGGAAGGTGTACATGGACAACAAATGGGAGATAGGAGTGGTTGGCAGCAACATGGTAACAAAAGAAACTATTTCAACTATCGATGCACACAACCACAGATGTTGGACGACTTGGATCAAGTACCTACCCATGCTCACGTGGATAGAGAAGGATGAAGACCCAATAACAATACTGCCACTGACTGCGCCTAAGGTATGCTACCAACATAAAGGAGAGGTGGACGTAGGATACAACACCAACTGTGCAAGTGTGATGGAGTTACCTGAGGGGGGAGCAGGAACAGCTGTGATAATGGACCATTACTGGGCCTGTGGAGAAAAGGCATACCACACACTGCCCCCTCTGTGGAATGGTGTATGCACGATGGTGCACGTCAATGTACCATCACTAGTGGTACCCCAGAAACATGTGAATGTGGCGAACTTCCCCAAAATGAATGAAGGGGACAGGAGGAAGAAGAGATCTGTACAACCTCAGAAGGGGCCAGGGAACAGGAACAACGGCAATAATACTGTCCTCAAGAGAAGGAAGAGACAAGGAGAACCTCTAACAGGAAATTACCTGTGGGGAAGGTCGGAAACGGCACTCACTTCAATCCCGCCAGAACACAGACTGTTGAGCAGAGCAGCAATGTTCTTCTCCTCAATAATACATCCGGGACTGCAGGCTTACGCAAACGCAAAATGGCTCCAGATAACTAGATGGGAACTAATGATGACTATCAATTCTACAGTAAATGGATTTAACGCAATAGAAGAGGAACTGCGAGCTGTAAGGATGGTAGCACTTCAGAACAGATATGTATTGGACCTCCTCACAGCCATGGAAGGAGGAGTTTGTGCAAAGATAGGACAATCATGCTGCACGTTCATTCCCGCCAACGATGCTGACAATGGTACACTGACAGAAGCAGTTTCACAATTGGCCAAGATGCACTCCAAAATGATGGATGAAAGTAAAGGTGTGAAAAAGGATGAGAGCTGGTTTTCAATATTATGGTCATGCATGCCATCTTGGCTGTCAGATGGACTGAAAATTATAGTTGGTTGTACTATTTTGGCTGGAGCTACACTGATCATAATAAGATTTTGGAAGGCCCGGAAGGCACGCACCACGGACGAGATGATCGAAATGGCTGGTATGCACCCCTTGATGCCAGCAGATGACGGCCAACACGCAGGCACAATAATAAAGGAGAGAGAGAAGTTGCGCAACCAGATCATCATCAACCACCTGGACCCACCATCTGTGAAGCTCGAAAACCCAAGAAACCCAAGAAGCTACATAGGGAAATGGGTATACTGCACTCCTGGAGGAACCTGTGCATATATGTATTGGTCATTTGAAGACCATGTTAATAACTATGGACATTTGGGAGGAATAACTAAAATATGGAGAGTGAGAGGAGATAAAGAAAAGGATATGTTTGTGGTCGACAAGTCGACCAGAGGGGGGACTGAAGTGGGAAAATGGAAGAACAGGCTCCCGCCATTCCCCTCTCGCGCTTGGCCTAAAGGATCACGGCCTAGGCACCCGCCACGAGAAGAGTTTGCCCATCTACCAGACGACCAAATACCCTGGTACAAGAACATACGGATGTGTCCACCCACATGCCCGGCAGCCCGCCCTGCCCATGCCGACACCTGCGACATGGATCAACTCGACTAAACCGACACATCGTTAGAGATGCCATGACGACCTAGTCAACAATCAGCGCACCTGTACACACATGCACACTGGACACTCCAACACCAATCCACACGAAGAACATACTCAGTGCTATAACATAGGTGACGAACACACTCACGGACATGCATCTTTATTATTTTTTACATAGGCCTTTTCAAAACGCAGAAACGCAAGACGCACAATGAACTCATCTAAAGAGCTTGCTTACGCTTCTCCTAAAACCAGGTGCCATAATGGGAAATATAACGAAGACACGATACTGGGGATAAGGCAATATGATACCATAACCTAAAGCGCCTGCGCACCAAATGGTTCCACCTATACACCAGGCCCAAGTAGGCCGCAAGCAAGAGCTTCCATGGAAGTTAAAAGAACAAGAGTCAGGTTGCTGATCCTGCAGAATGAGCCCGGCGAAAGCAGACAGCCAAGGTCGCAATGTTGCAAACCCACATTCCGAAAGCAGACGATCAAGGGCACGATGTTGCAACCTCGCACGCCGCAAACGAACGTCAAAATCACACCTGCAAATTAAACCAGGCACACAGTGGAAAAAACAATATTAATTGTGCAGAATTCTGTCTCAAACATGGTCCCACCTCACGTGACCAAGCCGAACCTGACAGGATGCCAAGGCAAGGGGGAAGGAGACGCCTGAAGCCCCTGGTACAAGACACAGGCTGATACAATTCAATGGACCTCTGCGACAGTGGGAGTAGTCGGCCTTCCAGCATATGAATAAATCCTCACATTGTCTGCACATAACCTTAGTGAAACATTGTTGCAAATGACAGGTGCACCGCGAGCTGGGAACGGCGATGGTCCCAGGCTGGGAGGCTCGCGAGTGGACCAATCAGAACATGGGGCTCTTATAACTGACGCTATTAACATTGACCAATCCTCAGGGGTCTTCATGTAACAATTTTCATGTATCAAATTGAAGGGACAACCCAAGTATATCACCTGACTAACCCTTGACCACTAAAACTGTTCTCTATACGTATGCTATACTAACCCTACCACTCGAGCAACCAATTAAGAGTGGCGATAGGTTTACCCATCCCTGCCGTTTGTATAATAAACAGCAGAACCACCTTGCTTCTTGCGTGTGTCTCGTACTCTGTGGTTTTTGGGATATACGGGAGGAGTTGGGGCCTCCCTGCCCGGAGGTCCGCGGACGGCTCAGACGACCCCGGCAGAATTTCCCCCCGACATACGTAAGAATGCGGATGGTGCTCTGAGCCTCCTATGGTGGTTATTAAGCATGGTATACATACCATAGCATGTAACTGTGCCTACAAATGGAACATTTTGTTCAATTATTAGGGAGTTGTGAAAATGGCAAAATCAAATTGCCATTACTGACACAGACCAGCTGCCGCTGTCCGGACATTTCGTCGAAAGACATTTGGTCGAAAGACATTTGGTCGACGTAATTTGGTCGAAAGCCAAATGGTCGATTTTTTTATTTATTTATATATATATTTTTTAGGTTGTAGTTTAGGGAAAAAAAGGGGTTTTTAGAAAAAAAGGGGGAAGGGGGGACCCCCTGAAACCCCCCCCCCAAAAAAAAAAGTGAAAATAAAAAACAAAAACAATTCGGCCATTTGGTTTTCGACCAAATGGTTTCGACCAAATGTCCTGTCGACACATTTTTTTCGACGAAATGTCTGGCAACCCAGCTGCCGACTGTTGCTATTGACAGGAGTTCCAGGTGAATAAACTGAGGAGATCACCAGTTCAATTACCTGTGAACGCATTTTGAAGCTCATTCACAACCAGTTCATGCCCGTTCTCTCCATTTTGGCTTTCTGGCTGGCCGAGGGGCCGTTCAGTAATGTTCTTTGCTAACCATTACACCATGGGCCCCTTGCTGGTGCAACCTGACAGAGTTGTAACAGAAATGAGAATCGAGATCTCATGCATCATTTTAACAAACTCATATTCCTAGCCCACGGATATTATGCAAATGTGGAACTGTTTAGTTGGTTGTTGCGCAATAGCAAACTCTTTGCTTTACAGCTCATTTGGATAGGATTCTTCCTCTGGAGGCATAAGATAAAAGAATATTGCATACATTCTCTAAAAGGCTCTTTCTTTGCTGCAATGACGTTCATCATGTCACTAAGTATGTAGGTTCCATGGTGTAATGGTTAGCACTCTAGACTCTGAATCCAGCGATCCGAGTTCAAATCTCGGTGGGACCTTGGGAATGACTGTGTTTGTTTTCCTCTCAGTGTCTTGTTTTAATAGCAATGACGCTGATGTGTCGCCCACTTTCATAGCATTATTCCCTGGGTGCATTTGAAAAAAGAAAGATTTTCCATGGATGACGCTCTTTAGCCACAATGAAACCCACCACTTTCTGTGGTGTGAAAGACCCATGGTGTAATGGTAGCACCCTGGAGGTTGAATCCAATAATTTGCATTCAAATCTCTGTAAGAGTTTACCATCAGTCGAACCTTTCCCTTATCGTTTATTGTGGATGTCTTCTTTGAAGAAAGGTATGATCCAACTAAAGTAAGTACATTCACGAATGGGCCCTTGGTCGGTACAAAAAATATTTATACACCTCAGGCCTTTTGTGAATTAAGAAAAGTGTGTTCTTCGTTCTATTTTTCATCTCAAACTGATACCTTCATTTTACAAACATGTAAAGACTGTTAAGACGCTTGATTAATATCATTGATTCTGAGTGTGGTCGCTTTTCATAGGATTAACCCTTTAACAATTTTGAAAGAGAATGGTGATACAATAGAGCTGCTTTTCCCAAAATGGTATTATTAATGTTGTTGCTGCATCTTCAAGTAAAAAGAGAATCCATTGGGTCACAGATTGAGCATGTTTCTTAACATTGAGTTAAGTTTGAAAATTTCAAATCTTTTATGTATGTTTCCGATGCAGATCTGCCCATCGACTCAGAATGACCTCACTGTTCATACATTTAAAAAAAATGCATAAAGGTTAAGGTGCTAGGCACAAAAGTGGATTTTTATGAAAAGTTATGCCAGAGAGTGAGAGCGAAAATTAATACCCTACACCACTAACCTTATGAATATTACTATCTTTGGCCTATAATTTAAGACAAAAAGGAGACAAAGTGTGTTAGAGCAAGAGAGAGGTTCCACCGAGACTTGAACTCGGATCGCTGGATTCAAAGTCCAAAGTGCTAACCATTACACCATGGAACCCTTGTTGAGCAGAGCTTCATAAGGGCAATGAGAATATAGGGCACAGTCAAGATTTTTACTGACCTATAGTAACCGTTTACTGATATTATATCGAAGCAGCACTGTTGCTGTTGGATGCTGTGCAATCGCAAAGTATTGGCTTCATGCCTCATTTGGAACAAATTCTTCCTCTGGAGTCTAATGATATAGGAATATTACATATTTTCTCTGATGTGCTCTGTTTAGCCAGAATGAAGTGCATCATGCTACTGAATATGTAGGTTCCATGGTGTAATAGTTAGCACTCTGGACTCTGAATCCAGCAATCTGAGTTCAAATCTCGGTGGGACCTTGGGGCTGCTTCTCTTTTAGAGTTGCCTTTCATTTGCAGATAGATATAACAGCAATAGCTTTGCTTTACAGCCCACTTTGATGGCAGTCTTCTTTGACCAAAGAATATTAATAGTTTCTGGGGATGACTCTCTTTTGCCACAAAGAAACTGCCCACTCTCATATCTCCAAAGCTCCAAGGTATAATGGCTATTAAACTGGCTTTTGATCTCAGCGATTTGCATTCAAAGCCCAGGAGGCCCCTAAAATCAGTTGAATTGTTTCCTGATAATTTAGAGTTTATTTCTTCTTTCGAGAAAGGTGTGATCCAAATAAAGTAAGTACATTTAAACAAGGGCACTTGATCAGTAAATGCACTACTTTCTAGAACTCATAACTCTTGTAAGTTATAAAAAGTTTGCTCTCCATACAGTTTGTCAGCTCAAAGAATTACATTTTTTACACATTTAATAAGACCATCAAATTGCTTGAAACATAGGAATGATTGTGAAAGTGAATATGATTCACCAAAATAATTGTATAACATTTTATAATGTTAATAAAATAGGGTTTTTTCCAATCTTTTCACATCAATGTTGTTTCTGCATGTTCCAGTGAGCAGAAAATCTACTGCACATAGTGTGTACATTTTTCTTTTCATAGAGTTAAGGTTTGACATTATTCATCTGTGGAAAATGTTTCTGAGAGATATCTGGGTGCCCACTCTGATTGACTTTAGGGATTGTACATTAAAGAAATGTAGTTGCATCACTGTATTGGTATCAGGCACCAAAGTGCATTTAAATGTAATGTCGTGCAGAGAGAGAGAGAGTGTGAAAACGGCTACCTGAGTCGACTGAACTTCTGAATATTAACTCTGTTGAATTGTAATTTGAGAAATTAGAAAATGGAGTGTAAGAGCAAGATAATGGTTTCACCGAGACTTGAACTCGGATCCTTGGATTCAAAATCCAAAGTGCTAACCATTACACCATGGAACCCTTGCAAAATGCACCAGAGAGCGTTGAATCAGAAATGGCAATATAGAGCACATTTACAATTTTTACAGATTCATAGTCCCAATTGACTGATATCATACAAACACAGCGATGTTGTCGATTGACGTTGTGCTATAGCAATCTCTGTGCTTTATAGATCATGTAGATCAAATTCTTCCCCTTGAGGCATATGATTAAGCAATATTAAATATTGTTTCTGACTGCCTCTGTTTTGGCATAATGAAGTTCAGCATTTGCGGAAGTATTTAGGTTCCATGGTCTAATGGTTAGTAGGCTGGACTCTGAATTTAGTAATCTGACATGTTATAGCTATATTTTGTTTTCCTTTGGGTGTATTGTCATTGTATCCACATAGATTTCCTAGCAGTGGCTGTGATGAATAGTTCAATTTGATAGCAGCTTCCTTTTGAGAATTTGAAAAAAAAAGAATTAAATAGTCTCTCTGGATGACTCTGTTTTGATTTCTATGTGCACATTCCTTTTGTGTTTCAGAGGGATTGACCAACATACACAACAGTGCTTGGAAGACCTCTTCCTCCCTCATGGCATGTAAAGCTAACCTCTCTCCTACCTTGTGTTTTTTTACTTTTTAACTTCCCCTTCCGAGTCATGACCATGTAACTGAATTTACATTTTTAGATATTAACTGCAGTAGTTGCTTTTTTTTCATTTTTATTTTTTGTGTACGCATACATCCCTTTTTGTGGGGAGGGGGGAGTGATGTCTGTTTACTTATATTAGCTAATATAGGTCATTTTATGTCCGCTTACAATATGTGTCAGGATTTTTTATGTCGTTTCCAATCAATGTCTAATATCAAGTGGTTTTCAGCCGTCATACAAAGGCACGTAACACCACCAAAACACCTACATAAGTTAGAAATACTCCGGAAGAGTACTCAGTTTATGAAAAGGCGATGAATCCCAAATAGAACTGTAAATGTAAGCTAGCAAGCAGACCGTGCACCCCTGTTTGGAACTATGACCTGTGTGTTGCCCTCTATTAACAGAACAATGAAACTGCAGCCCATGTCACATAAAATAGAAAGTAGAGATTATGCAAATTAACTCCCAGAAGAGCCTGGTGTCACCCCAAAAGGTGTCATGCTTTTCACACCAAGAAACATCCACACATAGATCCCTGCGAACCTCAAAAACGTACAGGAAACCCTGTCCAGCGCTTTGCTCCCAGAGGAGATAAGGTTGAAAAACCACCCTATGTTAAAAGTGTCCATAATCCATGCCAGCTGCCCTGTCTATAGAACCTGGCCGTTCGTGGCCGATCGGGGCCTAGGGGCATGAGTGGAAGGGTTTAACCTGCCTGGGTTCTTGGGCATGGTTTCATCATGCCTCAGTTTACAATGGCACTCTGCTGCTTTGTCAGGCTTTAAAGAAGCCTGACTCCTGCAGAGCAAAAGATCTGATTATTTCCTTACATGTTTTGTACGTAAGAATGCGGATGGTGCTCTGACCCTCCTATGGTGGTTATTAAGCATGGTATACATACCATAGCATGTAACTGTGCCTACAAATGGAACATTTTGTTCATTTATTAGGGAGTTGTGAAAATGGCAAAATCAAATTGCCATTACTGACACAGACCAGCTGCCGCTGTCCGGACATTTCGTCGAAAGACATTTCGTCGAAAGACATTTGGTCGACGTAATTTGGTCGAAAGCCAAATGGTCGATTTTTTAATTTATTTATATATACTTTTTTTAGGTTGTAGTTTAGGGAAAAAAAGGGTTTTTTAGAAAAAAAGGGGGTTGGGGGGACCCCCCCAAACCCCCCCCCAAAAAAAAAAGTGAAAATAAAAAACAAAAACAATTCGACCATTTGGTTTTCGACCAAATGGTTTCGACCAATTGTCCTGTCGACAAATTTTTTTCGACGAAATGTCTGGCAACCCAGCTGCCGATTGTTGCTATTGACAGGAGTTCCAGGTGTATAAACTGAGGAGATCACCAGTTCAATTACCTGTGAACGCATTTTGAAGCTCATTCACAACCAGTTCATGCCCGTTCTCTCCATTTTGGCTTTCTGGCTGGCCGAGGGGCCCTTCAGTAATGTTCTTTGCTAACTATTACACCATGGGCCCCTTGCTGGTGCAACCTGACATAGTTGTAACAGAAATGAGAATCGAGATCTCATGCATCATTTTAACAAACTCATATTCCTAGCCCACGGATATTATGCAAATGTGGAACTGTTTAGTTGGTTGTTGTGCAATAGCAAACTCTTTGCTTTACAGCTCATTTGGATAGGATTCTTCCTCTGGAGGCATAAGATAAAAGAATATTGCATACATTCTCTAAAAGGCTCTTTTTTTGCTGCAATGACATTCATCATGTCACTAACAGGCCGATTCATGGAATCCCTTCCAAAAGTCTCGCACGCGGCTGGCGCACAGCGTGCCCGTGCGAATGTCTGCGCCAGCCGCGTGCGATAAAACCAATTCCCGCGCACAGCGTATTCATGGATTCTCACCTCCAAAAGCAGACGTGGCGCAGAGTATCGCAGCGACCCTGCAGCTGCGCCAGTTACACCCCCAAGAACGCCCTTGCGCAAGGAAAAGCCGTCAAAATCGCAAAACCATCGCAAAGGGCTGTGCCAACCCTGTACCAGTGCGAGAAGTAACACACGCGACCTGGGGGAGCGTGTGCGTGTATTACAGGGGTGCGCGAGAAGTTCCACACGCGATTGGCCTGGGCGCGTGTATTCCAGGGGCTCGCGGGTGGCTTCACACGCGATCAGGCCTGGGGGAGCGTGTGCGTGTATTTCAGGGGTGCGCGAGAAGTTCCACACGCGATTGGCCTGGGCACGTGTATTTCAGGGGCTCGCGGGTGGTTTCACACGCGATCGGGCCTGGGCGAGCGTGTGCGTGTATTTCAGGGGTGCGCGAGAAGTTCCACACGCGATTGGCCTGTGCGCGTGTATTACAGGGGCTCGCGGGTGGTTTCACACGCGATCGGGCCTGGGGGAGCGTGTGCGTGTAATTCAGGGGTGCGCGAGAAGTTCCACACGTGATTGGCCTGGGCGCGTGTATTTCAGGGGTGCGCGAGAAGTCCCACACGCGATTGGCCTGGGCGCGTGTATATCAGAGGTGCGCGGGAAGTTTCACATGCGATTGGGCTGCGTGCGGGTATTTCAGGGGTGCACGGGAAGTTTCACACGTGATTGGGCTGCGTGCGGGTATTTCAGGGGCTCGCGGGTGGTTTCACACGCGATCGGGCCTGGGGGAGCGTGTGCGTGTATTTCAGGGGTGCGCGAGAAGTTCCACACGCGATTGGGCTGGGTGCGGGTATTCCAGGGCTGCGCGGGAAGTTTTACACGCTCGCCTACAACACATATTCATGGAAACGAACGTGGCCAATCCGGAAACACGTACGCCAGCAGGAAGTAGGCGTACGTCCACCCGCACAGCACAAAAGTGCACGCAAACAACAAACAAGCTCAGACGCCAGGATGAACATACCGCTCCTAGCAGCAGTGGCCGTGGGATACCGCAGGAGGAGGAGGAGGATAGTCCGGGCCAGAATTTTTACACCCAGAACCAGCCTTTTTGGGATGCCTGATGACCATGTGTATGGGAGGTACAGGTTTCCACCTCACATAATACTCAACCTGGTCAGTGAGTGGGAGGATGAATTCACATCAACCACCCTGTGCTCCCAAGCACTCAGCCCCCTGGAGAAGGTCCTCAATCTACTGCACTTCCTGGCCACTGGATCATTTCAGCGGACAAGTGCCATAGTGGGGGGGGGTGTCACAGGCCACGCAGTCACGCTGCCTACACCAGGTCTTGGCCATCATCACTGCACGCCCATCAGTCCGCAGGCACATATACCTGCCCAGAACACCTGCAGAAAGGCAGGCTGTTGCCCAGGACTTCTACAGGGTGGCACAATTCCCCAAAGTGCTAGGTGCCATTGATTGCACCCATGTGGCTCTACGTCCCCCCAGGGCAACTGAGCACATCTATAGAAACCGCAAGCACTGGCATTCCATCAACGCCCAGGTAGTATGTGATGCCAAGGGAATCATCACCTCAGTATACGCCAACTATCCAGGCTCCACCCACGACAGTTTCATCTACAGAATGTCTACCCTAAACCGGGACATAGAAGCTGGGCGGCATGGCGATACATGGCTGCTTGGTGAGTATACATGCCACTGCGCATGCATGCATGTCAGATACTGAGTAATGTCACAACCCCACTGATGATACCCATCACCACCTCCCCAGGGGACAGTGCCTACCCTCTCAGCACCCACATGATGACGCCAATTCGGAACCCCACCACACCGCCCCAGGTAAGATACAACACAGCCCATATTGCAACCCGGGGCATTGTGGAGCGCACATTCGGAGTGCTCAAGTCAGGCTTCCGCTCCCTTGACCGTTCTGGCGGGCAGCTGTTATACGCTCCCCCAGTAGTGTGCAGGATCATAGTGGCAGCATGTGTCCTGCACAACGTTGCAACACGCCGGGGCCTGGCCGTGGACATGGTGGTGCCCCCACATCCCCAACCACATGCATGCCCACTGCGCATGGGAGGGGAAAGGGCACGGGGTGAGGCAGCCCGTACACAGCTCTTGGCTAATTACTTCACATAAAATCACACCCCTGTGGAGTGCACACAGCCCTGGCACATACCAGCTGACAATCAATGATGATTGTTACTGACAATTATGATGTGTCAATGGACAGTCAAGCATACCAGCCTGAGATTGTACATCTGGAAGTGTTCCATTGTGTGCTTCCCAAACTACACAAACAGCACCAATGCAGTGTTCAAAAGACACACTTCTATGCTGCTGAAATCATTACCCCCTTGCAAGACACAACATGACAACAGTGCCATGTCACCCAACCCCTCCCCAGCACCGCCACCCAACACACCATGGCATGACATGCCATGTCAGAGCAAACAAAGTCATCCCCCAAACATGACACGTGTCACAAAGTACAGTGTCCCTAATGGAAACTGGCCACACACAATATGCCCACATGAATGTAGAAACAACAACACACATGACCAAATACTTACCACAATACAATCGACATAGCATAAACATGACAGTACTAAGGCAAAGGATACGTAGTCTTACAACATGAGAATGCCAGCACATCCACCACCCCTAACTGCACAGTGTTGTTGCCACGCACATCTGGAAGTCCACTGCTCACAACATGAGCCCCATCTCCAAAGTGGACGGCCTTGTGAAGACATGAGGAATGAACCTGCAAATCAGGAGAGAGACATGGATGCACAAGCACACATCAATACACCATGCAGTGCACAATACAACAACAATATGCACTAGGAATGTATACACAGTATTGACTACAGACTGCCCACACAGCTCATGGGAGTCCAACGTCACTGTGTAATTCACTGTCACTTGGGCACACCCTTTGCAAGCCCATGGAAACGGGAAGCAGGAGGGGTGTGTGTCTCACTGACCCAAGCATCTAACCCAAACTCAGGACAAGCCTGCATGTGCCCAGCCGGAATACAGTGGATGCCCACGGGAGCCACACAAGGCAACACACTGCAACAAAAAATCAAAAATCAAAAATCAAAAATCAAAAATGGCCATGTGTGGGCCATGGGGGTGGGGGAGGCCACTCAGGAGGTCCGAGGACAGGGTGCCCACCAACAGTCACCTGCGTGAATGTTGTGAAAAAAACCCACCTCCATGGGCTCATGGCCTGCACGGCTACTAAATAGTGGGAGATTCACTGCTGGATTCGCTCTCCTCAACCTCTGCTGCTGCTGCCACAGGAGGTGGTGGTGCCATGGGAGGCAGCCCACGCAATGCCCTAGTTTGGTCCTCCATGGCAGCAAGCATGCAGGCCTGGAAGGCCTCGTTCTGGAGGGATATGGTGCGGAGATCCCCATGAAACACCCGACGTGTTGCCCGGACCTCCGCCCGAGTTGCCTGCATCTCTGCTGAGAGCGTACGGGTGACGCGCTCAAGCAGCTGTTCCGTCCTGGTGACAGTGGAAGCCTCAAGGTCCACAAGAGTCTGCCTGAGGTGCTGTACATCTCCCCTCAGGGCTTCCCTCTGTCCCTGGGCATCTATGGAAATTGATTCCCTCAGATTGTCCAGGGCCGCCTGTCTGTCCCTGTTGGACGCCAACATGTCCTCCCTGACTGATTGGCAAATGGAGTCTGTTGCCTGCTGTAGTAGCTCCATCTGCCTTTCTGGGGGGACAATGGAAGTGGCCACCCTCTCCATGGCCTGAGCAATAATTTCGGATGATGCTGCCTGTTGGTTGGCCATACCGTAAATGGATTGCTCCCATGCTGTATTGTCTGGTGGCGGACGGCCACCGCGTTGGCGGGCACCACACCTGTCTGGGGCAAGGCGAACTGCGCGTTGCTGTGTCGGCACTGCCTGAGGCTGCAGGACTGCATTTCCCCTCTGAACTGCTGGCCCAGGAACAGGATCAGATGTTGCGGAGTGTGGCCCTGCATCCGTAACCACCACAGACGCACCTACCAACACTGACATCCCCATAGTGGGCTCTACCCCTGGTGCAGGTGGGTCGGACAGAACAGTATCCCTTCCATGAACACATACCTGCGAATCCACATAGGCCTCATCCGAATCAACACCTGAAAAGAGTTCTGGGGAGGTGCAGCCAGGGACACCCCGGGACAGTATGGCCTGCAGCAAGAAAGGGTTCTCCCCCACCACCAAACCACGTCCCCCACTGGTGCCTGGTCGTGCTACAGATCCCTCCTGGCCCTGCACCATCTCCTCTCCCTCAACAGCATCAGGTGCGTCATCCTCTGCAAAAACAAGAAAGACAAAAAATGGAAACAGGCATTAGCACCATGGCACGCTATTAGGCCAGACAAGCCACAGTACCAGTACTTGATTTACACATGTCCCACATGACTATGACCCTCCCATGCATGCACTGTCCATGAGTTGGAAGGGGAGGAAAATGTCTGACACTGATGACAAGAAGATGGGAGAGCAACACATCAGCTGCATGCTGGCTAGCAGTGCCATCACACATTGGCCTGTGAGTGGCATGTCCAATACACATACATGACACATGCCATCACACAGATGGCATGTACCATGGGCATGACATATATGTGACAATGGGGCAGAGTGATGCGCAGTAGAACCAGGTGAATTCCTACAATCGGCCTGAATGAACACAGCTTAATACGGAACAATGTGGTAGCAAGATGCCACTTCAAGGGCAACTGGCGCAATGTAGTGCAAAACGCCTACTGTGGCCAGAAGGGACACTGTAATACCCAAATCCCGGGGCGCAGAATGCATTGGATGACGCACATGGGTGGGACAAAACACTCAGGCACACACACCCTGACCTGGCACTCAACCAAATCCCCTCCCACAAACTACATACACATGGATCACACACACATGCATGTGCACTCACCGGACAATGCCTCGTAATCTGGCAGTCCTCCCACACCTTGGATCTGCTCCTCTGTGACGTAGGTCCCAGCAACATGCTCATGTAGAGTGAGTTCTCTGTCCTCTTGTGGAGACCCACCTCCAGTCACCAGAGTTGCGGCATTACTTGAGGCCAGCTTTTTCTGTGCCCTACGCTTATGGTCGTTCCAGCGCTTGTAGCACTCAACAGCTGTGCGCCTCATAAACCCAAGGGTAATTATGCTGTCCGCGATGGACTGCCAGTGTGCCTGACGTCGAGCTGGTGTAATCCTACACCCTGAAGTGACCAACATTTCGGCGTCATGTTCGGACACATACTGCACAAGTGCATCCAGTTCGGCATCATTGAAGCTAGGCTTCCTTGGCGTGCCGGACCGTGTAGCCGTGTCGGGGTCATCAGCCTGTACTGGACGAGCACTCTTCCTCTTTCTTTTTGTGGGTGGTGGGGATCCGGAGTGCCCTACGCCGCTCTGGACACTAGAGGCAGGAGCACCGGTGGACTGTGTAGTAATAGTGTTCGATGGCACACTGACCACATGACTATCTGCAGGCATTAGCTGAAGTGTGATTATGGCAGGGGGAACCTCAGTCTGATGTACCGGGACCAACACTGTCCTTGCTGGGGGAGTCAGAGCTGGGGTGGACGGAGCTGCAGCTGCCCCTGCAGCCTACCCACCCCACCTACTCGGGGCAGCAGATGACATGGCTGCCCCTGTACCACGTGGCCTGGTGACACTGGCTTGCGCCGCCACCCGTGGCCTAGACTTGGCGACCTGGAAGTCAGCCTCGGAGTCACCCTGTGCTAGGTCAGGTGCCACAACGGGCCGGTCCAACAAGGGCTGAGCAGGGATGGTGTCAGCCACGTTTCCCTCAACCATGGGGGGGGATGTGTGTCCCTGACTGGTCCTCCACACGTGGGGGGCTTGGGGGAGTCTGCAAATTCTGGCCACGTCCCCTACCGCGCCCACCACGCCCACCTCTTGAAGCTCGGCCACCTTTGCCACCCTTAGCACTTGCTCACCTCCCAGCCATGGCACTGATGGAGTTGTGCGTATGGGAGTTGCAGTGGACAATTGTCCTGGGCAATTGGGGGTCAAAGAGGTAGGGTACTAGATGGAATTCGTACCCAAGTGCTCTAGCAAGGCTGTATGTAACCCCTGGGGAAAGATGACGGGTCACGCAACGCACAGGCACCCCTAAAACAGAAAATGATGTGCACGCGACCCCTCGTAGACCACGTGCGTGGGAAAAGGAACCTGCACTATGCTGTGGCACCCAGGAACACAAAAATGAACGTATGCGTGTAACACGCAGCCTACAATGACCTCTGAAGGGGTACGCTACACACGGGGCTAGCACAGTTGGTAAATACGTGCGCGACTCACCGTCTGCTTGGGAAAAGAGCGTGAAGTGTGCGCGTTGGCAACACCCCCGCCAAAAGAAGAATTGTACACTGTCTGAGGAGACAGGACAAAAGGAGAAGTCAACACTGTTTGAGGAAACAGGTCGAAAAGAAAATCAGAAAAATACTGACAGAGGTAACAGGGATTACGAACTGGAAACGCTGTGAAGTAAATCGCGCGTGAACCGACAAGAAGTACAGATTTCACCCACTCGCTCTCCACGGAAAGCACGTACAAGGAAATGACGTACTACACGCACCTTTTAAACCGCACCACACGTCCAACGTCACTTCCGCCTATATGCACTGAGGCACTATCCTCCAATCACGCAGGCTGACACTCGGACGTGCAGTTTTTGGTCTTGTAACATTCCCCTGGGTACAGGGACACGCCCGCGCGTGTCACGTCACAGACGCGCCTGCGCTGTCAGGGCCTTTGGTCCAATGGAATTGCGTACACAGGCCAATCGCGTGTGGAACTTCCCGCGCACCCCTGAAATACACGCGCCCAGGACAATCGCGTGTGAGAACACCCGCGAGCCCCTGAAATACACGCATCCAGGCCAATCGCGTGTGGAACTTCACGCGCACCCCTGAATTACACGCACACGCTCCCCCAGGCCCGATCGCGTGTGGAACCACCCACGAGCCCATGATATACACGCGCCCAGGCCAATCGCGTGTGAGAAACTTCTCGCGCACCCCTGAAATACACGCGCCCAGGCCAATCGCGTGTGGAACTTCACGCGCACCCCTGAAATATACGTGCCCAGGCCAATCGCGTGTGAGAAGCTTCTCGCGCACCCCTGTAATACCCGCACGCAGCCCAATCACGTGTGGAACTTCACGCGCACCCCTGAATTACACGCACATGCTCCCCCAGGCCCGATCGCGTGTGAAACCACCCGCGAGCCCCTGAAATACACGCGCCCAGGCCAATCGCGTGTGAGAAACTTCTCGCGCACCCCTGAAATACACGCGCCCAGGCCAATCGCATGTGGAATTTCACGCGCACCCCTGAAATACACGCACACGCTCCCCCAGGCCCGATCGCATGTGAAACTTCTCGCGCACCCCTGAAATACACGCGCCCAGGACAATCGCGTGTGAAAACACCCGCGAGCCCCTGAAATACACGCACACGGTCCCCCAGGCCCGATCGCGTGTGAAACTACTCGCGCACCCCTGAAATACACGCGCCCAGGACAATCGCGTGTGAAAACACCTGCGAGCCCCTGAAATACACGCGCCCAGGCCAATCGCGTGTGGAACTTCTCGCGCACCCCTGAATTACACGCACACGCTCCCCCAGGCCCGATCGCTTGTGAAACCACCCGCGAGCCCCTGAAATACACGCGGCCAGGCCAATCGCGTGTGATAAACTTCTCGCGCACCACTGAAATACACGCGCCCAGGCCAATCGCGTGTGGAACTTCACGCGCACCCCTGAAATACACGCACACGCTCCCCCAGGCCCGATCGCGTGTGGGTCTTCTCGCGCGTGTAGGACTTTGGCGCACATTTTTTTCCTGCGCAGGGACTCTACCGCCTGCTTTCGTGTGGCGGACATGTATGGGCCTGTGCGCTTCTTTGGCCGTGCGCTGTTTTTCCCTATTCGATTCCATGAATACGTGTTGTAGGCGAGCATGTGGGCGTTCTGCGCACTTGCCTCCTGTACTTCCCCCGTGACGCCCACATTTTCACGAGTTGTTCCCCATTCTGCATGTGACGCCCGGTGTTACGCCTACTTTTGTTCTGTGCGCCGCGCTATGTGCGAATTCGCTGTGGCCTTATCGCACAGCATTCGATGACCTGTGCGCCAGTGTGCGCCAGCGTGCGCCGCGCACTTTCTCAGCGCACATCCCACATTTCGCACGTGCACGGGCTTCCATGAATTGATGTGCAATGTTTTCTGTGCGATAATCGCACTTGCACTGCGATTTTCGCTGTTTCTCTGCGAATCGCACGTTTTCGCACACGTGCGCCGTTTTTTTGGCGCACGTTGAGTCCATGAATCGGCCTGTATGTATGTAGGTTCCATGGTGTAATTGTTAGCACTCTGGACTCTGAATCCAGCGATTCGAGTTCAAATCTCGGTGGGACCTTGGGAATTACTGTGTTTTTTTCCTCTCAGTGTCTTGTTTTAATAGCAATGACGCTGCTGTGTCGCCCACTTTCATAGCATTATTCCCTGGGTGCATTTGAAAAAAGAAAGATTTTCCATGGATGACGCTCTTTAGCCACAATGAAACCCACCACTTTCTGTGGTGTGAAAGACCCATGGTGTAATTGTAGCACCCTGGAGGTTGAATCCAATCATTTGCATTCAAATCTCTGTAAGAGCTTACCATCAGTCGAACCTTTCCCTTATCGTTTATTGTGGATGTCTTCTTTGAAGAAAGGTATGATCCAACTAAAGTAAGTACATTCACGAATGGGCCCTTGGTCGGTACAAACAGTATTTATACAACTCAGGCCTTTTGTGAATTAAGAAAAGTGTGTTCTTCGTTCTATTTTTCATCTCAAACTGATACCTTCATTTTACAAACATGTAAAGACTGTTAAGACGCTTGATTAATATCATTGATTCTGAATGTGGTCGCTTTTCATGGGATTAACCCTTTAACAATTTTGAAAGAGAATGGCGATACAATAGAGCTGCTTTTCCCAAAATGGTATTATTAATGTTGTTGCTGAATCTTCAAGTAAAAAGAGAATCCATTGGGTCACAGATTGAGCATGTTTCTTAACATTGAGTTAAGTTTGAAAATTTCAAATCTTTTATGTATGTTTCCGATGCAGATCTGCCCATCGACTCAGAATGACCTCACTGTTCATACATTTAAAAAAAATGCATAAAGGTTAAGGTGGTAGGCACAAAAGTGGATTTTTATGAAAAGTTATGCCAGAGAGTGAGAGCGAAAATGAATACCCTACACCACTAACCTTATGAATATTACTATCTTTGCCCTATAATTTAAGCCGAAAAGGAGACAAAGTGTGTTAGAGCAAGAGAGAGGTTCCACCGAGACTTGACCTCGGATGGCTGGATTCAAAGTCCAAAGTGCTAACCATTACACCATGGAACCCTTGTTGGGCAGAGCTTCATAAGGGCAATGAGAATATAGGGCACAGTCAAGATTTTTACTGACCTATAGTAACCGTTTACTGATATTATATCGAAGCAGCACTGTTGCTGTTGGATGCTGTGCAATCGCAAAGTATTGGCTTCATGCCTCATTTGGATCAAATTCTTCCTCTGGAGTCTAATGATATAGGAATATTACATATTTTCTCTGATGTGCTCTGTTTTGCCAGAATGAAGTGCATCATGCTACTGATTATGTAGGTTCCATGGTGTAATGGTTAGCACTCTGGACTCTGCATCCAGTGATCCGAGTTCAAATCTGGGACCTTGGGGCTGCTTCTTTTTTAGAGTTGCCTTTCATTTGCAGATAGATATAACAGCAATAGCTTTGCTTTACAGCCCACTTTGATGGCAGTCTTCTTTGACCAAAGAATATTAATAGTTTCTGGGGATGACTCTCTTTTGTCACAAAGAAACTGCCCACTCTCATATCTCCAAAGCTCCAAGGTATAATGGCTATTAAACTGGCTTTTGATCTCAGCGATTTGCATTCAAAGCCCAGGAGGCCCCTAAAATCAGTTGAATTGTTTCCTGATAATTTAGAGTTTATTTCTTCTTTCCAGAAAGGTGTGATCCAAATAAAGTAAGTACATTTAAACAAGGGCACTTGATCAGTAAATGCACTACTTTCTAGAACTCATAACTCTTGTAAGTTATAAAAAGTTTGCTCTCCATACAGTTTGTCAGCTCAAAGAATTACATTTTTTACACATTTAATAAGACCATCAAATTGCTTGAAACATAGGAATGATTGTGAAAGTGAATATGGTTCACCAAAATAATTGTATAACATTTTTTAATGTTAATAAAATAGGGCTTTTTCCAATCTTTTCACATCAATGTTGTTTCTGCATGTTCCAGTGAGCAGAGAATCTACTGCACATAGTGTGTACATTTTTCTTTTCATAGAGTTAAGGTTGGACATTATTCATCTGTGGAAAATGTTTCTGAGAGATATCTGGGTGCCCACTCTGATTGACCTTAGGGATTGTACATTAACGATATGTAGTTGCATCACTGTATTGGTATCAGGCACCAAAGTGCATTTAAATGTAATGTCGTGCAGAGAGAGAGAGAGTGTGAAAACGGCTACCTGAGTCGACTGAACTTCTGAATATTAACTCTGTTGAATTGTAATTTGAGAAATTAGAAAATGGAGTGTAAGAGCAAGATAATGGTTCCACTGAACTCGGATCGTTGGATTCAAAGTCCAAAGTGCTAACCATTACACCATGGAACCCTTGCGAGATGCACCTGAGAGCGATGAATCAGAAATGGCAATATAGAGCACATTTACAATTTTTACAGATTCATAGTCCCAATTGACTGATATCATACAAACACAGCGATGTTGTAGATTGACGTTGTGCTATAGCAATCTCTGTGCTTTATAGATCATGTAGATCAAATTCTTCCTCTTGAGGCATATGATTAAGAAATATTAAATATTGTTTCTGACTGCCTCTGTTTTGGCATAATGAAGTTCAGCATTTGCGTAAGTATTTAGGTTCCATGGTCTAATGGTTAGTAGGCTGGACTCTGAATTTAGTAATCCGACATGTTATAGCTATATTTTGTTTTCCTTTGGGTGTATTGTCATTTTATGCACATAGATTTCCTAGCAGTGGCTGTGATGAATAGTTCAATTTGATAGCAGCTTCCTTTTGAGAATTTGAAAAAAAAAGAATTAAATAGTCTCTCTGGATGACTCTGCTTTGATTTCTATGTGCACATTCCTTTTGCATTTCAGAGGGATTGACCAACATACACAACAGTGCTTGGAAGACCTCTTCCTCCCTCATGGCATGTAAAGCTAACCTCTCTCCTACCTTGTGTTTTTTTACTTTTTAACTTCCCCTTCCGAGTCATGATCATGTAACTGAATTTACATTTTTAGATTTTAACTGAAGTAGTTGCTTGTTTTTCATTTTTATTTTTTGTGTACGCATACATCCCTTTTTGTGGGGAGGGGGGAGTGATGTCTGTTTACTTATATTAGCTAATATAGGTCATTTTATGTCCGCTTACAATATGTGTCAGGATTTTTTATGTCGTTTCCAATCAATGTCTAATATCAAGTGGTTTGCAGCAGTCATACAAAGGCACGTAACACCCCCAAAAGACCTACATAAGTTAGAAATACTCCGGAAGAGTACTCAGTTTATGAAAAGGCGGTGAATCCCAAATAGAACTGTAAATGTAAGCTAGCAAGCAGACCGTGAACCCCTGTTTGGAACTATGACCTGTGTGTTGCCCTCTATTAACAGAACAATGTAACTGCAGCCCATGTCACATAAAATAGAAAGTAGAGATTATGCAAATTAACTGCCAGAAGAGCCTGGTGTCACCCCAAAAGGTGTCATGCTTTTCACACCAAGAAACATCCACACATAGATCCCTGCGAACCTCAAAAACGTACAGGAAACCCTGTCCAGCGCTTTGCTCCCAGAGGAGATAAGGTTGAAAAACCACCCTATGTTAAAAGTGTCCATAATTCATGCCAGCTGCCCTGTCTACAGAACCTGGCTGTTCGTGGCCATTCGGGGCCTAGGGGTATGAGTGGAAGGGTTTAACCTGCCTGGGTTCTTGGGCATGGTTTCATCATGCCTCAGTTTACAATGGCACTCTGCCGCTTTGTCAGGCTTTAAAGAAGCCTGACTCCTGCAGAGCAAAAGATCTGATTATTTCCTTACATGTTTTGTACGTAAGAATGCGGATGGTGCTCTGAGCCTCCTATGGTGGTTATTAAGCATGGTATACATACCATAGCATGTAACTGTGCCTACAAATGGAACATTTTGTTCATTTATTAGGGAGTTGTGAAAATGACAAAATCAAATTGCCATTACTGACACAGACCAGCTGCCGCTGTCCGGACATTTCGTCGAAAGACATTTGGTCGGCGTAATTTGGTCGAAAGCCAAATGGTCGATTTTTTTATTTATTTATATATATATATTTTAGGTTGTAGTTTAGGGAAAAAAGGGTTTTTTAGAAAAAAAGGGGGTTCCCAACCCAACCCCCCCCCCAAAAAAAAAAAAGTGAAAATAAAAAACAAAAACAATTCGACCATTTGGTTTTCGACCAAATGGTTTCGACCAAATGTCCTGTCGACAAATTTTTTTCGACGAAATGTCTGGCAACCCAGCTGCCGACTGTTGCTATTGACAGGAGTTCCAGGTGAATAAACTGAGGAGATCACCAGTTCAATTACCTGTGAACGCATTTTGAAGCTCATTCACAACCAGTTCATGCCCGTTCTCTCCATTTTGGCTTTCTGGCTGGCCGAGGGGCGCTTCAGTAATGTTCTTTGCTAACCATTACACCATGGGCCCCTTGCTGGTGCAACCTGACAGAGTTGTAACAGAAATGAGAATCGAGATCTCATGCATCATTTTAACAAACTCATATTCCTAGCCCACGGATATTGTGCAAATGTGGAACTGTTTAGTTGGTTGTTGCGCAATAGCAAACTCTTTGCTTTACAGCTCATTTGGATAGGATTCTTCCTCTGGAGGCATAAGATAAAAGAATATTGCATACATTCTCTAAAAGGCTCTTTTCTTGCTGCAATGACGTTCATCATGTCACTAAGTATGTAGGTTCCATGGTGTAATGGTTAGCACTCTGGACTCTGAATCCAGCGATCCGAGTTCAAATCGCGGTGGGACCTTGGGAATTACTGTGTTTGTTTTCCTCTCAGTGTCTTGATTTAATAGCAATGACGCTGCTGTGTCGCCCACTTTCATAGCATTATTCCCTGGGTGCATTTGAAAAAAGAAAGATTTTCCATGGATGACGCTCTTTAGCCACAATGAAACCCACCACTTTCTGTGGTGTGAAAGACCCATGGTGTAATGGTAGCACCCTGGAGGTTGAATCCAATAATTTGCATTCAAATCTCTGTAAGAGCTTACCATCAGTCGAACCTTTCCCTTATCGTTTATTGTGGATGTCTTCTTTGAAGAAAGGTATGATCCAACTAAAGTAAGTACATTCACGAATGGGCCCTTGGTCGGTACAAACAGTATTTATACACCTCAGGCCTTTTGTGAATTAAGAAAAGTGTGTTCTTCGTTCTATTTTTCATCTCAAACTGATACCTTCATTTTACAAACATGTAAAGACTGTTAAGACGCTTGATTAATATCATTGATTCTGAATGTGGTCGCTTTTCATAGGATTAACCCTTTAACAATTTTGAAAGAGAATGGCGATACAATAGAGCTGCTTTTCCCAAAATGGTATTATTAATGTTGTTGCTGCATCTTCAAGTAAAAAGAGAATCCATTGGGTCACAGATTGAGCATGTTTCTTACCATTGAGTTAAGTTTGAAAATTTCAAATCTTTTATGTATGTTTCCGATGCAGATCTGCCCATCGACTCAGAATGACCTCACTGTTCATACATTTAATAAAAATGCATAAAGGTTAAGGTGCTAGGCACAAAAGTGGATTTTTATGAAAAGTTATGCCAGAGAGTGAGGGATCGAAAATGAATACCCTACACCACTAACCTTATGAATATTACTATCTTTGGCCTATAATTTAAGACAAAAAGGAGACAAAGTGTGTTAGAGCAAGAGAGAGGTGGATCGCTGGATTCAAAGTCCAAAGTGCTAACCATTACACCATGGAACCCTTGTTGGGCAGAGCTTCATAAGGGCAATGAGAATAAAGGGCACAGTCAAGATTTTTACTGACCTATAGTAACCGTTTACTGATATTATATCAAAATAGCACTGTTGCTGTTGGATGCTGTGCAATCGCAAAGTATTGGCTTCATGCCTCATTTGGATCAAATTCTTCCTCTGGAGTCTAAAGATATAGGAATATTACATATTTTCTCTGATGTGCTCTGTTTTGCCAGAATGAAGTGCATCATGCTACTGAATATGTAGGTTCCATGGTGTAATGGTTAGCACTCTGGACTCTGTTTTGCCAGAATGAAGTGCATCATGCTACTGAATATGTAGGTTCCATGGTGTAATGGTTAGCGCTCTGGACTCTGAATCCAGCGATCTGAGATCTGAGTTCAAATCTCGGTGGGACCTTGGGGCTGATTTTCTTTTAGAGTTGCCTTTCATTTGCAGATAGATATAACAGCAATAGCTTTGCTTTACAGCCCACTTTGATGGCAGTCTTCTTTGACCAAAGAATATTAATAGTTTCTGGGGATGACTCTCTTTTGCCACAAAGAAACTGCCCACTCTCATATCTCCAAAGCTCCAAGGTATAATGACTATTAAACTGGCTTTTGATCTCAGCGATTTGCATTCAAAGCCCAGGAGGCCCCTAAAATTAGTTGAATTGTTTCCTGATAATTTAGAGTTTATTTCTTCTTTCATGAAAGGTGTGATCCAAATAAAGTAAGTACATTTAAACAAGGGCACTTGATCAGTAAATGCACTACTTTCTAGAACTCATAACTCTTGTAAGTTATAAAATGTTTGCTCTCCATACAGTTTGTCAGCTCAAAGAATTACATTTTTTACACATTTAATAAGACCATCAAATTGCTTGAAACATAGGAATGATTGTGAAAGTGAATATGGTTCACCAAAATAATTGTATAACATTTTTTAATGTTAATAAAATAGGGCTTTTTCCAATCTTTTCACATCAATGTTGTTTCTGCATGTTCCAGTGAGCAGAGAATCTACTGCACATAGTGTGTACATTTTTCTTTTCATAGAGTTAAGGTTGGACATTATTCATCTGTGGAAAATGTTTCTGAGAGATATCTGGGTGCCCACTCTGATTGACCTTAGGGATTGTACATTAACGATATGTAGTTGCATCACTGTATTGGTATCAGGCACCAAAGTGCATTTAAATGTAATGTCGTGCAGAGAGAGAAAGAGTGTGAAAACGGCTACCTGAGTCGACTGAACTTCTGAAAATTAACTCTGTTGAATTGTAATTTGAGAAATTAGAAAATGGAGTGTAAGAGCAAGATAACGTTTCCACCGAGACTTGAACTCGGATCGTTGGATTCAAAGCCCAAAGTGCTAACCATTACACCATGGAACCCTTGTTGGGCAGAGCTTCATAAGGGCAATGAGAATATAGGGCACAGTCAAGATTTTTACTGACCTATAGTA
Organism: Ambystoma mexicanum; assembly: GCF_040938575.1. Classification (NCBI taxonomy): domain Eukaryota; kingdom Metazoa; phylum Chordata; class Amphibia; order Caudata; family Ambystomatidae; genus Ambystoma; species Ambystoma mexicanum. The sequence continues at coordinate 740,046,384 of NC_090930.1, read as the reverse complement.
ACCGTTTACTGATATTATATTAAAGCAGCACTGTTGCTGTTGGATGCTGTGCAATCGCAAAGTATTGGCTTCATGCCTCATTTGGATCAAATTCTTCCTCTGGAGTCTAATGATATAGGAATATTACATATTTTCTCTGATGTGCTCTGTTTTGCCAGAATGAAGTGCATCATGCTGCTAAATATGTAGGTTCCATGGTGTAATGGTTAGCACTCTGGACTCTGAATTCAGCGATCCGAGTTCAAATCTCGGTGGGACCTTGGGGCTGCTTCTCTTTTAGAGTTGCCTTTCATTTGCAGATAGATATAACAGCAATAGCTTTGCTTTACAGCCCACTTTGATGGCAGTCTTCTTTGACCAAAGAATATTAATAGTTTCTGGGGATGACTCTCTTTTGCCACAAAGAAACTGCCCAGCCTCATATCTCCAAAGCTCCAAGGTATAATGGCTATTAAACTGGCTTTTGATCTCAGCGATTTGCATTCAAAGCCCAGGAGGCCCCTAAAATCAGTTGAATTGTTTCCTGATAATTTAGAGTTTATTTCTTCTTTCGAGAAAGGTGTGATCCAAAGAAATAAGTACATTTAAACAAGGGCACTTGATCAGTAAATGCACTACTTTCTAGAACTCATAACTCTTGTAAGTTATAAAAAGTTTGCTCTCCATACAGTTTGTCAGCTCAAAGAATTACATTTTTTACACATTTAATAAGACCATCAAATTGCTTGAAACATAGGAATGATTGTGAAAGTGAATATGATTCACCAAAATAATTGTATAACATTTTTTAATGTTAATAAAATAGGGCTTTTTCCAATCTTTTCACATCAATGTTGTTTCTGCATGTTCCAGTGAGCAGAGAATCTACTGCACATAGTGTGTACATTTTTCTTTTCATAGAGTTAAGGTTGGACATTATTCATCTGTGGAAAATGTTTCTGAGAGATATCTGGGTGCCCACTCTGATTGACCTTAGGGATTGTACATTAACGATATGTAGTTGCATCACTGTATTGGTATCAGGCACCAAAATGCATTTAAATGTAATGTCGTGCAGAGAGAGAGAGAGTGTGAAAACGGCTACCTGAGTCGACTGAACTTCTGAATATTAACTCTGTTGAATTGTAATTTGAGAAATTAGAAAATGGAGTGTAAGAGCAAGATAATGGTTGATCGTTGGATTCAAAGTCCAAAGTGCTAACCATTAGACCATGGAACCCATGCGAGATGCACCTGAGAGCGTTGAATCAGATATGGCAATATAGAGCACATTTACAATTTTTACAGATTCATAGTCCCAATTGACTGATATCATACAAACACAGCGATGTTGTCGATTGACGTTGTGCTATAGCAATCTCTGTGCTTTATAGATCATGGAGTTCAAATTCTTCCTCTTGAGGCATATAATTAAGCAATATTAAATATTGTTTCTGACTGTCTCTGTTTTGGCATAATGAAGTTCAGCATTTGCGTAAGTATTTAGGTTCCATGGTTTAATGGTTAGTAGGCTGGACTCTGAATTTAGTAATCCGACATGTTATAGCTATATTTTGTTTTCCTTTGGGTGTATTGTCATTTTATGCACATAGATTTCCTAGCAGTGGCTGTGATGAATAGTTCAATTTGATAGCAGCTTCCTTTTGAGAATTTGAAAAAAAAAGAATTAAATAGTCTCTCTGAATGACTCTGCTTTGATTTCTATGTGCACATTCCTTTTGCGTTTCAGAGGGATTGACCAACATACACAACAGTGCTTGGAAGACCTCTTCCTCCCTCATGGCATGTAAAGCTAACCTCTCTCCTACCTTGTGTTTTTTTACTTTTTAACTTCCCCTTCCGAGTCATGATCATGTAACTGAATTTACATTTTTAGATTTTAACTGCAGTAGTTGCTTGTTTTTCATTTTTATTTTTTGTGTACGCATACATCCCTTTTTGTGGGGAGGGGGGAGTGATGTCTGTTTACTTATATTAGCTAATATAGGTCATTTTATGTCCGCTTACAATATGTGTCAGGATTTTTTATGTCGTTTCCAATCAATGTCTAATATCAAGTGGTTTGCAGCAGTCATACAAAGGCACGTAACACCCCCAAAAGACCTACATAAGTTAGAAATACTCCGGAAGAGTACTCAGTTTATGAAAAGGCGGTGAATCCCAAATAGAACTGTAAATGTAAGCTAGCAAGCAGACCGTGAACCCCTGTTTGGAACTATGACCTGTGTGTTGCCCTCTATTAACAGAACAATGTAACTGCAGCCCATGTCACATAAAATAGAAAGTAGAGATTATGCAAATTAACTGCCAGAAGAGCCTGGTGTCACCCCAAAAGGTGTCATGCTTTTCACACCAAGAAACATCCACACATAGATCCCTGCGAACCTCAAAAACGTACAGGAAACCCTGTCCAGCGCTTTGCTCCCAGAGGAGATAAGGTTGAAAAACCACCCTATGTTAAAAGTGTCCATAATCCATGCCAGCTGCCCTGTCTACAGAACCTGGCTGTTCGTGGCCATTCGGGGCCTAGGGGTATGAGTGGAAGGGTTTAACCTGCCTGGGTTCTTGGGCATGGTTTCATCATGCCTCAGTTTACAATGGCACTCTGCCGCTTTGTCAGGCTTTAAAGAAGCCTGACTCCTGCAGAGCAAAAGATCTGATTATTTCCTTACATGTTTTGTACGTAAGAATGCGGATGGTGCTCTGAGCCTCCTATGGTGGTTATTAAGCATGGTATACATACCATAGCATGTAACTGTGCCTACAAATGGAACATTTTGTTCATTTATTAGGGAGTTGTGAAAATGACAAAATCAAATTGCCATTACTGACACAGACCAGCTGCCGCTGTCCGGACATTTCGTCGAAAGACATTTGGTCGGCGTAATTTGGTCGAAAGCCAAATGGTCGATTTTTTTATTTATTTATATATATATTTTTTAGGTTGTAGTTTAGGGAAAAAAGGGTTTTTTAGAAAAAAAGGGGGTTCCCAACCCAACCCCCCCCCAAAAAAAAAAAAGTGAAAATAAAAAACAAAAACAATTCGACCATTTGGTTTTCGACCAAATGGTTTCGACCAAATGTCCTGTCGACAAATTTTTTTCGACGAAATGTCTGGCAACCCAGCTGCCGACTGTTGCTATTGACAGGAGTTCCAGGTGAATAAACTGAGGAGATCACCAGTTCAATTACCTGTGAACGCATTTTGAAGCTCATTCACAACCAGTTCATGCCCGTTCTCTCCATTTTGGCTTTCTGGCTGGCCGAGGGGCGCTTCAGTAATGTTCTTTGCTAACCATTACACCATGGGCCCCTTGCTGGTGCAACCTGACAGAGTTGTAACAGAAATGAGAATCGAGATCTCATGCATCATTTTAACAAACTCATATTCCTAGCCCACGGATATTGTGCAAATGTGGAACTGTTTAGTTGGTTGTTGCGCAATAGCAAACTCTTTGCTTTACAGCTCATTTGGATAGGATTCTTCCTCTGGAGGCATAAGATAAAAGAATATTGCATACATTCTCTAAAAGGCTCTTTTCTTGCTGCAATGACGTTCATCATGTCACTAAGTATGTAGGTTCCATGGTGTAATGGTTAGCACTCTGGACTCTGAATCCAGCGATCCGAGTTCAAATCGCGGTGGGACCTTGGGAATTACTGTGTTTGTTTTCCTCTCAGTGTCTTGATTTAATAGCAATGACGCTGCTGTGTCGCCCACTTTCATAGCATTATTCCCTGGGTGCATTTGAAAAAAGAAAGATTTTCCATGGATGACGCTCTTTAGCCACAATGAAACCCACCACTTTCTGTGGTGTGAAAGACCCATGGTGTAATGGTAGCACCCTGGAGGTTGAATCCAATAATTTGCATTCAAATCTCTGTAAGAGCTTACCATCAGTCGAACCTTTCCCTTATCGTTTATTGTGGATGTCTTCTTTGAAGAAAGGTATGATCCAACTAAAGTAAGTACATTCACGAATGGGCCCTTGGTCGGTACAAACAGTATTTATACACCTCAGGCCTTTTGTGAATTAAGAAAAGTGTGTTCTTCGTTCTATTTTTCATCTCAAACTGATACCTTCATTTTACAAACATGTAAAGACTGTTAAGACGCTTGATTAATATCATTGATTCTGAATGTGGTCGCTTTTCATAGGATTAACCCTTTAACAATTTTGAAAGAGAATGGCGATACAATAGAGCTGCTTTTCCCAAAATGGTATTATTAATGTTGTTGCTGCATCTTCAAGTAAAAAGAGAATCCATTGGGTCACAGATTGAGCATGTTTCTTACCATTGAGTTAAGTTTGAAAATTTCAAATCTTTTATGTATGTTTCCGATGCAGATCTGCCCATCGACTCAGAATGACCTCACTGTTCATACATTTAATAAAAATGCATAAAGGTTAAGGTGCTAGGCACAAAAGTGGATTTTTATGAAAAGTTATGCCAGAGAGTGAGGGATCGAAAATGAATACCCTACACCACTAACCTTATGAATATTACTATCTTTGGCCTATAATTTAAGACAAAAAGGAGACAAAGTGTGTTAGAGCAAGAGAGAGGTGGATCGCTGGATTCAAAGTCCAAAGTGCTAACCATTACACCATGGAACCCTTGTTGGGCAGAGCTTCATAAGGGCAATGAGAATAAAGGGCACAGTCAAGATTTTTACTGACCTATAGTAACCGTTTACTGATATTATATCAAAATAGCACTGTTGCTGTTGGATGCTGTGCAATCGCAAAGTATTGGCTTCATGCCTCATTTGGATCAAATTCTTCCTCTGGAGTCTAAAGATATAGGAATATTACATATTTTCTCTGATGTGCTCTGTTTTGCCAGAATGAAGTGCATCATGCTACTGAATATGTAGGTTCCATGGTGTAATGGTTAGCACTCTGGACTCTGTTTTGCCAGAATGAAGTGCATCATGCTACTGAATATGTAGGTTCCGTGGTGTAATGGTTAGCGCTCTGGACTCTGAATCCAGCGATCTGAGATCTGAGTTCAAATCTCGGTGGGACCTTGGGGCTGATTTTCTTTTAGAGTTGCCTTTCATTTGCAGATAGATATAACAGCAATAGCTTTGCTTTACAGCCCACTTTGATGGCAGTCTTCTTTGACCAAAGAATATTAATAGTTTCTGGGGATGACTCTCTTTTGCCACAAAGAAACTGCCCACTCTCATATCTCCAAAGCTCCAAGGTATAATGACTATTAAACTGGCTTTTGATCTCAGCGATTTGCATTCAAAGCCCAGGAGGCCCCTAAAATTAGTTGAATTGTTTCCTGATAATTTAGAGTTTATTTCTTCTTTCATGAAAGGTGTGATCCAAATAAAGTAAGTACATTTAAACAAGGGCACTTGATCAGTAAATGCACTACTTTCTAGAACTCATAACTCTTGTAAGTTATAAAATGTTTGCTCTCCATACAGTTTGTCAGCTCAAAGAATTACATTTTTTACACATTTAATAAGACCATCAAATTGCTTGAAACATAGGAATGATTGTGAAAGTGAATATGGTTCACCAAAATAATTGTATAACATTTTTTAATGTTAATAAAATAGGGCTTTTTCCAATCTTTTCACATCAATGTTGTTTCTGCATGTTCCAGTGAGCAGAGAATCTACTGCACATAGTGTGTACATTTTTCTTTTCATAGAGTTAAGGTTGGACATTATTCATCTGTGGAAAATGTTTCTGAGAGATATCTGGGTGCCCACTCTGATTGACCTTAGGGATTGTACATTAACGATATGTAGTTGCATCACTGTATTGGTATCAGGCACCAAAGTGCATTTAAATGTAATGTCGTGCAGAGAGAGAAAGAGTGTGAAAACGGCTACCTGAGTCGACTGAACTTCTGAAAATTAACTCTGTTGAATTGTAATTTGAGAAATTAGAAAATGGAGTGTAAGAGCAAGATAACGTTTCCACCGAGACTTGAACTCGGATCGTTGGATTCAAAGCCCAAAGTGCTAACCATTACACCATGGAACCCTTGTTGGGCAGAGCTTCATAAGGGCAATGAGAATATAGGGCACAGTCAAGATTTTTACTGACCTATAGTAACCGTTTACTGATATTATATTAAAGCAGCACTGTTGCTGTTGGATGCTGTGCAATCGCAAAGTATTGGCTTCATGCCTCATTTGGATCAAATTCTTCCTCTGGAGTCTAATGATATAGGAATATTACATATTTTCTCTGATGTGCTCTGTTTTGCCAGAATGAAGTGCATCATGCTACTAAATATGTAGGTTCCATGGTGTAATGGTTAGCACTCTGGACTCTGAATTCAGCGATCCGAGTTCAAATCTCGGTGGGACCTTGGGGCTGCTTCTCTTTTAGAGTTGCCTTTCATTTGCAGATAGATATAACAGCAATAGCTTTGCTTTACAGCCCACTTTGATGGCAGTCTTCTTTGACCAAAGAATATTAATAGTTTCTGGGGATGACTCTCTTTTGCCACAAAGAAACTGCCCAGCCTCATATCTCCAAAGCTCCAAGGTATAATGGCTATTAAACTGGCTTTTGATCTCAGCGATTTGCATTCAAAGCCCAGGAGGCCCCTAAAATCAGTTGAATTGTTTCCTGATAATTTAGAGTTTATTTCTTCTTTCGAGAAAGGTGTGATCCAAAGAAATAAGTACATTTAAACAAGGGCACTTGATCAGTAAATGCACTACTTTCTAGAACTCATAACTCTTGTAAGTTATAAAAAGTTTGCTCTCCATACAGTTTGTCAGCTCAAAGAATTACATTTTTTACACATTTAATAAGACCATCAAATTGCTTGAAACATAGGAATGATTGTGAAAGTGAATATGATTCACCAAAATAATTGTATAACATTTTTTAATGTTAATAAAATAGGGCTTTTTCCAATCTTTTCACATCAATGTTGTTTCTGCATGTTCCAGTGAGCAGAGAATCTACTGCACATAGTGTGTACATTTTTCTTTTCATAGAGTTAAGGTTGGACATTATTCATCTGTGGAAAATGTTTCTGAGAGATATCTGGGTGCCCACTCTGATTGACCTTAGGGATTGTACATTAACGATATGTAGTTGCATCACTGTATTGGTATCAGGCACCAAAATGCATTTAAATGTAATGTCGTGCAGAGAGAGAGAGAGTGTGAAAACGGCTACCTGAGTCGACTGAACTTCTGAATATTAACTCTGTTGAATTGTAATTTGAGAAATTAGAAAATGGAGTGTAAGAGCAAGATAATGGTTGATCGTTGGATTCAAAGTCCAAAGTGCTAACCATTAGACCATGGAACCCATGCGAGATGCACCTGAGAGCGTTGAATCAGATATGGCAATATAGAGCACATTTACAATTTTTACAGATTCATAGTCCCAATTGACTGATATCATACAAACACAGCGATGTTGTCGATTGACGTTGTGCTATAGCAATCTCTGTGCTTTATAGATCATGGAGTTCAAATTCTTCCTCTTGAGGCATATAATTAAGCAATATTAAATATTGTTTCTGACTGTCTCTGTTTTGGCATAATGAAGTTCAGCATTTGCGTAAGTATTTAGGTTCCATGGTTTAATGGTTAGTAGGCTGGACTCTGAATTTAGTAATCCGACATGTTATAGCTATATTTTGTTTTCCTTTGGGTGTATTGTCATTTTATGCACATAGATTTCCTAGCAGTGGCTGTGATGAATAGTTCAATTTGATAGCAGCTTCCTTTTGAGAATTTGAAAAAAAAAGAATTAAATAGTCTCTCTGAATGACTCTGCTTTGATTTCTATGTGCACATTCCTTTTGCGTTTCAGAGGGATTGACCAACATACACAACAGTGCTTGGAAGACCTCTTCCTCCCTCATGGCATGTAAAGCTAACCTCTCTCCTACCTTGTGTTTTTTTACTTTTTAACTTCCCCTTCCGAGTCATGATCATGTAACTGAATTTACATTTTTAGATTTTAACTGCAGTAGTTGCTTGTTTTTCATTTTTATTTTTTGTGTACGCATACATCCCTTTTTGTGGGGAGGGGGGAGTGATGTCTGTTTACTTATATTAGCTAATATAGGTCATTTTATGTCCGCTTACAATATGTGTCAGGATTTTTTATGTCGTTTCCAATCAATGTCTAATATCAAGTGGTTTGCAGCAGTCATACAAAGGCACGTAACACCCCCAAAACACCTACATAAGTTAGAAATACTCCGAAAGTGTACTCAGTTTATGAAAAGGCGGTGAATCCCAAATAGAACTGTAAATGTAAGCTAGCAAGCAGACCGTGCACCCCTGTTTGGAACTATGACCTGTGTTTTGCCCTCTATTAACAGATCAATGTAACTGCAGCCCATGTCACATAAAATAGAAAGTAGAGATTATGCAAATTAACTCCCAGAAGAGCCTGGTGTCACCCCAAAAGGTGTCATGCTTTTCACACCAAGAAACATCCACAAATAGATCCCTGCGAACCTCAAAAACGTACAGGAAACCCTGTCCAGCGCTTTGCTCCCAGAGGAGATAAGGTTGAAAAACCACCCTATGTTCAAAAGTGTCCATAATCCATGCCAGCTGCCCTGTCTATAGAACCTGGCTGTTCGTGGCCATTCGGGGCCTAGGGGCATGAGTGGAAGGGATTAACCTGCCTGGGTTCTTGGGCATGGTTTCATCATGCCTCAGTTTACAATGGCACTCTGCCACTTTGTCAGGCTTTAAAGAAGCCTGACTCCTGCAGAGCAAAAGATCTGATTATTTCCTTACATGTTTTGTACGTAAGAATGCGGATGGTGCTCTGAGCCTCCTATGGTGGTTATTAAGCATGGTATACATACCATAGCATGTAACTGTGCCTACAAATGGAACATTTTGTTCATTTATTAGGGAGTTGTGAAAATGGCAAAATCAAATTGCCATTACTGACACAGACCAGCTGCCGCTGTCCGGACATTTCGTCGAAAGACATTTGGTCGACGTAATTTGGTCGAAAGCCAAATAGTCGATTTTTTTATTTATTTATATATATATATTTTAGGTTGTAGTTTAGGGAAAAAAAGGGGTTTTTAGAAAAAAAGGGGGAAGGGGGGGACCCCCCGAAACCCCCCCAAAAAGAAAAAAAAAGTGAAAATAAAAAACAAAAACAATTTGACCATTTGGTTTTCGACCAAATGGTTTCGACCAAATGTCCTGTCGACACATTTTTTTCCACCAAATGTCTGGCAACCCAGCTGCCGACTGTTGCTATTGACAGGAGTTCCAGGTGAATAAACTGAGGAGATCACCAGTTCAATTACCTGTGAACACATTTTGAAACTCATTCACAACCAGTTCATACCCGTTCTCTCCATTTTGGCTTTCTGGCTGGCCGAGGGGCCCTTCAGTAATGTTCTTTGCTAACCATTACACCATGGGCCCCTTGCTGGTGCAACCTGACAGAGTTGTAACAGAAATGAGAATCGAGATCTCATGCATCATTTTAACAAACTCATATTCCTAGACCACGGATATTGTGCAAATGTGGAACTGTTTAGTTGGTTGTTGCGCAATAGCAAACTCTTTGCTTTACAGCTCATTTGGATATGATTCTTCCTCTGGAGGCATAAGATAAAAGAATATTGCATATATTCTCTAAAAGGCTCTTTTCTTGCTGCAATGACGTTCATCATGTCACTAAGTATGTAGGTTCCATGGTGTAATGGTTAGCACTCTGGACTCTGAATCCAGCGATCCGAGTTCAAATCTCGGTGGGACCTTGGGAATTATTGTATTTGTTTTCCTCTCAGTGTCTTGTTTTAATAGCAATGACGCTGCTGTGTCGCCCACTTTTATAGCATTATTCCCTGGGTGCATTTGAAAAAAGAAAGATTTTCCATGGATGACGCTCTTTAGCCACAATGAAACCCACCACTTTCTGTGGTGTGAAAGACCCATGGTGTAATGGTAGCACCCTGGAGGTTGAATCCAATAATTTTCATTCAAATCTCTGTAAGAGCTTACCATCAGTCGAACCTTTCCCTTATCGTTTATTGTGGATGTCTTCTTTGAAGAAAGGTATGATCCAACTAAAGTAAGTACATTCACGAATGGGCCCTTGGTCGGTACAAACAGTATTTATACACCTCAGGCCTTTTGTGAATTAAGAAAAGTCTGTTCTTCGTTCTATTTTTCATCTCAAACTGATACCTTCATTTTACAAACATGAAAAGACTGTTAAGACGCTTGATTAATATCATTGATTCTGAATGTGGTCGCTTTTCATAGGATTAACCCTTTAACAATTTTGAAAGAGAATGGCGATACAATAGAGCTGCTTTTCCCAAAATGGTATTATTAATGTTGTTGCTGCATCTTCAAGTAAAAAGAGAACCCATTGGGTCACAGATTGATCATGTTTCTTAACGTTGAGTTAAGTTTGAAAATTTCAAATCTTTTATGTATGTTTCCGATGCAGATCTGCCCATCGACTCAGAATGACCTCGCTGTTCATACATTTAAAAAAATGCATAAAGGTTAAGGTGCTAGGCACAAAAGTGGATTTTTATGAAAAGTTATGCCAGAGAGTGAGAGCGAAAATGAATACCCTACACCACTAACCTTATGAATATTACTATCTTTGGCCTATAATTTAAGACAAAAAGGAGACAAAGTGTGTTAGAGCAAGAGAGAGGTTCCACCGAGACTTGAACTCGGATCACTGGATTTAATGTCCAAAGTGCTAACCATTACACCATGGAACCCTTGTTGGGCAGCGCTTCATAAGGGCAATGAGAATATAGGGCACAGCCAAGATTTTTACTGACCTATAGTAACCGTTTACTGATATTATATCGAAGCAGCGCTGTTGCTGTTGGATGCTGTGCAATCGCAAAGTATTGGCTTCATGCCTCATTTGGATCAAATTCTTCCTCTGGAGTCTAATGATATAGGAATATTACATATTTTCTCTGATGTGCTCTGTTTTGCCAGAATGAAGTGCATCATGCTACTGAATATGTAGGTTCCATGGTGTAATGGTTAGCACGCTGGACTCTGAATCCAGCGATCCGAGTTCAAATCTCGGTGGGACCTTGGGGCTGCTTTTCTTTTAGAGTTGCCTTTCATTTGCAGATAGATATAACAGCAATAGCTTTGCTTTACAGCCCACTTTGATGGCAGTCTTCTTTGACCAAAGAATATTAATAGTTTCTGGGGATGACTTTCTTTTGCCACAAAGAAACTAAGAAACTGCCCACTCTCATATCTCCAAAGCTCCAAGGTATAATGGCTATTAAACTGGCTATTGATCTCAACGATTTGGATTCAAAGCCCAGGAGGCCCCTAAAATCAGTTGAATTGTTTCCTGATAATTTAGAGTTTATTTCTTCTTTCGAGAAAGGTGTGATCCAAATAAAGTAAGTACATTTAAACAAGGGCACTTGATCAGTAAATGCACTACTTTCTAGAACTCATAACTCTTGTAAGTTATAAAAAGTTTGCTCTCCATACAGTTTGTCAACTCAAAGAATTACATTTTTTCCACATTTAATAAGACCATCAAATTGCTTGAAACATAGGAATGATTGTGAAAGTGAATATGATTCACCAAAATAATTGTATAACATGTTTTAATGTTAATAAAATAGGGCTTTTTCCAATCTTTTCACATCAATGTTGTTTCTGCATGTTCCAGTGAGCAGAGAATCTACTGCACATAGTGTGTACATTTTTCTTTTCATAGAGTTAAGGTTGGACATTATGCATCTGTGGAAAATGTTTCTGAGAGATATCTGGGTGCCCACTCTGATTGACCTTAGGGATTGTACATTAACGATATGTAGTTGCATCACTGTATTGGTATCAGGCACCAAAGTGCATTTAAATGTAATGTCGTGCAGAGAGAGAGAGAGTGTGAAAACGGCTATCTGAGTCGACTGAACTTCTGAATATTAACTCTGTTGAATTGTAATTTGAGAAATTAGAAAATGGAGTGTAAGAGCAAGATAACGGTTCCACTGAGACTTGAACTTGGATCGTTGGATTCAAAGTCCAAAGTGCTAACCATTACACCATGGAACCCTTGCAAGATGCACCTGAGAGCGTTGAATCAGAAATGGCAATATAGAGCACATTTACAATTTTTACAGATTCATAGTCCCAATTGACTGATATCATACAAACACAGCGATGTTGTCGATTGACGTTGTGCTATAGCAATCTCTGTGCTTTATAGATCATGTAGATCAAATTCTTCCTCTTGAGGCATATGATTAAGCAATATTAAATATTGTTTCTGACTGCCTCTGTTTTGGCATAATGAAGTTCAGCATTTGCGGAAGTATTTAGGTTCCATGGTCTAATGGTTAGTAGGCTGGACTCTGAATTTAGTAATCTGACATGTTATAGCTATATTTTGTTTTCCTTTGGGTGTATTGTCATTTTATGCACATAGATTTCCTAGCAGTGGCTGTGATGAATAGTTCAATTCGATAGCAGCATCCTTTTGAGAATTTGAAAAAAAAAGAATTAAATAGTCTCTCTGGATGACTCTGCTTTGATTTCTATGTGCACATTCCTTTTGCGTTTCAGAGGGATTGACCAACATACACAACAGTGCTTGGAAGACCTCTTCCTCCCTCATGGCATGTAAAGCTAACCTCTCTCCTACCTTGTGTTTTTTTACTTTTTCACTTCCCCTTCCGAGTCATGATCATGTAACTGAATTTACATTTTTAGACTTTAACTGCAGTAGTTGCTTGTTTTTCATTTTTATTTTTTGTGTACGCATACATCCCTTTTTGTGGGGAGGGGGGAGTGATGTCTGTTTACTTATATTAGCTAATATAGGTCATTTTATGTCCGCTTACAATATGTGTCAGGATTTTTTATGTTGTTTCCAATCAATGTCTAATATCAAGTGGTTTGCAGCAGTCATACAAAGGCACGTAACACCCCCAAAACACCTACATAAGTTAGAAATACTCCGGAAGTGTACTCAGTTTATGAAAAGGCGGTGAATCCCAAATAGAACTGTAAATGTAAGCTAGCAAGCAGACCGTGCACCCCTGTTTGGAACTATGAACTGTGTTTTGCCCTCTATTAACAGAACAATGTAACTGCAGCCCATGTCACATAAAATAGAAAGTAGAGATTATGCAAATTAACTCCCAGAAGAGCCTGGTGTCACCCCAAAAGGTGTCATGCTTTTGACACCAAGAAACATCCACACACCCTGCGAACCTCAAAAACGTACAGGAAACCATGTCCAGCGCTTTGCTCCCAGAGGAGATAAGGTTGAAAAACCACCCTATGTTAAAAGTGTCCATAATCTATGCCAGCTGCCCTGTCTATAGAACCTGGCTGTTCGTGGCCATTCGGGGCCTAGTGGCATGAGTGGAAGGGTTTAACCTGCCTTGGTTCTTGGGCTTGGTTTCATCATACCTCAGTTTACAATGGCACTCTGCCGCTTTGTCAGGCTTTAAAGAAGCCTGACTCCTGCAGAGCAAAAGATCTGATTATTTCCTTACATGTTTTGTACGTAAGAATGCAGATGGTTCTCTGAGCCTCCTATGGTGGTTATTAAGCATGGTATACATACCATAGCATGTAACTGTGCCTACAAATGGAACATTTTGTTCATTTATTAGGGAGTTGTGAAAATGGCAAAATCAAATTGCCATTACTGACACAGACCAGCTGCCGCTGTCCGGACATTTCGTCGAAAGACATTTGGTCGACGTAATTTGGTTGAAAGCCAAATGGTCGATTTTTTTATTTATTTATATATATATTTTTTAGGTTGTAGTTTAGGGAAAAAAGGGGGGTTTTAGAAAAAAAGGGGGAAGGGGGGGACCCCCTGAAACCTCCCCCAAAAAAAAAAAGTGAAAATAAAAAACAAAAACAATTCGACCATTTGGTTTTCGACCAAATGGTTTCGACCAAATGTCCTGTCGACAAATTTTTTTCAACGAAATGTCTGGCAACCCAGCTGCCGACTGTTGCTATTGACAGGAGTTCCAGGTGAATAAACTGAGGAGATCACCAGTTCAATTACCTGTGAACGCATTTTGAAGCTCATTCACAACCAGTTCATGCCCGTTCTCTCCATTTTGGCTTTCTGGCTGGCCGAGGGGCCCTTCAGTAATGTTCTTTGCTAACCATTACACCATGGGCCCCTTGCTGGTGCAACCTGACAGAGTTGTAACAGAAATGAGAATCGAGATTTCATGCATCATTTTAACAAACTCATATTCCTAGCCCACGGATATTGTGCAAATGTGGAACTGTTTAGTTGGTTGTTGCGCAATAGCAAACTCTTTGCTTTACAGCTTATTTGGATAGGATTCTTCCTCTGGAGGCATAAGATAAAAGAATATTGCATACATTCTCTGAAAGGCTCTTTTTTTGCTGCAATGACGTTCATCATGTCACTAAGTATGTAGGTTCCATGGTGTAATGGTTAGCACTCTGGACTCTGAATCCAGCGATCCGAGTTCAAATCTCGGTGGGACCTTGGGAGTTACTGTGTTTGTTTTCCTCTCAGTGTCTTGTTTTAATAGCAATGACGCTGCTGTGTCGCCCACTTTCATAGCATTATTCCCTGGGTGCATTTGAAAAAAGAAAGATTTTCCATGGATGACGCTCTTTAGCCACAATGAAACCCACCACTTTCTGTGGTGTGAAAGACCCATGGTGTAATGGTAGCACCCTGGAGGTTGAATCCAATAATTTGCATTCAAATCTCTGTAAGAGCTTACCATCAGTCGAACCTTTCCCTTATCGTTTATTGTGGATGTCTTCTTTGAAGAAAGGTATGATCCAACTAAAGTAAGTACATTCACGAATGGGCCCTTGGTCGGTACAAACAGTATTTATACACCTCAGGCCTTTTGTGAATTAAGAAAAGTGTGTTCTTCGTTCTATTTTTCATCTCAAACTGATACCTTCATTTTACAAACATGTAAAGACTGTTAAGACGCTTGATTAATATCATTGATCCTGAATGTGGTCGCTTTTCATAGGATTAACCCTTTAACAATTTTGAAAGAGAATGGCGATACAATAGAGCTGCTTTTCCCAAAATGGTATTATTAATGTTGTTGCTGCATCTTCAAGTAAAAAGAGAATCCATTGGGTCACAGATTGAGCATGTTTCTTAACATTGAGTTAAGTTTGAAAATTTCAAATCTTTTATGTATGTTTCCGATGCAGATATGCCCATTGACTCAGAATGACCTCACTGTTCATACATTTAAAAAAATGCATAAAGGTTAAGGTGCTAGGCACAAAAGTGGATTTTTATGAAAAGTTATGCCAGAGAGTGAGAGCGAAAATGAATACCCTATACCACTAACCTTATGAATATTACTATCTTTGGCCTATAATTTAAGACAAAAAGGAGACAAAATGTGTTAGAGCAAGAGAGAGGTTCCACCGAGACTTGAACTCAGATCGCTGGATTCAAAGTCCAAAGTGCTAACCATTACACCATGGAACCCTTGTTGGGCAGAGCTTCATTAGGGCAATGAGAATATAGGGCACAGTCAAGATTTTTACTGACCTATAGTAACCGTTTACTGATATTATATCGAAGCAGCACTGTTGCTGTTGGATGCTGTGCACTCGCAAAGTATTGGCTTCATGCCTCATTTGGATCAAATTCTTCCTCTGGAGTCTAATGATATAGGAATATTACATATTTTCTCTGATGTGCTCTGTTTTGCCAGAATGAAGTGCATCATGCTACGGATTATGTAGGTTCCATGGTGTAATGGTTAGCACTCTGGACTCTGTATCCAGCAATCCGAGTTCAAATCTTGGTGGGACCTTGGGGCTGCTTCTCTTTTAGAGTTGCCTTTCATTTGCAGATAGATATAACAGCAATAGCTTTGCTTTACAGCCCACTTTGATGGCAGTCTTCTTTGACCAAAGAATTATTAATAGTTTCTGGGGATGACTCTCTTTTGCCACAAAGAAACTGCCCACTCTCATATCTCCAAAGCTCCAAGGTATAATGGCTATTAAACTGGCTTTTGATCTCAGCGATTTGCATTCAAAGCCCAGGAGGCCCCTAAAATCAGTTGAATTGTTTCCTGATAATTTAGAGTTTATTTCTTCTTTCGAGAAAGGTGTGATCCAAATAAAGTAAGTACATTTAAACAAGGGCACTTGATCAGTAAATGCACTACTTTCTAGAACTCATAACTCTTGTAAGTTATAAAAAGTTTGCTCTCCATACAGTTTGTCAGCTCAAAGAATTACATTTTTTACACATTTAATAAGACCATCAAATTGCTTGAAACATAGGAATGATTGTGAAAGTGAATATGATTCACCAAAATAATTGTATAACATTTTTTAATGTTAATAAAATAGGGCTTTTTCCAATCTTTTCACATCAATGTTGTTTCTGCATGTTCCAGTGAGCAGAGAATCTACTGCACATAGTGTGTACATTTTTCTTTTCATAGAGTTAAGGTTGGACATTATTCATCTGTGGAAAATGTTTCTGAGAGATATCTGGGTGCCCACTCTGATTGACCGTAGGGTTTGTACATTAACAATATGTAGTTGCATCACTGTATTGGTATCGGGCACCAAAGTGCATTTAAATGTAATGTCGTGCAGAGAGAGAGAGAGTGTGAAAACGGCTACCTGAGTCGACTGAACTTCTGAATATTAACTCTGTTGAATTGTAATTTGAGAAATTAGAAAATGGAGTGTAAGAGCAAGATAATGGTTCCACCGAGACTTCAACTCGGATCGTTGGATTCAAAGTCCAAAGTGCTAACCATTACACCATGGAACCCTTGCGAGATGCACCTGAGAGCGTTGAATCAGAAATGGCAATATAGAGCACATTTACAATTTTTACAGATTCATAGTCCCAATTGACTGATATCATACAAACACAGCGATGTTGTCGATTGACGTTGTGCTATAGCAATCTCTGTGCTTTATAGATCATGGAGATCAAATTCTTCCTCTTGAGGCATATGATTAAGCAATATTAAATATTGTTTCTGACTGTCTCTGTTTTGGCATAATGAAGTTCAGCATTTGCGTAAGTATTTAGGTTCCATGGTCTAATGGTTAGTAGGCTGGACTCTGAATTTAGTAATCCGACATGTTATAGCTATATTTTGTTTTCCTTTGGGTGTATTGTCATTTTATGCACATAGATTTCCTAGCAGTGGCTGTGATGAATAGTTCAATTTGATAGCAGCTTCCTTTTGAGAATTTGAAAAAAAAAGAATTAAATAGTCTCTCTGGATGACTCTGCTTTGATTTCTATGTGCACATTCCTTTTGCGTTTCAGAGGGATTGACCAACATACACAACAGTGCTTGGAAGACCTCTTCCTCCCTCATGGCATGTAAAGCTAACCTCTCTCCTACCTTGTGTTTTTTTACTTTTTAACTTCCCCTTCCGAGTCATGATCATGTAACTGAATTTTTCATTTTTAGATTTTAACTGCAGTAGTTGCTTGTTTTTCATTTTTATTTTTTGTGTACGCATACATCCCTTTTTGTGGGGAGGGGGGAGTGATGTCTGTTTACTTATATTAGCTAATATAGCTCATTTTATGTCCGCTTACAATATGTGTCAGGATTTTTTATGTCGTTTCCAATCAATGTCTAATATCAAGTGGTTTGCAGCAGTCATACAAAGGCACGTAACACCCCCAAAACACCTACATAAGTTAGAAATACTCCGGAAGAGTACTCAGTTTATGAAAAGGCGGTGAATCCCAAATAGAACTGTAAATGTAAGCTAGCAAGCAGACCGTGCACCCCTGTTTGGAACTATGACCTGTGTGTTGCCCTCTATTAACAGAACAATGTAACTGCAGCCCATGTCACATAAAATAGAAAGTAGAGATTATGCAAATTAACTCCCAGAAGAGCCTGGTGTCACCCCAAAAGGTGTCATGCTTTTCACACCAAGAAACATCCACACATAGATCCCTGCGAACCTCAAAAACGTACAGGAAACCCTGTCCAGCGCTTTGCTCCCAGAGGAGATAAGGTTGAAAAACCACCCTATGTTAAAACTGTCCATAATCCAAGCCAGCTGCCCTGTCTTAAGAACCTGGCCGTTCGGGGCCTAGGGGCATGAGTGGAAGGGTTTAACCTGCCTGGTTTCTTGGGCTTGGTTTCATCATGCCTCAGTTTACAATGGCACTCTGCCGCTTTGTCAGGCTTTAAAGAAGCCTGACTCCTGCAGAGCAAAAGATCTGATTATTTCCTTACATGTTTTGTACGTAAGAATGCGGATGGTGCTCTGAGCCTCCTATGGTGGTTATTAAGCATGGTATAAATACCATAGCATGTAACTGTGCCTACAAATGGAACATTTTGTTCATTTATTAGGGATTGTGAAAATGGCAAAATCAAATTGCCATTACTGACACAGACCAGCTGCCGCTGTCCGGACATTTCGTCGAAAGACATTTCGTCGACGTAATTTGGTCGAAAGCCAAATGGTCGATTTTTTTATTTATTTATATATATTTTTTTTAGGTTGTAGTTTAGGGAAAAAAAAAGGGTTTTTTAGAAAAAAAGGGGGTTGGCGGGACCCCCCCAAACCCCCCCCCCCAAAAAAAAAAAAAAGTGAAAATAAAAAACAAAAACAATTCGACCATTTGGTTTTCGACCAAATGGTTTCGACCAAATGTCCTGTCGACAAATTTTTTTGGATGAAATGTCTGGCAACCCAGCTGCAGACTGTTGCTATTGACAGGAGTTCCAGGTGAATAAATTGAGGAGATCACCAGTTCAATTACCTGTGAACGCATTTTGAAGCTCATTCACAACCAGTTCATGCCCGTTCTCTCCATTTTGGCTTTCTGGCTGGCCGAGGGGCCCTTCAGTAATGTTCTTTGCTAACCATTACACCATGGGCCCCTTGCTGGTGCAACCTGACAGAGTTGTAACAGAAATGAGAATCGAGATCTCATGCATCATTTTAACAAACTCATATTCCTAGCCCACGGATATTGTGCAAATGTGGAACTGTTTAGTTGGTTGTTGCGCAATAGCAAACTCTTTGCTTTACAGCTCATTTGGATAGGATTCTTCCTCTGGAGGCATAAGATAAAAGAATATTGCATACATTCTCTAAAAGGGTCTTTTTTGCTGCAATGACGTTCATCATGTTACTAAGTATGTAGGTTCCATGGTGTAATGGTTAGCACTCTGGACTCTGAATCCAGCGATCCGAGTTCAAATCGCGGTGGGACCTTGGGAATTACTGTGTTTGTTTTCCTCTCAGTGTCTTGATTTAATAGCAATGACGCTGCTGTGTCGCCCACTTTCATAGCATTATTCCCTGGGTGCATTTGAAAAAAGAAAGATTTTCCATGGATGACGCTCTTTAGCCACAATGAAACCCACCACTTTCTGTGGTGTGAAAGACCCATGGTGTAATGGTAGCACCCTGGAGGTTGATACCAATAATTTGCATTCAAATCTCTGTAAGAGCTTACCATCAGTCGAACCTTTCTCTTATCGTTTATTGTGGATGTCTTCTTTGAAGAAAGGTATGATCCAACTAAAATAAGTACATTCACGAATGGGCCCTTGGTCGGTACAAACAGTATTTATACACCTCAGGCCTTTTGTGAATTAAGAAAAGTGTGTTCTTCGTTCTATTTTTCATCTCAAACTGATACCTTCATTTTACAAACATGTAAAGACTGTTAAGACGCTTGATTAATATCATTGATTCTGAATGTGGTCGCTTTTCATAGGATTAACCCTTTAACAATTTTGAAAGCGAATGGCGATACAATAGAGCTGCTTTTCCCAAAATGGTATTATTAATGTTGTTGCTGCATCTTCAAGTAAAAAGAGAATCCATTGGGTTACAGATTGAGCATGTTTCTTAACATTGAGTTAAGTTTGAAAATTTCAAATCTTTTATGTATGTTTCCGATGCAGATCTGCCCATCGACTCAGAATGACCTCACTGTTCATACATTTAAAAAAAATGCATAAAGGTTAAGGTGCTAGGCACAAAAGTGGATTTTATGAAAAGTTATGCCAGAGAGTGAGAGCGAAAATGAATACCCTACACCACTAACCTTATGAATATTACTATCTTTGGCCTATAATTTAAGACAAAAAGGAGACAAAGTGTGTTAGAGCAAGAGAGAGATTCCACCGAGACTTGAACTCGGATCGCTGGATTCAAAGGCTAAAGTGCTAACCATTACACCATGGAACCCTTTTTGGGCAAAGCTTCATACGTGCAATGAGAATATAGGGCACAGTCAAGATTTTTACTGACCTATAGTAACCGTTTACTGATATTATATCGAAGCAGCACTGTTGCTGTTGGATGCTGTGCAATCGCAAAGTATTGGCTTCATGCCTCATTTGGATCAAATTCTTCCTCTGGAGTCTAATGATATAGGAATATTACATATTTTCTCTGATGTGCTCTGTTTTGCCAGAATGAAGTGCATCATGCTACGGATTATGTAGGTTCCATGGTGTAATGGTTAGCATTCTGGACTCTGAATCCAGCAATCCGAGTTAAAATCTCCGTGGGACCTTGGGGCTGCTTCTCTTTTAGAGTTGCCTTTCATTTGCAGATAGATATAACAGCAATAGCTTTGCTTTACAGCCCACTTTGATGGCAGTCTTCTTTGACCAAAGAATTATTAATAGTTTCTGGGGATGACTCTCTTTTGCCACAAAGAAACTGCCCACTCTCATATCTCCAAAGCTCCAAGGTATAATGGCTATTAAACTGGCTTTTGATCTCAGCGATTTGCATTCAAAGCCCAGGAGGCCCCTAAAATCAGTTGAATTGTTTCCTGATAATTTAGAGTTTATTTCTTCTTTCGAGAAAGGTGTGATCTAAATAAAGTAAGTACATTTAAACAAGGGCACTTGATCAGTAAATGCACTACTTTCTAGAACTCATAACTCTTGTAAGTTATAAAAATGTTGCTCTCCATACAGTTTGTCAGCTCAAAGAATTACATTTTTTACACATTTAATAAGACCATCAAATTGCTTGAAACATAGGAATGATTGTGAAAGTGAATATGATTCACCAAAATAATTGTATAACATTTTTTAATGTTAATAAAATAGGGCTTTTTCCAATCTTTTCACATCAATGTTGTTTCTGCATGTTCCAGTGAGCAGAGAATCTACTGCACATAGTGTGTACATTTTTCTTTTCATAGAGTTAAGGTTGGACATTATTCATCTGTGGAAAATGTTTCTGAGAGATATCTGGGTGCCCACTCTGATTGACCGTAGGGATTGTACATTAACGATATGTAGTTGCATCACTGTATTGGTATCGGGCACCAAAGTGCATTTAAATGTAATGTCGTGCAGAGAGAGAGAGAGTGTGAAAACGGCTACCTGAGTCGACTGAACTTCTGAATATTAACTCTGTTGAATTGTAATTTGAGAAATTAGAAAATGGAGTGTAAGAGCAAGATAATGGTTCCACCGAGACTTCAACTCGGTTCGTTGGATTCAAAGTCCAAAGTGCTAACCATTACACCATGGAACCCTTGCGAGATGCACTTGAGAGCGTTGAATCAGAAATGTCAATATAGAGCACATTTACAATTTTTACAGATTCATAGTCCCAATTGACTGATATCATACAAACACAGCGATGTTGTCGATTGACGTTGTGCTATAGCAATCTCTGTGCTTTATAGATCATGGAGATCAAATTCTTCCTCTTGAGGCATATGATTAAGCAATATTAAATATTGTTTCTGACTGTCTCTGTTTTGGCATAATGAAGTTCAGCATTTGCGTAAGTATTTAGGTTCCATGGTCTAATGGTTAGTAGGCTGGACTCTGAATTTAGTAATCCGACATGTTATAGCTATATTTTGTTTTCCTTTGGGTGTATTGTCATTTTATGCACATAGATTTCCTAGCAGTGGCTGTGATGAATAGTTCAATTTGATAGCAGCTTCCTTTTGAGAATTTGAAAAAAAAAGAATTAAATAGACTCTCTGGATGACTCTGCTTTGATTTCTATGTGCACATTCCTTTTGCGTTTCAGAGGGATTTACCAACATACACAACAGTGCTTGGAAGACCTCTTCCTCCCTCATGGCATGTAAAGCTAACCTCTCTCCTACCTTGTGTTTTTTTACTTTTTAACTTCCCCTTCCGAGTCATGATCATGTAACTGAATTTACATTTTTAGATTTTAACTGCAGTAGTTGCTTGTTTTTCATTTTTATTTTTTGTGTACGCATACATCCCTTTTTGTGGGGAGGGGGGAGTGATGTCTGTTTACTTATATTAGCTAATATAGCTCATTTTATGTCCGCTTACAATATGTGTCAGGATTTTTTATGTCGTTTCCAATCAATGTCTAATATCAAGTGGTTTGCAGCAGTCATACAAAGGCACGTAACACCCCCAAAACACCTACATAAGTTAGAAATACTCCGGAAGAGTACTCAGTTTATGAAAAGGCGGTGAATCCCAAATAGAACTGTAAATGTAAGCTAGCAAGCAGACCGTGCACCCCTGTTTGGAACTATGACCTGTGTGTTGCCCTCTATTAACAGAACAATGTAACTGCAGCCCATGTCACATAAAATAGAAAGTAGAGATTATGCAAATTAACTCCCAGAAGAGCCTGGTGTCACCCCAAAAGGTGTCATGCTTCTCACACCAAGAAACATCCACACATAGATCCCTGCGAACCTCAAAAACGTACAGGAAACCCTGTCCAGCGCTTTGCTCCCAGAGGAGATAAGGTTGAAAAACCACCCTATGTTAAAAGTGTCCATAATCCATGCCAGCTGCCCTGTCTTAAGAACCTGGCCGTTCGGGGCCTAGGGGCATGAGTGGAAGGGTTTAACCTGCCTGGTTTCTTGGGCATGGTTTCATCATGCCTCAGTTTACAATGGCACTCTGCTGCTTTGTCAGGCTTTAAAGAAGCCTGACTCCTGCAGAGCAAAAGATCTGATTATTTCCTTACATGTTTTGTACGTAAGAATGCGGATGGTGCTCTGAGCCTCCTATGGTGGTTATTAAGCATGGTATACATACCATAGCATGTAACTGTGCCTACAAATGGAACATTTTGTTCATTTATTAGGGATTGTGAAAATGGCAAAATCAAATTGCCATTACTGACACAGACCAGCTGCCGCTGTCCGGACATTTCGTCGAAAGACATTTGGTCGACGTAATTTGGTCGAAAGCCAAATGGTCGATTTTTTTATTTATTTATATATATATTTTTTAGGTTGTAGTTTAGGGAAAAAAAGGGGGTTTTTAGAAAAAAAGGAGGTTGGGGGGACTCCCCCAAAACCCCCCAAAAAAAAAAACAAAAGTGAAAATAAAAAACAAAAACAATTCGACCATTTGGTTTTCGACCAAATGGTTTCGACCAAATGTCCTGTCGACAAATTTTTTTTGACGAAATGTCTGGCAACCCAGCTGCAGACTGTTGCTATTGACAGGAGTTCCAGGTGAATAAATTGAGGAGATCACCAGTTCAATTACCTGTGAACGCATTTTGAAGCTCATTCACAACCAGTTCATGCCCGTTCTCTCCATTTTGGCTTTCTGGCTGGCCCAGGGGCCCTTCAGTAATGTTCTTTGCTAACCATTACACCATGGGCCCCTTGCTGGTGCAACCTGACAGAGTTGTAACAGAAATGAGAATCGAGATCTCATGCATCATTTTAACAAACTCATATTCCTAGCCCACGGATATTGTGCAAATGTGGAACTGTTTAGTTGGTTGTTGCGCAATAGCAAACTCTTTGCTTTACAGCTCATTTGGATAGGATTCTTCCTCTGGAGGCATAAGATAAAAGAATATTGCATACATTCTCTAAAAGACTCTTTTTTGCTGCAATGACGTTCATCATGTCACTAAGTATGTAGGTTCCATAGTGTAATGGTTAGCACTCTGGACTCTGAATCCAGCGATCTGAGTTCAAATCGCGGTGGGACCTTGTGAATTACTGTGTTTGTTTTCCTCTCAGTGTTTTGTTTTAATAGCAATGACGCTGCTGTGTCACCCACTTTCATAGCATTATTCCCTGGGTGCATTTGAAAAAAGAAAGATTTTCCATGGATGACGCTCTTTAGCCACAATGAAACCCACCACTTTCTGTGGTGTGAAAGACCCATGGTGTAATGGTAGCACCCTGGAGGTTGAATCCAATAATTTGCATTCAAATCTCTGTAAGAGCTTACCATCAGTCGAACCTTTCCCTTATCGTTTATTGTGGATGTCTTCTTTGAAGAAAGGTATGATCCAACTAAAATAAGTACATTCACGAATGGGCCCTTGGTCGGTACAAACAGTATTTATACACCTCAGGCCTTTTGTGAATTAAGAAAAGTCTGTTCTTTGTTCTATTTTTCATCTCAAACTGATACCTTCATTTTACAAACATGTAAAGACTGTTAAGACGCTTGATTAATATAATTGATTCTGAATGTGGTCGCTTTTCATAGGATTAACCCTTTAACAATTTTGAAAGAGAATGGCGATACAATAGAGCTGCTCTTCCCAAAATGGTATTATTAATGTTGTTGCTGCATCTTCAAGTAAAAAGATAATCCATTGGGTCACAGATTGAGCATGTTTCTTAACATTGAGTTAAGTTTGAAAATTTCAAATCTTTTATGTATGTTTCCGATGCAGATCTGCCCATCGACTCAGAATGACCTCACTGTTCATACATTTAAAACAAATGCATAAAGGTTAAGGTGCTAGGCACAAAAGTGGATTTTTATGAAAAGTTATGCCAGAGAGTGAGAGCGAAAATGAATACCCTACACCACTAGCCTTATGAATATTACTATCTTTGGCCTATAATTTAAGACAAAAAGGAGACAAAATGTGTTAGAGCAATAGAGAGGTTCCACCGAGACTTGAACTCAGATCGCTGGATTCAAAGTCAAAAGTGCTAACCATTACACCATGGAACCCTTGTTGGGCAAAGCTTCATGAGGGCAATGAGAATATAGGGCACAATCAAGATTTTTACTGACCTATAGTAACCGTTTACTGATATTATATCGAAGCAGCACTGTTGCTGTTGGATGCTGTGCAATCGCAAAGTATTGGCTTCATGCCTCATTTGGATCAAATTCTTCCTCTGGAGTCTAATCATATAGGAATATTACATATTTTCTCTGATGTGCTCTGTTTTGCCACAATGAAGGGCATCATGCTACTGAATATGTATGTTTCATGGTGTAATGGTTAGCCCTCTGGACTCTGAATCCAGCGATCCGAGTTCAAATCTTGGTGGGACCTTGGGGCTGCTTCTCTTTTAGAGTTGCCTTTCATTTGCAGATATATATGACAGCAATAGCTTTGCTTTACAGCCCACTTTGATGGCAGTCTTCTTTGACCAAAGAATATTAATAGTTTCTGGGATGACTCTCTTTTGCCACAAAGAAACTGCCCACTCTCATATCTCCAAAGCTCCAAGGTATAATGGCTATTAAAGTGGCTTTTGATCTCAGCGATTTGCATTCAAAGCCCAGGAGGCCCCTAAAATCAGTTGAATTGTTTCCTGATAATTTAGAGTTTATTTCTTCTTTCGAGAAAGGTGTGATCCAAATAAAGTAAGTACATTTAAACAAGGGCACTTGATCAGTAAATGCACTACTTTCTAGAACTCATAACTCTTGTAAGTTATAAAAAGTTTGCTCTCCATACAGTTTGTCAGCTCAAAGAATTACATGTTTCACACATTTAATAAGACCATCAAATTGCTTGAAACATAGGAATGATTGTGAAAGTGAATATGATTCACCAAAATAATTGTATAACATTTTTAATGTTAATAAAATAGGGCTTTTTCCAATCTTTTCACATCAATGTTGTTTCTGCATGTTCCAGTGAGCAGAGAATCTACTGCACATAGTGTGTACATTTTTCTTTTCATAGAGTTAAGGTTGGACCTTATTGATCTGTGGAAAATGTTTCTGAGAGATATCTGGGTGCCCACTCTGATTGACCTTAGGGATTGTACATTAACGATATGTAGTTGCATCACTGTATTGGTATCAGGCACCAAAGTGCATTTAAAAGTTATGTCGTGCAGAGAGAGAGAGAGTGTGAAAACGGCTACCTGAGTCCACTGAACTTCTGAATATTAACTCTGTTGAATTGTAATTTGAGAAATTAGAAAATGGAGTGTAAGAGCAAGATAATGGTCCCACCGAGACTTGAACTCGGATCATTGGAGTCAAAGTCCAAAGTGCTAACCATTACACCATGGAACCCTTGTGAGATGCACCTGAGAGCGTTGAATCAGAAATGGCAATAAAGAGCACATTTACAATTTTTACAGATTCATAGTCCCAATTGACTGATATCATACAAACACAGCGATGTTGTCGATTGACGTTGTGCTATAGCAATCTCTGTGCTTTATAGATCATGTAGATCAAATTCTTCCTCTTGAGGCATATGATTAAGCAATATTAAATATTGTTTCTGACTGCCTCTGTTTTGGCATAATGAAGTTCAGCATTTGCGTAAGAATTTAGGTTCCATGGTCTAATGGTTAGTAGGCTGGACTCTGAATTTAGTAATCCGACATGTTATAGCTATATTTTGTTTTCCTTTGGGTGTATTGTCATTTTATGCACATAGATTTCCTAGCAGTGGCTGTGATGAATAGTTCAATTTGATAGCAGCTTCCTTTTGAGAATTTGAAAAAAAAACAATTAAATAGTCTCTCTGGATGACTCTGCTTTGATTTCTATGTGCACATTCCTTTTGCGTTTCAGAGGGATTGACCAACATACACAACAGTGCTTGGAAGACCTCTTCCTGCCTCATGGCATGTAAAGCTAACCTCTCTCCTACCTTGTGTTTTTTTACTTTTTAACTTCCCCTTCCGAGTCATGATCATGTAACTGAATTTACATTTTTAGATTTTAACTGCAGTAGTTGCTTGTTTTTCATTTTTATTTTTCGTGTACGCATACATCCCTTTTTGTGGGGAGGGGGGAGTGATGTCTGTTTACTTATATTAGCTAGTATAGGTCATTTTATGTCCGCTTACAATATGTGTCAGGATTTTTTATGTCGTTTCCAATCAATGTCTAATATCAAGTGGTTTGCAGCAGTCATACAAAGGCACGTAACACCCCCAAAACACCTACATAAGTTAGAAATACTCCGGAATAGTACTCAGTTTATGAAAAGGCGGTGAATCCCAAATAGAACTGTAAATGTAAGCTAGCAAGCAGACCGTGCACCCCTGTTTGGAACTATGACCTGTGTGTTGCCCTCTATTAACAGAACAATGTAACTGCAGCCCATGTCACATAAAATAGAAAGTAGAGATTATGCAAATTAACTCCCAGAAGAGCCTGGTGTCACCCCAAAAGGTGTCATGCTTTTCACACCAAGAAACATCCACACATAGATCCCTGCGAACCTCAAAAACGTACAGGAAACCCTGTCCAGCGCTTTGCTCCCAGAGGAGATAAGGTTGAAAAACCACCCTATGTTAAAAGTGTCCATAATCCATGCCAGATGCCCTGTCTATAGAACCTGGCCGTTTGGGGCCTAGGGGCATGAGTGGAAGGGTTTAACCTGCCTGGGTTCTTGGGCATGGTTTCATCATGCCTCAGTTTACAATGGCACTCTGCCGCTTTGTCAGGCTTTAAAGAAGCCTGACTCCTGCAGAGCAAAAGATCTGATTATTTCCTTACATGTTTTGTACGTAAGAATGCGGATGGTGCTCTGAGCCTTCTATGGTGGTTATTAAGCATGGTATACATACCATAGCATGTAACTGTGCCTACAAATGGAACATTTTGTTCATTTATTAGGGAGTTGTGAAAATGGCAAAATCAAATTGCCATTACTGACACAGACCAGCTGCCGCTGTCCGGACATTTCGTCGAAAGACATTTCGTCGACGTAATTTGGTCGAAAACCAAATGGTCGATTTTTTTTTTATTTATATATATATTTTTTAGGTTGTAGTTTAGGGAAAAAAAGGGGGTTGGGGGGACCCCCCAAACTCCCCCCCAAAAAAAACAAAAAAGTGAAAATAAAAAACAAAAAAAATTAGACCATTTGGTTTTCGACCAAATGGTTTCGACCAAATGTCCTGTCGACAAATTTGTTTCGACGAAATGTCTGGCAACCCAGCTGCCGACTGTTGCTATTGACATGAGTTCCAGGTGAATAAACTGAGGAGATCACCAGTTCAACTACCTGTGAACGCATTTTGAAGCTCATTCACAGCCAGTTCATGCCCGTTCTCTCCATTTTGGCTTTCTGGCTGGCCGAGGGGCCCTTGAGTAATGTTCTTTGCTAACCATTACACCATGGGCCCCTTGCTGGTGCAACATGACAGAGTTGTAACAGAAATGAGAATCGAGATCTCATGCATCATTTTAACAAACTCATATTCCTAGCCCACGGATATTGTGCAAATGTGGAACTGTTTAGTTGGTTGTTGCGCAATAGCAAACTCTTTGCTTTACAGCTCATTTGGATAGGATTCTTCCTCTGGAGGCATAAGATAAAAGAATATTGCATACATTCTCTAAAATGCTCTTTTTTTGCTGCAATGACGTTCATCATGTCACTAAGTACGTAGGTTCCATGGTGTAATGGTTAGCACTCTGGACTCTGAATCCAGTGATCCGAGTTCAAATATCGGTGGGACCTTGGGAATTACTGTGTTTGTTTTCCTCTCAGTGTCTTGTTTTAATAGCAATGAAGCTGCTGTGTCGCCCACTTTCATAGCATTATTCCCTGGGTGCATTTGAAAAAAGAAAGATTTTCCATGGATGACGCTCTTTAGCCACAATGAAACCCACCACTTTCTGTAGTGTGAAAGACCCATGGTGTAATGGTAGCACCCTGGAGGTTGAATCCAATAATTTGCATTCAAATCTCTGTAAGAGCTTACCATCAGTCGAACCTTTCCCTTATCGTTTATTGTGGATGTCTTCTTTGAAGAAAGGTATGATCCAACTAAAGTAAGTACATTCACGAATGGGCCCTTGGTCGGTACAAACAGTATTTATACACCTCAGGCCTTTTGTGAATTAAGAAAAGTGTGTTCTTCGTTCTATTTTTCATCTCAAACTGATACCTTCATTTTACAAACATGTAAAGACTGTTAAGACGCTTGATTAATATCATTGATTCTGAATGTGGTCGCTTTTCATAGGATTAACTCTTTAACAATTTTGAAAGAGAATGGCGATACAATAGAGCTGCTTTTCCCAAAATGGTATTATTAATGTTGTTGCTGCATCTTCAAGTAAAAAGAGAATCCATTGGGTCACAGATTGAGCATGTTTCTTAACATTGAGTTAAGTTTGAAAATTTCAAATCTTTTATGTATGTTTGCGATGCAGATCTGCCCACCGACTCAGAATGACCTCACTGTTCATACATTTAAAAAAAATGCATAATGTTAAGGTGCTAGGCACAAAAGTGGATTTTCATGAAAAGTTATGCCAGAGAGTGAGTGCGAAAATGAATACCCTACACCACTAACCTTATAAATATTACTATCTTTGGCCTATAATTTAAGACAAAAAGGAGACAAAGTATGTTAGAGCAAGAGAGAGGTTCCACCGAGACTTGAACTCGGATCGCTGGATTCAAAGTCTAAAGTGCTAACCATTACACCATGGAACCCTTGTTGGGCAGAGCTTCATAAGGGCAATGAGAATATAGGGCACAGTCAAGATTTTTACTGACCTATAGTAACCGTTTACTGATATTATATCGAAGCAGCACTGTTGCTGTTGGATGCTGTGCAATCACAAAGTATTGGCTTCATGCCTCATTTGGATCAAATTCTTCCTCTGGAGTCTAATGATATAGGAATATTACATATTTTCTCTGATGTGCTCTGTTTTGCCAGAATGAAGTGCATCATGGTACAGAATATGTAGGTTCCATGGTGTAATGGTTAGCCCTCTGGACTCTGAATCCAGCGATCCGAGTTCAAATCTCGGTGGGACCTTGGGGCTGCTTCTCTTTTAGAGTTGCCTTTCATTTGCAGATAGATATAACAGCAATAGCTTTGCTTTACAGCCCACTTTGATGACAGTCTTCTTTGACCAAAGAATATTAATAGTTTCTGGGGATGACTCTCTTTTGCCACAAAGAAACTGCCCACTCTCATATCTCCAAAGCTCCAAGGTATAATGGCTATCAAACTGGCTTTTGATCTCAGCGATTTGCATTCAAAGCCCAGGAGGCCCCTAAAATCAGTTGATTTGTTTCCTGATAATTTAGAGTTTATTTCTTCTTTCGAGAAAGGTATGATCCAAATAAAGTAAGTACATTTAAACAAGGGCACTTGATCAGTAAATGCACTACTTTCTAGAACTCATAACTCTTGTAAGTTATAAAAAGTTTGCTCTCCATACAGTTTGTCAGCTCAAAGAATTACATTTTTTACACATTTAATAAGACCATCAAATTGCTTGAAACATAGGAATGATTGTGAACGTGAATATGATTCACCAAAATAATTGTATAACATTTTTTAATGTTAATAAAATAGGGCTTTTTCCAATCTTTTCACATCAATGTTGTTTCTGCATGTTCCAGTGAGCAGAGAATCTACTGCACATAGTGTGTACATTTTTCTTTTCATAGAGTTAAGGTTGGACATTATTCATCTGTGGAAAATGTTTCTGATACATATCTGGGTGCCCACTCTGATTGACCTTAGGGATTGTACATTAACAATATGTAGTTGCATCACTGTATTGGTATCAGGCACCAAAGTACATTTAAATGTAATGTCATGCAGAGAGAGAGAGAGTGTGAAAACGGCTACCTGAGTCGACTAAACTTCTGAATATTAACTCTGTTGAATTGTAATTTGAGAAATTAGAAAATGGAGTGTAAGAGCAAGATAATGGTTCCACCGAGACTTGAACTCGGATCGTTGGATTCAAAGTCCAAAGTGCTAACCATTACACCATGTAACCCTTGCGAGATGCACCTGAGAGCGTTGAATCAGAAATGGCAATATAGAGCACATTTACAATTTTTACAGATTCATAGTCCCAATTGAGTGATATCATACAAACACAGCGATGTTGTCGATTGACGTTGTGCTATAGCAATCTCTGTGCTTTATAGATCATGTAGATCAAATTGTTCCGCTTGAGGCATATGATTAAGCAATATTAAATATTGTTTCTGACTGCCTCTGTTTTGGCATAATGAAGTTCGGCATTTGCGTAGGTATTTAGGTTCCATGGTCTAATGGTTAGTAGGCTGGACTCTGAATTTAGTAATCCGACATGTTAAAGCTATATTTTGTTTTCCTTTGGGTGTATTGTCATTTTATGCACATAGATTTCCTAGCAGTGGCTGTGATGAATAGTTCAATTTGATAGCAGCTTCCTTTTGAGAATTTGAAAAAAAAAAAATTAAATAGTCTCTCTGGATGACTCTGCTTTGATTTCTATGTGCACATTCCTTTTGCGTTTCAGAGGGATTGACCAACATACACAACAGTGCTTGGAAGACCTTTTCCTCCCTCATGGCATGTAAAGCTAAACTCTCTCCTACCTTGTATTTTTTTACTTTTTAGCTTCCCCTTCCAAGTCATGATCATGTAACTGAATTTACATTTTTAGATTTTAACTGCTGTAGTTGCTTGTTTTTCATTTTTATTTTTTGTGTACGCATACATCCCTTTTTGTGGAGAGAGGGGAGTGATGTCTGTTTACTTATATTAGCTAATATAGGTCATTTTATGTCCGCTTACAATATTTGTCAGGATTTTTTATGTCGTTTCCAATCAATGTCTAATATCAAGTGGTTTGCAGCAGTCATACAAAGGCACGTAACACCCCCAAAACACCTACATAAGTTAGAAATACTCCGGAAGAGTACTCAGTTTATGAAAAGGCAGTGAATCCCAAATAGAACTGTAAATGTAAGCTAGCAAGCAGACCGTGCACCCCTGTTTGGAACTATGACCTGTGTGTTGCCCTCTATTAACAGAACAATGTAACTGCAGCCCATGTCACATAAAATAGAAAGTAGAGATTATGCAAATTAACTCCCAGAAGAGCCTGGTGTCACCCCAAAAGGTGTCATGCTTTTCACACCAAGAAACATCCACACATAGTTCCCTGTGAACCTCAAAAACGTACAGGAAACCCTGTCCAGCGCTTTGCTTCCAGAGGAGATAAGGTTGAAAAACCACCCTATGTTAAAAGTGTCCATAATCCATGCCAGCTGGGGAAGCGCCTGCGTGGGTCCGCCCACGCTTCCGATAATTAAGAAGAAGAAGAAGAAGAAGAACCTGGCCGTTCGTGGCCATTCGGGGCCTAGGGGCATGAGTGGAAGGGTTTAACCTGCCTGGGTTCTTGGGCATGGTTTCATCATGCCTCAGTTTACAATGGCACTCTGCCACTTTGTCAGGCTTTAAAGAAGCCTGACTCCTGCAGAGCAAAAGATCTGATTATTTCCTTACATGTTTTGTACGTAAGAATGCGGATGGTGCTCTGAGCCTCCTATGGTGGTTATTAAGCATGGTATACATACCATAGCATGTAACTGTGCCTACAAATGGAACATTTTGTTCATTTATTAGGGAGTTGTGAAAATGGCAAAATCAAATTGCCATTACTGACACAGACCAGCTGCCGCTGTCCGGACATTTGGTCGACGTAATTTGGTCGAAAGCCAAATGGTCGATTTTTTTATTTATTTATATATATATATTTTAGGTTGTAGTTTAGGGAAAAAAAGGGGTTTTTAGAAAAAAAGGGGGTTGGGGGGACCCCCCGAAACCCCCCCCAAAAAAAATGTGAAAATAAAAAACAAAAACAATTCGACCATTTGGTTTTCGACCAAATGTCCTGTCGACAAATTTTTTTCGACTAAATGTCTGGCAACCCAGCTGCCGACTGTTGCTATTGATAGGAGTTCCAGGTGAATAAACTGAGGAGATCACCAGTTCAATTACCTGTGAACGCATTTTGAAGCTCATTCACAGCCAGTTCATGCCCGTTCTCTCCATTTTGGCTTTCTGGCTGGCCGAGGGGCCCTTCAGTAATGTTCTTTGCTAACCATTACACCATGGGCCCCTTGCTGGTGCAACATGACAGAGTTGTAACAGAAATGAGAATCGAGATCTCATGCATCATTTTAACAAACTCATATTCCTAGCCCACGGATATTGTGCAAATGTGGAACTGTTTAGTTGGTTGTTGCGCAATAGCAAACTCTTTGCTTTACAGCTCATTTGGATAGGATTCTTCCTCTGGAGGCATAAGATAAAAGAATATTGCATACATTCTCTAAAAGGCTCTTTTTTTGCTGCAATGACGTTCATCATGTCACTAAGTACGTAGGTTCCATGGTGTAATGGTTAGCACTCTGGACTCTGAATCCAGTGATCCGAGTTCAAATATCGGTGGGACCTTGGGAATTACTGTGTTTGTTTTCCTCTCAGTGTCTTGTTTTAATAGCAATGACGCTGCTGTGTCGCCCACTTTCATAGCATTATTCCCTGGGTGCATTTGAAAAAAGAAAGATTTTCCATGGATGACGCTCTTTAGCCACAATGAAACCCCCCACTTTCTGTGGTGTGAAAGACCCATGGTGTAATGGTAGCACCCTGGAGGTTGAATCCAATAATTTGCATTCAAATCTCTGTAAGAGCTTACCATCAGTCAAACCTTTCCCTTATCGTTTATTGTGGATGTCTTCTTTGAAGAAAGGTATGATCCAACTAAAGTAAGTACATTCACGAATGGGCCCTTGGTCGGTACAAACAGTATTTATACACCTCAGGCCTTTTGTGAATTAAGAAAAGTGTGTTCTCCGTTCTATTTTTCATCTCAAACTGATACCTTCATTTTACAAACATGTAAAGACTGTTAAGACGCTTGATTAATATCATTGATTCTGAATGTGGTTGCTTTTCATAGGATTAACTCTTTAACAATTTTGAAAGAGAATGGCGATACAATAGAGCTGCTTTTCCCAACATGGTATTATTAATGTTGTTGCTGCATCTTCAAATAAAAAGAGAATCCATTGGGTCACAGATTGAGCATGTTTCTTAACATTGAGTTAAGTTTGAAAATTTCAAATCTTTTATGCATGTTTCCGATGCAGATCTGCCCATCGACTCAGAATGACCTCACTGTTCATACATTTAAAAAAAATGCATAATGTTAAGGTGCTAGGCACAAAAGTGGATTTTCATGAAAAGTTATGCCAGAGAGTGAGTGCGAAAATGAATACCCTACACCACTAACCTTATGAATATTACTATCTTTGGCCTATAATTTAAGACAAAAAGGAGACAAAGTGTGTTAGAGCAAGAGAGAGGTTCCACCGAGACTTGAACTCGGATCGCTGGATTCAAAGTCTAAAGTGCTAACCATAAAACCATGGAACCCTTGTTGGGCAGAGCTTCATAAGGGCAATGAGAATATAGGGCACAGTCAAGATTTTTACTGACCTATAGTAACCGTTTACTGATATTATATCGAAGCAGCACTGTTGCTGTTGGATGCTGTGCAATCACAAAGTATTGGCTTCATGCCTCATTTGGATCAAATTCTTCCTCTGGAGTCTAATGATATAGGAATATTACATATTTTCTCTGATGTGCTCTGTTTTGCCAGAATGAAGTGCATCATGCTACAGAATATGTAGATTCCATGGTGTAATGGTTAGCCCTCTGGACTCTGAATCCAGCAATCCGAGTTCAAATCTCGGTGGGACCTTGGGGCTGCTTCTCTTTTAGAGTTGCCTTTCATTTGCAGATAAATATAACAGCAATAGCTTTGCTTTACAGCCCACTTTGATGACAGTCTTCTTTGACCAAAAAATATTAATAGTTTCTGGGGATGACTCTCTTTTGCCACAAAGAAACTGCCCACTCTCATATCTCCAAAGCTCCAAGGTATAATGGCTATCAAACTGGCTTTTGATCTCAGCGATTTGCATTCAAAGCCCAGGAGGCCCCTAAAATCAGTTGATTTGTTTCCTGATAATTTAGAGTTTATTTCTTCTTTCGAGAAAGGTGTGATCCAAATAAAGTAAGTACATTTAAACAAGGGCACTTGATCAGTAAATGCACTACTTTCTAGAACTCATAACTCTTGTAAGTTATAAAAAGTTTGCTCTCCATACAGTTTGTCAGCTCAAAGAATTACATTTTTCACACATTTAATAAGACCATCAAATTGCTTGAAACATAGGAATGATTGTGAAAGTGAATATGATTCACCAAAATAATTGTATAACATTTTTTAATGTTAATAAAATAGGGCTTTTTCCAATCTTTTCACATCAATGTTGTTTCTGCATGTTCCAGTGAGCAGAGAATCTACTGCACATAGTGTGTACATTTTTCTTTTCATAGAGTTAAGGTTGGACATTATTCATCTGTGGAAAATGTTTCTGATACATATCTGGGTGCCCACTCTGATTGACCTTAGGGATTGTACATTAACGATATGTAGTTGCATCACTGTATTGGTATCAGGCACCAAAGTACATTTAAATGTAAAGTCGTGCAGAGAGAGGAGAGTGTGAAAACGGCTACCTGAGTCGACTGAACTTCTGAATATTAACTCTGTTGAATTGTAATTTGAGAAATTAGAAAATGGAGTGTAAGAGACTTGAACTCGGATCGTTGGATTCAAAGTCCAAAGTGCTAACCATTACACCATGTAACCCTTGCGAGATGCACCTGAGAACGTTGAATCAGAAATGGCAATATAGAGCACATTTACAATTTTTACAGATTCATAGTCCCAATTGAGTGATATCATACAAACACAGCGATGTTGACGTTGTGCTATAGCAATCTCTGTGCTTTATAGATCATGTAGATCAAATTCTTCCTCTTGAGGCATATGATTAAGCAATATTAAATATTGTTTCTGACTGCCTCTGTTTTGGCATAATGAAGT
Organism: Ambystoma mexicanum; assembly: GCF_040938575.1. Lineage (NCBI taxonomy): Eukaryota > Metazoa > Chordata > Amphibia > Caudata > Ambystomatidae > Ambystoma > Ambystoma mexicanum. Next base: position 740,010,483 of record NC_090930.1, on the reverse strand, counting down.
TCGGCATTTGCGTAGGTATTTAGGTTCCATGGTCTAATGGTTAGTAGACTGGACTCTGAATTTAGTAATCCGCCATGTTAAAGCTATATTTTGTTTTCCTTTGGGTGTATTGTCATTTTATGCACATAGATTTCCTAGCAGTGGCTGTGATGAATAGTTCAATTTGATAGCAGCTTCCTTTTGAGAATTTGAAAAAAAAAAAGAATTAAATATTCTCTCTGGATGACTCTGCTTTGATTTCTATGTGCACATTCCTTTTGCGTTTCAGAGTGATTGACCAACATACACAACAGTGCTTGGAAGACCTCTTCCTGCCTCATGGCATGTAAAGCTAACCTCTCTCCTACCTTGTGTTTTTTTACTTTTTAACTTCCCCTTCCGAGTCATGATCATGTAACTTTTTTGCGTTTCAGAGGGATTGACCAACATACTGAAGTGGGAGAATGGAACCAGAAACTCCCGCCAATCCCCCCTCGCGCTTGGCCTAGAGGGTCACGGCCTAGACACCCGCCACGAGAAGAGTTTGCCTGTCTACCAGACGACCAAATTCCATGGTACAAGAACATACGGATGTGCCCACCCACCTGCCCGGCAGCTCGCCCTGCCCATGCCGACACCTGCGGCATAGATCAACTCGACTAAACCAACACATCGTTAGAGATGCCATGACGACCTAGGCAACGATTAGCGCACCTGTACAAACATACACACTGAACACTCCCACACCAATCTACACGAAGAACATACTCAGTGCTATGACATAGGCGATGAACACACCCATGGACGTGCATCTTTATTATTTTTTACATAGGGTTTTCCAAAACGCAGAAACGCAAGACGCACAATGAACTCATTTAAAAGGCTTGCTTACGCTTCTCCTAAAACCAGGTGCCATAATGAGGAATATAACAAAGACACGATACTGGGAATAAGGCAATATGATACCACAACCTAAAGCGCCTGTGCACCAAACGGTTCCATCTATACACCAGGCCCAAGTAGGCCGCAAGCAAGAGCTTCCATGGACGTTAAAGGAACAAGAGTCAGGTTGCTGATCCTGCAGAATGAGCCTGGCGAAAGCAGACCGCCAAGGTCTCAATGTTGCAAACTCACATTCCGAAAGCAGACGATCAAGGACACGATGTTGCAACCTCGCTCGCCGCGAGCCAACATCAAAGTCACACCTGCAAATTAAACTAGGCACATAGTGGAAAAACAATATTAATTGTGCAGAATTCTGCCTCAAACACGGTCCCACCTCACGTGACCAAGCCGAACCTGTCAGGATGCCAAGGCAAGGAGGGAGGAGACGCCTGAAGCCCTGTTACAAGACACTGGCTGATACAATTCAATGGACCTCTGCGACAGTGGGAGTAGTCGGCCTTCCAGCTTATGAATAAGTCTTCACATTGTCTACACATAACCTTAGTGAAACATTGTTGCAAATGACAGGTACACCGTGAGCTGGGAACAGCGATGGTCCCAGACTGGGAGGCTCGCGAGCGGACCAATTAGAACATGGGGCTCTTATCACTGACGCTATTAACATTGACCAATCCTCATGGGTCTTCATGTAACAATTTTCATGTATCAAATTGAAGGGACAACCCAAGTATATCACCTGACTATCCCTCAACCACTAACATTGTTCTCTATACGTATGCTATACTAACCCTACCACTCGAGCAACCAATTAAGAGTGGCGATAGGTTTTTTGCTAACTTTCCAAGGTGACGCAAGTAGCGCGTCATACTAAGGTAAAAAGGGCCTGCGAGCCCCACGATTGTGTGTGTGTCAGGACGGACGCGTATGTTCCTCGACCCATCCCTGCCGTTTGCATAATAAACAGCAGAATCACCTTGCATCTTGTTTGTGTCTCATACTCATTCCCTTTGGGATATACGGGAGGAGTTGGGGCCTCCCTGCCCGGAGGTCCGCGGACGGCCCAGCCGACCCCGGCAGAATTTCCCCCCGACAAGTTGGAGGCACTGCTGAGATCTGTTTAAGATCGGCATTTATTTTTATTTTTCCGAGTACTATCGTTGCGAGGAGGCCCGGCGGCGCAGCCCCCTCTGCCGCTGCCCCCTTCTGAGGACTACAGGACCATCGCAGAACTGCGAGAAGACCGGACAGCGCAATCCGGATATTGGCCTTCGGGAGCTGGTTGAGAAGTATCCCGCCCGTGGTTGGCGAGTGTCCAGACGTGGTCCAGACGAGGGGAGGTGGCGAGCCGTTTGGAGGGGTGCACGCAGTCGAGCGGCCCCGCATCAAGAGAACTTGGTGAGTATGCCACACCCAACAAGCAACGTGAAATTGTGAGGGAGGGGGGAGGAATTAAATAAGGGAGGTGGGAGGTGTTGCACAGGTGCGCGGTGAAGGTTTGACAATTTAGTGTTGGCTATGAAATGAATGGTAGCAGAACGAGTGCGATAGCAGTCGGCTACGTTACGCGAGAGAGGGGGGCGGAGCACGAAAACATCACGTGCAACCTCTCGTAGACACTGATTGGCCTAAATCGCCACTACGTGTAGGGGTGTGTGTGTGGTTTCCTACGATTTGGTAATTATCGATCAATGAGTAGATGAGGATCCCTATTGTTCGAGCAAGCAACTCGATAGGTAGATGACGTTTCCCTGTAGGCGGTAGCTAGTTGGTTGCCTAATACGGAAGATAGTTGGCTGGTTAAGCCCTCCTGTCGAGGGGCGTATCACACGCGAGGCGACGCAGCGTGCGCAGTCCGATTATATATATATTGTTGATTACCTTGTTCCAGGCGAGACAGGAAGACAGCTGTGGGGTTAACGGGGGTAGATTGCAAGTGTATTAAGAACTTATCAGTAATTTGAAGAGATCGGTGACGTCACCAGTAGGGCTCTCATAGGAAATCCCGAGCACAAGTATCTTTCGTTTTTGAGCGCGGTGGGAAAGAGAGTTGTGGTAAGGGAGTGGAAACGGAGATAAACGGTAACGAGTTGATCGAGGGAAGGCGAAGCGGGGGACGTGGCTGCGCACGGAGAACGCCGGCCACGGCCAGTGCCGAAGAGGGAGGGGGAGCAACTGAAAATAGGACGGCTGTATAAAAACGTCACAAGGGGTACGCACCCGCAGGGGGCTACGTGCGCCTCGGCCGCAGGGGGCCGTAAGGGTGTTTCGTAAAGGAGAAAAAGGAAGAAGAGAATATATATATATATATGTAAATACTATATTTTAATAATTTTTAGTGGATTATCGTAAGTCCCCAAATTTAACGGGGCCAGGTAAAGGTATACGGCTGCGTATTGTAAGAGTTAGCAAGATAATAACTACCACATAGAGGGAGGATAACAAGTGGAGCGTTACTATGTCAGACGGGGCAGGATCGGGAGGGTGGGGGAACACCCTCACTACCCCACTACAACACATATGTAAAACACTGTCACCCCATAGGGAGAAACTGATCAAGTATAGCATAGAATGGACACAGGGGACAGACAACAAAATGACAATATCGTGGCCGCCTAATGGTAGCTTCGATCCATATACCCAACAGGCACTATTAAATCATTTGCATAGCACATACAAGGGGAAGAAGTTGACACACCACGTGGAGGCGTTTAACTTATGGAGGATGTTCCAAGGGTCCCGACCAGGACCAAATGGAATGTTCACTGTGGGGGAAACATCGGAAGAGAAAGAGATTAAGAAGGAAGGAGAGAATGGGGAAAAGGAGAGTGAAGGCCCAAAGAACATGGGGGACGGACGAGAGGGAGGAGAAAAGAGTAACACCTTAAAGGAAAATGAAATAAAAAAGGAACAGAGCGACGCTATACCCCTAGTAAAGGTAGTAAAAACAGAGGGAGAGGGACTGTACCCTTTAAGAGAACTAGGAGAAATAAAAAGAGGACAGTTGAGAGCGGCTGAGGGGTATTCGAACCCAGCATACAGCCCACCACCATATGCAGTCCATAGGAAGACGACAGCAGAGAAGGGGAGGACAGGAGAAGAACAAACTGCGGAAATAGGACAGGATGAGTGGGTAGCTGCGCAGATACTATTGAAACTACGAGGCTCATTAACAGAAGAAGAGAAGGAGGTAGTAAGGAAAACGGACGAGGATAATACCAGGGAGAGTGAAATAACCGGGGGAGAGCCGTTAAGGGAAAGGGAAGGGACTTTGGAGGAACGACTAGCGGAGTTAAGGGATGAGCAGAATGAGCTGATCAAACGGCTCGAGAGGGAAGAGAGAGAGAGAGCAAGGGAAAGGAAAGAAGGCAAGAACGAGGTGGAGAGAATAAGGGAACGAACTGAGGAGCAAAGGAGAGAAGCCGAAAGGGTAAAAGAAGCGGCGGAAAGAGTATCAAGAGCAGTACTAAGAGAAAAGAAAAAGGAAGAAGAAGAGAAGGAAAAGGAGATGGCAATGTGGAAGAGGAGATTACTATCAGAAACGACTAGGAAATATGAAGAAGGGAGAACGATAGAGAGTATATTAGAAAGGGAGAGGGTAAGATGGGAAAGGAAGAAAGAGGATGAAAGGATATTGGAAAAGATGAGTAGTGAAGTCATGGAGGAGTTAAAAAGGAAAAGGGAGGAAATTGGTAGAGAGATGGAGGAGAGAAATGAAGGGGAAAGAGAAGAGAGGAGAGGGGAGAGTGAAGAAAGAAGGTATGTTTATAGAGACACAGAAGTAGCAATGACATCAGCGCAAAGGGGAGCGGTTGGTAGAGAAAAAAAAGGAGAACAGGATCTAATAGACTTAAAAACAGTAACGATCAAGGGGCAAAAGACGGAGTGGGGACTGCCATTTATACATGACTTTTGTAGTGAGGAAGACGAAGGAATGGAGAAGGATGGAAGAAATAGTGAAAGGGAAAGTTTAGATAAACTATACGCCACCCGGACCAATGCAGACTCACCATGGATATGTAGGAGAAAGGATGAACTGGAGAAAAGTGAGGAGGAAGAGCGAGGAATAGCGAAAAGACAGATACATGAAGCCACACCGTCACCAACATACCCCACATGGTCAACCACCTCACGCTCATTACGTACAAACAAGCTAGCGCCCTTCCCAAACGAAGCGACACCCTATGTAGGTAGGCTTAGAGACCTCCCTAGACGTAGGCAGGAAGGACGAATACACACACCCACATTAAATACAGGAAATGATGAAAGAAGGGGAAAAGATGGAGAAGAAAGAGTTACGAGCAGGGGAACTACGGACGACATTGACAATATAAGAGAGACGGAAGAAGAAGAGGGGTGTGGGGACTCAATTTTATGGAACCCAAGGGATATAACGAGACACAACTTAATGCCACTTCTGGAGAGGGGAGGGGTTAGACCACAATACGTTCCTTGGAAGCATGTAGACAAAGAAAATATAAAGTGCAGGCTCCCGTCATTAAGTGGGGGTGCAGGTAAATGGATATATGAAATGGAAAAACACACCGCAGGACAGAAACTGGCGGTGGGGGACGTAAAGGGCCTCTTAATATCTATATTAGGGGATGCAGCGGATGACATTTGGAAGAGAGCGGGATTCACTGGGGTCACGATAACGAACACATCGCACGATGGGGCACCATTCGCAAACTGCAGACATGCATTATGGCAGGCACTGAGAGTACAGTACCCAGACACATCAGACATAGGAGCAATTACCTCACGCAAGATGCGTGAGAACGAGGATCCTGTTGATTATATCCAGGAAATCCAAGAAAAGTGGCGCATGGAGACTAGAGAACAATGGGACAAAACACCAGCAATATTCTATCATATACTAGTACAAGGGCTCCCAGAAGGAGTTCAGAAACAACTGAAGAAAGTGGTGGGAATGTAAGCAAAAGCGTGGCCAGAAATTCAACTGACAATAGTGCATCATTGTAGGACATGGCAAGGAAAAATGAAACAAAAGGAAGAGGACAGGAAAACGGAAGAGGCTAAACTAGTACAGAAAAAGCTCACTAAATACACAATGGAAGGGGCATTAATAACTACACCTGCAACAACGACCCAAAGCCCCACACAAGTAGTGGCTGCACAAGATCCCTCCCAAATACCATCAGGTGCCACCACTCCAACCATACACGACCAACATGGGAGGAGGATACTCAATGCCAGGAGCTGGGTTTTATAATTACAACAGGGGAAGAGGAGGGATAATGAGAGGGAGAGGATACGGATATAACACACAACAGCAGGTGGGAGGACTTAGAAATTCCTACCCCACCGGTCAACCAGTATACCAGGACAACACAGGAAACTTCCCATGGCAGAGTAGGGAACCACCGGTGTGTTGGATTTGTGGATTAGTGGGGCACATGTCACGAACGTGTAGAGTGAGACCAGGAACATCATCATGGGGCGAACAAGGACAACTAGGGCCCACACAGGACATACAACAACAGCAGACGTTGCAACAGAGACATGAACAGCAACAGCTAGTACCACAACAACAGCCTCAGATATACTCACTGTCACAACAACAGGTTGCAACAACACAACAGCCCCAAGCACAACAAACACAACTGGGTAGGGTAACGGTCCTGGGACACAACCCTTACACAGGAAACGGTCAATCGTTGTACCCCCAATAGGACAGCCCACAGACGGCCTTGGTGTGTCCCATCCTGTCAGTAACACCTAATAGTGCGGAGGAGCCACGCATAGAGGTAACGATAGGTGACAAAAACTTATCATTCCTTGTTGATACCGGGGCAACCCGGTCTTGCATAAGGGAAGGTAAATTTAAGATGTCAGGCGAAGCCATGAACACCCAAGGATTTTCTGGGGCTAGAGGGTTGGTTTCCTTTACAGATAACATTCCCTTATCAATAGGGGATCATGACATGTCAGTTCCACTTTTATACTCTAGGGCCTCACCAGTAAATATACTGGGAAGAGACATCATGAACAGGTTGAATATGACGATCTCCTTTACGGAAGACGGGATAATTTGCTCTACCCCAGGCATTAACATGCTCACAGCGCGACAGATTATGCAAGCATACTGCGGACAGACTGCGATTAGGGCTGAGCCAGTAGATGGCGAACTATTCCAGTATGGGACAGACATGGCATTTGCATGGATGCCTGGGATAGAAGGAAAGATCTGGATCTTCAGGCCAGAGACACCAGCCAATGAACAAGAAGGAAAGGTGATCTCAGTGGACATAGAGAGCATTATAGCCACTGCTGATTATATCGCAGTACATGCCCAAGACAGAGAAAGAAGAGCATGGAGGGCCGTGATAGCGCTAGCAGAGGGATGTAGACTGACCCAGGTGTCAGATGAGGAGCTCTTCTCGGAAGAAAAGGAGGAAGGTAAAATGGTGTTTATGATGAGTGTAGAAATATGGCTAAGAGTAACATACAAACAAGTGGCACAGAAAATTGCAATGGCACTTGAGGCACCCACATCCACCCCAGCTCCCTTCTTTAAGGAGGATATGGCAAAGGTACCAACATCATTATGGACTACTAGTCCCTATGATGTGGGGTGCATAAAAAGTATAGGAGGAGTAAGAATAAAATTGAAAAAAGGCGCAATACTCCCCAGAGTGAAACAGTACCCACTATCAAAAGAAGCAGATGAGGGCATATATGAAACGATAACGGCCCTTATAAATAATGGCATATTGGTCCCATCAGAGTCACCATGTAACACAGCTGTATACCCAGTGCGCAAGGCTAGAGGGGGGTCTTGGCGCTTTATACAAGACCTCAGGCCCTTGAACAACATAGTAGAAGCAGAGTACCCCATAACCGCAAACCCGGCAACAATATTGTGCGGCATTCCAGCAGAGGCATCACGATTTACAGTGATCGACCTTAAAAATGCTTTTTTCTCAATACCATTGCACCCAGACTCACAAGACCTGACGAGCTTTACTTACAGAAACGCGAAGTGGAAACACACCAGACTGCCACAAGGGTACTGCGAATCACCCTCAATCTTTAACAGAGTAATACAGATGGATTTGGGTAACATTGAAGTAGAAAGTACAGTGTTGCAGTATGTCGACGACATAATTATTTGCAGCACGAACGAAAGTAGATGCAGGGAAGACTCAGTAAAGATGCTGACCATATTGGCTGAAAAAGGCTACAAGGTAGACATGGAAAAGTTACAGTACTGTCAGGAACAGGTACTTTACATTGGTCAGCTCATATCCCAACATGGAAGAAAGATTGCACCACAAAGAGCACAGGCCATTTCGAAAACACCAATGCCGCAAACAGTGAGGGAACTGCAGCAGTTCCTAGGTATGTGCAACTACTGTAGGGCATGGGTATTTGATTACAGCTCGTACATAGGACCCCTGCTTGAGGGGTTAAAAGAGGCTAACAAAGGGGAGAAAAGGTTGGGGTGGACAATGGAAATGGATGAGGCTTTCAATGAACTGAAAGATGCCATATCAACTGCTCCAGTACTGGCCACCCCAGATTATGAGCGGCAATTCTTTATATTTTCACATTGCGACTCAGCAGTAATGAAAGCAGTGTTGGCTCAAAAAACAAGCATGGGCTACAAACCAGTAGCGTTTTACAGCGGCCACTTAGACCCTGTGATGTTAGGTCATTTCCCATGCGAGCAAGGTCTCGCCGCAGCTGCTTTTGCGGTAGAAAAAGCGTCAACAATCACCATGGGGTGCCCAACCACGCTATTTGTGGAACATGCACTATTTGCAATATTGAATAAACCTAAGTCCACCCTAACCATGCAGAGGGCATCGGGTTATGAGATCATACTATCTAGAGCTGAACTATCAATTGTTAGATGTAACACGGTCAACCCTGCAAGATTTTTAGCAGAAGTAATTGAGGAAGGAGATTATGCACACGATTGTACGCAAACCATTGAAATATACTCATGTGCTAGAAAAGTTGAAGAGAACGCACTAGAGGGAGGTGAACTCCTGTTCATTGATTGGTCATCAACAATAGACCAGAGGGATGGGATAAGGAGGACCGGGGCAGCAGTGGTAAAAATGATGGAAGTACCGGTGTGTGAGGCGATGAAATGTGTACAACTACCACAGCATTACTCTGCTCAAGCAGCCGAATTGGTTGCACTGATCTTGGCGTTGAAGGAAAGCTTTGACAAACGAGTGACCATATATTCTGACAGCGCATATGTTACGTCCACTGTCCACTCAGGGCTGTCAAAATGGAGCAGAAGAGGGTTTAGGAGAGCTGACGGCACTCCAGTGCAACATGCTCTCCTATTAGCTGAACTAATTGAAGTAATAAACAACCCCCAAGAATTAGCTTTGGTCAAATGTACCGCACATACTAATGGAAAAGACCATGTGTCAAGAGGGAATGCAGCAGCAGACGCACACGCAAAGTATGCTGCATATTTTGGTGAAATATGGAACCCCCCAGAGTCAGAAAGAGGAAGAGGAAGGGGAACAGCGAGGGAGATGTTGGTAAGAGAAGGGTATACCCATCTACCAGCCACACAGATAATGGAGCTACAAGCGGCTGCACCCATGGCAGAAAAGGAAACATGGGTAAAACGAGGATGCACAATGTCACCTACTGACGCACTATGGCGCCAGGGTAACACTGGAAAGATTGTAATGCCACTAGCACTATTGACCACTGCCTTGAGCCAGCTACACCACCCAGCCCATACGGGCAAGGAAGTGATTGCAGCACGAATTAGGGAAGACTGGTTCTGCCCCGAGTTAAATTCTCATGTGTCAAATTTTATCAGCAATTGTCTCACATGTCAACAGTTTACGGCCGGTCACACTCTGAAGGTGATAAAAGGTACTATACCCCGGCCAGAAGGACCCTTCCTACATCTCCATATTGACTATGTTGATATGATCAACGTGTGTCAAGGAAACAGGTATATGATTGTAGTAGTATGCCCATTCTCGAGGTGGATTGAAGCAGGACCCTGCTCACACCCAGATGCATTTAGAGCAGCTAAATTCCTAGTGAGGGAGGTCTTTCCCAGGTGGGGAGTGTGCGAGGTACTGCGGTCAGATAATGGCCCGCATTTCGCAAACGAAATGTTCCAGCACATCACATCCTTACTGAACATCAAGCATAAATTTGCATGCGCATACCACCCGCAGGCCAACGGTGTATGCGAACGCCTGAATGTCCTACTAAAGGAGGCAATTGCAAAAATACAGCAAACAACAAAGAAGAGTTGGTTGTATTGCCTCCCGCTAGCCCTATTTGAGCTAAGGAACAGACCAGGGTCCGACCACCACCTCACCCCTCATGAGGTGGTTACCGGACGCCAAATGCGCCTCCCTCTAACGCCAACATCAAGAGCTTTCACAGACCATGAGAGTACTGCAAATGTTTTCGGTGATGAAATGTTCCAATATGTGTCTTCTTTGATTACTAGTGTAGTGTTTGTGTCTCAACAGCTCGAGCGCACACGGGGCGGGTCTAACAGCGATCAACAAGAAGACGCGGGTAAAGAATTGGAAAAGGAAAGACTGTGCAAAGTTGCTAAAGGTGACCACGTACTACTCCGCAATTTCAATAGAAAGTGGAACAGCCCATGTTTCACTGGCCCCCATCTGGTAGAAGAGGTATCAACGAGAGCAGTAAAGCTACAGGACAAACGTGCCTGGAATCACCTACACGACGTAAAGATCTACAAACTCCAGACCCGCCCGAGCGCTACCGACAGGTCCATCGGGAGAACAACAACAGCATCACCAACGGAGGGAGAGACGTCTACCACAGCTAACGGCCTAAGTGTCTCCATACCCTATCACACCCCAGATTCCCCAGAGACAATAACTGAAGAAGAAAGGGGTGATTCCCGTACTGGCCACCCCATGGTCACACGGTCAAAGAGTAAAGAGACTTCCGCCAGTTGAGCCCCAAAACCCCCTGCCCATTGACCCACTACCCCCACTGTAGTAATAAATGAACTGAAAGATATTGTCCCGAACACGTACACATGTAAACACATGAATGTTCTCTTTTCTTTTTCTCTCGCACATGCAGGAACTGCGTATTGTACTGATAAGAAAATAGATAACTAACAAATTCACTGCCCAGGAATAGATGGTACCCTCAGACGATAACTACCCAGAAGAACTGTCACACCAATTTGTATATGAAGTAAAAAGGCCAACGTACCTGAAAAGAAGGAGGGTACGTGTCTACTACACTGCATTCCTCTTGGCCATAGAACATTCAATGCCCCATCTCCAACCATACTTGCCTGCCCTAAGAGATAGATCGCTTAGGTTAGCGTGGGAACAACTATTCACCTGGGCACTGAATGACTATTTGATAGGGAGAGCTTAAAAACAATAACTAACACTAATAAACACGCATATTGAGAATTTTCAGGCGGGCAACTTTAACGTTGCAAGAATACGCTGCCGGACTGCAGCAAGGTAAGAGCAAAATACCGGTGAAATTAGCATTTGTAATAAAAATGATAGGGATTTTGGTGATCACCTGGTTCGTGGCTGCCTCTGTATGGCAGTACAGCTATGCTATGAATATTGTTGCTGTACCAAAACCTAACACACCCCCACCCCCAGCTGCAACAGGTGTTACGTCAGGTGATATTAGTGAAATTGCGCACAAGCAAAGTAGAGTTAAACGCAGCACATACTCAGATAATAAAGGTATTGATAGTTACATACAAGATTCAGCACGCATCTCAAACAACACATGGTACCAACACATGACCCGCATCGGTAAGCAAACTACAAAAGATAGCTGCTACGTTTGCTCATTAATCCCATACGCCATGAGCGCGTCTCGAACATTTGTTGCCACGGAAATAGATGAAAAGGTAGCACGATGTATAATATACCTGACACTGTTCCAAACGAAAGGAAGATTTCAAGGGACAGTTGTGCAACTGGTGTGGAAAACACGAGACTCTTATCCATATGAAAACAACTTCCTCAAGACTTATTTGAGTTACCACAAGAGCAGTTTACATGCTGAAGCATTCAGATACATAACGAGTGGTCCTGAAAAAGGAGAAACAAAGAAAGTAACACTACAGTATTTACCATGTGACTGGTACGCCACTGAAGTTCCTGGCAAAACAGGATGCTGGGAGAGACCACTAGTGACGATAACAGGGAAGGTGTACATGAACAACAAATGGGAAATAGGAGTGATTGGCAGCAACATGATAACAAAAGAAACTATTTCAACTATCGATGCACACAACCACCGATGTTGGACGACTTGGATCAAGTATGTACCCATGCTCACATGGATAGAGCAGGATGAAGACCCCATAACAATACTGCCGTTGACTGTGCCTAAGGTATGCTACCAACATAAAGGAGAGGTGGACGTAGGATACAACACCAACTGTGCAAGCGTGATGGAGTTGCCTGAGGGGGGAGCAGGAACAGCAGTGATAATGGACCATTACTGGGCCTGTGGAGAAAAGGCATACCACACACTGCCCCCTCTGTGGAATGGTGTTTGCACGATGGTGCACGTTAATGTACCATCACTAGTGGTACCCAAGAAACATGTGAATATGGCGAACTTCCCCAAAATGGATGAAGGGAACAAGAGGAAGAAGAGGTCTGCACAACCTCAGAAGGGGCCGGAGGACAGGAACAACGGCAATAATACTGTCCTAAATAGAAGAAAAAGACAAGGAGAACCACTGACAGGAAATTACCTATGGGGAAGGTCGGAAACGACACTCACTTCGATTCCGCCAGAACACAGACTATTCAGCAGAGCAGCAATGTTCTTCTCCTCAATAATACATCCGGGACTGCAGGCCTACGCAAACGCAAAATGGCTCCAGATAACTAGATGGGAACTAATGATGACTATCAATTCTACAGTGAATGGATTTAACGCAATAAAAGAGGAACTGCGAGCTATAAGGATGGTAGCACTCCAGAACAGATATGTGTTGGACCTCCTCACAGCCATGGAAGGAGGAGTTTGCGCAAAGATAGGACTATCATGCTGCACGTTCATTCCTGCAAACGATGCTGACAATGGTACACTGTCAGAAGCAGTTTCACAACTGGCCCAGCTGCACTCCAAAATGATGGATGAAAGTAAAGGTGTGAAAAAGGATGAGAGCTGGTTTTCAATATTATGGTCATGGATGCCATCTTGGCTGTCAGATGGACTGAAGATTATAGTTGGATGTACTATTCTGGCTGGAGCTGCACTGATCATAATAAGATTTTGGAAGGCCCGGAAGGCACGCACTACAGACGAATTGATCGAAATGGTTGGTATGCACCCCTTGATGCCAACGGATGACGGCCAACACACAGGTACAATAATAAAGGAGAGAGAGAGGCTGCGCAACCAGATCACCATCAATCACCTGGACCCGCCATCTGTGAAGCTCGAAAACTCAAGAAACCCAAGAAGCTACATAGGGAAGTGGGTATACTGCACTCCTGGAGGAACCTGTGCATATATGTATTGGTCATTCGAGGACCATGTCAACTACTATGGACATTTGGGAGGAATAACTAAAATATGGAGAGTGAGAGGAGATAAAGAAAAGGATATGTTTGTGGTCGACAAGTCGACCAGAGGTGGGACTGAAGTGGGAGAATGGAACCAGAAACTCCCGCCAATCCCCTTCGCTCTTGGCCTAGAGGGTCACGGCCTAGACACCCGCCACGAGAAGAGTTTGCCTGTCTACCAGACGACCAAATACCATGGTACAAGAACATACGGATGTGCCCACCCACCTGCCCGGCAGCTCGCCCTGCCCATGCCGACACCTGCGGCATAGATCAACTCGACTAAACCAACACATCGTTAGAGATGCCATGACGACCTAGTCAACGATTAGCGCAGCTGTACAAACATAGACACTGAACACTCCCACACCAATCCACACGAAGAACATACTCAGTGCTATGACATAGGCGATGAACACACCCATGGACGTGCATCTTTATTATTTTTTACATAGGGTTTTCCAAAACGCAGAAACGCAAGACGCACAATGAACTCATTTAAAAGGCTTGCTTACGCTTCTCCTAAAACCAGGTGCCATAATGAGGAATATAACGAAGACACGATACTGGGAATAAGGCAATATGATACCACAACCTAAAGCGCCTGTGCACCAAACGGTTCCATCTATACACCAGGCCCAAGTAGGCCGCAAGCAAGAGCTTCCATGGACGTTAAAGGAACAAGAGTCAGGTTGCTGATCCTGCAGAATGAGCCTGGCGAAAGCAGACCGCCAAGGTCTCAATGTTGCAAACTCACATTCCGAAAGCAGACGATCAAGGACACGATGTTGCAACCTCGCACGCCGCGAGCCGACATCAAAGTCACACCTGCAAATTAAACTAGGCACATAGTGGAAAAACAATATTAATTGTGCAGAATTCTGCCTAAAAACACGGTCCCACCTCACGTGACCAAGCCGAACCTGTCAGGATGCCAAGGCAAGGAGGGAGGAGACGCCTGAAGCCCTGTTACAAGACACAGGCTGATACAATTCAATGGACATCTACGACAGTGGGAGTAGTCGGCCTTCCAGCTTATGAATAAGTCTTCACATTGTCTACACATAACCTTAGTGAAACATTGTTGCAAATGACAGGTACACCGTGAGCTGGGAACAGCGATGGTCCCAGACTGGGAGGCACGCGAGCGGACCAATTAGAACATGGGGCTCTTATCACTGACGCTGTTAACATTGACCAATCCTCATGGGTCTTCATGTAACAATTTTCATGTATCAAATTGAAGGGACAACCCAAGTATATCACCTGACTATCCCTCAACCACTAACATTGTTCTCTATACGTATGCTATACTAACGCTACCACTCGAGCAACCAATTAAGAGTGGCGATAGGTTTTTTGCTAACTTTCCAAGGTGACGCAAGTAGCGCGTCATACTAAGGTAAAAAGGGCCTGCGAGCCCCACGATTGTGTATGTGTCAGGACGGACGCGTACGTTCCTCGACCCATCCCTGCCGTTTGCATAATAAACAGCAGAATCACCTTGCATCTTGTTTGTGTCTCATACTCATTCCCTTTGGGATATACGGGAGGAGTTGGGGCCTCCCTGCCCGGAGGTCCGCGGACGGCCCAGCCGACCCCGGCAGAATTTCCCCCCGACAATACACAACAGTGCTTGGAAGACCTCTTCCTGCCTCATGGCATGTAAAGCTAACCTCTCTCCTACCTTGTGTTTTTTTACTTTTTAACTTCCCCTTCTGAGTCATGATCATGTAACTGAATTTACATTTTTAGATTTTAACTGCAGTAGTTGCTTGTTTTTCATTTTTATTTTTCGTGTACGCATACATCCCTTTTTGTGGGGAGGGGGGAGTGATGTCTGTTTACTTATATTAGCTAGTATAGGTCATTTTATGTCCGCTTACAATATGTGTCAGGATTTTTTATGTCGTTTCCAATCAATGTCTAATATCAAGTGGTTTGCAGCAGTCATACAAAGGCACATAACACCCCCAAAACACCTACATAAGTTAGAAATACTCCGGAAGAGTACTCAGTTTATGAAAAGGCGGTGAATCCCAAATAGAACTGCTAATGGTAGCTAGCAAGCAGACCGTGCACCCCTGTTTGGAACTAAGACCTGTGTGTTGCCCTCTATTAACAGAACAATGTAACTGCAGCCCATGTCACATAAAATAGAAAGTAGAGATTATGCAAATTAACTCCCAGAAGAGCCTGGTGTCACCCCAAAAGGTGTCATGCTTTTCACACCAAGAAACATCCACACATAGATCCCTGCGAACCTCAAAAACGTACAGGAAACCCTGTCCAGAGCTTTGCTCCCAGAGGAGATAAGGTTGAAAAACCACCCTATGTTAAAAGTGTCCATAATCCATGCCAGCTGCCCTGTCTATAGAACCTGACCGTTTGTGGCCGTTCGGGGCCTAGGGGCATGAGTGGAAGGGTTTAACCTGCCTTGGTTCTTGGGCATGGTTTCATCATGCCTCAGTTTACAATGGCACTCTGCCGCTTTGTCAGGCTTTAAAGAAGCCTGACTCCTGCAGAGCAAAAGATCTGATTATTTCCTTACATGTTTTGTACGTAAGAATGCTGATGGTGCTCTGAGCCTCCTATGGTGGTTATTAAGCATGGTATACATACCATAGCATGTAACTGTGCCTACAAATGGAACATTTTGTTCATTTATTAGGGAGTTGTGAAAATGGCAAAATCAAATTGCCATTACTGACACAGACCAGCTGCCGCTGTCCAGACATTTCGTCGAAAGACATTTGGTCGACGTAATTTGGTCGAAAACCAAATGGTCAATTTTTTTTTTATTCATATATATATTTTTTAGGTTGTAGTTTAGGGAAAAAAATGTTTTTTTAGAAAAAAAATGGGGGTTTGGGTGGTGACACCCCCAAACCCCCCCAAAAAAAAAAAAAATGAAAATAAAAAACAAAAAAAATTCGACCATTTGGTTTTCGACCAAATGGTTTCGACCAAATGTCCTGTCGACGAATTTTTTTTGACCAAATGTCTGGCAACCCAGCTGCCTACTGTTGCTATTGACAGGAGTTCCAGGTGAATAAACTGAGGAGATCACCAGTTCAATTACCTGTGAACGCATTTTGAAGCTCATTCACAACCAGTTCATGCACGTTCTCTCCATTTTGGCTTTCTGGCTGGCCGAGGGGCCCTTCAGTAATGTTCTTTGCTAACCATTATACCATGGGCCCCTTGCTGGTGCAATCTGACAGAGTTGTAACAGAAATGAGAATCGAGATCTCATGCATCATTTTAACAAACTCATATTCCTAGCCCACGGATATTGTGCAAATGTGGAACTGTTTAGTTGGTTGTTGCGCAATAGCAAACTCTTTGCTTTACAGCTCATTTGGATAGGATTCTTCCTCTGGAGGCATAAGATAAAAGAATATTGCATACATTCTCTAAAAGGCTCTTTTTTTGCTGCAATGACGTTCATCATGTCACTAAGTACGTAGGTTCCATGGTGTAATGGTTAGCACTCTGGACTCTGAGTCCCGCGATCCGAGTTCAAATCTCGGTGGGACCTTGGGAATTACTGTGTTTGTTTTCCTCTCAGTGTCTTGTTTTAACGCAGATTTGTTTTAATAGCAATGACGCTGCTGTGTCGCCCACTTTCATAGCATTATTCCCTGGGTGCAGTTGAAAAAAGAAAGATTTTCTATGGATGACTCTCTTTAGCCACAATGAAACCCACCACTTTCTGTGGTGTGAAAGACCCATGGTGTAATGGTAGCACTGTCGGGGGGAAATTCTGCCGGGGTCGGCTGAGCCGTCCGCGGACCTCCGGGCAGGGAGGCCCCAACTCCTCCCGTATATCCCAAAAACCACAGAGTACGAGACACACGCAAGAAGCAAGGTGTTTCTGCTGTTTATTGTACAAACGGCAGGGATGGGTCAAGGAGCATACGCGTCCGTCCAGACACACACACAATCGTGGGGCTCGCAGGCCCTTTTTACCTTAGTATGACGCGCTACTTGCGTCACCTTGGAAAGTTAGCAAAAAACCTATCGCCACTCTTAATTGGTTGCTCGAGTGGTAGGGTTAGTATAGCATACGTATAGAGAACAGTGTTAGTGGTCAAGGGTTAGTCAGGTGATATACTTGGGTTGTCCCTTCAATTTGATACATGAAAATTGTTACATGAAGACCCCTGAGGATTGGTCAATGTTAATAGCGTCAGTGATAAGAGCCCCATGTTCTGATTGGTGCGCTCGTGAGCCTCCCAATCTGGGACCATCGCTGTTCCCAGCTCGCGGTGCACCTGTCATTAGCAACAATGTTTCACTAAGGTTATGTGTAGACAATGTGAGGATTCATTCACATGTTGGTAGGCTGACTACTCCCACTGTCGCAGATGTCGATTGAATTGTATCAGCCTGTGTCTTGTAACAGGGGCTTCAGGCGCCTCCTTCCCCCTTGCCTTGGCATCCTGTCAGGTTTGGCTTGGTCACGTGAGGTGGGACCGTATTTGAGACAGAATTCTGCACAATTAATATTGTTTTTCCACTGTGTGCCTGGTTTAATTTGCAGGTGTGATTTTGACGTTGGTTTGCGGCGTGCGAGGTTGCAACATCGTGCCCTTGATTGTCTGCTTTCGGAATGTGGGTTTGCAACATTGCGACCTTGGCTGTCTGCTTTCGCCGGGCTCATTCTGCAGGATCAGCAACCTGGCTCTTGTTCTTTTAACGTCCATGGAAGCTCTTGCTTGCGGCCTACTTGGGCCTGGTGTATAGATGGAACCGTTTGGTGCACAGGCGCTTTAGGTTATGGTATCATATTGCCTTATCCCCAGTATCGTGTCTTCGTTATATTTCTCATTATGGCACCTGGTTTTAGGAGAAGCGTAAGCAAGCTCTTTAGATGAGTTCATTGTGCGTCTTGCGTTTCTGCGTTTTGAAAAGGCCTATGTAAAAAATAATAAAGATGCACGTCCGTGGGTGTGTTCGTCACCTATGTTATAGCACTGAGTATGTTCTTCGTGTGGATTGGTGTGGGAGTGTCCAGTGTGCATGTTTGTACAGGTGCGCTGATTGTTGACTAGGTCGTCATGGCATCTCTAACGATGTGTTGGTTTAGTCGAGTTGATCCATGTCGCAGGTATCGGCATGGGCAGGGCGGGCTGCCGGGCAGGTGGGTGGGCACATCCGTATGTTCTTGTACCAGGGTATTTGGTCGTCTGGTAGATGGGCAAACTCTTCTCGTGGCGGGTGCCTAGGCCGTGATCCTTTAGGCCAAGCGCGAGAGGGGATTGGCGGGAGCCTGTTGTTCCGTTCTCCCACTTCAGCACCCTGGAGGTTGAATCCAATAATTTGCATTCAAATCTCTGTAAGAGCTTGCCATCAGTCGAACCTTTCCCTTATCGTTTATTGTGGATGTCTTCTTTGAAGAAAGGTATGATCCAACTAGAGTAAGTACATTCACGAATGGGCCCTTGGTCGGTACAAACAGTATTTATACACCTCAGGCCTTTTGTGAATTAAGAAAAGTGTGTTCTTCGTTCTATTTTTCATCTCAAACTGATACCTTCATTTTACAAACATGTACAGACTGTTAAGACGCTTGATTAATATCATTGATTCTGAATGTGGTCGCTTTTCATAGGATTAACTCTTTAACAATTTTGAAAGAGAATGGCGATACAATAGAGCTGCTTTTCCCAAAATGGTATTATTAATGTTGTTGCTGCATCTTCAAGTAAAAAGAGAATCCATTGGGTCACAGATTGAGCATGTTTCTTAACATTGAGTTAAGTTTGAAAATTTCAAATCTTTTATGTATGTTTCCGATGGCACAAAAGTGGATTTTTATGAAAAGTTATGCCAGAGAGTGAGTGGGAAAATGAATACCCTACACCACTAACCTTATGAATATTACTATCTTTGGCCTATAATTTAAGACAAAAAGGAGACAAAGTGTGTTAGAGCAAGAGAGAGGTTCCACCGAGACTTGAACTCGGATGGCTGGATTCAAAGTCTAAAGTGCTAACCATTACACCATGGAACCCTTGTTGGGCAGAGATTCATAAGGGCAATGAGAATATAGGGCACAGTCAAGATTTTTACTGACCTATAGTAACCGTTTACTGATAGTATATCGAAGCAGCACTGTTGCTGTTGGATGCTGTGCAATCGCAAAGTATTGGCTTCATGCCTCATTTGGATCAAATTCTTCCTCTGGAGTCTAATGATATAGGAATATTACATATTTTCTCTGATGTGCTCTGTTTTGCCAGAATGAAGTGCATCATGCTACAGAATATGTAGGCTCCATGGTGTAATGGTTAGCACTCTGGACTCTGAATCCAGCGATCCGAGTTCAAATCTCGGTGGGACCTTGGGGCTGCTTCTCTTTTAGAGTTGCCTTTCATTTGCAGATAGATATAACAGCAATGGCTTTGCTTTACAGCCCACTTTGATGGCAGTCTTCTTTGACCAAAGAATATTAATAGTTTCTGGGGATGACTCTCTTTTGCCACAAAGAAACTGCCCACTCTCATATCTCCAAAACTCCAAGATATAATGGCTATTAAACTGGCTTTTGATCTCAGCGATTTGCATTCAAAGCCCAGGAGGCCCCTAAAATCAGTTGAATTGTTTCCTGATATTTTAGAGTTTATTTCTTCTTTCGAGAAAGGTGTGATCCAAATAAAGTAAGTACATTTAAACAAGGGCACTTGATCAGTAAATGCACTACTTTCTAGAACTCATAACTCTTGTAAATTATAAAAAGTTTGTCTCCATACAGTTTGTCAGCTCAAAGAATTACATTTTTTACACATTTAATAAGACCATCAAATTGCTTGAAACATAGGAATGATTGTGAAAGTGAATATGATTCACCAAAATAATTGTATAACATTTTTTAATGTTAATAAAATAGGGCTTTTTCCAATCTTTTCACATCAATGTTGTTTCTGCATGTTCCAGTGAGCAGAGAATCTACTGCACATAGTGTGTACATTTTTCTTTTCATAGAGTTAAGGTTGGACATTATTCATCTGTGGAAAATGTTTCTGAGAGATATCTGGGTGCCACTCTGATTGACCTTAGGGATTGTACATTAACGATATGTAGTCGCATCACTGTATTGGTATCAGGCACCAAAGTGCATTTAAATGTAATGTCGTGCAGAGAGAGAGTGTGAAAACGGCTACCTGAGTAGACTGAACTTCTGAATATTAACTCTGTTGAATTGTAATTTGAGAAATTAGAAAATGGAGTGTAAGAGCAAGATAATGGTTCCACCAAGACTTGAACTCGGATGGTTGGATTCAAAGTCCAAAGTGCTAACCATTACACCATGGAACCCTTGCGAGATGCATCTGAGAGCGTTGAATCAGAAATGGCAATATAGAGCACATTTACAATTTTTACAGATTCATAGTCCCAATTGACTGATATCATACAAACACAGCGATGTTGTCGATTAACGTTGTGCTATAGCAATCTCTGTGCTTTATAGATCATGTAGATCAAATTCTTCCTCTTGAGGCATATGATTAAGCAATATTAAATATTGTTTCTGACTGCCTCTGTTTTGGCATAATGAAGTTCAGCATTTGGGTAAGTATTAAGGTTCCATGGTCTAATGGTTAGCACTCTGGACTCTGAATCCAGCGATCCGAGTTCAAATCTCTGTGGGACCTTGGGGCTGCTTCTCTTTTAGAGTTGCCGTTCATTTGCAGATAGATATAACAGCAATAGCTTTGCTTTACAGCCCACTTTGATGGCAGTCTTCTTTGACCAAAGAATATTAATAGTTTCTGGGGATGACTCTCTTTTGCCACAAAGAAACTGCCCACTCTCATATCTCCAAAGCTCCAAGCTATAATGGCTATTAAACTGGCTTTTGATCTCAGCGATTTGCATTCAAAGTCCAGGAGGCCCCTAAAATCAGTTGAATTGTTTCCTGATAATTTAGAGTTTATTTCTTCTTTCGAGAAAGGTGTGATCCAAATAAAGTAAGTACATTTAAACAAGGGCATTTGATCAGTAAATGCACTACTTTCTAGAACTCATAACTCTTGTAAGTTATAAAAGGTTTGCTCTCCATACAGTTTGTCAGCTCAAAGAATTACATTTTTTACACATTTAATAAGACCATCAAATTGCTTGAAACATAGGAATGATTGTGAAAGTGAATATGATTCACCAAAATAATTGTATAACATTTTTTAATGTTAATAAAATAGGGCTTTTTCCAATCTTTTCACATCAAAGTTGTTTCTGCATGTTCCAGTGAGCAGAGAATCTACTGCACATAGTGTGTACATTTTTCTTTTCATAGAGTTAAGGTTGGACATTATTCATCTGTGCACAATGTTTCTGAGACATATCTGGGTGCCCACTCTGATTGACCTTAGGGATTGTACATTAACAATATGTAGTTGCATCACTGTATTGGTATCAGGCACCAAAGTGCATTTAAATGTGATGTCGTGCAGAGAGAGAGAGAGAGTGAAAACGGCTACCTGAGTCGACTGAACTTCTGAATATTAACTCTGTTGAATTGTAATTTGAGAAATAAGAAAATGGACTGTAAGAGCAAGATAATGATTCCACCAAGACTTGAACTCGGATCGTTGGATTCAAAGTCCAAAGTGCTAACCATTACACCATGGAACCCTTGCGAGATGCACGTGAGAGTGTTGAATCAGAAATGGCAATATAGAGCACATTTACAATTTTTACAGATTCATAGTCCCAATTGACTGATATCATACAAACACAGCAATGTTGTCGATTGACGTTGTGCTATAGCAATCTCTGTGCTTTATAGATCATGTAGATCAAATTCTTCCTCTTGAGGCATATGATTAAGCAATATTAAATATTGTTTCTGACTGCCTCTGTTTTGGCATAATGAAGTTCAGCATTTGCGTAAGTATTTAGGTTCCATGGTCTAATGGTTAGTAGGCTGGACTCTGAATTTAGTAATCCCACATGTGATAGCTATATTTTGTTTTCCTTTGGGTGGATTGTCATTTTATGCACATAGATTTCCTAGCAGTGGCTGTGATGAATAGTTCAATTTGATAGCAGCTTCCTGTTGAGAATTTGAAAAAAAAGAATTAAATAGTCTCTCTGGATGACTCTGCTTTGATTTCTATGTGCACATTCCTTTTGCGTTTCAGAGGGATTGACCAACATACACAACAGTGCTTGGAAGACCTCTTCCTGCCTCATGGCATGTAAAGCTAACCTCTCTCCTACCTTGTGTTTTTTTTACTTTTTAACTTCCCCTTCCGAGTCATGATCATGTAACTGAATTTAAATTTTTAGATTTTAATTGCAGTAGTTGCTGGTTTTTCATTTTTATTTTTCGTGTACGCATACATCCCTTTTTGTGGGGAGGGGGGAGTGATGTCTGTTTACTTATATTAGCTAGTATAGGTCATTTTATGTCCGCTTACAATATGTGTCAGGATTTTTTATGTTGTTTCCAATCAATGTCTAATATCGTTTGCAGCAGTCATACAAAGGCACGTAACACCCCCAAAACACCTACATAAGTTAGAAATACTCCGGAAGAGTACTCAGTTTATGAAAAGGCGGTGAATCCCAAATAGAACTGTAAATGTAAGCTAGCAAGCAGACCGTGCACCCCTGTTTGGAACTATGACCTGTGTGTTGCCCTCTATTAACAGAACAATGTAACTGCAGCCCATGTCACATAAAATAGAAAGTAGAGATTATGCAAATTAACTCCCAGAAGAGCCTGGTGTCACCCCAAAAGGTGTCATGCTTTTCACACCAAGAAACATCCACACATAGATCCCCGCGAACCTCAAAAACGTACAGCAAACCCTGTCTAGCGCTTTGCTCCCAGAGGAGATAAGGTTGAAAAACCACCCTATGTTAAAAGTGTCCATAATCCATGCCAGCTGCCCTGTCTATAGAACCTGGCTGTTTGTGGCTGTTCAGGGCCTAGGGGCATGAGTGGAAGGGTTTAACCTGCCTGGGTTCTTGGGCATGGTTTCATCATGCCTCAGTTTACAATGGCACTCTGCCGCTTTGTCAGGCTTTAAAGAAGCCTGACTCCTGCAGAGCAAAAGATCTGATTATTTCCTTACATGTTTTGTACGTAAGAATGCGGATGGTGCTCTGAACCTCCTATGGTGGTTATTAAGCATGGTATACATACCATAGCATGTAACTGTGCCTACAAATGGAACATTTTGTTCATTTATTAGGGAGTTGTGAAAATGGCAAAATCAAATTGCCATTACTGACACAGACCAGCTGCCGCTGTCCGGACATTCCGTCGAAAGACATTTGGTCGACGTAATTTGGTCGAAAACCAAATGGTCGTCTTTTTTTTTTATTTATATATATATTTTTTAGGTTGTAGTTTAGGGAAAAAAAGGGTTTTTTAGAAAAAAAAGGGGGTTGTGGGGAACACCCCCAACCCCCCCCCCCCCAAAACCACCCCCCCAAAAAAAAAAAGTGAAAATAAAAAAACAAAAAAATTCGACCATTTGGTTTTCGACCAAATGGTTTCGAGCAAATGTCCTGTCGACAAATTTTTTTCGACGAAATGTCTGGCAACCCAGCTGCCGACTGTTGCTATTGACAGGAGTTCCAGGTGAATAAACTGAGGAGATCACCAGTTCAATTACCTGTGAACGCATTTTGAAGCTCATTCACAACCAGTTCATGCCCGTTCTCTCCATTTTGGCTTTCTGGCTGGCCGAGGGGCCCTTCAGTAATGTTCTTTGCTAACCATTACACCATGGGCCCCTTGCTGGTGCAACCTGACAGAGTTGTAACAGAAATGAGAATCAAGATCTCATGCATCATTTTAACAAACTCATATTCCTAGCCCACGGATATTGTGCAAATGTGGAACTGTTTAGTTGGTTGTTGCGCAATAGCAAACTCTTTGCTTTACAGCTCATTTGGATAGGATTCTTCCTCTGGAGGCATAAGATAAAAGAATATTGCATACATTCTCTAAAAGGCTCTTTTTTTGCTGCAATGACGTTCATCATGTCACTAAGTATGTAGGTTCCATGGTGTAATGGTTAGCACTATGGACTCTGAACCCAGTGATCTGAGTTCAAATCTCAGTGTGACCTTCGGAATTACTGTGTTTGTTTTCCTCTCAGTGTCTTGTTTTAACGCAGATTTGTTTTAATAGCAATGACGCTGCTGTGTCGCCCACTTTCATAGCATTATTCCCTGGGTACAATTGAAAAAAGAAAGATTTTCTATGGATGACGCTCTTTAGCCACAATGAAACCCACCACTTTCTGTGGTGTGAAAGACCCATGGTGTAATGGTAGCACCCTGGAGGTTGAATCCAATAATTTGCATTCAAATCTCTGTAAGAGCTTACCATCAGTCGAACCTTTCCCTTATCGTTTATTGTGGATGTCTTCTTTGAAGAAAGGTATGATCCAACTAAAGTAAGTACATTCACGAATGGGCCCTTGGTCGGTACAAACAGTATTTATACACCTCAGGCCTTTTGTAAATTAAGAAAAGTGTGTTCTTTGTTCTATTTTTCATCTCAAACTGATACCTTCATTTTACAAACATGTAAAGACTGTTAAGACGCTTGATTAATATCATTGATTCTGAATGTGGTCTCTTTTCATAGGATTAACTCTTTAACAATTTTGAAAGAGAATGGCGATACAATAGAGCTGCTTTTCCCAAAATGGTATTATTAATGTTGTTGCTGCATCTTCAAGTAAAAAGAATCCATTGGGTCACAGATTGAGCATGTTTCTTAACATTGAGTCAAGTTTGAAAATTTCAAATCTTTTATGTATGTTTCCGATGCAGATCTGCCCATCGATTCAGAATGACCTCACTGTTCATACATTTTAAAAAAATGCATAAAGGTTAAGGTGCTAGGCACAAAAGTGGATTTTTATGAAAAGTTATGCCAGAGAGTGAGTGCAAAAATGAATACCCTACACCACTAACCTTATGAATATTACTATCTTTGGCCTATAATTTAAGACAAAAAGGAGACAAAGTGTGTTAGAGCAAGAGAGAGGTTCCACCGAGACTTGAACTCGGATGGCTGGATTCAAAGTCTAAAGTGCTAACCATTACACCATGGAACCCTTGTTGGGCAAAGCTTCATAAGGGCAATGAGAATATAGGGCACAGTCAAGATTTTTACTGACCTATAGTAACCGTTTATTGATATTATATTGAAGCAGCACTGTTGCTGTTGGATGCTGTGCAATCGCAAAGTATTGGCTTCATGCCTCATTTGGATCAAATTCTTCCTCTGGAGTCTAATGATATAGGAATATTACATATTTTCTCTGATGTGCTCTGTTTTGCCAGAATGAAGTGCATCATGCTACAGAATATGTAGGCACCATGGTGTAATGGTTAGCACTCTGGACTCTGAATCCAGTGATCCGAGTTCAAATCTGGGTGGGACCTTGGGGCTGCTTCTCTTTTAGAGTTGCCTTTCATTTGCAGATAGATTTAACAGCAATCGCTTTGCTTTACAGCCCACTTTGATGGCAGTCTTCTTTGACCAAAGAATATTAATAGTTTCTGGGGATGACTCTCTTTTGCCACAAAGAAACTGCCCACTCTCATATGTCCAAAGCTCCAAGGTATAATGGCTATTAAACTGGCTTTTGATCTCAGCGATTTGCATTCAAAGCCCAGGAGGCCCCTAAAATCAGTTGAATTGTTTCCTGATAATTTAGAGTTTATTTCTTCTTTCGAGAAAGGTGGGATCCAAATAAAGTAAGTACATTAAAACAAGGGCACTTGATCAGTAAATGCACTACTTTCTAGAACGCATAACTCTTGTAAGTTATAAAAAGTTTGCTCTCCATACAGTTTGTCAGCTCAAAGAATTACATTTTTTACACATTTAATAAGACCATCAAATTGCTTGAAACATAGGAATGATTGTGAAAGTGAATATGATTCACCAAAATAATTGTATAACATGTTTTAATGTTAATAAAATAGGGCTTTTTCCAATCTTTTCACATCAATGTTGTTTCTGCATGTTCCAGTGAGCAGAGAATCTACTGCACATAGTGTGTACATTTTTCTTTCATAGAGTTAAGGTTGGACATTATTCATCTGTGGAAAATGTTTCTGAGAGATATCTGGATGCCCACTCTGATTGACCTTAGGGATTGTACATTAACGATATGTAGTTGCATCACTGTATTGGTATCAGGCATCAAAGTGCATTTAAATGTAATGTCGTGCAGAGAGAGAGAGAGTGTGAAAACGGCTACCTGAGTCGACTGAACATCTGAATATTAACTCTGTTGAATTGAAATTTTTGAAATTAGAAAATGGAGTGTAAGAGCAAGATAATGGTTCCACCGAGACTTGAACTCGATCGTTGGATTCAAAGTCCAAAGTGCTTACCATTACACCATGGAACCCTTGCGAGATGCACCTAAGAGCGTTGAATCAGAAATGGCAATATAGAGCACATTTACAATTTTTACAGATTCATAGTCCCAATTGACTGATATCATACAAACACAGCGATGTTGTCGATTGACGTTGTGCTAAAGCAATCTCTGTGCTTTATAGATCATGTAGATCAAATTCTTCCTCTTGAGGCATATGATTAAGCAATATTAAATATTGTTTCTGACTGCCTCTGTTTTGGCATAATGAAGTTCAGCATTTGCGTAAGTATTTAGGTTCCATGGTCTAATGGTTAGTAGGCTGGACTCTGAATTTAGTAATCCGACATGTTATAGCTATATTTTGTTTTCCTTTGGGTGTATTGTCATTTTATGCACATAGATTTCCTAGCAGTGGCTGTGATGAATAGTTCAATTTGATAGCAGCTTCCTTTTGAGAATTTGAAAAAAAAAGAATTAAATAGTCTCTCTGGATGACTCTGCTTTGATTTCTATGTGCACATTCCTTTTGCGTTTCAGAGGGATTGACCAACATACACAACAGTGCTTGGAAGACCTCTTCCTCCCTCATGGCATGTAAAGCTAACCTCTCTCCTACCTTGTGTTTTTTTACTTTTTAATTTCCCCTTCCGAGTCATGATCATGTAACTGAATTTACATTTTTAGATTTTAACTGCAGTAGTTGCTTGTTTTTCATTTTTATTTTTCGTGTACGCATACTGTCATGATCCCTGCTTCCAGGGGGTCAGGACTTGCCCCACAACCTTGGAAGCAGGCCCATGACTCTGATCCCAGGAACCAGCCAGTCCCTATAGGGACCCTCTGGACCTTGTCCTGGCGCCGGTGGCGCCAGGCTCATGATGGTGACTGGTCCCGGCACAGGAAGCGCCGGGCTCATATTAGATAAGAGTGCTTGGTGGACCTACCTGTAGCAGACCATGCTGCTTACTTACCAGCTAACTGGTCTCCTGATCCTTCTCTGCCTGGAACTACTTTTCCTGTCTGGGTGGAGCAAGAGCCACTCCCTGGAAGCAGAACACAGGAACTCTTCTAGAAATCTGGAACTCTTTTCTTACCTGGGTGGGGCCGTGGAAGGAGACGCCTAAGCACTACAGAAGGCTATTTAAACCACACCCGATTGGTTTCACGTGCTTCGCGTTATTCTGCAACTGCAGCAGGACGCTCACCGTGTCAGCTCCAGGAAACCTCCAGCTCCAGATCCTGTGAACACGAAATAACCTGCTGGAATCCAATCTTCAGTCTTCTTCAGTCTTCTGCAGCTCCTGCAAAACAAAGGCACAGGTTAGGCTAAAGTAAAGGCAGCAAATCTACTTACCTAATCCAACGGCAGCATCCAAGGCGCCTTTTTCTGCCTTTCTCTTCCGGCATCCGACATCTGCAAAGAGAAAGAACATTGGTTAGTAATATTCAACCACAAGTTCTGCTTACCTGTGTTACGCCTGTTCCAACTCAGCTCGCGCTGCATTCCGGCACCTGCAAGGCAAGATACATCGGTTAGTAACGCTTAGTTACAAGACTTCTTACCCGTCGCTTTCAATCTGTTCGCGCTGCACATCAGCACCTGCAAAGACAAAAGAGACATTACGGAGCATTCTCCAGCGCTAGTGCAGTCTTTCTACTTACGTGCCATTAGAAGGATAATCTTCATCGTCACAGCATCTGAAAAAGGAAAGACATAGACTTTACAGACGTAAGGCTTTTGAAGGAGAAGAGAACAATGCAAAAGGAACTTTAATACTTACAAGGCACGCTTGTGCATTAACGGCGTCTTCGCTCTCAGCAAATCCTCTGCTATCAAGAGGCAGAGCTCGCATCCAGTGAAGCAACTGGATCCAGCGCCCCTGCACAAGACGCAGGATGGAGAGCCCGGCATTTACCTATATAAGGTAAGCGCAATATCAACCCAGTTCCACGGGGAAAGAAAGGGCGAGAGGGGCTAGGAACTTTCCGAATCTTCCAAACACTAATACCTTGGTTTACCCTTGCAGACATCTCACTCTTCAGCTTAAACTGTCGGTGGGAAGGGGGACCAGTCCGGGAGCAAAACGAACCCTGCGCCTAACACTGAAGACAGTATCCACGCCAGATCAAGGCCGGCGCCTCCGGGGGAACCAGGTGAGCGTTACAGAACGCGAAGCCTTACCACAAAATTCCCGCCCAGGCGCAATGGAAACCTCAGACACAGACCAGTTGGCCCAATTACTCGGGGAGTTGAGGGCGGAAGTACACGCTGCACGTCAGGAAACAAATGCCCTAAGGAGGGAGTTAGTGGTCTCCAAAGAGCGAACAGACGATTTGGCTAGACAATTGCTGCAAGCCCAAGCAGGACAAATTCCTCTACCAACCCCAAGTGGGGGCCACGCTCCTCCAGCTTCCTCGAATCCAGTACAAATCAATCTACCAGGAAATATACCTTTGGCTCCGCCCGAACGCTTTTCAGGTGATTCAAAAAGGTTTGCTGTGTTCTTCAATCAATGTCGCTTGCACTTTTTGTGCAGACCCGCCGCTTTTCCAACGGACCAGGCTAAAGTGGCCTTCGTGCTCTCTTATCTCAGTGGCAGTGCCGCAGATTGGTCTGTTCCTTTAGTGTCTCAGGATGACCCCATTCTCCATAACTTCCAGGACTTCCAAGCCAGTATGGAGAAACTGTTCGCAAGGCACTATCAGGGACAGGCCTTGGACAATGAACTTCTTTCGCTACGACAGGGCAATCAAGATCTTCTGACTTATATTGCATCCTTTAACAGACTAGTGGTAGAAACCAGATGGCCGGAGGATAAGAGGATCACACTGTTTTACAGAGGTCTGCGTGGGGAATTAAAAGATGTTCTGGCTCAAGTGGTAAATCCTCCACAAGACTGTTCCGAATATATCGATCTGGTAGTGCAATTGGATCATCGACTTCAGAATCGGAAAGCCGATCGATCCAGATTTGAAACCCGACTTTTTTCAAGGCCACAAAGTTCTACGAAAGGAACTGATTCCGTGGAACCCATGCAAATAGGGGGTGTAAAAGGACCTTTAACCCAAAAGGAGAGGGAAAGGAGGAGACAACTGCAATTATGCCTCTATTGCGGAAACTCAGGGCACTTTCTTCGAGATTGTCCAGTGAAGCCCAAGAAGAAGATAGTAGGGGCGTCTGATAAAGGTACCGAGAATTCTGAGCCGGGAAACGACCTCGCCCGGCAAGTGTAGAGGTCCGCTTGCCGAGCGTTAAAACCAGTTCTTTGACCTTGCATTTCATCATGCCCATGGTCCTCGTGAGTCCTGAACAACCTAATCGTATGCATGCCATTAAAGCATACATTGACAGTGGCGCAATCGGGAATTACTTGGACTGTGAGCTGGCCGCCAGGATGAATCTGTCTCTTTGTCCAAAGACGGTGAAAGACGTCATTACCACCGTGGATGGGACGGAAATAGCTTCCGGACCCGTAACTCACACCACCATGGAAGTAACGTTAGTAAGCCAAGATGGGCATCAAGAGAAGATCGTGTTTGATGTGATCAAGGCCCCTCAGTTTCAAGTCATCTTGGGAGTTCCTTGGTTGGAGAAACACAATCCTCAAATTGATTGGCGAGCAAAGACAATACGGTTTCCAGAATGCGCTTCTACCTGCTACCCTCAGCTCTCCACCAAACTAGCTGCAACTGTTTCTGAGAGTCCGCAACTGCCTCCTGAATACCAGGAATTCCAAGATGTCTTTCGGAAAGACCAAGCTAATTCTTTGCCTCCTCACAGATCATACGACTGTCAGATAGACCTGATTCCCGGATCCACTCCTCCGTGCAGTCGGATTTATGCCCTTACTGAACCTGAAAATCTCCACCTAAGGCAATATTTGGACCAGTACCTGGCTAACGGATTCATCCGTCCTTCGAAGTCCCCGGCCTCCTCAGCTCTGTTCTTCGTGCCAAAAAAGGAGGGAGACTTAAGAACGTGTATAGACTACCACGCCCTGAACCAGATTACAATTAAGAACAGGTATCCATTGCCATTGATCCCAGAACTACTTGACCAAGTCAAAAACGCCTGCATATATACTAAGTTAGACCTCAGAGGAGCCTACCATTTGGTGCGAATAAAGGAGGGCGATGAATGGAAGACGGCCTTTCGTACCAAGTATGGACTGTTCGAGTATCAAGTGATGCCCTTCGGGTTGTGTAACGCACCGGCCGCATTCCAGTTCTTTATGAATGACGTGCTCCGTGAACTCATTGATGTGTGTGTAGTTGTATACATTGACGACATTCTGGTTTATTCGTCTTCTGAGGCAGAACACTCAAAACATGTAACCGCAGTACTGGAGAGGCTCCGCAAACACAAACTTTTTGCAAAATTAGAGAAGTGCGTCTTTCATGTTACGGAGGTCGAATTTCTGGGATTTATCTTGTCACCTAACGGAGTTCACATGGACTCGAGGAAAGTAGATGCAATAATCAAGTGGTCCTCACCATCATCTGTAAAAGGGGTTCAAAGTATGTTGGGCTTCGCCAACTTCTATCGCAGGTTTATTCCAGACTTTTCTCGGGTAGTCCAACCCATTACAGCTCTCCTCAGAAAAAACAAACGTTTTGAATGGTCTACTGAGGCAGAACAAGCCTTTCAGGAGCTAAAGACTAAATTTACCTCAGCCCCGATTTTAAAACATCCCCGCCCGGAACTACCTTACATCGTCGAGACCGATGCCTCCAGCCTTGCTATGGGAGCAGTGCTTTCACAAAGAGATCCAGAAACCAACCAGTTGCACCCCGTGGCGTTTTGGTCTCGTAAATTATCAGCCCCAGAAATCAATTACACCATTACCGACAAGGAACTGTTGGCTATTAAGTCCGCCTTTAAGGCCTGGCGGCATTATCTCTTAGGAGCCCGACACACAGTCACTGTCATTACTGACCATCGTAATCTACAGTATCTTAAATCAGCCAAAGCTCAATCCTCCAGACAACTTCGCTGGGCATTATTTTTTGCCGAATTTGATTTTATAATCACCTACCGACCAGGCAATAAGAATGGTAAAGCGGATGCCCTCTCTCGAATCGGAGTAGAGGAACACATGGTTAACCCTGAGCTCGTACCTATTATTCCTGAACAAAGAATCCTGGGTTTGATCAGCATGCAATCCATTGAAGAAATTGAAAACCAGGTTAAACAACTTGTAACTCCAATGGACATACAAAAATGGCAGCTTCGGGGGGAAGACTTCACAGTAAAGAACGACTTATTATACTTCAAGGAACGACTTTATCTACCCTGTACCAGCTTACAAAATCAAGTCATCTCTTGTTATCACGACTCCTTAATGGAAGGACACCCGGGTATGGCCAAGACCTCGGAAAAGGTCAAGCGTCACTTTTGGTGGCCATCTTGGAGAAAAGACATCAGAAACTTTGTCAGGTCCTGTGGAGTGTGCGCCCAGAACAAGAGTCCTAAGGAAAAACCAGCAGGCCTCTTACAAC
The DNA here is from genome assembly GCF_040938575.1 of Ambystoma mexicanum. Classification (NCBI taxonomy): domain Eukaryota; kingdom Metazoa; phylum Chordata; class Amphibia; order Caudata; family Ambystomatidae; genus Ambystoma; species Ambystoma mexicanum. Next base: position 739,978,163 of record NC_090930.1, on the reverse strand, counting down.
CACTTGAAATCCCACCTCATCCCTGGCATACCCTTTCCATGGACTTTATCACCGATTTACCTCCCTGTTCCGGATACAATACAATCCTGGTAATCGTAGACTTATTTTCAAAAATGGCACATTTCATCCCACTAAAGGGGTTACCGTCAGCAGCAATCCTGGCTCGAGAATTTCTTGAAAACATTGTTCGGTTGCACGGCTTTCCTTCAGTTTTAATCTCAGACAGAGGAAGTCAATTCATCTCCCACTTCTGGCGGAGTTGCTGTCGGTTAGCTCAAATTGATGTGAGGCTTTCCACCAGTCACCACCCACAAACCGATGGTCAGACCGAAAGGACCAATCAGACTTTGGAACAGTACCTACGCTGCATGCTGCAACAGACAGGAGGAACTTGGAAGGACATCCTTTGGATAGCCGAGTACGCTTACAATAACTCAGTCCACTCTGGAACCGGAAAGACCCCGTTTTTTCTTTTGTATGGTAATCATCCTCGAACCTCTAACCTGGATCCACCTCAGGATCTTGGAACACCAGCAGTTGACCACCTACATTCAACCATCACCCAAGCCTTCAAGGAAGCTACTAGCCACCTTCAAAGGGCCAAGGAACAATACAAGAAAGGGGCAGATCAACATCGAAAGGAAGCCCCTCAATACCAAATTGGAGATCAAGTCTGGTTATCTACCAAATATTTACCCCTAAAGGGACCACGCACCTTTAACCCAAGATACCTGGGACCCTACTCTTTTACTGCCATAATAAATCCAGTAGCGGTCAAATTGGATTTACCCCCTCGCATGAAAATGCACCCAGTCTTCCATGTTTCACTACTAAAACCAGTTCAACCGGAAACCCGATTGACTAAATCTCCTGAACCTATCCTAGTTGACGGAGAACTTGAGTTTGAAATCAAAAATATCCTGGATTCCAAGATCTCCAAATCAAAACTACACTACCTGATTGACTGGAAAGGCTACGGCCCCCAAGAAAGATCTTGGGAACCTGCAGAACATGTACACGCACCCCGACTAATCAAGAAATTTCATCGGACATTTCCTAACAGACCAAGACCTCCGGAGAAGTCAACCTTGGGAGGGGCCTTGAGGGGGGGTGCTGTCATGATCCCTGCTTCCAGGGGGTCAGGACTTGCCCCACGACCTTGGAAGCAGGCCCATGACTCTGATCCCAGGAACCAGCCAGTCCCTATAGGGACCCTCTGGACCTTGTCCTGGCGCCGGTGGCGCCAGGCTCATGATGGTGACTGGTCCCGGCACAGGAAGCGCCGGGCTCATATTAGATAAGAGTGCTTGGTGGACCTACCTGTAGCAGACCATGCTGCTTACTTACCAGCTAACTGGTCTCCTGATCCTTCTCTGCCTGGAACTACTTTTCCTGTCTGGGTGGAGCAAGAGCCACTCCCTGGAAGCAGAACACAGGAACTCTTCTAGAAATCTGGAACTCTTTTCTTACCTGGGTGGGGCCGTGGAAGGAGACGCCTAAGCACTACAGAAGGCTATTTAAACCACACCCGATTGGTTTCACGTGCTTCGCGTTATTCTACATCTGCAGCAGGACGCTCACCGTGTCAGCTCCAGGAAACCTCCAGCTCCAGATCCTGTGAACACGAAATAACCTGCTGGAATCCTATCTTCAGTCTTCTTCAGTCTTCTGCAGCTCCTGCAAAACAAAGGCACAGGTTAGGCTAAAGTAAAGGCAGCAAATCTACTTACCTAATCCAACGGCAGCATCCAAGGCGCCTTTTTCTGCCTTTCTCTTCCGGCATCCGACATCTGCAAAGAGAAAGAACATTGGTTAGTAATATTCAACCACAAGTTCTGCTTACCTGTGTTACGCCTGTTCCAACTCAGCTTGCGCTGCATTCCGGCACCTGCAAGGCAAGATACATCGGTTAGTAACGCTTAGTTACAAGACTTCTTACCCGTCGCTTTCAATCTGTTCGCGCTGCACTTCAGCACCTGCAAAGACAAAAGAGACATTACGGAGCATTCTCCAGCGCTAGTGCAGTCTTTCTACTTACGTGCCATTAGAAGGATAATCTTCATCGTCACAGCATCTGAAAAAGGAAAGACATAGACTTTACAGACTTAAGGCTTTTGAAGGAGAAGAGAACAATGCAAAATGAACTTTAATACTTACAAGGCACGCTCGTGCATTAACGGCGTCTTCGCTCTCAGCAAATCCTCTGCTATCAAGAGGCAGAGCTCGCATCCAGTGAAGCAACTGGATCCAGCGCCCCTGCACAAGACGCAGGATGGAGAGCCCGGCATTTACCTATATAAGGTAAGCGCAATATCAACCCAGTTCCACTGGGAAAGAAAGGGCGAGAGGGGCTAGGAACTTTCCGAATCTTCCAAACACTAATACCTTGGTTTACCCTTGCAGACATCTCACTCTTCAGCTTAAACTGTCGGTGGGAAGGGGGACCAGTCCGGGAGCAAAACGAACCCTGCGCCTAACACTGAAGACAGTATCCACGCCAGATCAAGGCCGGCGCCTCCGGGGGAACCAGGTGAGCGTTACACATACATCCCTTTTTGTGGGGAGGGGGGAGTGATGTCTGTTTACTTATATTAGCTAATATAGGTCATTTTATGTCCGCTTACAATATGTGTCAGGATTTTTTATGTCGTTTCCAATCAATGTCTAATATCAAGTGGTTTGCAGCAGTCATACAAAGGCACGTAACACCCCCAAAACACCTACATAAGTTAGAAATACTCGGAAAGAGTACTCAGTTTATGAAAAGGCGGTGAATCCCAAATAGAACTGTAAATGTAAGCTAGCAAGCAGACCGTGCACCCATGTTTGGAACTATGTCCTGTGTGTTGCCCTCTATTAACAGAACAAGGTAACTGCAGCCCATGTCACATAAAATAGAAAGTAGAGATTATGCAAATTAACTCCCAGAAGAGCCTGGTGTCACCCCAAAAGGTGTCATGCTTTTCACACCAAGAAACATCCACACATAGATCCCCGCGAACCTCAAAAACGTACAGGAAACCCTGTCCAGCGCTTTGCTCCCAGAGGAGATAAGGTTGAAAAACCACCCTATGTTAAAAGTGTCCATAATCCATGCCAGCTGCCCTGTCTATAGAACCTGGCCGTTCGTGGCCGATCAGGGACTAGGGGCATGAGTGGAAGGGTTTAACCTGCCTGGGTTCTTGGGCATGGTTTCATCATGCCTCAGTTTACAATGGCACTCTGCCGCTTTGTCAGGCTTTAAAGAAGCCTGACTCCTGCAGAGCAAAAGATCTGATTATTTCCTTACATGTTTTGTATGTAAGAATGCGGATGGTGCTCTGAGCCTCCTATGGTGGTTATTAAGCATGGTATACATACCATAGCATGTAACTGTGCCTACAAATGGAACATTTTGTTCATTTATTAGGGAGTTGTGAAAATGGCAAAATCAAATTGCCATTACTGACACAGACCAGCTGCCGCTGTCCGGACATTTGGTCGAAAGACATTTGGTCGAAAGACATTTGGTCGACGTATTTTGGTCGAAAACCAAATGGTTGATTTTTTTTTAATTTATATATATATTTTTTAGGTTGTAGTTTAGGGGAAAAAAGGGTTTTTTAGAAAAAAAAGGGGGTTGAGGGACCCCCCCAAACAGCCCCCCCCCAAAAAAAAATGTGAAAATAAAAAACAAAAAAAATTCGACCATTTGGTTTTCGACCAAATGGTGTCGACCAAATGTCCTGTCGCCGAATTTTTTTCGACGAAATGTCTGGCAACCCAGCTGCCGACTGTTGCTATTGACAGGAGTTCCAGGTGAATAAACTGAGGAGATCACCAGTTCAATTACCTGTGAACGCAATATGAAGCTTATTCACAACCAGTTCATGCCCGTTCTCTCCATTTTGGCTTTCTGGCTGGCCGAGGGGCCCTTCAGTAATGTTCTTTGCTAACCATTACACCATGGGCCCCTTGCTGGTGCAACCTGACAGAGTTGTAACAGAAATGAGAATCAAGATCTCATGCATCATTTAAACAAACTCATATTACTAGCCCACGGATATTGTGCAAATGTGGAACTGTTTAGTTGGTTGTTGCGCAATAGCAAACTCTTTGCTTTACAGCTCATTTGGATAGGATTCTTCCTCTGGAGGCATAAGATAAAAGAATATTGCATACATTCTCTTAAAGGCTCTTTTTTTGCTGCAATGACGTTCATCATATCACTAAGTACGTAGGTTCCATGGTGTAATGGTTAGCACTCTGGACTCTGAATCCAGCGATCCAAGTTCAAATCTCGGTAGGACCTTGGGAATTACTGTGTTTGTTTTCCTCTCAGTGTCTTGTTTTAACGCAGATTTGTTTTAATAGCAATGACGCTGCTGTGTCGCCCACTTTCATAGCATTATTCCCTGGGTGCAGTTGAAAAAAGAAAGATTTTCCATGAATGACGCTCTTTAGCCACAATGAAACCCACCACTTTCTGTGGTGTGAAAGACCCATGGTGTAATGGTAGCACCCTGGAGGTTGAATCCAATAATTTGCATTCAAATCTCTGTAAGAGCTTACCATCAGTCGAACCTTTCCCTTATCGTTTATTGTGGATGTCTTCTTTGAAGAAAGGTATGATCCAACTAAAGTAAGTACATTCACGAATGGGCCCTTGGTCGGTACAAACAGTATTTATACACCTCAGGCCTTTTGTGAATTAAGAAAAGTGTGTTCTTCGTTCTATTTTTCATCTCAAACTGATACCTTCATTTTACAAACATGTAAAGACTGTTAAGACGCTTGATTAATATCATTGATTCTGAATGTGGTCGCTTTTCATAGGATTAACTCTTTAACAATTTTGAAAGAGAATGGCGATACATAGAGCTGCTTTTCCCAAAATGGTATTATTAAGGTTGTTGCTGCATCTTCAAGTAAAAAGAGAATCCATTGGGTCACAGATTGAGCATGTTTCTTAACATTGAGTTAAGTTTGAAAATTTCAAATCTTTTATGTATGTTTCCGATGCAGATCTGCCCATCGACTCAGAGTGACCTCACTGTTCATACATTTAAAAAAAATGCATAAAGGTTAAGGTGCTAGGCACAAAAGTGGATTTTTATGAAAAGTTATGCCAGAGAGTGAGAGCGAAAATGAATACCCTACACCACTAACCTTATGAATATTACTATCTTTGGTCTATAATTTAAGACAAAAAGGAGACAAAATGTGTTAGAGCAAGAGAGAGGTTCCAAGTCCAAAGTGCTAACCATTACACCATGGAACCCTTGTTGGGCAGCGCTTCATAAGGGCAATGAGAATATAGGGCACAGTCAAGATTTTTACTGACCTATAGTAACCGTTTACTGATATTATATCGAAATCGAAGCCGCACTGTTGCTGTTGGATGCTTTGCAATCGCAAAGTATTGGCTTCATGCCTCATTTGGATCAAATTCTTCCTCTGGAGTCTAATGATATAGGAATATTACATATGTTCTCTGATGTGCTCTGTTTTGCCAGAATGAAGTGCATCATGCTACGGAATATGTAGGTTCCATGGTGTAATGGTTAGCACTCTGGACCCTGAATCCAGCGATCCGAGTTCAAATCTCGGTGGGACCTTGGGGCTGCTTCTCTTTTAGAGTTGCCTTTCATTTGCAGATAGATATAACAGCAATAGCTTTGCTTTACAGCCCACTTTGATGGCAGTCTTCTTTGACCAAAGAATATTAATAGTTTCTGGGGATGACTCTCTTTTGCCACAAAGAAACTGCCCACTCTCATATCTCCAAAGCTCCAAGGTATAATGGCTATTAAACTGGCTTTTGATCTCAGCGATTTGCATTCAAAGCCCAGGAGGCCCCTAAAATCAGTTGAATTGTTTCCTGATAATTTAGAGTTTATTTCTTCTTTCGAGAAAGGTGTGATCCAAATAAAGTAAGTACATTTAAACAAGGGCACTTGATCAGTAAATGCACTACTTTCTAGAACTCATAACTCTTGTAAGTTATAAAAAGTTTGCTCTCCATACAGTTTGTCAGCTCAAAGAATTACATTTTTTACACATTTAATAAGACCATCAAATTGCTTGAAAGATAGGAATGATTGTGAAAGTGAATATGATTCACTAAAATAATTGTATAACATTTTTTAATGTTAATAAAATAGGGCTTTTTCCAATCTTTTCACATCAGTGTTGTTTCTGCATGTTCCAGTGAGCAGAGAATCTACTGCACATAGTGTGTACATTTTTCTTTTCATAGAGTTAAGGTTGGACATTATTCATCTGTGGAAAATGTTTCTGAGAGATATCTGGGTGCCCACTCTGATTGACCTTAGGGATTGTACATAACAATATGTAGTTGCATCACTGTATTGGTATCAGGCACCAAAGTGCATTTAAAGGCATGGTCTAGTAAAAAATGTTATTGTCCCTACGGGTCGGCCATGTTTTTTTAAGGCTAAATGGCTCGATTTTAGAAAACATTCCTATGGACCTTACCCGAGTTTTCGTCCATTAAACGTACGCGAAAACAAGCACCAGGGAGCCGCCATTTTCTGATAATCCTATCTTTTCCCCGATCGCCCTGGCTGACCTGCTTTTGCGGCACTAAATCAATTCCCCCGCCACTGAGCCTGACATTATCAAAACATTCATATTCCCCGCCTCTCCCCGTGACGTTACTGTGCTGCGTAGGCAAACGCGCCCAGTCGTCTTCTGCGCGACTCCACACAGAACCCGGAAATCAACACAGATCAACTCACAACACAGCGCGCCACAATTCGGAATATGAAACTGTACTTTAAAATGAAACAGCAACACGGTACATTTGGTAAAGTACATTTATTTGACATTAAATGTTTAGAGAATATTCAGCAATTGACATATGAACTCCGGAAGCCATTTATTTTCTTTTATCTGTATCCGCAATAACTGTTCCGTTTCATCTTGAGTCACGCGCTGTTCCTTTATGGTACACAGGGTGTTCATTTTCGTAAAAAGAATCACTTTGGAAGAACGGTGAACCGCAAGGCTGTTCCATCAACTAGGGACTAGTCCAGCCTAAAGGTTGATATGTTGCTTCTAGCCACTAGTACAGCGTAAGGGCATGTGGGCCCTTGGCGATCGTCCCATAATATGGTGATCGTGCTCCAGTTGTTGACACGAAGCTGCAGGTGTCTGCTGAAGAATCCATCCGCCGGTGTCTCAAACAGATGGCAGTGGCAGTAAGGGATCAAATACCTGTTATGAAAACAAAAAAATGATAATTAGTCTCGCTAGCCAAACTTCATTAATATTACTCATTTTATTTATTACGACCGATCAGAAACTATTTGCTTGCAAGGATAGTTCAATGGAGTATGTTCGTCTCTAAAATTAATGCGAAAAGTAACGAGATAAATCGAGGCCAACACACAATGATAAACAACAGTCTACATGCGTGAGGAATGATATGATATATGATATGGCATTTGTAACGCGCCTATACTCAAGTGTTTCTAGGCGTGACGAGGCAGGTGGGGAACAAGGGCAGACAGACAACGATCCTACTAGGCCAGGTGTCTTTCTGATCGCGCATGGGGAAGGGCTGTACATGGTTAGTTGAATACAAATTAAATAATAGGGCCAGCTGGTGGCAAGTGCAAGGTAAATGCCGGGAGAAGGGGCTGAAGGATACAGAGACAGTCCCGTAGTGCAGGGAAAAGTGGCTGGGCCAAGGAGTGAGATCGGTGAGACCAGTGGACCTGCATGCCCATGTGCCCACTACGAACAGTTTTACTTGCTTTTCCTAGCTCTTCATTCATTCATTTATTCATGCATCCATTCATTAAATCTTCATTCCGGTATAAAAGCGTGTAAAGATTTATTTACATTATATTTGAAATTTCCATTGTGTCTCTTCGTAATGCAGTCTGTAAAACGGACCGTGCTCTTGACAATGATTTTTCGTATACTGACCTAAAACTGAAACTCGGTCTAGTTTCTGAATTTTCTGCCTTATCGTCTCTTACGTTATTGTGCACTCCCTTCAAATGTAGTTCTTTCGGCATGGTCCCTGTCTCAAGGTCAAAAAACAATAGACCCTTATACTTCCAGTGCGACTTGTGGGCCTCATCTGGGCGCTGTCCTTCGCATTCTTTATTTGCAACATCACGTAGTATAGGCATCTGTGAGAACTTGAAGTTTAGAATCCGTCTATGTAGTGCGCCTCAATGTGCAAATGCGAACTGGCTTCTCTCCCAAATGCCACGGCCCGCTTGGCTGGCGCGTTCTAAGTGCCCCAATTTTGCCCCTGTTGTCTGCGAGCTTTGCAGCCCAAATTGAGACATTTAATTTTTGGCGGAAGGTCAGGTAAAGTATTAAGTACCACAGGAGTTGAGTTAAAAGTGAGATTTATTGTTTGTTTGTTTGTTGTATTATTTGCAATGAGCAAGCCTCCCCTCCGTTAACAGTGCGCAGCATTTACATTTACATGAGATGAGACATGAGAAAAATATATACATACACATATGTGAGGTGAATAGAGAGAATTCAAAGATGACACCCAGCTTGTTCGCCACCCATGATGGTGAAGGTTGGGGTTAGGTTTACAGGTACACTGTACAATAACATTTATTTACAAAAAGACAATCGTATTGCAATTATTTAAACCGGGATTTGTACTTCACAATCAGCTGTGCTTCGGGTGGGCATGGCACAGTCACAATGTTCGGTGGCAATGGATCACTGCTCTGCACAGAAACGTCCAAAATTCCATATCTGTGCTTCTCTAACACAGCAACAATAAGGCCTTTCACAAAGTTGAACTGCATTTCATCATAGACTGGTTTGATCACCATTGCTTACTTCGTTTTGAAAACACCTTAGTGTAGCGAGGCATCCTTACTTTACACCTAGTCCTAGATTGTTCACGTCCGACATTGCTGTTATGGGCCAAGACCGCTAGTAGAGTGCGATGTTTCATGCCCCGAAAGCTAAAATGCAAGCGCTTTGGCCTGTACTTTAGGCACATATTGTGGAACACCTACAAATCTCCAGTGTGACAGAATTCTGTCAGTCCTCTCAAATCTCTTGATAGAGTTTTGTCGAAAACAATCTTCTCAATGGCTTTGTGTGTTGGTGAAGATGGAATCAACCACTTCTTCTTCCGTGCCTCCTCTGGGGACAAAGGGCCATGTTCACATTGGTGGAAATGTTCATTTGCTGTCCAGCGGTGAACGTTGGTACAGTGGTGCATCAGTGACCGCCATTTTTCAAGTAGTATTTCCACTGACCCCTCACAAGTTTTTGAGCTCCACCAAAGATGGTTGGTGATAGAATGTGACCACTGCAAAATAAAATACTTTCAAAACCTTTTTTTTCTCCTGCAGCCGAGATTTTCTTATTGATTGATTTAGCAAGATGCCATACGTAAAATTGATGTTTAATATGTGGGAACTGCTCTCTCATTGTCTTGGCAATTGAAACGTGTCTATCCGTGGCTATGAGGTCGATGTGCATTCCCCTCGATTGTAGATATTCCACTGATTTTATAAAACCTAGTTTCTCCATGGCCACTGAGGATGTACATTGTGTTACCTGCACGACCACCGAACTCACAATTTTCTTACTATCCATGTCCTGAAAGTGGTAGGTGCAGTACTTGGCAGAAAATCCAGGGCTGTCGCACTGTCCATCGCCGGCTAACCTGAATCGTTTGCCTTCGAATGTACTTGCTAGAGACAATTGTTCAATTTTCCAAGCATCACTAATGGCCGGAAACAGATAATCACGTTGGTATGTGTAGTACAGCGCTTTAGAAATGAAATGGAGTCCCACAAACTGAAAGAAAGCCTCTAACTTTCTAAAACTGGAGCCACTAAAAAGTGATGCAGCTGCACACAGTAGATTGCCTGCTGGCAGTTTCCCCAGCATCGGTTGTGCAGACCATGAGAACCTATGATTTAATCTACAGGCGGCATTTATTTTGACGTTACTGCCTTTTATTTGACGAGTCACATTAATCAATGGCTTCCCACATACTTTCCCTCTAATGGAATGCACACATTTCAGCATACTTATAATTTCCATCAAACAACTGTCGAATACAATGTATTTGCTCTCTTTCATTAGACTGTCATCCTGCGTCAACGTTGTTTCGGCCTTTGACGTTGTGGAGATTTCAACACATTGGAAAGTAATATCGTTGATATCAAGTTCTGATGCGTCTGTGGATGCTGCGGCTGGTTCATTCTCTGTCATTTCAACATCTATTAATTCAACATTGATGGGAGAACACAACAATGTCGACAGGTTTTTTGGTGGAAAATTTTTGGCGGGTGTAGATTATGTAAATTGATCTGCAACTACTTCAGAGCTATCTTCAATACATTCAATAACATCTTCTTGTGGTGGTGCGGTCGCACTGTAGCTATGGTCCAATGCAACTTTGCTGTAGTCTCCAAACACAATTAATTCATGTTCTAGCCATTGGACATGAGCATCTCGAGCCTGAACACGCCTCGCCTCAATTAATAGTTCCTCCATAGTGTACACGGTCTGGCAAGCCACATCTCTCATTCGCTTCACTGTGTGTGTGTGTGTATAGTTCTGACACCCACGGGTAACTGGAAGAGAGATTGGAAAAGGGATGTTCAGTTTAAACACAAGATGGAGTGTAGTAGAATTGACTGGAAAAAAACATAAAATAGTCCCCAGCACAAACATTTTTTTAAAGTTATGAACTGTTTGTAACTAACCTTTTTTTGTTTTTTTTTCTTTGCAACTTTTTTGACTCGACCTTCAACATCTGCACGCTGTAGCTCCGATTCGTTTCCGCATGTCCTCCCTTCCTCTTGCGCTGCAACGACTATATTTTCTGTATCCGCATAGACAGCACGGAATGAGGCTCCATCGTCTCCCTGAAACATAGTACTTTCATTACTATGTATCAAAATATTGTTAGCATAAAACACACGTGAGGACGAACACACAGGTACATCTCAATAGCCAAATACGATGTAAACATTGTGTGCAATAATCAAACGACAAGTATTCGACCAGTGATGATCTATTTCGATGGAACTGTCAGTATCCATACCTCTGGCTCTGCATGGACTGCCATGAATGGTTGTATTGGAGAGGAGGCATCTGCATCTCCCTGAAACACAGTACTTGCATTAGTATGCTTTTCAATATTAGAAACACAACATACACTTGGGGTTGACGGCACAGGTACATATAAAGAGATAACCGCTAATGATGCATTGTCCAAAAGAATCAAGGAAAATCCAAATATGATCACATTTCATCGACTTATTTCAACGATTCCTTTACATCTGCATCATCTAAATGAGATGTTGTGATTGTGGTGGAAGCTCTGTCATCTCCCTGAAACACAGTACTTGGATTAGTATGGTTTTCAATATTGGAAACATAACATACACTTGGGGTCGAACGCACAGGTACATATAAAGAGATAACCGCGAAAGATGCATTGTCCAAAAGAATCAAGGAAAATCCAAATATGATCACATTTCATCGACTTATTTCAACGATTCCTTTACATCTGCATCATCTAAATGAGATGTTGTGATTGTGGTGGAAGCTCCGTCGTCTCCCTGAAACACAGTACTTGCGTTAATAGGGAAGAAAGTATAGCAAATGGAATCACGTTATATGATCACGCATGATGGGGCTGTCATTATCCATACCTCGTGCTGCTGAAGAATATCTATGGATGTTGCAAATGTAGTGCGCACTTCCGAAAGCTGTTGCGCCGATTCGTATACTTGAATGTCAGGCTCTGCATCAAGTGCAGGGGTTGACGCTCCATCAACTGCCTGAAACATAGTACTTGCATTAGTGAGGATTACAATTGTGAAAACATAACACACACCTGGGGTCAACAGCACAGGTACATATCAACGGCTAACCACGAATGAAACATTGTGTAGAGCAATCAAACGACAAGAATTCCAGCTCTGATGATGATGCTCGATGGAGCTGTCAGTATCCATACCTCCTGATGTTGAAAAACATCTAGAAATGTTGTAGATGTGGCGGACGCTTCAGCATCTCCCTGAAAGACAGTACTTGCATTAGTATGGATAACACTAATTATAACTGAAAACAAACACCAGTGGACGAAAACTAAGGTGTATATCAATTGGAAAGCAGTAATCAAACATTCGGTAAAATAATTACACGATAGAATAAAACTATTACTTGACATGCATAAAACAAGTATGTAGCGGATTAGCCTAGTAAGATTACCTGATACGCGCTAGAAGTGGTTGATAACTGCGACCACGTCAAGGATGTAGAATGTTCTTGCTTCAGATTCAAGGGATAGTCAAGAAGTTGTAAAGGTCAATTAATGATTGATAATGAAATGCCAATATTAAAAATAGCCATGTAAGCTGACAGAATACTTGAAAAATGCTCAATACAGCAGTTCCCTGTCCCCATATATATATACATTGCGTTTGTGGGTTATGAAATCGAAAAAGAATATATTGATAAATGTCATTATTCATAAAACTATACACTCATATCAATATCGAAATTATTACAAGGGATAGAACGCCTACAATATCAATGAATCCATTCGGCTACACACTACCGCAAGGCCGAAAGCTAAATCCGGACACTTGACTCACCGGTGGCGGAATGTGGACGAATAGAGTGGGAATAGCGTTTTTGCGCAATTTCCGTGTCATTCGCCGTTTATTCTTCTTTGTTACCCAAGAAGTTGTGTACATGTCCAAGGAAAAGTGCCGGCTGCAGATGCGGTATCGATCACCCCTCTTGTCCTCTAAGACCTGTTGGACTCTACTTTCCAGCTCATCCAGTAGATATCCGCAATGTCTGACCCATTCTCTTATTCGATCAACAGTTTTCGGGAATACGTGCATTGTAGTTCCTTCAGATTTCGCATGGGTTTTCGAAGGGCAACCGCTAATCGAACAGGCAGGCATTGTTGATAAATCTGAAAAGTAAATATCGACATTTTTATACAATCTTCAAGAGTAAAGATTTGATACAAAAGTAAATGAATCATACAATGATCAATGCAAGGTTTGTTTTGGTCGCAGGAACTATACCAGTTCATTATGTGCTGCTTAGTATTTGCATAAATTGCAGAAATGTATAACTGATGTGACTGAAATCTGAACATGTGACTCGTGCTTTGGATGTTCTGTCTTGCACGAGAAGGAAACATGCTTACATTATAGACTGGACCCCCGAAGGATGCAATTCAATGACAATAGACACAGAAAATAGATAGAAATTTAAAAATCTGCGAAATATGACCAGGATACATGGCCTTACCTTGACCAACAAACAGTTGGATTCAGCAAGCAGAGCAGTATGTTGCGGGAGAATAGGTGGATGGCCAAAGGTAGCGCACTTATGGGTATGCTCGAAGCGGTCACAGAAGTTCACGGATAGCACGACGACGAGCAGATTAGCATAGATCTCAGTGGTTCCCAGGTAGCACGTTCAGGAGTTGACTTGCAAAGCACAAAGATGTTCTCATGAGACATATCGAGTGGTTTTTAAAGTATTAGAAACTGGGGTGTGTTTGTGAATGAATGACGTATGTATATCGGGGTATTAGGGGGGCGGCCTGCTTGAAGGGGAGGCCTGCCTGGAGACACGGGGTCTGAGGAGGCCATGTGACCGATGGCCCCTTGGCGTGGGACACCTTTTGAAGTGTACATGCAGTTTGGCACCTTGGCCATTTGCGCCCGTCACAGCCCCCCATGCCAGCGCGCATCCACCGGCGTGAACCGCCTTTGATACAGGGGGGTGGGATGGATGGCCCTGGGGCGTGCAGATAAGGCACAGGAAGACTGCTGAATGGAGACACACTTATGTGGATAGCAGGGGGGCGGCCTGCTTCAAGGGGAGGCCTGGCTGGAGACACGGGGTCTGAGGAGGCCATGTGACTGATGGCCCCTTGGTGTGGGATACCTTTTGAAGTGTACATGCTGTTTGGCACCTTGGCTGTTTGCGCCCGTGACAGTCCCCCATGCCAGCGCTCATCCCCGGGTGCGAACCGCCTTTGATAGAAGGGGTGGGATGGATGGGCCTGGGGCGTGCAGATAAGGCACAGGAAGACTGCTGAATGGAGACACACTTATGTGGATTGCAGGGGGGCGGCCTGCTTCAAGGGGAGGCCTGGCTGGAGACACGGGGTCTGAGGAGGACATGTGACCGATGGCTCCTTGGCGTGGGATACCTTTTGAAGTGTACATGCTGTTTGGCACCTTGGCCGTTTGCGCCCGTGACAGCCCCCCATGCCAGCGTTCATCCCCAGGTGCGAACTGCCTTTGATAGAAGGGGTGGGATGGATGGGCCTAGGGCGTGCAGATAAGGCACAGGAAGACTGCTGAATGGAGACACACTTATGTGGATGGCAGGGGGGCGGCCTGCCTCATGGCAGGCCTGCCTGGAGACACAGGGTCTGAGGAGACCATGTGAACAATGGCCCCTTGGCGTGGGACACCTTTTGAAGTGTACATGTAGTTTGGCAGCTTGGCCTTTCGCGCCCCTGACAGCCCCCCATGCCAGCGCGCATCCACCGGCGCGAACCGCCTTTATATCAATATACAGTATATCGCCTTTATATCAATGATAGTATATCGTTGCTTATCAATAACAAATGCCACATACCGGAGATTCTTGTGAGCACACTTCAACCGGTGTATTATAGTGGTCAAGACTGTATAATCCAATGGTAAATGTTAGTATAGATATATGTGTGACTTTTATAGAGACATAACCTACTGAAAGACTTTGAACAAGTGTGTTTTAGTGCATGCATTATCGAGAATATGTTATGTTAGCTTAGATAGATAGTGACCACCCTGCTTCACAGCAACCAGACCTTCACCCATTCGGAGCACAGATGTCTGACGTCCATCCTTGAATGGAGACACACTTGATTCATTTAAAAAATCGAGACAACCGTTGTTAAAATATATGTGGCGTTTTATTTTGTATCTTATTTTCATGACACAAAAATACAAGACTTTAAAGATTATACAGGTCAGGTTGCAGCACAGCGAGAGAAAATCCCCTGTACTGACCGCTGTCACTCGGGAACGTTTCTCTAATGGCACGAACGGCACAGGCGGGTATCACTCTTCGAACGCGGTGTCCAAGCCTCCCGTGAAGCCACCATGTAAAGGAACGATAGGCCACCAGCCTGTACCACCTGTGAATAGGAATGAAACAAACTGTTTTTAAATGACCAAGATAAGTTTATTAAACGTTTGTTGTCAATGACAATTCTTGTAACTAATGGCATTTTACACGGACAAATGCTATCTAGACAATGCACACTATTCAACGACTTACATGCGTTACAATGATATGTAGATGTAATTTTGGATATAGTAGAAGACCATGAAATAGGAGTGGCATGACAAGCAGAGTATACTTACTCGTTACTCGGATTACGAGGACGAACAGTTGCTCGAAGTTCGTGCATAAGCACCATCATTATTCTCAATACGGCCCGTGTGAGGCAGGCTGCCCTGAAGTCTGGCAGCTCGGTGATGCATTGCGGTCGTGGCTCGACTTCCGAAATGTAGGCCAGGCATCCCGAGTTTTCTCGGCAGCAGCAGTTCTCGTCCTCGGTTGGCATTAGCTCGCACCGAGTGCATTTGCAACAGGTGGAGACGCCGTCCATGCGACTAGTCCCAGGCTCTTCATCTGTTGAGTCGTCCTGCCAACTGCCGTCCGAATCCCCATCGTTTTCGCGTGCTTCCCTTTCCAGTAGTTCCTCCTCGGTATACTCGGGCTCGTACATGTAGGGCATTATTGTAGCCATTGTGTGTTAAACAAACTAAAATAATTTATAGCGGTGGTACTGGTATCTGTTCACACGGGCTACAAGCGGCAAAGGTAGCTGACCAGAGCACTGAAACGAGTCACAGAATACTCAAAGTAACACAGAGAGAGGAATGGAATCGAAAATCGGCTGCTGTGTGTTGTGAAACGGTCTGTTTATACTTATTGAGGAGAGAGGCGTCCTGCCATTTCCATGGCGACACGTCATTAGCTGAAGCGCAGCGAATGTTGACACGAGACGTGCTTTGGCGTTGGGAAATGGGCGGTACGAGTCTGCTGATGACAGGCTCAGGGGCGGGGGAATTGATTTAGTGCCGCAAAAGCAGGTCAGCCAGGGCGATCGGGGAAAAGATAGGATTGTCAGAAAATGGCGGCTCCCTGGTGCTTGTTTTCGCGTGCTTTTAGTGACGAAAACTCGGGTAAGGTCCATAGGAAAGTTTTCTAAAATCGAGCCACTTAGCCTTAAAAAAACATGGCCGACCCGTAGGGACAATAAAAAATTTTACTAGACCATGCCTTTAAATGTAATGTCGTGCAGAGAGAGAGAGAGTGTGAAAACGGCTACCTGAGTAGACTGAACTTCTGAATATTAACTCTGTTGAATTGTAATTTGAGAAATTAGAAAATGGAGTGTAAGAGGAAGATAATGGTTCCACCGAGACTTGAACTCGGATCGTTGGATTTGAAGTCCAAAGTGCTAACCATTACACCATGGAACCCTTGCGAGATGCACCTGAGAGCGTTGAATCAGAAATGGCAATATAGAGCACATTTACAATTTTTACAGATTCATAGTCCCAATTGACTGATATCATACAAACACAGCGATGTTGTCGATTGACGTTGTGCTATAGCAATCTCTGTGCTTTATAGATCATGTAGATCAAATTCTTCCTCTTGAGGCATATGATTAAGCAATATTAAATATTGTTTCTGGCTGCCTCTGTCTTGGCATAATGAAGTTCAGCATTTGCGTAAGTATTTAGGTTCCATGGTCTAATGGTTAGTAGGCTGGACTCTGAATTTAGTAATCCGACATGTTATAGCTATATTTTGTTTTCCTTTGGGTGTATTGTCATTTTATGCACATAGATTTCCTAGCAGTGGCTGTGATGAATAGTTCAATTTGATAGCAGCTTCCTTTTGAGAATTTGAAAAAAAAAGAATTAAATAGTCTCTCTGGATGACTCTGCTTTGATTTCTATGTGCCCATTCCTTTTGCGTTTCAGAGGGATTGACCAACATACACAACAGTGCTTGGAAGACCTCTTCCTCCCTCATGGCATGTAAAGCTAACCTCTCTCCTACCTTGTGTTTTTTTACTTTTTAACTTCCCCTTCTGAGTCATGATCATGTAACTGAATTTACATTTTTAGATTTTAACTGCAGTAGTTGCTTGTTTTTCATTTTTATTTTTCGTGTACGCATACATCCCTTTTTGTGGGGAGGGGGGAGTGATGTCTGTTTACTTATATTAGCTAGTATAGGTCATTTTATGTCCGCTTACAATATGTGTCAGGATTTATTATGTCGTTTCCAATCAATGTCTAATATCAAGTGGTTTGCAGCAGTCATACAAAGGCACGTAACACCCCCAAAACACCTACATAAATTAGAAATACTCCGGAAGAGTACTCAGTTTATGAAAAGGCGGTGAATCCCAAATAGAACTGTAAATGTAAGCTAGCAAGCAGACCGTGCACCCCTGTTTGGAACTATGACCTGTGTGTTGCCCTATATTAACAGAACAATGTAACTGCAGCCCATGTCACATAAAATAGAAAGTAGAGATTATGCAAATTAACTCCCAGAAGAGCCTGGTGTCACCCCAAAAGGTGTCATGCTTTTCACACCAAGAAACATCCACACATAGATCCCCGCGAACCTCAAAAACGTACAGGAAACCCTGTCCAGCGCTTTGCTCCCAGAGGAGATAAGGTTGAAAAACCACCTTATGTTAAAAGTGTCCATAATCCATGCCAGCTGCCCTGTCTATAGAACCTGGCCGTTCGGGGCCTAGGGGCATGAGTGGAAGGGTTTAACCTGCCTGGGTTCTTGGGCATGGTTTCATCATGCCTCAGTTTACAATGGCACTCTGCCGCTTTGTCAGGCTTTAAAGAAGCCTGACTCCTGCAGAGCAAAAGATCTGATTATTTCCTTACATGTTTTGTACGTAAGAATGTGGATGGTGCTCTGAGCCTCCTATAGTGGTTATTAAGAATGGTATACATACCATAGCATGTAACTGTGCCTACAAATGGAACATTTTGTTCATTTATTAGGGAGTTGTGAAAATGGCAAAATCAAATTGCCATTACTGACACAGACCAGCTGCCGCTGTCCGGACATTTCGTCGAAAGACATTTGGTCGACGTAATTTGGTCGAAAACCAAATGGTCGATTTTTTTTTAAATATATATATATATTTTTTAGGTTGTAGTTTAGGGAAAAAAAGGGTTTTTTAGAAAAAAAAGGGGGTTGGGGGGGAACCCCCAAACCCCCCCCCAAAAAAAAAAAGTGAAAATAAAAAACAAAAAAAATGTGACCGTTTGGTTTTCGACCTAATGGTTTCGACCAAATGTCCTGTCGACGAATTTTTTTCGACGAAATGTCTGGCAACCCAGCTGCCGACTGTTGCTATTGACAGGAGTTCCAGGTGAATAAACTGAGGAGATCACCAGGTCAAATTACCTGTGAACGTATTTTGAAGCTCATTCACAACCAGTTCATGCCCGTTCTCTCCATTTTGGCTTTCTGGCTGGCCGAGGGGCCCTTCAGTAATGTTCATTGCTAACCATTACACCATGGGCCCAATGCTGGTGCAACCTGACAGAGTTGTAACAGAAATGAGAATCGAGATCTCATGCATCATTTTAACAAGCTCATATTCCTAGCCCACGGATATTGTGCAAATGTGGAACTGTTTAGTTGGTTGTTGCGCAATAGCAAACTCTTTGCTTTACAGCTCATTTGGATAGGATTCTTCCTCTGGAGGCATAAGATAAAAGAATATTGCATACTTTCTCTAAAAGGCTCTTTTTTTGCTGCAATGACGTTCATCATGTCACTAAGTATGTAGGTTCCATGGTGTAATGGTTAGCACTCTGGACTCTGAATCCAGCGATCCGAGTTCAAATCTCGGTGGGACCTTGGGAATTACTGTGTTTGTTTTCCTCTCAGTGTCTTGTTTTAATAGCAATGACGCTGCTGTGTCGCCCACTTTCATAGCATTATTCCCTGGGTGCATTTGAAAAAAGAAAGATTTTCCATGGATGACGCTCTTTAGCCACAATGAAACCCACCACTTTCTGTGGTGTGAAAGACCCATGGTGTAATGGTAGCACCCTGGAGGTTGAATCCAATAATTTGCATTCAAATCTCTGTAAGAGCTTACCATCAGGCAAACCTTTCCCTTATCGTTTATTGTGGATGTCTTCTTTGAAGAAAGGTATGATCCAACTAAAGTAAGTACATTCACGAATGGGCCCTTGGTCGGTACAAACAGTATTTATACACCTCAGGCCTTTTGTGAATTAAGAAAAGTGTGTTCTTCGTTCTATTTTTCATCTCAAACTGATACCTTCATTTTACAAACATGTAAAGACTGTTAAAACGCTTGATTAATATCATTGATTCTGAATGTGGTCGCTTTTCATAGGATTAACCCTTTAACAATTTTGAAAGAGAATGGCGATACAATAGAGCTGCTTTTCCCAAAATGGTATTATTAATGTTGTTGCTGCATCTTCAAGTAAAAAGAGAATCCATTGGGTCACAGAGTGAGCATGTTTCTTAACATTGAGTTAAGTTTGAACATTTCAAATCTTTTATGTATGTTTCCGATGCAGATCTTCCCATCGACTCAGAATGACCTCACTGTTCATACATTTAAAAAAAATGCATAAAGGTTAAGGTGCTAGGCACAAAAGTGGATTTTTATGAAAAGTTATGCCAGAGAGTGAGAGTGAAAATGAATACCCTACACTACTAACCTTATGAATATTACTATATTTGGCCTATAATTTAAGACAAAAAGGAGACAAAGTGTGTTAGAGCAAGAGAGAGGTTCCACCGAGACTTGAACTTGGATTGCTGGATTCAAAGTCCAAAGTGCTAACCATTACACCATGGAACCCTTGTGGGGCAGAGCTTCATAAGGGCAATGAGAATATAGGGCACAGTCAAGATTTTTACTGACCTATAGTAACCGTTTACTGATATTATATCGAAGCAGCACTGTTGCTGTTGGATGCTGTGCAATCGCAAAGTATTGGCTTCATGCCTCATTTGGATCAAATTCTTCCTCTGGAGTCTAATGATATAGGAATATTACATATTTTCTCTGATGTGTTCTGTTTTGCCAGAATGAAGTGCATCTTGCTACGGAATATGTAGGTTCCATGGTGTAATGGACCTTGGGGCTGCTTCTCTTTTAGAGTTGCCTTTCATTTGCAGATAGATATAACAGCAATAGCTTTGCTTTACAGCCCACTTTGATGGCAGTCTTCTTTGACCAAAGAATATTAATAGTTTCTGGGGATGACTCTCTTTTGCCACAAAGAAACTGCCCACTCTCATATCTCCAAAGCTCCAAGGTATAATGATTATTAAACTGGCTTTTGATCTCAGCGATTTGCATTCAAAGCCCAGGTGGCCCCTAAAATCAGTTGAATTGTTTCCTGATAATTTAGAGTTTATTTCTTCTTTCGAGAAAGGTGTGATCCAAATAAAGTAAGTACATTTAAACAAAGGCACTTGATCAGTAAATGCACTACTTTCTAGAACTCATAACTCTTCTAAGTTATAAAAAGTGGGCTTTCCATACAGTATGTCAGCTTAAAGAATTACATTTTTTACAAATTTAATAAGACCATCAAATTGCTTGAAACATAGAAATGATTGTGAACGTGAATATGATTCGCCAAAATAATTGTATAACATTTTTCATTGTTAATAAATGAGTGCTTTTTCCAATAGTTTCACATCAATGTTGTTTCTGCATGTTCCAGTGAGCAGAGAATCTATTGCACATAGTGTGTACATTTGTCTTTTCATAGAGTTAAGGTTGGACATTATTCATCTGTGGAAAATGTTTCTGAGAGATATCTGGGTGCCCACTCTGATTGACCTTAGGGATTGTACATTAACGATATATAGTTGCATCACTGTATTGGTATCGGGCACCAAAGTTCATTTAACTTTTAATGTCGTGCAGAGAGAGAGAGAGTGTGAAAACGGTTACCTTAGTCCACTGAACTTCTGAATATTAACTCTGTTGAATTGTAATTTAAGAAATCAGAAAATTGAGTGTAAGAGCAAGATAATGGTTCCACTGAGACTCGAACTCGGATCGTTGGATTCAAAGTCCAAAGTGCAAACCATTACACCATGGAACGGTGCACCTGAGTGCGTTGAAACAGAAATGGCAATAAAGATCACATTTACAATTTTTACAGATTCATAGTCCCAGTTGACTGATATCATAAAAACACAGCGATGTTGTCGATTGATGTTGAGCTATAGCAATCTCTGTGCTTTATAGATCATGTAGATCAAATTCTTCCTCTTGGGGCATATGATTAAGCAATATTAAATATTGTTTCTGACTGTCTCTGTTTTAGCATAATGAAGTTCAGCATTTGCGTTAGTATTTAGGTTCCATGGTCTAATGGTTAGTAGGCTGGACTTTGAATTTAGTAATACGACATATTATAGCTATATTTTGTTTTCCTTTGGGTGTGTTGTCATTTTATGCACATAGATTTCCCAGCAGTGACTGTGATGAATAGTTCAATTTGATAGCAACCTTCCTTTTGAGAATTTGAAAAAAAAAGAATTAAATAGTCTCTCTGGATGACTCTGCTTTGATTTCTATGTGCACATTCCTTTTGCGTTTCAGAGAGATTGACCAACATACACAACAGTGCTTGGACTGCCTCTTCATCCCTCAAGGGATGTAAAGCTAACCTCTCTCCTACCTTGTGTTTTTTCCTTTTTAACTTTCCCTTCCCAGTCATGATCATGTAACTGAATGTACATTTTTAGATTTTAACTGGAGTAGTTGCTTGTTTTTCATTTTTATTGTTCGTGTACGCATACATCCCTGATGTCTGTTTACTTATATTAGCTAGTATAGGTCATTTTATGTCCGCTTACAATATGTGTCATGATTTGTTATGTCGTTTCCAATCAATGTCTAATATCAAGTGGTTTGCAGCAGTCATACAAAGGCATGTAACACCCACAAGATACCTACATAAGTTAGAAATACTCCGGAAGAGTACTCAGTTTTTGAAAAGGGCTGTGAATCCCAAAGTAGAACTGTAAATGTAACCTAGCAAGCAGACCGTGCACCCCTGTTTGGAACTATGACCTGCGTGTTGCCCTCTATTAACAGAACAATGTAACTGCAGCCCATGTCACATAAAATAGAAAGTAGAGATTATGCAAATTAACTCCCAGAAGAGCCTGGTGTCACCCCAAAAGGTGTCATGCTTTTCACACCAAGAAACATCCACACATAGATCCCTGCGAGCCTCAAAAATGTACAGGAAAGCCAGTCCAGCGCTTTGCTCCCAAAGGAGATAAGGTTGAAAAACCACCCTATGTTAAAAGTGTCCATATTCCATGCCAGCTGCCGAACCTTGCTGTTGCAGGAGCTGGAAGGCTGGTTGGAGGTCGAGGAGAGGTGTTGCGCGGTTGGCGGATGCGTTTGGAAGTGGCGGATCTTTGGCGGAGCTGGGGACAGAGTGTGAGTTGGTGGGGGTGTTCGTTTGCGGTATGGTAGCTGTTGGTGTGGATTGGTGCGGTGTGGTTGTTTGCGGTTGGGTGGCTGGTGATGTGGAATTGGGGGTGGTGGTTGTTTGTGGTTAGGTGGCTGGAGGTTCGTGTGGAAGTGTGGGTGTCACTCGGGATGGTCGCGGTGGGTGGGCTGCGGCGCGCGGTGCCTCGCCTGAAGCGCATGTGTAGGCGTACGGGCTGGGGTTTAGCGGGTCTGCGCGTCGGTCTATGGGGCTCGCTGGGTGGTGTTTTGAGTGGTGGGGGTGTGTGTTTGCGGTGGGGTGGCTGGTGGTGTTGGATTTGGGTGTGTGGTTGTTTGTGGTTAGGTAGCTGGTGGTTTGTGTGGAAGTGTGGCCTGTGTGTTGATTGGTGGGGTTGGTGCACATCATCCTTTGGGATGGGGAAGTGCCTGCGTGGGTCCGCCCACGCATTCGATAATTAAGAAGAAGAAGAAGAACCTTGCTGTTCGGGGCCTTGGGGCTTGAGTGGAAGCGTTTAACATGTCTGGGTTCTTAGGCATGGTTTCATCATGCCTCAGTTTACAATGACACTCTGCCGCTTTGTCAGGCTTTAAAGAAGCCTGACTTCTGCAGAGCAAAAGATCTGATTATTTCCCTACATGTTTTGTACGTAAGAATGCGGATGGTGCGCCGAGCCTCCTACAGTGGTTATTAAGCATGGTATGCATACCATAGCATGTAACTGTGTTTACAAATGGAAAATTGTGCTCATTTATTAGGGAGTTGTGAAAATGGCAAAAGCAAATTGCCATTACTGACATAGACCAGCTGCCGACTGTTGCTATTGACAGGAGTTCCAGGTGAATAAGCTGAGCAGATCACCAGTTCAATTACCTGTGAACGCATTTTGGAGCTCATTCACAACCAGTTCATGCCCGTTCTCTCCATTTTGGCTTTCTGGCTGGCCAAGGGGCCCTTCCGTAATGTTCTTTGCTAACCATTACATCATGGGCCCCTTGCTGGTGTGTGGGAGTGAGGGGTCGTTTGGACCCCCCTCATACATTCAGCACAACATGGACCACTTGATCTTCCAATGGTGGGGACGCTTCCATTGCCCTTATGCTAACGTCGGCCTTATGCTGGCATTGGCATAAGTAGGGCTTTTGCAAGAGACACTTGGCATCCATTTTGTGCATCCTTGACTCCATCTTCTGACCAGGTCTCACTGCGATAATACGAAAAAGGCTTCTCTCCCCTCCGCAGCGCCGCACACACCACGCTCATGGCCCCCAACCTTTTCTCACTGTGCCTGAAAGTGTTGCAGCTCCATTCTCACGCTTGAACCGGAGGTAATTGCAACAAAACAAATGTAACATCTCGCCTTTCCTCTGAGATCACTGTCCCATGTGTGAACCGGCCTAAACCATGCCTTGTAACTCATGTATCTCCACAAACCTGCCTGTGCCCTCTTAGCCCCGCTGTTGGAAAATTACTGCCAGTATAACCCTGTGTCCCTGCAAGGTATTCTCTTGATGTACCAGATACGCGACCCTGCTATGAAACCCACCAAAGTGTGCCCCAACTAAAATCAGATCTCTGCCAGAAATAACACATGTCAGCATGCCCCCTAGTTTCTTTGATACGCTCAGACCCACCCCACTATCAATGTTAGCATACTAGCCAAGATCCTTAAGCCCGGTACTCCATATAAGTCCCAATGAGTGATGGTGTGATTATAAGTATGCAATTTATAGGTTTATGATGACTTGCTCAAAGGAGCTGTAGTGACTATTATTTAGTGCATGTCTAAAGGTAGTATCTCATGTTAGCTCAGTTAGTGGCCACCCTGATTCACAGCGACCCGACCCTCACCCCGCCCGGACACAGGCAGATGGACCTCGTGACACTCACCCTCCCACCAACCGAACAACCAATCCGGAGGGAGCAGCACCTACAGCTGCATATGTTCCTTACTTTTTATCCAATCCTGTGTCCGTGTAGTCCCTATATGATGATGTCACCAATGACGATTTTTGCCTTGATAAGTTCATGTAATTGTAATGTTTGCCAGAGCACTCTCGGGCAGCAGAGTTCTCTGGATGCCAATTTTACATAAAAGAAAACTAACTCTCGCAGCCTGTTCTCTTAGTCTCATTCCCCGTTGGCGTGTGTCTTATGTCTTTATATTGTACGTATAAGACGGGGATTGGGCCTTTACATTTGGTGACCCCCTGTGACGTGATTGGGACAGGTGCCGCGAGGCCCCGTGCTGTGCGGCGAGATCCGGGACGCCCCCCAGTGAAACCATTGCCTCCGCAGTTCACCAGTTCGTGCGCACAAACGAGAGGGTCCAAGGGTTCCCTCTTTCCTAGTAAACAAACTAAAACTGCTCGCCGAGGCTTGTCACGGCTTGGTTGGGGTGTGGACTAGATTGTGGATAGACCATGAACGGTGGCTCTCGGACCACCCGACTGAACACGTGAGAACCGGCTTGCGAGATTTTTAAGGGAGAAAAGAGGGTTTGGGAGAAGGGGAACAGATAAAGGAGTGGGTAAAAATAAAAGTTAGGGCAAGGTTCAGGGTCTGTGTGAATGTCACTGAGGCTTTTTCTTATCTATCCTTTATATGGCCATTAGGTTTTGTGGTAAAAAGGAATAAGTGATCCTAGCCCGAAAGGGGTAGAAGGCGGTGCCGCGTAGCATTGTCTCGTCCAGTGCAGGGAACAAGTGAAGATAAAGAGAAAATAGTAGGAGTCTCATATATTTAGTAGACTTGGAGCAGTAATTTAGAATATTCTTTTTCCGTATGAGCAGAATTCTTGATGATGTAGCCTGAGGGGGCTCAGAGGTGGGGAGTGCATGAGAAAGCAAGAGCAAGGGCAATAAACTGAAATAGTTAAAAAGGGAAATAATTAAAAAGGGGAGTAAACTGAAGGTAGTTCATGTTACATGTTTTATATGTTCTATGTGCTAGAGGGTTACATAAGGGTTGATGAGAAAAATTGGTAATGAAATGTGTGATTTATGTGAGAAATAATTTTAATGTTGGTAAATAATTAATATTTCCTGTTGAAATAATTTGTGGTTCTAGCAAAAGGGTGTAAGTAAAAGGGTTGTTGAAATTTGTTGGCGTCAAGAGTTAAACAAGATTGAACAGACGTGTTACAGAAAGAAGATTATTGAGTGATTGACAGTGTGTATTTATACCCAGAAAACAAAGTGAACACAAATAACAGCAAAAAAAATACATCATTATGGGAGGGATCACACCATTAGCACATATTTTTCAGCATCTCCCTTTGTGTAGTGAGACAATTCAGAAATACCATGATCAGTGGGTGGTGGAAATAAAAAGGAGACAGTGTACTGCTTATATGGCCAGAAGGAGGGTCGTTTGATAAGAGGGCATTGGATCTAGTATCCACACACATGCTTGCGAAATACCGGGGAAAACAGTTGCAGAATAGAAGGGAGGTGCTAGATTTGTGGCAAATGTTTGAAGAAGTAGCACCTAGTGGCGAAGTAAGTAAAGACACAGTAATTGAGAAAGAGAAGGTCCAAGAGGGAGGAGATGGGGCTGCAGGGGGAGAATGCACAACAACCACAAAAGAGAATGACCCCACTAGAATATAATATTACTGACAAGGCCTGCAGTAGGATACAGTGAGCCCCTGTATGTGCCAGCGTGTACCACAGCAACTACATTTGGTATATAGGGTTATACGGCCCAACCAGTGCCCCGCCAGTGAATTTAGCGCAGTTAACAGGAGACTTAGACAGGCAGCTTGCACATGCACAGCTGGAGATAACGTGATTAAGAGCCTTGTGTGACAGGGGCCAGATGTTGCCAGAGGGATGGAAAGTACCACCATTGACAGTGGTTGACCTCACGCCTCCGCCAAGTGTTGCGGAGGGATCCACACCATCCCCGCTGCCGCCGCCAATACCAAAAGGGCAGGAACAAGAGTGGCAATCAGGTGAGTTCCTGTTCCATTAAAAATGGCAAACCCGTAAGAATAATACGACCTACAACCCCAGACAGCCAGAGAGGGGAAGGGCACGGAGAGAGGAAGTCAGAGGAGGAGGCTGAGGAAGTATGGAGTAATCTAGATGAATACAAAGAGGGAGTGGCAGCGGTGGGATCTCCGCTGCCAGTCCACTCAGACCAAGAGGATGAAAGGGCTGCACCAAGGTGGCAAGGGAGGTTAAGACAAAGAGTAGGGAACATGCTGGTGAGTAAAACGAAGAAGGGAACGGTAAGTAAGAAAGGAGGAAAAGCAAAGCTACAAATGCCTCTGATACACAAGGGAGCAGGGAGGCCCCCCTACATACCGTGGGTACAGATGGACAAAAATAACTTATTTAAACTTCTCCCTCCACTTTCGGGTGGGGCGGGGAACTGGATACATGCATTCAAAAAAAACACAGCAGGGGTACCATTGGTTATAGGGCATGTGAAAAGTTTGCTGGTGTCTGTTGTTGGTGATCAAGCAGAGGCAGGGTGGGTGAAGTCGGGGTTCCCGGGAGTGACAATGAACTGTGACCGCCATGATGAGTCAGCATTTAATAACGTTAGAGCGCAAGTATGGGATGCATTGCGGAGAACATTTCCAGAAACTCCAGACTTACACTTAGTGATGCAATGCACTATGGGAGATGAGGAGGAGCCTACACATTTCATCCTCCGGGTGCAAGACCTTTGGGGAAGTGAAACGGGTACAGCGTGGGACCAATCTACCGCCTTGTTCTACTTTATAATGAAAAAGGGCTCCCAAAGGAGGTACAGAAGGCCTTAGATAAAATAGCTGGGATAGAAGCCAAGGGCTGGCCCGAGATTCAGAGCATAATTGTGCACCATTGTAGAAGGTTCAAAGAAAGAGAAAGGCAGATAGCACAGCGAAGGTTGGCAGATGAGGCGAAGCTAATGCAAAATAAATTAGTGAACGTCGCAGCGGTGAATGCCACAACATCAACTGACAGACGGGGCGAAGAAGAAGAGGGAGTAGGAAATACGCCAGCTAGAATGGCTGCAACATGGGCTGAAAATGGGCAGGAGCAGTGGGATGGAGAGGAGAAGTACTGAGGGCCCCAATGGCAAGGGAGGCCAGCAGGAGGACGAGGTGGGTACAGAGGATCAAGAGGGGATTCAGAGGAATGGGAAAAAGAGGATTTGGGGGGCCTGGGATGAGGGGAAGGCCGCAAGGGTCATGTTGGAACTGTGGGAGGTGGGGGCATTATTCAAGAGAATGCAGAATGCGACATATGGGTTATTATCAAGGACAGCCCCCCATGGGAAACAAACAGCAGTATGGTCACCCACACCCAGGCAGTCCCTATGCGTTACCCATGGGAGGGAATGGGCAGAACGAGCAATGTTATAATGAGCCCCAAATGCAACAAAGACAGCAGCACCAACAACAACCACAGCAGAGAGGTATGCCACAACAAATGGCAAGGGAGAATACTATAAGCAATGCGAATAATAATATCTTTGTAACATCCGCTAATGGCTCAACGGTACCTTTTCGCGGTGTAGCGGTGGTGGGAGATCATGTATTCTCTGTTCCAGGAACGGAGACATATGCACATTAGGACAGCCCACAGAAAACACTTGCGTGTCCAGTCCTATCCACTACCCTACGTGCAGAAGAGGAACCACTAGTGGGGGCGGAGAGAGGCAACAAACAGTTCATCTTTATGGTGGACTCGGGAGCTAAAATATCGTGCCTCGTGGAAGGCCAGTTACCGCTCTCGGGAAGAAATTTGGAAACGCAAGGGTTCTCTGGGGCTATTTTCAAAGTTCCTTACACAAAAGATCTTGACATAACGGTGGGGGGAAAAACAGTGCAAGCGCCCCTACTGTATCACGAAGACTCGCCAGTAAATTTGTTTGGAGGAGACCTCCTGAGTAAATTGAACATGACAATCTCCTTTACTGAGCAGGGAATAATTTGCTCCAGCCCAGGAGTGTGCCCCGTGCAGGCAATGCTGATAATTAGCACAGTGACATACGAAGTTGCGGTAAGAGGTGTGCCCATTGACATGATATGTTCATTTATGCTGTCAGAGTATTAGCACGGGTTGTGCCAGAGATAACAAGAAAAGAATGGAAAGTACCTTCTGATTTTGTCTTCCGCCTAATTGTAAATACAAATATTGTACCAGGAACACTTTTGGCTATTGATCTAGAACGGGTACAGGTTTCGAGTAAACCTATTACAGTGATATGACTGGACAGACATAGATGTGAGTGGAGAACAGTGCTGTGCATAGACCCAAATATAATGTTGCATGATTTAACTGATGAAGAATTGTTCACTGACAGTGAGAGTGATGGGAAAATAATAATGGAAATAAGAGTACCATGTGATATCATGATTCAACACAGGGAGATACACACTCCTCTCAAGCCTAGGGTTAATGTGCCAACTACCATATTTGAGGAAGATATGGAAAAGGTCCTGCCAGAAATATGGACCACAGGCCCTCATGATGTAGGGCTATTACAAGACGTTAAGCCAATCAAAATAAAATTGAAACCAGGTGCCATTCCCCCTAGAGTAAAACAGTACCCACTATCAAGGGAGGCAGAGGAAGGAATACGAGAAACAATAAACGCACTACTAGAACAAGGGATAATAGTGCCATCTAATTCACCATGTAACACAGCAATTTTTCCGATCAAAAAAGTGAAGGGTGGGGCTTGGAGGATGATCCAGGACCTAAGCCTACTTAATGACGTCATACAGAAAGAGTTCCCATTAGTGCCTAATGCAGCATCAATATTGTGTAGCATACCTAAAGATGCCACGTGTTTCACAGTAGTGGATTTGAAGAGCGCTTTCTTCTCAATACCACTTGACCCAAGCTCTCTGTACCTCACAGCATTCACGCTAGGGTGGAACAGATATGAACATTATAGACTACTGCAGGGATATTGTAAAAGCCCAAGCATTTTCAATAGAATTTTGCATGAAGATCTTGGAAACATAGATGTATAAAGCACCACAATACAATACGTAGATGATTTACTTGTCTGCAGTAAAAGTGAAGAACAGTGCAGGGCCGATTCAATAATATTGTTAAATTTGTTGGCCGCGAAAGGATACAAGGTGGACAAAGTTAAACTGCAATATTGCCTAGCAGAAGTACTCTACTTAGGATAGCTCATTTCAAAAGGTGGCAAGAGAATTTTACCAGACAAAGCAGCAGCCATACGCCACCTGATCATACCAAAAACAGTGAAGGACATGCAAAAGTTTCTTGGCATCTGTAATTACTGCCGTGCATGGATACTTGATTATTCAGCATACACACGCCCACTGTTACAGGCTCTGAAGGAAGCACAAAAGAATAATGTCCCATTAAAATGGACGAATGAAATGATGACACAGTATTTCAAACTGAAAGACCTCATTGCACACGCACTAGTTTTGATGAACCCAAATTACGATCAGGAATTTTACCTATTCTCACACTGCAATGGTATTTTAATGACGACAGTGCTGACACAGAAAACATCACTATGACACAAGCCATTGGCCATTACAGCAGTACATTAGACTCAGTAATGCAGGGCCACTTCGCATGCGAACAAGCTCTGGCTGCAGCGGCCTTCGCAATAGAAAAAAGCGCCACCATCGTAATGGGATGCTCAGTAACCCTATATGCAGAACACTCACTCTTTGCAATTTTAGAAAGGTCAAAATCAACACTAACAACACAAAGGGCAACAGCATACGAGATAATAATATCGAGTCCAAATATTCATGTGGTCAGATGCAAGACATTGAACCCAGCCACATTCATTACAGAGCTCTGCACAGTAGAAGATATCCAGACACATGATTGTGCTACATATGAGGGAGAAGAGGATGATATTCCCAAAGCAAGTGAAAATGCACTACAGGAGGGAGAAATATACTTTGTGGACGGGTCAGCATCAATAGACAGTGAAACAGGAGAAAAGCGTGTGGGAGCGGCAGTTGTAAGAATGGAAGAAGAAGAATATGAGATTTTCGTACAGAAACGCCTCCCCTCTAATTACTCTGCTCAAGCAGCAGAATTGACAGCTCTAATTGAATCGCTGTGCACTGCTAAAGGATGTGCGGTGACAATATACTCTGACTCAGCATATGCTACAACAACAGTACACTCAGGGCTGTCACAATGGCGATGAAGATGGTTCCGAAGGGCAGATGGTTCGCCAGTACAACATGCCACATTATTAAATGAACTGATAGAAGCATTAGCAGAACCATCAGTAGTAGTTGTAGTGAAATGTCAAGCACATACCAATAACACGGATGCAATCTCATTGGGAAACAAGGCAGCAGACGCAGTAGCGAAAGACGCTGTGTATTTCAATGGGCCTCATTACACGGTAGGCGGTAAGGGTTTACCGGTACGGGTATTTTACCGGTACCGGTAAACCCTTACCGCCTTACTACGAGATCCCTTTGCGGGTTGGTGAATTTAACGCCTGCTTTTTGAAGGTGTTAAAAACCAACCCGCAAAGGGACCAGGGAGCTAATTACGGTACCGCAATTTGCGGCACCGTAAATTAGCGCCTTCCCCATTCCCATAGAGCCCTATGGGGCAAAAATGGGAATGGGGAAGGGCAATGGGGGAAAGGGGAATTACTGCCCCACCAACCTTGGAATAGGGCGGTAATTCCCCTTTCCATCATGGCGGTGCCAGTATTTTACCGGCATGGACCTAGGTGCTAATAGCACCTTGGACCACCGCCATCCGTGTAATGAGGCCCAATATCTCACAAGAAATAGAATGCATTGTCAAAACACCGAACACAGATACATCAGAGGGGGGATACAGCCATACACCAATATCCCAAGTAATAGAGCTCCAAAGACGTGCACCTGTAGAGGAGCAAGAGTTATGGGCCAAGAGAGGTTGCAAACAATCATCAACAGATTTAATATGGAGACAGGAACTAACAGGGAAGGTAGTGATGCCAGTGGAGTTACTAGAAATTCCAACAACTACACTTCCCAACAAATGTAACTAAACAACACATTGCAGCAGAAATACAGGAACATTGGTTTGTTCCAAATATACAGGAGCATTTGTCAAAATTCAAGATAGAATGTACAACATGTCAGACATACAGTTCAGGAATGACACTGAGGACACTGCAAGGAACACTACTGCGTCCTGTGGGTCCGTTTAGAGAGCTCCACAATGACTACGCGGATATGGGGGAAAGATGTAACGGAGCAAGATACCTTATTGTGATAGTTTGTCCCTTCTCAAGGTGGGTGTAAGCTGGTCCATGCCCCCACCCAGATGCAAAGTGTGCTGTGAAATTCCTGGTGCGGGAGTTGTTCTGAACGTGGGGCATATGTGACGTAATAGATGAGATAATGGTACACTCTTTGTGAATAACCTCTTCAAGGAAGTAATATCGTTACTGGGGGTTAAGCACAAATTGTGTTTGATTTATCACCCAATGGCTAACCGGATGGTGGAAAAAATCAACGGCCCGCTCAAAATTATCAAAGTTGTGTAACACGCTTAAGAAAAACTGGGTGTATTGCTTGCCCCTAGCACTGTTCCACCTCAGAACACAGCCAAGTAAAGACCAGCAGTTGAGCCTGCACGAAATAGTGATGGGAAGGTGCATTCATACGCCACTCTCCCCAGTGGGAGGAGCTTCAGACACTCACAGAGCTGCCACAGTGATGGGGGATGAATTTAAGGAATACCTCACCCACTTAACACGCGCAGACAAATTGCACCACCATTTACCGAAATGCTGCCACAGACACTGCGATACCAGCCCATGACAGCCCAAAGGGTAAATTAATGCCAGGAGAGAATGTATATGTGCAGAGTTTTATTCAGAGATGGAACTCTCCAAGATTTCATGGCCCATATGAAGTTGTCTACTGCACACCTACTGCAGTAAAGGTTAAGGGATTGAAATATTGGGTGCATCTGTCAGATGTGAGAAGAGCATGTTATAGTGCAATCCATCAATGCCAGCAAAATGACAGCAACTTAGTTGCTAGTGGATAAAAGAGAAGGTATGAAGAAACAAAAAATTACAGAAAAGCAAAATGGAGAGCAATGATTAAAATTCAATATGACGGAAAAAATGTATATGTTGATGGTAAAATGATAACTTGATGAAATAAATAATGAAATGCATGCATGTCACTTAACAATTTCATATCACCCCTCCAGGTGACACAATGGCAGAAAGGAGTGCACTCACCGATGACGACACAATTTTAGTGAGTGATAGGGCAGTTAGTTGAGTTAATAAATATTATAATCTAGAGTGTGGTATACAATATTCAGCAATACTGTTTTCTGCAATGTTATTTTTTATGGTATAGTACTATACTGTGGGGCCGATTCATGGAACAAACGTGTGCCGAAAATCTCAGCGCAAGCAGGCGCAAGGAGGCGCAAGCGTGAGAAAGCAAGCGCACGCGCATGCGTGCAATTCAAGGAAGGCGCTGCGCTACTTTCCCACTGGTTGTGCGCCAAATCCGTGCATGGCGCACGCTGGCGCACACGTCTCCAAACAGCGTGCGCTAAGCGCACAGCGAAAGCGCACATAGCGCCGCACACACAACAAAAGTGGGCGGAAGAGGGGGCGTAACACGCGGAATGGGGAATAACGCGTGAAAAAGAAGGTGTAACAGGGGAAGTACTGCTGGGAAGTACTTGAAACGCCCACACGCACGCGAACCACACGTATTCATGGAATCGAATAGGGCAAACCCGCGCACGGGCAAAGACACGCACAGGCCTAAACATGTCCGCCACACGAAGGCAGGCAGTAGCGTCCCTGCACATTACAAATGTGTGCACAAATAAAAAGCATGCATATACTGAGTGGGGTACATGTATTCCTGGGGTTCGCGTGAAGTTTCACACGCGATAGGCCCTGTGCGAGTGGTGTATGTGTATTTCAGGGGTGCGCGGGAAGTTTCACACACGATTTCAGCAGGATACGTTTATTTCAGGGGTGTGCGGGAAGTTTTACATGCGATTGGCCTGGGTACATGTATTTCAGGGGTGCGCGGGAAGGTTCACATGCGATTTCAGCAGGGTACGTGTATTTCAGGGGTGCGCGGGAAGTTTCACACGCGATTGGCCTGGGTACGTGTATTTCAGGGGTGCGCAGGAAGTTTCACACGCAAAAGGGCCCTGTGCGAGTGGGGTACGTGTATTCCTGGGGTTCGCGTGAAGTTTCACACGTGAAAGGGCCCTGTGCGAGTGGGGTACGTGTATTCCTGGGGTTCGCGGGAAGTTTTACACGCGAAAGGGTCCTGTGCGAGTGGGGTACGTGTATTCCTGGGGTTCGCGGGAAGTTTTACACACGAAAAGGGCAACGCCCATGCGCGAAACATCACAGACACGCTAACGCGCTAAGGGCCTTTGGTCCAATGAAATCGCATACGTGTGCTGATTCGCTCATGCGCTAAGGGCCTTTCCTCGAATTACACGCTGACGTGCAATTTTTTCATGTGCCAAATCACTCCGTATCAAGCTGGCCACGCGAAAACACACGGAAGACCACGCTCCTGCCCTGAAGGCCATTTTCCTGGCCCCCAGAGCCCCGAGCACGCTCCCACCTACCATGTGCTGCTGCCTGACTGCCTGCTGCCGACATGCCCTGCTATTTGGTGCCTGCACATCAGCCATCTGCAGGGGTCCAGTTGCTGTGTCCACCCCTGCTGGAACAGAAGACTCCCGACTGGGATACCATCGCTCCACAGCCCAGCCCCAGGACCCAGTTGCCCACCCACGCCTGCCTCGGGGGTCGCCATGTCGGGGCAAACACCATCAGAGACCACTGGCGACCCCCAGCCAGAGGGGCAGAGGGCCACCAGCTTCAGTCAGAAGTAAGTTGGTGTCCTGGTGGAGCATGTCCTGGGGCATTATGATGTCCTCTTCGGAACATCACGTGCCAACAAGGAAGGACGGGATAGGATCTGGGACGACTTTGTGGTTGCCAATAACGCGGAGGGGGTGGCAACCCGCAACATCAAGCAAGTCAAGAAGCGCTGGGAGGACTTGAGGTCCAGGACCCTCACAAAGGCCCGGCGCCTCGTGGAGGGGAGCCGGGGCAGCATGAGTACCATCCAGATGAGGGTCCTGGAACGTGTAGGCCCAGCGCTCCACGCCCAGATCCTTCAGAGGCAGATCCGTCTGGAGTTGAGCTGTAAGTGGCCAAGCATTGCTGTGTGAGACAGGGCATGTTGCAGGGTGCTGGTTGTCTGATACTTGCCTGTATGTGTGACATAGGCCATGTACGTATGTGAGTGTGCAGGGACATCATGGTCATGCATGTGAGACCAGTAATGTGTGAACCACATGGTAGGTGCATGTGTTACAATGCAACATGCGGAGCAGCATGGGGAATGCACACATTAATGCATGCCTGTCTCTGTTATTGGACATGGATGGGGTGTGAGAGATGGGTGCTGCGGTCATGGACATGTATGGTGTCCATGTCTGTGTGTCTGACTTGCGTGTCTGTGACTTGTAAATGCCATGGATGCATGACACATGTCTGTGACAATGTTCAGATTCACTGATGCAGCCTACTCATCCTTGTATCCACTGTGTCTGGGGTGTACGAGGCCAGATGGATGAAACTACGGTGAAGTGTGTGCATGTGATAGGCATGACCCATGATGCATGTGAGTTTCAAACCAGCATTGTATGTTTCAAGAGTCCCTTGGACATGTATGCTAATGTTCATTGCATGCGCCATGCCTGTTACTGCATGTGTTTTGCCTGCACTGACCCATGTGTTGTGGAGGGACAGGATGGAAGTGATGTTTGACAGTGCCACTCATCTGCTATTGCTTCCTGTCTAGGGGACCATTGTACAGTACCCTGATGCTTGTGTTCTATGTCTCCCTCTACACAGCGGCAAGTGATGAAGAGGGCGGAGACGGCGCTGTGGAGCAAAGCGGCGGGGATGCCCCCACCGGCCGGCGACACAAGGCCAGGTCACCCTGCCAGAATTTACCATCGTCCGGGAGTGAGGGGACTGGTGCTGCGTCTGACACTACGGCTGTAGCGGAAGGGGTGGGTGAGCCCCCACAGGGGCTTGCAATGGCGGAAGACGGTGTGGAGCCATCCCGGTTGGTGGTTTCCACAGAGGAGGAGGAGGCCGCTACTGAGCCGCACATGGGGCCTGGTGGGGGTGGTACCACTGTTGCAAGTGGTGCAGTCCAGGGGCAGGGGCAGGAGGCAGCACAGGTCGCCGTGGAGGGGCCTGTGCATGTCACTGTCCCTGACACTGTGACTGCACCACCATGCACCAGCAGGGATGCCCCATCCCAGGCCCGTCCGCAGGTAGGGGGGATGTCCATGTCAACTGACACTCCTCTACCTGTGGACGAGGGGTCCCCTGGCCGTATGGAGAAGGTCCTGATTGGTGTCGAGTTGCGCACGTGTGACATTCGTGATGACGTGCGTGCTTCCCAGGGGGAGCACGCACGTCATCACAAAGAGCAGCGTGCCAACGTGGCCCAGTTGGGAGTGTCCATGGTCGGGGGTTTTGTACATGTGTCGGCCACTCTGGCAGCCCACTCCTCCTCTGTGGAGACTATGCGCCAGTCGTTCTCCATGCCGTCTCCCTGACCAACGCAGCCAGCTCGGTGGGGATCCCATCCCTGCCACAGTCGGGAGTCAGAGGTCCAGCAGGGGTGGACACCACAGCAACTGGACCCCAGCAGATGGAGGATGTGCCGGCATCTTCGGGCAGGGTACGTGCACTACGGCGTCAGTGGATTTCATCAGCCTGGATGCCGTTGTGCTGGCAGAGGCAGTTGCGTCGGAGGCAGCGGCAGGCTCAATGCTGGGGGGGGTGGGGGTGCAGGGGGACATGAGTGGGGGCCTGCTGGCAGGTGCCCCTTACTGCTGGGGGGTGGGGGTGCTGGGGGACATGTGTCAGGGCCTGCTGGCAGGTGCCTGTCAATGATGGGAGGGTGGGGGATTCTGGGGAACATGTGTCGGGGGCCTGCTGACAGGTGCCTGTCAATGATGGGGGGGTGGTGGGGCTGGGGGACTTGTGTTGGGGCCTGCTGGCAGGTGCCTGTCAATGATGGGGGGTTGGGGGGGCTGGGGAACATGTGTTGGGGCCTGCTGGCAGGTGCCTGTCAATGATGGGGGGGTGGGGGGCTGGGGGACATGTGTCGGGGCCTGCTGGCAGGTGCCTGTCAATGCTGGGGGGGGTGGGGTGCAGGGGGACATGAGTGGGGGCCTGCTGGCAGGTGCCTGTCAATGATGGGGGGTGGGGGGCTGGGGGACATGTGTCGGGGCCTGCTGGCAGGTGCCTGTCAATGATGGGGGGGTGGGGGGGCTGGGGAACATGTGTTGGGGCCTGCTGGCAGGTGCCTGTCAATGATGGGGGGGTGGGGGGCTGAGGAACATGTGTCGGGGCCTGCTGGCAGGTGCCTGTCAATGCTGGGGGGGTGGGGGTGCAGGGGGACATGAGTGGGGGCCTGCTGGCAGGTGCCCCTCACTGCTGGGGGGTGGGGGTGCTGGGGGACATGTGTCAGGGCCTGCTGGCAGGTGCCTGTCAATGATGGAGGGTGGGGGGGCTGGGGGACATGTGTTGGGGCCTGCTGGCAGGTGCCTGTCAATGATGGGGGGGTGGGGGATTGGGGGACATGTGTCGGGGCCTGCTGGCAGGTGCCTGTCAATGCTGGGGGGGTGGGGGTGAAGGGTGACATGAGTGGGGGCCTGCTGGCAGGTGCCCCTCACTGCTGGGGGGTGGTGGTGCTGGGGGACATGTGTCGGGGCCTGCTGGCAGGTGCCTGTCAATGATGGAGGGTGGGGGGGCTGGGGGACATGTGTCGGGGGCCTGCTGGCAGGTGCCTGTCAATGCTGGTGGGGTGGGGGTGCAGGGGGACATGACCAGGGGTGCAGGGTAGTCCCCTGTGGTGTGGGCTGCCTGCAGGGGCCGTGGAGGTGGTAGAGGGGACACCTGGGAGGACCCACACTGCTAATTCACGTGTAGGACTCCCTGCGCACCCCCGAAATATGCGTTCCCCGCTCTGAGAGCAAAATCGCGTGTGAAACTTCCCGCTCACCCCTGAAATACACGTACCCTGCTAAAATCGCATGTAAAACTTCCTGCGCAACCCTGAAATACACGTACGCTGCTGAAATCGCGTGTGAAACTTCCCGCGCACCCCTGAAATACACGTACCCTGCTGAAATTGCATGTGAAACTTCCCGCGCACCCCTGAAATACACATACCCTGCTGAAATCGAGTGTGAAACTTCCCACGCACCCCTGAAATACACGTACCCAGGCCAATCGCGTGTAAAACTTCCCGCGCACCCCTGAAATACACATACGGTGCTGAAATTGCGTGTGAAACTTCCCGTGCACCCCTGAAATACACGTACCCAGGCCAATCGCGTGTAAAACTTCCCGCGCACCCCTGAAATACACGTACCCTGCTGAAATCGCGTGTGAAACTTCCCGCGCACCCCAGAAATACAGGTACCCAGGCCAATCGCGTGTAAAACTCCCCGCGCACCCCCGAAATATGCGTTCCCCGCTCTGAGAGCAAAATCGCGTGTGAAACTTCCCGCTCACCCCTGAAATACACGTACCCTGCTAAAATCGCGTGTAAAACTTCCCGCGCACTCCTGAAATACATGTACGCTGCTGAAATCGTGTGTGAAACTTCCCGCGCACCCCTGAAATACACGTACCCTGCTGAAATCGCATGTGAAACTTCCCGCGCACCCCTGAAATACACGTACCCTGCTGAAATCGCGTGTGAAACTTCCCACGCACCCCTGAAATACATGTACCCAGGCCAATCGCGTGTAAAACTTCCCACGCACCCCTGAAATACACGTACGGTGCTGAAATCGCGTGTGAAACTTCCGGCGCACCCCTGAAATACACGTACCCAGGCCAATCGCGTGTAAAACTTCCCGCGCACCCCTGAAATACACGTACCCTGCTGAAATTGCGTGTGAAACTTCCCGCGCACCCCCGAAATACACATACCTTGCTGAAATCGCGTGTGAAACTTCCTGCACACCCCCGAAATACACGTACCCCACTCGCACAGGGCCTATCGCATGTG
Organism: Ambystoma mexicanum; assembly: GCF_040938575.1. Lineage (NCBI taxonomy): Eukaryota > Metazoa > Chordata > Amphibia > Caudata > Ambystomatidae > Ambystoma > Ambystoma mexicanum. Next base: position 739,939,502 of record NC_090930.1, on the reverse strand, counting down.
AAACTTCCCACGCACCCCCGAAATACACGTACCATGCTGAAATCGCGTGTGAAACTTCACGCGAACCCCAGTAATACACGTACCGCGATCGCACAGGGCCAATCATGTGTGAAACTTCCCACGAATCCCAGTAATACACGTACCCCACTTGCCGTGCTGGTACAGGGTTAGCGCAGCTCTTTGCGCTGGATTGGTTTCGATGGCTTTTCCCTGCGCGAGGGGCGTTCTTGGGGGCGTAACTGGCACTGCTGCAGGGTCGCTGCACCACTGTGCACCACGGCTGGTTTTGGTAGCTAAAATCCATGAATACGCTGTGCGCGGAAATGGATTTTATCGCACGCGGCTGGCGCAGGGATTCGCATGCGCACACTGTGCACCAGCCGCGTGCGCCATTTGTGCGCTAAATTCTATGAATTACCCTCTGTGTCTTTCATTATTGATGACATGAAAGAAGGGGGGTGCGGGGTAAACCTAATACGAGAAGGCTCAACACTTATATGGGCAGGTGTGAAAACTATGTGGAAACATAATCACTCTTTTAATACAAACCTCACTACGCTGTACAAGAATCGCACAGCAACAGCCCCCCTTTTTCCACTTGCTGCTACTAAGCCAAATAATGAAAACGATACTAATCAGAATTATGGGGATTACTTTTGGGAGAGTGACCCTAATCTGATGGATATTGATGTACAGGCAACCACAGAACGTACCTCACCAGGCACTATAATGCACTTTACTCTTGCTGCTACCGGTATACAAGAGACCCCAGAACCACAGGCCTGGTACATTGTGAATGAACGCAATGACACAACATGGGCAGGTTTTTTTCCCATAAATTATTGATAAATAAAAACGATCAATGACAGGGAAGGGGGGAGGAAGAGACGGAAAAGGGGGGCAGGAGGGAAAAGATATCATACCTACCATGGCCTGGGATTAGATGAAATAGAAGACCCCCGCCACCCAGACCAGTCAAACAAATGGTACTCAGACATGAGTGCAATGGCAAAACAGGCCACGAACGAGAGCTGCTATGTTTGCTCTCTCATACTGCATGCATCAGGCACACCTAAAACACTTGTACCCCGAGAAGTGCCATTGTCAGACAGCCAATGTTTCAGTCATCTCATATTATGTAGGATTCGGAGCACCTTCCAGGCACACACAGTTAAAATAGAAATTATGCAGAACGAGAATACCTGCACGAGTAAGCACCAAGGAGTGATTTGTATCAAGGATCCTTTTTTTGTCATAAGAGGAACAAGACTTACAAGACAATACGTGGCATGACGAGACAATCGAGTGCAAATCTGAAGCACTTAGAGGGCTAACTGAAGAAAACTTTCAATGGGTCAAAGAAACATGTGCTCCCGTCTGGTCCCAGCACATTGCAAATCTCACATGGGTTACCACTCTCGTAAAACCTATCAAAACCCCCAAAAAAATTACACATGAACTTTGTTTTCACGGAGAAGGGAAGGTGCCGATGGGTGCCAACAAGTGATGCAACAAAATAATAATTATTCCAGATATGAAAAAAAGGTACAGCTGCACTCATGGACATGTACTGGGTGTGTGGCAAACAAGCCTACCTGCATCTACCGGCATCATGGAGTGGTACTTGCGCCCTGGCCACTCAGCATTCAGCACTGATGGTAATCCCAGAAAGCAATATCCAAGGGGGGAGAGGTTTGGCTGGCATATCGGCAGCAGGGGAACCGGCTGACATATCGGCAGCTGGGCAATCGGCTGACACATCGGCAGCACCCAACCAGCAACGACAGAACTTTACTCATACGACATTCTGCCTGAAAGTGACCTAAAAGACAGACTGTCGCGCAAAAGGAGGTCATCAAACTATATTTCCAGCGAATCATCCGATCTTCTCGCTGAGATTCCAGCAAAATATAAACTCTTTAACTCTGCAGAGACATTCTTTGCTTCCCTCCTAATGCCAGGGCTTCATGCGCGAACAAACGTCAAATGGTTACAAATAGTCCACTGGGAGGTGATCCAACTGGCCAACGACACTGAAGAGGGATTCACTGTGGAACTTCGCGCCTTGCGTCTAATGACAATGCAGAACCGGTACGTCCTAGACCTCCTCACTGCAATGGACGGCGGTGTTTGCTGAAAAATCGGGAGGGCATGCTGTACATGTGTACCTTCTGAAGACGCAGATAATGGCACCCTCTCCCACGTCATCTCAGCAGTACACAGCCTGGGGGAAAGAATTCTGAAAGAAGGAGGAATAGAGCCAAGCAACTGGTTTGACAACATGTTCAATTGGATGCCATCCTGGTTCAGCATCATGATGAAAATTGTTGTCCCAGTCATCGTTTTTATTTTACTATTTTTCTGTGTGTGCCAACCAGGTATCCGACGCTGTTCAAAATCTATGCCTAATTCAAAAATGATGATGGTAACGATGGGACGACAGACAACGGTAACCACTATGATAGATGCACAGATGCAAACTGGAGAACCAAACCCACCAAAATACCGCATGACAGCTGTATATCGCCAGAATGGGAATAGGGTAGATAATTTATATCACACTACCATAAAGGAACCAAGGGAGCTGCAATGGTACAGGGAAGTGTGGGTGGACCTGGTTGGGCATGGGGGAATATACATGACATGCACACCTGATGAATATGCCAGTGGTGGGCATAGCCTGGGAAGCGTATGTAGGGCTTGGATGCCAATAAAGGATACACCTGCTTGGGATGAAGCGGTAGTGGAAGCAGAGTATTATCGGAATGAGAATAAGAATAATAAGTAGTTTGTTAGTTTAGATGTAACGAAAGGGGGGAATGTGTGGGAGTCAGGGGTCGTTTGGACCCCGCTCATACATTCAGCACAACATGGACCACTTACTCTTCCAATGGTGGGGGACGCTTCCACTGCACTTATGCTAACGTCAGCCTTATGCTAGCATTGGCATAGGTGGGGCTGTTGCAAGAGACACTTGGCATCCATTTTGTGCACCCTCGAATCCACCTTTTGACTAGGCCTCACGAAAAGGCTTCTCTCCCCTGCGCAGCACCATGCACACCGCGCTCATGGCCCCCACCTTTTCTCACTGTGCCTGAAAGTTTTGCAGCTCCATTCTCACGCTTGAGCCGCAGGTAATTGCAACAAAACAAATATAACATCGCGCCTTTCCTCTGAGATCACTGTCCCATTTGTGAACCAGCCTGAACCATGCCTTGTAACTCATCTATCTCCACAAACCTGCCTGTGCCCTCTTACCCCTGCTGTTGGAAAATTACTGCCAGTATAACCCTGTGTCCCTGCAAGGTATTCTCTTGATGTACCAGATACGCAACCCTGCTATGAAACCCACCAAAGTGTGCCCCCAACTAAAATCAGACCTCTGTCACAGTATTTTGCACCCTAGAACTAACAAATGTCAGCATACCCCCTAGTTTCTTTGATGTGCTTAGACCCACCCCACGATCGATGTTAGCACACTTGCCAAGATCCTTAAGCCTGGTACGCCTTATAAGTCCCAATGAGTGATGGTGTGATTATATGTATGCAATTTATAGTTTTATAATGACTTGCTCAAAGGAGCTGTAGTGACTATTATTTAGTGTATGTCTAAAGGTACTATCTCATGTTAGCTTAGTTAGTGGCCACCGTGCTTCACAGCGACCCGACCCTCATCCCTCCCGGACACAGGCAGATGGACCTCGTGACGCTCACCCTCCCGCCAACCGAACAACCAATCCGGAGGGAGCAGCACCTACAGCTACATATGTTACTTAATTTTTATCCAATCCTGTGTCCGTGTAGTCCCTTATATGATGATGTCACCAATGATGATTTTTGCCTTGATAAGTTCATGTAATTGTAATGTTTGCCAGAGCGCTCTCGGGCAGCAGAGTTCTCTGGATAACAATTTTACATAAAAGAAAACAAACTCTCGCAGCTTGTACTCTTAGTCTAATTACCCATTGGGGTGTGTCTTATTTCTTTGGATTGTACTTAAAAGATGGGGATTGGGCCTTTACACTAGTGCAACCTGACAGAGTTGTAACAGAAATGAGAATCGAGATCTCATGCATCATTTTAACAAACTCCTATTCGTAGCCCACGGACATTGTGCAAATGTGGAACTGTTTAGTTGGTTGTTGCGCAATAGCAAACTCTTTGCTTTACAGCTCATTTGGATAGGATTCTTCCTCTGGAGGCATAACATAAAATAATATTGCATACATTCTCTAAAAGCCTCTTTTTTGCTGCAATGACATATTCATGTAACTAAGTATGTAGGTTCCATGGTGTAATGGTTAGCACTCTGGACTCTGAATCCAGTGATCCGAGTTCATATCTCGGTGGGACCTTGGGAGTGACTGTGTTTGTTTTCCTCTTAATGTCTTACTTGTTTTAATGCAGATTTGTTTTAATAGCAATGATGCTGCTGTGTCGCACACGTTCACAACATTCTTGCCTGAGATCATTTGAAAAAAGAAAGATTATCCATGGATGACGCTCTTTAGCCAGCGACAATGAAACCCACCACTTTCTGTGTTGTAAAAGACCCATGGTGTAATGGTTAACACTGTGGAGGTGCAATCCAACAATTTGTATTCAAATCTCTGTAAGAGCTTACCATTAGTGGAACCTTTCCCTTATCGTTTATTTGAAGAAAGGTATGATCCAACTAAAGTAAGTACATTCACGAATGGGCCCTTGGTTGGTACACACAGTATTTATACACATCAGGCCTTTTGGGAATTATGAAAAGTGGGTTTTCCTTTCTATTTTTCATATCAAACTGATACCTTCATTTTACAAACATGTAAAGACTGTTAAGACACTTGATTAATATCGTTGATTCTGAATGTGGTTGTTTTTCATAGGATTAACCCTTTAACAATTTTGAAAGAGAATGGCGATAAAATAGAGCTGCTTTTCCCAAAATTGTATTATTAATGTTGTTGCTGCATCTTCAAGTAAAAAGAGAATCAATTGGGTCACAGATTGTACATGTTTCTTAACATTGAGTTAAGTTTGCAAATTTCAAATCTTTTATGTATGTTTCCGATGAAGATCTGCCCATCGACTCAGAATGACCTCACTGTTCATACATTAAAAAGAAATGCATAAAGGTTAAGGTGCCAGGCACAAAAGTGGATTTTTATGAAAAGTTATGCCAGAGAGTGAGAGTGAAAATGAATACCCCACACTACTTACCTTCTGAATATTACTGACATCGGCCTATAATTTAAGACAAAAAGGAAAATAAGTGTGTTAGAGCAAGACAGAGGTGCCACCGAAACATGAACTCGGATCGCTGGATTCAAAGTCCAAGGTTCTAACCATTAGAACATGGAACCCTTGTTGGCCAGAGCTTCATAAGGGCAATGAGAGTATACGGTACAGTCATGATTTTTACCGACCTTTAGTAACCATTTACTGATGTTATGTTGAAGCAGCACTGTTGATGTTGGATGCTGTGCTATCGCAAAGTCTTGGCTTCGTGCCTCATTTGGACGAAATTCTTCCTCTGGAGACTGATTATATAGGAATATTACATATTTTCTCTGATGTGCATCATGAGTCATTCTGGACTCTGAATTCAGTCATCTGAGTGTTAAAGCATATTTCGCATAATACCACCTGATAATGACCATTGGCCTAAGTGCATTTGCATCGTACTGTAAATCGTATTTTAATGAACTTGAAATAAGTTATCTACGCCGCCATCTTAAAGTTATCTGCCATTTTGATTAACTCCTGCTTTCTGCCCAATGCTAGAAATTGTGTTTTTGGCTCCAGCAGAGCAAAATGCACTTTGTACTATTTCAACGTAGATAAGCATGTTGAAGCTGCTAAGGTGGAATTGTTTGTCCTGCAGTAAGAAACCTGGGAGCTAAACAAGAGCCGTATTTAAACAGTAATTTGGAGACCAACTGCATCAATAGTGTCTTCTCCGTTCAAACAGCAAAACAGAATGTTGAATAGCTGAATATGTGCTTTTGCAGAAATCTGTGTTTTCGTTCCTTGAAACTAAGCTGACTTTAAACTTAAGAACAAACGGTAGACAAATATGAGTAAATGAAACACGGACTGTTACCATTGTGTTTTATGTGCAGAAAAAATGTGTAGCGTTTGAGGAAAATATTGAACAATGTATAGTTGTTTGAATCTGTATTAGTTATGTGAACTGGCTACGAACCCTAGTGAATGGGTAACTCAAAGATGGGCTGGACAATGTGTACAGGATTGTGAGAGAAATGTATAAATATGCGTGCTTTGTAATGTCCAGCACTCTCTCATCTCACGGTGTCATCTATCACACATTTCAAGGTGTTGAGAGACCAGACAGCTGTTCTGCAAAATAAAAGTGTACTTGTACCATTGTACTCATGCCTTGCGTATTTCTATTAAGTGGTTTTAAGCCTCGATATTTCTTTAATCTTTCAGATGGCACCCGAATAGGGACCCTCAGGGTTGATGTCACATCGCTAAGACAAGGACGAGGCTGCCAGACCGGGATCGGAGAGTGAAGGGGCCCCTGCAAAATGAGATGCGATTCCTCTGCAGTACTGCACGAGCCGATCCCTGGATAGTGAGCAGCGTTTAGCGAGACATCACGACGAGGGTCTCCGTATTGAGGCCTGTTTTTCCACAACACCAGCCGCGACGATTTGTAATCCCATCGGACCTCTTTGTTTGAAATCAGGTGAGTCGTACCCCGATTCCTAAGAATCCTGATATTGGTTGCATATTTGTATTTGTAAATACAAACAACGCCAGGTAACAACAGTGATCTGATATGCCTGGGAAATTGTCATCCTGTTTCAGGGTATTATTCCGCAGAGATACACAATCTTTGGAAGCAGATCGTACCTCAAGACTCCAGGTACGGTGTGATCTGTGAATGGAGTGTCGTCACTTCCTGAAGGAAGTGATGAAGCAGAAGCAAGATTGCTCAATGGTGAAGAAAGATCCAAAGAAGAACTTGAAGGCAAAACAACAGCAGTCTCCCCAAGCCCCACAGGCTCAGGAAGAATTTCCGGGACACCTTCTGTGTCGGTCAGAACAGACTTGACTTGTGATGAGGAACAGAGTGAACAATCTCCTTCTCTTCCCCTTTATTGTGGGGCAGAGGAAAAGATATCTTCTTGATGTGTGTTGTGTGGATCCAGTGTAGTTTTCTGTCTACTCGTACAGCAGTCTGTGTGGCAAGGAGGACTTGGTACGGTCCTCTACAGTGAGGTGCGAGACTTGAGGCTCTTTCAAACGATTTAACGAGCACCCATGTGCCAGGTCGGTGTCGATGACCTGGACCCTCGTATTTTACTGGGAGGTCTTCTCGTACCTGTTGATAAATCAAATAATAGTTTTGCGTTAACTGGTCACAGTACTCAGAAAGGAGAAAATGCTCTTAACCGCTTGGGTTTGGGTACATTCCAAACATTGGCTGGTCTCCCCATGATTATCTCATAGGGAGAGAGCCCAGTTTTCATTTGTGCGGTCGTCCGCATGGACAATAGAGCTATCGGTAAGGCATCTGGCCATTTCAAATTGCTACTGGCACAAATTTTAGCCAATTTATTCTTCAATATACCATTGTGGCGTTATACGAGTCCAGCACTCTGAGCGTGTCTGGCCGAAGGGAACCGTTTATCGATCTGTAATCCCGCGCATACTTGCAGGATAACAGCAGTGATAAAATGTGGACCATTGTCTGCCCAAATGACCCTCGGCAAACCAAACCTAGGAAAATATTCCTTTAGCATTGTTTTTGCCATCGTCATTGTTGTGGCATCTTTTAAAGGAAAAGCTTTGATCCATTTACTGAAAGCACAAATAACTACCACAACATATTTGTAATTCTGACAACGCTCCATTTCAATGAAATCGAAGTGTATAACCTCAAAAGGCACAGACGGGGACCAAAACTACCCCTCGGTGTCGATGCACTCTTCCCCACATTTTGCTGTAAGCATACCATGCAATTTTGGACCAAACTCTCACCAGTTTTCAGGATATTTACATTCACCCAGACAGGTTCTAACATTTTTCAAATCTTTCTAGCACATATATGAGTTTGACCATGAGCCATCGTAACCATAGCAGTGACGTAAGCATCGGGCAGCATCCATCTTTGCTTTCTATCATCTACCCAACAATCTTCCTCTTCTAAACTTGCTAAACCGTCAACCCATTGCTTAAACTCTTCTGAAGTGGCATCAGCCTGAATGTCTTTTATACAACCAATTTCTTCATCTATTATACAAGTGTTAGTGGCTTCTTTTGTTATATACATTTCAGAATACAAATCATTGGCAGTCTTGTTTGGCTATTCTGTCAGCAAAAGCGTTTCCTCTCCTCACATCATATGTTACTTTCTGGTGTGCTGCGCACTTCATTATCGCTAACTGAATAGGAAGCTCAAGTGCTGAAGAAGCTGTATTATCAAAGTGCCGTGTTGTATCTTAATTCCATGTGAGGTCAAGCAACCTCTCTCTGCCCATAATCTACCGAAGTTGTGAACCACCCCAAAGGCATACTGATTGTCTGTAAATATATTCACACTAAGCCCTTCGGATAGTTCACAAGCTTGAGTCAATGCAATTATCTTTGCGGCCTGTGCGGAATTCTTTTGGTTTCCACAATAGTGCTTAATGTAGTGATGGCATAAGCAGCATTGGATGTACCATCTGGAAGTTTGAAGCAGGAGCCATCGCAAAACAGCTCCCCTTCTTGATCTTTTAACGGTGTATAATTTAAGTAAATTCTGCCTTTAGTCTCTTGTTCTGTGGTATAGAGGCAGTCAAGTGACACTGCAAGGAATTTCTTGTTCAGCCGGATTTAATTCACAACATCTCTTAATTTGGATATGCGGTGCAAATAGAATCAGCTCGTATCTTGTTAATCGTGCTCATATGAGATGTTGCGTTTGCGTTCTGTTTATTGGAACATCTACAGAGTGAGGTACCATCATGGTTAAGGAGTGACCCAGAACCATACCCTCACTTTGTTTTACAGATGCAGCGGCAGAAGCAACAGCTCTCAAGCATCTCGGCAAAGCGGATGAAACAGCGTCAAGCGTGGAGGAAAAATAACCGCACAGTCTATTCTTCCCTCCATGTTCCTGCATTAACACAGCCAAAGCGCATCCATCACATTCATGCACATACAAAAAGAAGGCCTTGTCATAATTTGGTCATAATTTGGTGTGCCCAAACCGGTGCTGAACACAACGCAGCCTTGAGCAGATCAAAAGCTTTCTGGCAATCCAAGTTCCACGGTAAAGGCAAAGAAATGTCCTTCTTTGTCAATGCCAACATTGGTTTTATCATTAATGAAAAATTAGGGATCCACTGTCTACAGTACGAAGCCATGCCTATCAAGGCTCTGACCTCTTTCTGTGTATTTGGGATATACATGTAAGAGATGCTTCATATCCATTCAGGTGTCAGTCTTCTCCTCTCCTTTGACATGAGATAGCCTAAATAGTGCGACAATATTGAAACGTTCTCAATGAATCCTTATGCCCATGTTCTGCTAGATGAATAAGCAGCAACGCGGTGCACTCCTTGCAAGCAACTTCTGAGTCCGCAACTAAAAGAAGATCGTCAACATACTGCAACAATGTCCAAGTGGAAGGTAACTCAAGTGTTTCTTCAAAGCTCTACTGTAAATGCTTGGACTCTCAGTGTATTCTTGTGGCACCTGAGTGAAAGTAAACAAGCGTCTTGTGTGAACGCGAACAAATATCTACTGTCAACATGTACAGGAATACTAAAGAAAGCATTCTTTAGATCCACAACACTGAAATGAGTAGCTGAAGCTGGAATCATCGTTAATATAGTGGTCACATCAGGCACAATTGGAAATTGTGGAGCAACAATCTTATTGATAGCACGTAAATCAATAATAAAATGGAAAGGAATTGCATTATCCCCTTTCTTATACACCAGTAGAATCACACTATTAAACAGACTTCCTGAAATTTCCTCAATCACTCCTCGATGTACAAAATCAGAAACTATACTCTTTAAAGCTTGTTCGCCGTCAACTGAAATCGAATACTGTGGAATACTTGGTAGTTTAACACCTGGTTACAATACAATTTTAATACGTTCAATTAGTAAAATACCAACGTCATTATCATCAACCGCCCATAAACATGCCGGAACTTTATCCAATTCAGTCGGTAAAGGCCTAGTCAAAAATTGCGAAACAGAAGTTCGTTGAAGTGAAATTGTCAAATGCACTCCATCCAGAGAACAATACATTACTACATTCAATTCTTTCAACAGATTCAACCCCAACAAATATTTGGCGCAATTCGTCATCAAAAGAAAAGGACATGAATCGATGATTGGCCCCAGTGAAATCGGTACCGGCTGAGAGACCGGACTAACCACTGGTGTACCAGAGAACCCTACAGAAATGTTGTTCTGCCCTGACAGTGGAATATGTGGATCCCGCGAATGATCAATGGAACACTTCTGTGCTCCTGTATCTATCAAAAATAGATACCTCCTATTCCCTACCTTCATTTCTAAGTAGGGCCCTTTCTGTCGACTGGAATAGGGGCTGTTTCCAGACTCTGCTTCGGGCTGTCCTAATGGAACAGTACATCATAAAATGCAAGGTCCTCAGAAAGATAAACAGTCGAAGGATTATCAAAAATGTTCCTATTATCAACACTGTGCTGCTGACTATCTTGTGAAAATGACTGGATTCTGAGCAAACTGACTTCTACCAGGATACCCTATCCCCGGACGGCCTCTGGATCGTCTACCCATGGTACCATATGTGGTATTCCATCTCTGCTGAAGGATCGGGCATTGTGCTCGCCAATTACCTTCCTGTCTGCAATAAGCACATTGGTTTTTGTGTACAGGACCCATCTGTGCATTATTCTGTGGGGCAAACTGACCTCTAAACCATGTATTTCCACCTCTAGTCCCTCTTGCTATCTGCTGCAACAATGCCTGTGTCTTCAAGTCTCCCTTCTTCTTTTCTATCCTCTCTTTTTCATTATTGACCCTATTTTCATAATACTGAGCCATGTACAATACTTCAGACTGTGATTTTGCTTGCCAGGTGCTTTCGGAAGTCATAATTTGTGATTGGATATCAGGCAACTATCCACGCACAAATTTGTCCACAAACAGCCTTTTCCTGACTCAGTACTCAAATCCTGACCGCTAAAATCTGAAAATACTTGTTCGAACCGATTAAAAAATTCGATAGCACTTTCAGATTTCCCCTGGATGCAAGCTGTAAGATTTTCCCAAACTATATTTTTCTCTGAAACCAAAGTCTTCAATTTTGTTACTATTCTTTCTGGCAGTGTCAATATGACCTGTGGCGGTTCCTCACCAGCATTCCTTTCTCCATCTATCCGTACCAAGTTAACCCATGTGTCACCCAGTCCTGCCAGATCATCTGTAGTTCTAATCTGTTTCCATAAATCAGCAAGTAGGATCACAGGGGACAACAAGTCTATGTCACCCAGCATGAAAACTGACGAATGCAAGACAGATTCTATTTCTTTTTAAAATCATGTTGGATTTTTTCTAATATCTGGAATCGTCTGTCTAATGGTATTCACTTCCTGTCTAGAAAATGGGAAATTAACAAACTGTGAGACATAATGAGCTTCAATAGCAGTGGCTGCTGCACCTGTTTCGGCTTTAGCTGGAATTTCTACTTTAGGAAAAAATGTGGGAGGAACTTCCCTCATTGCCAATTGAGAAGTAGGCAATTCTGAACATTCATTAAGCAACAGGGCAAAATCTAGTGACACAGTAGTCAAAGCAGTATCGATCGAAAATGCTCTTTTATAAATGACCATCAAATCTGTGGGACAACAAACCTTTTTCTTCATAAACTCAACCTGCAGGTACTCTACCATTCTGTAACACTTTCCTTTGCATAGCCGGAGTATACTGACTAAACGTGTCATATACTTCAATTGGAGAAATTGAAACCTCCGAAATCCATCTAAGCGCGTCCCTTGTGCAAATACGCATCTCTTCACTCATTGGTTTACAAGAAGGAAAAAATTGTTTCTGCACATACAAAGCGTCCAATTTATTACCATCTATTTCATATTCTGTAACCGATCTAACTCCCTCTTAAATTCAAAAACCCTCTCGACATGCTCATGTACTTTCTCTGCAGTGTCCCTTGAGCGAGCTAAGACATTCAAATCCCTCAACCCTTGTGGGACATCCATGTCCGTCAAATCACTCCAAACATCAGCCAGGTGCATTCCCATCCCCTCTATCAAAATATTCTGTTCGGGAATACTTTCTTGGTCAGAAATTGCAGTTAAGACAGCTGATTTTTCACCTTCTTCTATACATTTTTTAGACCATGCATACAATTTTCTTTTTCTAGCTTTAGAAACTGTACAACGAGTCACTACTTTTGAATCAGCACTCGCCCCTTCAATTGCTACAAGTGCAGCAGAACCACTTGGAAAATAAAGTTCAGACACATTTTGTACAACAGTAAGTGGAGACATTAACGCTGGCGGTAAAGACAGAGTTAAGGGAACAACAACTGCGGTAAGGGCAGGGATACAGAAGGGGGAACAACAACAGGAAGAGGAACAACAACTGGAGGAGGAGCGACAACGGGAGGAACAGGAACAACAACAGGAGGAGGTGCAACAGCGGGAAGAGGTAAAACAACAGGGAGAGTCACATAATGAGGTGGTGCGGTGGCAACAATCCTACGCTCATTTAAAAGCTTATTGATTCGCTCGTCTGAGGCATGAAAGTCCTGAGACAGATATTTTTTCTGTACCCCAAGTTGAAAAGCCCTATCCATGCTTCTAATAGATTCCGACTGTTTCTGTTAATCATACAATAATGCTTTTTCAGAGTTAGACATATGTCGACATGCGTGTTTCTCTTTACACTTAAGTTGCTGCATAGCTTCCTTTCTCCAATTCTTAATTAAATTAAATGATCTAGGCCTAGCCTTTTTCTTTAACAATATGGACTCCAAATACTCTATACGGGCAATTTCAAAACTACCATGAACTGGCCACTGAAATTCAGAAGCATGTCTAGTTTGTCTGTGCCAAATATCATTAAATACTATACTACCAAGGCTGTACTTACAGTACATAGTACACGTCGGCGAACCCTTAGGTGGCGCCAATCGGTCGCATTCTGAAGATTGTCTGTCTCTGCGGAATAAACCCCTGAAACAGACAGACAATTTCCCAGGCATATCAGATCACTGGTGTTACCTGCCGTCGTTTGAACTCGCTGGTGCAAATCTACAACCAAATATCAGGATTCTTAGGAATCGGGGCATGACTCACCCGATTACCAAATGCAAAGGAGGTCCGATCGGATTACAAAGGATACTCGCGGTTGGAGATTTCGGCAAAGAGCCCGCCTCAATATGGGGACCCTCGTCAAGATGCCCTCTCGAACCGCATGCTCAACGTTCAGGGATCGGATCATGCAGTACTGTCGAGGTGTCGCGTCTCGTACAAAGGGGCCCCCTTTTCTCACTCTCTGATCCCGGTCCGATAGCCGCGTCTTCTTTTCAGCAATAAGACATCAGTCTTGAGGGTCCCTATTCGGGCGCCATCTGAAAGAGCAAAGAAATATCTAGGCTTAGTACCACAAAATGAAATACGCCAATCACGGGTCAAAAAGATACAAGTAGCTTTTATTCTGTACAGATTCAAAGCAAAAAGTAACTATCTGCCTCCCAACACCTTGCAGTGTGTACCAGCAGACACAGTGAGGGGTGAGAGGGCTGGACATCTTAACACTGACGCTTTTATACAATTTATCAAACATTGTCCAGCCCGTCTCCAACCTAATAATTTACATGCTAGGGTTCGTGCCCAGTTCACATGACAAATATTACAATATTGTACAACGGATTTAACAAGTTTGCATATCCATTAAGTTACAATGGTGACATTCGTTCTCTGATCCACAGTAAGACTAGTTTTAAGAATCACTACAATACAGTTCAGCAAAAACACACGGTCTGAGTTTGTTCTACATTGTCTCATTGTTTATATGAGGATGAGGTTTGTGAGAGCAGACAACACTTGGATTGCAGTTCATACGAGTCACAAGGTTTCTTTACATAGGTCAGCCTAGATGTTGACACAACTCAAAGGTTGTTCGGCTTGGCTGCAGTTTAAAACACAGTCTGCCATTTTAGAACACAAAACAAGAGTTGAAATCAAAATGGCAGATGATTCTTAAAATGGCGGCGAAGTTGATCAAAAATAGAAACATTTCAGACGCGGTTTTCTGTGCAACACGAATGGGCTTCGGCCAATATTCATAGCAAGGCGGTTTTATACGAATACAGTTTAACACTGATAGGTATATAGTCTATGCTATTATATTGTATTAAATTATTTAATGTCTGCAATGCTTGCTTCAGAATGTTTTGTCTGAAGTAATTAATTGCCATTTATAATGAACTAAGAGTTGTGAAGTTTACATTTTTGAATACATTAAAAACAGACAAAAAATAGGTTGAGGCACTGCCATAGTTATGCAACTTCAGCATTGCATGGCCAGTTACTTCCAGATTATGTCAATTATAGCTGCATGACAGGTATTGTCATTATCTGAAAATTAGATCCCCCAATTTTCTGCGATAATACAGTATCCAACAATCCAAGTCACTTCCAGTGCAGAGGAGCATTAAATAATAAGTTATTAATTTAGCGCTTGTGCCAAAGGGCTGTACATATCACATATTTACATACAATAATCATTCCAACCAAAGTTGGTACTAATTTACCAACTTTAGAAGAATGAAAGACTGATTTTGTCATGCCACGATTTGATCCTGCAACCAGAAAATCACACACAGACAGCAGAAGCAAGCACTCAACTCACTGAACTATCTTACCACTTTGCTCTCAAAAATGCAATGCCACCATAAAACAGCATGTCAAAACCGGCTGCACAATGTAGGCCAGACACCTAATAACACTTATCATGTTTTCTGTAGCCTTGATGATACACAGTAAAAAATGCAATGCCACAGTAAGACATACCTGGACTGGTAGCACCCAAATGTCAATTGAACCACGTAATAACACTTATCATGCTTACTTTATCATAGAGGCCCAGAAAAATATGCAATGCCACAGTATGGACTGGCTGCACCCAAATGCCAGTCTAGCCAAGTAATTACATTTATCATGATTGATTTATCAGAGATTTCCAGTACAAAATGTCAAGCCACAATAAGAAACGGCTTGTCTAGCTGCAGCAAAATACTAGTCTAGACACGTAATAACACCTATCACGCTTACTTCATTATAGATGCCCAGACAAATATGCCTTGACGCAGTAAGAAATTACTAGACTGGCTGAAACCAAATGTTAGTCTAGATAGGTAACAACACATATGTTTACTTAATTATAGATGCCCAGAAAAATATGCCATGACAGACATTATTAGACTGACTGCACCCAAATGCTAGTCTACAGAGGAAATCACACTTATCAAGCTTACTTTATTTTAGATGCCCTCTAAAAATGTCATGCCCAAATAAGAAATTACTAGACTCGCTGTACCAAAATACGGGTCTAGCACTAATAACACATATCATGCCTTCTTTATCATGGATGTCCATTACGTGAATGCGCAACCCCCTCTTGCCCAACCCTCCTGATATGTCTTCTCCCCCGCTCTTCCTCCAACCCCAAAATCAGGCCCTTAACCCAGTATTACCTCCATATCCTTCTTCTTCATCCCAGTACTTACATATGGGGCAAGGTGCTTCATGGCCAAGAACTGGAAGCAGAGTAGCACTACGAGTAATGAAGATTACCGGTAAGTAACAGGTATTGAACACAAGCACACCATTCACATACTAATTTACTCTGCAGCCATCCATTATTCACTCACACACCCAGCAACCCATACATCATGCCCTCACTCACACGTATTACATAATATACATACACACCCTTTCCTGCTTCCATGCACACACATTAATCTGACTGCAGGCTGACCTCTCTGTCTCCCATGCTCCAAGCACACAAGGCCTGTGATGCACAGAGCAGGATATCCAGAGCGTTAAAAGCTCTACTTGAGGAGGAGGGGTTCTTTTTAAGTCATTCTGACTTCAAAAAGAAATTCCTTCCGTTATGGAAATAATCTCTTTTTGAAGTTAAATTCACTTAAAAAAGCCCTCTTTACTTTCCATTTCTCTCTGCCTATGCAGCCCCCAGGGGTCACAGAGGCAGAGCCAGGGTTCACAATTGCGACAACTGGCGACACCCAATCGACGTCCCTGTACTGAATCCATTACATAGACAGATTAATTCATTTTGCTACTAGCAAATGCATGGCAAAGCTAGATTAACTGATTGTTCTACTCATTGTTATAATCTATTGCACTGCTAGATAAATTCACTGTGCTACCACTGAATCCATCACAAAGCTGTAATAATTATGTTTCCCAATCCTTGTGCTACTAGTGACTCCATTGCATAAACAGCTTGATCAATTGTACAACCAGTGATTTCTTTACTTAACTAAAATAACTCATTGTCCCATTCAGAGAGCTTCTCGTGAATCTGTTCCATAGCTAGATTAATTTATTGTGTTAGAAGCCAGATTAATGAATTGCGACATTCATTGTGCTACCACTGACTACATAGCATAGCTAGACTAGTTGATTGTGCTAACACTGAATCATTGTATAGCTAGATCAACACATTTTGTTACAAATGAATCCATTCCAAAAATAGATTCATTAATTGTGTTACCAGTGGATCTATTGCATAGGTAGATTTACTATTTGTAGCATTCTTTGCACTATCTGTGAATCCATTGCATAGGGAGATTAACTCACTGAGATACTAGTGAATGCACTGCATAGACAGATTAGTGAATTTCCCCAGTCATTGTGCTGTCAATGAATGCTGTGCATCGCTAGATTAATTAATGTTTACATTCTTTGTGCCACAAATGAATCCACTGCATAGGTTAATCCATTCTATCTCATCAAATGTGTTGTATAACTAGATTAATTCATTTATCTGACAGTGAATCCAGTGCATGGCTAGAATAAATTCAATGTATGTTATGTAGAATTGATTTATTCCGCTCGTAGCTGCCATTCAGTTATTGTGCTGTCAGTGAATCCTTTGCATAGCCAGATGAATTCAGTGTGATACCAATGGCTCCATTGCACAGCTGGATTAACACAGAGAGCAATTCTCAGTATTCACTTTCAAGGCAAGTGTTCTAATAAACATATCACAGTTCAGAACCTACAATGTTACCATCAAATCATGTAACCACTAAGACCTGCAGCAACATGCCAAGAAACTGCAAATACAGGAGAATCAGAATGGAAGAAAGATGAAGGAAAGTGATGGAATCCGTCCTAGCACCCCTTCATGCTAGTCATCCAGAGATACCCGGGAGTACTACTCTCACACCTCAGAAGACCTCTAACAGCCTTCAAATCCATATACCCCATGAAGCATCTACCAGAGCCCACCTACTATGACCAGCCCACTAGCCCCAATAGAAACAGCAAATGGGGAAAATGGACAACTCTAACCCAACAACCTCATTCATGCCCAGTCCACTAACCAACCGATCTGCCTCAAAACAACAATGACAAGTACCAACTCTGAATATACCCTTTTATTGTAATACAATTTACAACAATCTTAACCATCCCACAAGGACACCGAGAAGATGAGCCCAATCCCAAGAAGAACCTACTCAGCCTCTGAACACTTTAACCTGGAGTTGTGGAAAGCCAATGAATGCACCAATGAATGACCCACGAACACTCTTGCCATTGACAAGGAATGGTGGGCTGCAGATGTCCCCTGAACAACGCATATTCAAACACCAAACACAGGTGAGACATATTCAGTCTCCCGGCAAATTCTAAATAGATCTACTGTTCAGTTTGATAATCTAGTTCTATGATGATCTATCAGCAGGTCTCCACAAAAGTATCCTGACAGGTGTCCAAGCACAGTTGTGATGCAGTACAGACAACACTTGATACCTGTAAATAAAGTAGAGATGAGAGCAGATAGAGAGTGTGGACCCCAGACGCCTAGACGCCTGCAGAGTGAATTGGCCCTGAAACGGGGAATTAAACTTTATTTTATAGGCAAGAACAGTGATGGTAAACATGTGCGTATCAGCAGGTGTACTTAGCATAATGAAAAGGTACATTAAGCAATGTGATTAATAATGAACTCCCAGGAACCTTCTTCTGCCCTACTAATCTTTCTTACCAACCGTTCCAGAAGTTTTATTCGACTTGCACCATTGAAAGTGAGCGTCCCCCAAAAAGCCATTTACAACTCCCCAGTGAGAGTCAATGATGGACACACCCCAGATGGGAATGAGACCAAGACCAAGTGCGGATGAAGTCAAAAAGTAAAGGTTTATCCAAACCAATATACGGCAAGCAGAGAACTCTGCAAACACTGAGAGTGCTCTGCCAAACATCAGCAAACATTCACATTTTGTTACAAAACCACGTCACCTATGATGTGGGAGCTAAGGGATACATGAATCGATGAGATTGGGCAGTGGGGAAGGGCACATATGGATGTATAGGGGCGAAGCTTCAGGATTGGCGGGGCTCCTTGAGGTGTCTTGGTGATGCTTGCAGGTCAGCTGGACTCATCAGGGTGGAGCTCTGGTCAGATGATGGTTGATTGATACATCATGACTATTCTAACATTTGCCCTTGTGGCCACACATACTCATTCAGTGTTAATTGTAATTCGTGATGCCCTGTGAATCATACAAATCGTTTTTCTAACATCACAAGAAAAATAACACATGTGTGAGTATTTCATCATTCTAAAAAAATATTATACAAGGGCTGAGCAATAGGTGAGCAGCTTTCATGGATTTAGGTGGCTATCAGGAGGCACAGACAGGGATACATCTATCATTCCTCTTTGTTAGATCTAGTAGGGGATACCTTTGTAGTATGTTAATACAAGAGAAAATATATGGCCTCTATGGTCAGTCGGGGTTCAGGTGAACTGGGATACTATCGGGTCAGAGGGCACTTGGCCGGTACATCAAGAGGTGGTGGGATGAGAGCCTTGTTGCCCATATTTCTTTCAATCCGAGTTTGGGGGCTTAGGAGGGTGCTCGCAGGGTGCAGGCACAAGGGAAGGGCAAGGGGTTACAATTGTAGCATCACATCATCTGTAGGGCCAGGGCCTTACATCTCTGCCCGGCCAGAGGGGGAGGGAAGGTGGGGGCTGAGCATGCCATGTTACATGAGAGGGAAGAAAAGGCCCTGTGGCCTGTTGGGCCGTATATTGTCCTAGGACATCTGAAGCTAGAAGTGTCCGCGAACACCAAAGCACTGCCCCAGGACATCTGGAGTGTTCGCAGACTTTCAGGGGTGAAACAACCCGTTCTTGGCTTCTCATGGCCATATCCAATCCAGGGGGGCACACATGAAGCATATAAATGAGGTAGAAATAGGTTAGTGTGTGTATCGGTACATTTAAAAAGTTGTGCGAAATTCTGCTTACAATAGGGGGTGCATGATTCAATGCTCAGGGGTTATGCACATGCTACAAAGGACACTCTATTATACAGTTGACACACATCATAATAAACCATACATATTGCAATACTACTAGACTATATTCGAAATTGTACATTTTAAGAAAATCATTGAGTATATGTATATATATGGATATCATACATTGCTTCTTGTAGTCTGTAACACCAATAATCCCTGCTCTGTGATGAAAGGCTTAAACATACAAGTCATGGTTCTGCATGCAACCTGGGATGGGTGAGGGTCACCTTATTTCAATATATATAGAATCAATCTCGTCGCATACAACAACAGGAGTAAATGTATAGTCCCTTCAGAGGGATTAGCTGTGTGGGTGAAACAGGGTGGCACACGGGCTATATATGGGTGTCTGTCACTTCAAACAGGGCACATGGTTGGGGGGTTATCCACAGCATATATCATAAATGTGGGGTCTGCGAGGGGACAGGACTAGTTTTATGGAGATAGCTTGTTTTTCTCAAACCCCAGCTTCGGCCTGGTCATCTGCAGGTCAATGATGGACTGCGGAAGGTGAAAGATACTATGTTTTTCATGTAACTTGTTCGTGCCTAGTCTCCCCTGAGAACAGGCCTGCAGCAGGGACGCCGAGGGGAGGAGAGCGAGGGAAGTGCCTGGCTCGCTGTGCGCGATCAGGAGGGGAGAGCTGCAGCCCTGCAGATCACTTGTGTTTGTGAGGTCTAAGTTATTGTGTTCAAAATGGAGTCTGGGTGTGCCACAAAATGGAGTCTGGTACCATGCTACTGGCTTAGTGTTGCAGCCACATGTGTCGACCCGCAGTCATCCCGCATCCCTGGCCACAGGCTCATGGGTGGCAGCTGGACGAGTCATAGTCTGCACGTTGGTGAGAATGCAGGGGGAGCGGGGCAAAAAATATTTTCCATATTTTCCATTGCATCATATGTATTAAATTGCCTGCTGTAGAGGCCATGTAGTTATGGTTAAGTTGCTAATCCCATAGGAAGAACACTTTTTGGGTGGCTTATAACTTCACTCCCCCTGGACGAATCCTCACCAAACTTTGCAAAAGAAGTATATGTCCCACTCTGAATTGTTTTGCAAAGTTTGGTGAGATTTGGTCCAGGGGGTGGCAAAGTTATAGCAGGCTTTCGGGACCAAGCCGCCACTCCTGCCACAGGAGCTGTGGCTTGGTCCCGAAAGCGTGCTTTTGTTCATTTGGTGTAAATCCGTCCAGTAGTTTTATTTTAAATGACAAAAATGTGAGGCAAAAAAATTAGTGATATCTATGTCCGCTCCGCGGACTCACTTCCCTGTTCGGTCCATGGACTGGCCTCTTATTGGCTGTACTGTCCGCGGACTGGCCTCCGATTTGCCAGAAAATTCACTGACTTTTGAGTGGTCCGCGGACATCGGGACAGGCTCGCTGGTTGGTGGTGGGAAAATGTGAAATGCGTCGGTTTGCCTGAAGTGCCCGCCATCATGGATTTGCAGAATTTTTGGGGTACGCAGACAGCGCGGTTAAAACATTTTTTTTAAAACAGCATTTCACTTGTCAAAGTCAACAAACAATCTCTGGGAATGTAGGGGGTAGTCAGGATTGGATTGGATATGGCCATGAGAAGCCAAGAACGGGTTGTTTCACCCCTGAAAGTCTGCGAACACTCCAGATGTCCTGGGGCAGTGCTTTGGTGTTCGCGGACACTTCAGATGTCCTAGGACATCTGTACCTATTTCTGCATTACAGGGTTGGGGAAAAGCTGTTTTTGGATGGCTTATAACTTTTCATTAGATTAGATTAGATTAGATTAGAGGGGGGGGTCCCAAAATATTGTAGAGGCATATAAATGTGGTGTCATTTGACAAATCTGCACAACATTTGACAAAACGATTTTGGATCTAGATATAAATGGTTTTCTAAAGTTTGGTGGGATTTTCTCAACAGGGGGCGAAATTAGAGAGGGGGTCTAACATTTTTAGATGGCTTATAACTTTGTTGCTATTTGACGATTGTGGACAAAAGTTTTGAGAAAGATTATAGAATCAACCTTCAATGTTTGTGTGACGACTGAATGGATGTTGTCAAGTGGGGGCTAAGTTATATGACTATTGTCTGTACATACATTTTGACACTTTAAAAACAATAAAACAAGGGCGGATTTCGAGCAAACACGTGAGGAGCATTGGCAAGGACATTAAAGCATGGTTTTGCAAATGTGCCCGTGTTTTTTTACAAGTGTTATAAAGTAGGTACAAAAAATAGTCATATACCTTTGGTGACTGAGGTATAGCTTGTGGCCGTGGGCAGTAGCCATATTGTCTGGGACGTGGACAATCTGGCTACTGGCCATGACCGCCAGGGACGGAAAATGGTGTTAAAGTGGCTATGTCTACCTGGGACCGGCTATGTGGTAAAATTATTTGAAGGTAGGATAGGTTTGAAAGGGAAAAAAAGTGCTTGTGGTAATATGTTCACAGGGTTTTGCACGCTGCCATGGCAAGGGAAGAGGGGCTGTCTACGGAGCCCCTCCTTCTCTTTCCATGTTGGCTGTCTTGGAAAAGGATTTTCTTTCCTACAGCGGGACGCCAGAGGCGTCCCACTGTAGGATGAATAGTTCTTCCTTCTTACAGTGGGACGTTTTAGCACCCTAGGTTCCCGCTTTGGGAACCAGGGGTGCTAATGGCCTTTAGCCCCCATTTCAGGGGCTGTAATAATGGACGATAATGGTCTGTAGTCCTCCTTATTTATTTATTTATTTATTTATAACTCACCAATGCCCGCAGACATCAGGCTGTGTAGTTACAGTATTTGTTGAGGAAGATGAGGTGGAGGAAGACAGCTTACTACTTGCTGAGAAAGGAACAACCTTTCTGAGAGCTTTGCAGTCATTGGATTTGATGTGGCGGCGCATGGAGGTGGTCCCATAGGAGTACTGTCCAGGTAGTCTGTGACTGAGTGCACTCAGTGCATTTCACTTTGGTAGCTGTAGCCTTTGGTACACTCCCGACAGTAGCAAAGAACTGGCACACCCATGATTCGATCTTGGTGCTAGAAGTAGGCACTTCCTCTACCTCATCTACTTGGTCCTCTTCATTGTCTTTGAAAGTATTGTGCTTTTTTTGTTGTGCAGGTCCTCCAGCTGGTGGTGGTGGTGGCTCTTGGGGAGGAGTGATGGCAATAACTGATGCCATTTTTAAGATAAATAGCAGTTTTGATAAAACTCTTCCATGTATGTACTGTGTACTAGATTGGTAATGGATAATGAGTATGAACAGGTGTAGGAGGTGTGCAAGGGACATTTTGAAGTTGAAAGTTCCTAGATCAGTAGAAAATGCAGTTCCGAACTGTGCGCGAAGGATGGATCTTATCGTGAAGTGCAGACGGGTTCTCGGACACGTCATCATGCCGCACGCCAGCGCATGGTCATGTGGCGCTTTCCTGAAGGTCCGCAATGAAGTCAGATGATCGTAGATGTCTACGGATGCAAAACTAGTTGAAATAGTTGCAAAGAGTGTATAGAAGTTGTAGGCCCACTCCCCGACTCATACGTCCAAAAAATAAAGAAATAAGACACACCCCTGTGGGGAATGAGACCAGGAGGACAGGATGCAAGAGTTAGTCGTTTATGTAAAATTTGGCATCCAGAGAACTCTGCTGCCCGAGAGCGCTCTGGCAAACATTACAAAAGTAGCAGCTTAATTAGGTATAACTCGTCACACATGACATCATTGTATAGGGGACTACAAAGACACAGGATTGGATAAAACAGTTAGATACATATATCTTGAGTGACGTTGCTCCCGCTGGATTGGTTGTTCAGTTGGGGGGAGCACGCGTGCCACGAGGTCCAGGTGCCTGTGTCCGGGTGGGGTGAGGGTCAGGTCACGATGAAGCAGGGCAGGCACTAACTAATCTAACATAACATATTGTCTCACGCATGCACTAAATAACAGTTACTGAGGCTCCTTTGAGCAAATCATTATACTCTAAAAATTCTAAGTCTATAACAAGACCATTATTCACTGGGGTCTTGGGGGTTTAACAAGACTAGGGGGGTTCGGTCCAGGTGGGCTCATTGATCATGGGGGGGGGTCTGGGTGCATCAAAGAGACTAGGGGGCATGCTGACATTTGTTAGTTTTGAGGTGCAATATATTGTGACAGAGGTTGGCTTTTGTTAGCTGGGGCACATTGGGGTGGGCATCACACCGAGGTTACTTGTCTGGCACATCAAGAGAATACCTAGCGGGCCATGGGGTTATATTGGCAGTAATTTTTCAGCAACAGGGGTGAGGGGGGCACAGGCAGGTTTGTGGAGACGGATGAGTTAGCAAGGCATGGTTCGAGCTGGTTCACGCACAGGACAGTGATCTCAGAGGACGGGTGAGGTGTTACATTTATATTGTTGCAACTACCTCTGGCTTAGGCGTGAGAATGAAGCTGCAGGGCTTTCAGACACGGGGAGAAAAGGTGGGGGCCTTTAAGAGCGCCGTACGCAGCACTGCAGAGGGGAGAGAAGCCTTCTTGTAGTATCGCAGTGAGGCTTAGTCCAAAGATGGAGTCGAGGTTGCCCAAGATGGATGCCAAGTATTTCTACAACAGCCCCACCTGCGTTGTCATCAGCACGGGGGCTGGTTATGCACACAGGGGCAAAAAGGAAGCGTCCCCCACTGTTGGTTGAGCAAATGATGCATCTTAAACTGAATGGGTGAGGGGGGGCCCGAATGGCCCTGACACTCCCACACATTCCCCCCTTTCGTTACATCTAAAGTAACAAATAACTTTTTTTTTTACTTTCACTGCGATAGTACTCTTCTTCGGCCAGCGCTTCATCCCATGCAGGGGTACCTTTTATGGGCATCCATGTCCTACATACACTTCCCAGACTATGCCCATTTCTGGCATATTCATCAGGGGTACAGGTCATGTAAATTCCTCCATCCCCGTCCAGGTCCACCCACACTTCCCTATACCACTGCAGTTCTCTTGGCTCTTTGATTGTGGTGTGATATAAGTTATCTACCCTCTCTCCATTTTGTCGGTAAACGGCAGTCATGCGATATTTCGGGGGTTGGGCTCTCCAGTTTGCATCTGTGCATCTATCGTTGTTGTTACCGTTGCCTGTCGGCCCATTGTTGCCATCATCATTGCTGAGCTAGGTATAGATTTTGCACAACATCGGATCCCTAGTTGGCACACACAGAAAAATAGTAAAATAAAAATGATGACTAGAACAAACATTTTCATCATGATACTGAACCAAGATGGTAGCCAATTGAACATGTTGTCGACCCAGTTACTTGCCTCTACTCCTCCTTCTTCCTGCATGCGTTCCCCCAGACTGTGCACTGCTGAGATAACGTGGGTGAGGGTCCCGTTGTCTGCTTCCTCAGAAGGTACGAATGTAAAGCATGTGTTCCCGATTTTTCAGTAAACACCGCCATCCATTGCTGTGAGAAGTTCTAGGACATAAAGGTTCTGCATTGTCATTAGCTGCAAGGCACGCAGTTCCACCTTGATGACATTGAACCCCTCTTCAGTGTCATTGGCCAGTTGGATCAGCTCCCAGCGGACAATCTGTAACCACTTGGCATTGGTGCGTGCCTGCAGTCCTGGCGTTAGGAGGGATGCAAAGAATGTCTCTGCTGTGTTGAAGAGCTTGTATTTTGATTGAATTTCAGCCCGGAGGATGGAGGATTCCGTGGAAATGTAATTTGATCTTTTTCTGCGGGACAGTCTTTCTTTTAGGTCATTCTCAGATATGATATCGTATGGGTACGATTCTGTGGGTGCTGGTTGGGGCGATGCCGGTGTGCTAGCCGATTGCCCTGCTGCCGATGTGTCAGCCGATTATCCTGCTGCCGATATGCCAGTCGATGTCCCCTTTCCTTGGATGTTGCTTTCTGGAAACACCATTAGTGTGGAGTGCAAAGTGGCCAAGACGCAAGTACCTCTCTATGATGCCTGTAAATGCAGGTAGGCTTGTTTGCCACACACCCAATACATGTCCATGAGTGCGGCTGTACCTTTCTTCATGTCGGGGATAATGATAGTCTTGTTACATCGTTTGTTGGCGCCCACTGGCACCTTCCCTTCCCCGTGGAAGCAAAGTTCATGTGAGATTTCCTTTTGAGTTTTGATGGGTTTCCCGAGAGCAGTAACCCATGTCAGTTTTCCAATCTGCTGGGACCAGATTGGAGCATATGTTTCTTTGACCCATTGGACATTTTCTTCAGTTAGCCCTCTCAGTGCTTCGGCTTTGCACTCGATTTTCTCGTCATGCCACTTATTGTCTGTAAATCTTGTTCCTTTTATGACGAAAAAGGTTCTTTGATGCAAATCACTCCCTGGCGCTTGCTTGTGCACGTTTTTGCATTCTGCAGCATTTCCATTGTAACTGTGTGTGCCTGGGACGTACTCTGAATTCTATATAACACGAGATGAATTAAACATTGGGCGTCTTGCAAGGGCACTTCCTGAGGTATAAGTATTTTGGGCATTCCCGATGCGTGCGGTATGAGAGAGCAAACATAGCAGGTCTCATTAGTGGCCTGATTTGCGGTTGCACTCATATCTGAATACCATTTATTGGACTGGTCTGGGTGGCGGGGGTCTTCTGTTTCATCTAATCCCAACCCATGGTAAACGTCATATCTTTTCCCTCCCGCCCCCCTTTTCCATCTCCTCCTCCCCCCTTTGTTACTGTGGGTCATTTTTACTTTCGATAATGTATGGGGAATACTCCAGCCCATGCAGTGTTTGTATGTTCGTTAGCAGCTTCCCAGGCCTGTGGGTCTGGCGTTTCTGGTTTATTAGTAGCAGCAATATTAAAGTGCATTACAGTGCTTTGTGAGGTAGGTCCTGCGGTTGTTTGTATGTCAGTACACATCAAATCAGGTTCACTTTCCCAGAAGTAATCCCCATCATATTGATTGGTCTCATTTACAGTACGATTCTTATGCAACCTAGTGAGGTTTGCATTATTAGAGGGACTGTGTTTTTACCCCGGGCCATATCAGTGTTGAGCCTTCTCGTATTAGGTTTACCCCACTCCCCCCTTCTTTTATATCTTCTACAATAAAAGAAATCGTGTAATACCACGCCATAAAAAATAACATTACAGAAAACAATATAATACTGTACTTAATCCCACACTCGTAACTATACCATTTATTATTTCTATTAACTATACTATCACTAACTAAGATTGTGTCGTCATCCGCGATTGCAGTCCTTTATGCCATTGTGTCACCTGAAGGGGCGATATAAATTTGTTAAGTGATATGCATACAAATATTATCATTTTTGCAGTATTAATATTTCTTCGCTACTCTACTTTTCTATTTCTTTTTTCTATCTTTTTCGATGTGCACATCTCGCTATCTTTACTAGTCATTAAAATTTTAGCAACTTCATAATTTCTCACCATTTTACAAACTACCTTTACTTGTACGTTTTCTTTTGTACCATATCATCATTAAAACATCTTCTTATTCAGTAAGTATTTAAACCATCTGTCTGCAGACGTACACTCATTGTCAGTGGTTGACAGTGCGAGAGAGGGGGAGAGGGAGAGAGAGAGAGAGAGAGAGAGAGAGATACGGAAAGGGACAGGTAGAGGGAGAGAGAGATGCAGTGTGATATTGTTAATTGATAAATACATATCTCCATTTAACTCTTTGTCAGTTTGTTTCATTTTCTTCTATTCATGTTTTTGCAATTTGCACTTTCTTTCACCCACTTGCAGCTTCGCTGCTGGTACTTGTTTCATTTTGAGGGATGCACTATCGTGTGCCTTTCTCACATCTGACAAATGCACCCAATATTTCAATCCCTTCACCTTTACTGCTGTCGGTGTGCAGTATATGACCTCATAAGGGCCATGAAACCTCAGAGAATTCCATCTCCGTACAAAGCTCCGAACGTACACATTTTCTCCTGGCATCAATTGTCCTTTTGGGCTATCATTTTCTGGCATGGGAGTATCAGTCGCTGCATTTTCTGTAAATGGAGGTGCAATTGGTCTCGCTATACTACTCACTGCACGAGTAAAGTTTGTGAGGTATTCCTTAAATTCGTCCCCCAGCACTGTGGCAGCTCTGTGAGCATCCGAGGCTCCTCTTACCGGGGATAGTGGCGTATGAATGCGTCTGCCAGTCACTATTTTGTGCGGGCTTAAATGATGGTCATTGCTTGGTTGCATTCTGAGATGGAACAGTGCTAGGGGTAAGCAATAAACCCAGTTATTCTTCAATGTGTTGCACAGTTTCGATAATTTGCTTTTCAGTAGGCCGCTTATTTTTTACACCACTCCGTTAGCCATCGGATGATAAATCAAAAACAGTTTGTGCTTGACCTCCAGCAGCGTAGTTACTTCTTTAAAGAAGTCATTCACAAAGTGTGTGCCGTTGTCTGACCTTATCACATCACAATGTCTCCACCTTGAAAAGACCTCCCGTACCAGCAACTTTGCGGCACATTTGGCATCGGGGTGGGGGCACGGTCCAGCCTCAACCCACCTTGAAAATGGGCACACAATCACAATTAAGTACCTTGCTCCATTGCACCTTTCTCCCATATCCGCATAGTCAATATGGAGATCTCTAAACGGTCCTATTGGTCGTGGTAATGTTCCTCTCAATGTTCTCAGTGTCATACCTGAGCTGTATGTTTGGCAGGTTGTACACTCTATTGTGAATTTAGACAATTGTTCCTGTAAGTTGGGAATACACCAATGTTCCTGTATGTCTGCTGCAATGTGTTGTTTCGTTACATGTGTTGGAAAATGCAGCTGTTGGAATGCAATTTCTACCAGCTCTATTGGCATTACTACTTTTCCTGTTAACTCCTGTTTCCATATTAAATCAGTAGCCTATTGTTTGCACCGTCTCTTGGCCCACAATTCCTGTTCTTTTGTTGACGCATGCCTTTGAAGTTCTATCACCTGTGATGTTAGTGTGTTGTTGTATCCATCCCCTAATATCTCTTTCGTTGGTGTTTTAATAATACACTCTGTTGCTTGTGGCATATTGAAATACGCAGCATCTTTCGCTGCTGTGTCTGCCGCCACGTTTACCAATGAGATGAAGTCTGTGTTGGCCGTATGGGCCTGGCATTTTACCAAAGCTATTACCGACGGTTCTCCCAAGGCATCTATCAATTCATTCAATAAGGCGGCATGCTGCACTGGAGAGCCGTCTGCCCTGAGTGGACTGTTGTTGTGGCATATGCCGAATCGGAATATATTGTGACTGCACATCCTTTAGCAGTGCGCAGCGCTTCAATTATCACTGTCAATTCCGCTGCTTGTTCCGAATAATGGGACGGTAGGTGCTTTTGTACAATGATCTCATATTCTTCCTCTTCCATTCTTACCACTGCCGCCCCTACATTTTTTTCTCCTGTTTCACTGTCTATTGATGCTGATCCGTCAATGAAGTATATTTCCCCCTCCTGTAGTGCATTTTCACTGGCCTTGGGAATGTCATCCCCTTCACCTTCACATGTAGCGCAATCGTGTGTTTTAATGTCTTCCTCTGTGCATGGCTCTGTGATGAATGTGGTGGGGTTTACCGATTTGCACCTGACAACATGAACATTCGGGCTTGATATGATTATTTCGTACGCTGTTGCTCTGTGAGTGGTCAGGGTAGATTTTGATCTTTACAGTATTGCAAATAATGAGTGTTCAGCATATAGCGTCACTGAGAATCCCATCACAATCGTGGCGCTTTTTTCTATTGTGAAGGCCGCTGCAGCGAGAGCTTGTTCGCATGCGAAGTGACCTTGCATTACAGAATCTAGTGTGCTGCTGTAATAGGCCAAAGGCTTGTGGCCTAATGATGTTTTTAGTGTGAGCACTGCAGTCATAAGAATTCCATTGCTGTGCGAAAAGAGATAAAATTCCAAATCATAATCAGGGTTCGCTAGAACGGGAGCGTGTGTGATAAGATCCTGTAATTTGAAAAACTGCGTCATCATTTCATTTAACCATTTTATTGGGCCATGAGTCTTCTGCGCGTCCTTTAGCGCCTGCAACAGTGGGCGAGTGTAAGCTGCGTAATCTAAAATCAACACGCGGCAGTAATTACATATGCCAAGAAATCTTTGCATGTCTTTTACAGTTTTTGGTATGATCATGTGACATATAGCTGCTGCCCTATCTGGTAAAATTCTCTTGCTATCTTTTGAAATTAACTGCCCTAGGTAAAGTACTTCTGCTAGGCAGTATTTCAGTTTCCCTTTGTCCACTTTGTATCCTTTTGTGGCCAACAAATTTAGTAGTTCTATCGAGTCGGCCCTGCACTTTTCCTCACTGTCACTGCAGACAAGTAAATCATCTACGTATTGTATTATTGTGCTTTCTACAGCAATATTTCCAAGATCTTCGTGCAAAATTCTATTGAAAATGCTGGGGCTCTCGCAGTACACTTGTGGCAAGGACCTGGAGTTTGGGTCAAGTGGTATCGAGAAAGTGGTATCAAGAAAAAAGCATTTTTCAAGCCCACCACTGTAAAAGACGAAGCATCTTTTGGTATACTGCATAATATGGATGCTGGATTGGGAAATAATGGGAACTCTTTCTGTATTACGTCATTGAGTGGGCATAGGTCTTGGATCATCCTCCAAACCCCTCCTTTCGCTTTTTTGATTGGGAAAATTGCTGTGTTGCATGGTGAGTTTGACAGCACTATTATCCCTTGATCCAGTAATGCGTTTTACTGTTTCTCGCATCCCTTCCTCTGCCTCTCATGACAAGGGGTATTGTTTCACTCTAGGTGGTAGGGAACCTGGTTTTAATTTTATCCTGATTGGTGTGACCTCTTGCAATAATCCTACATCGTGTGGGCCTGCTGTCCATATTTCTGGCGATACTTTTTCCATGTCTTCTTCAAATATAGTGGGCGGTATATTGACACTGGCCATGAGGGAGTTGTGTACCTCTCTGTGCTGAATCATGATGTCACAGGGCACACTCATTTCCATTATTATCTCCCCATCACATTCATTGTCAGTAAATAGCTCCTCATCAGTTAAATCCCGCAACATCATGGTTGGGTCTATGCACAACACTGTTCTCCACTCGCACCCATGTGTGTCCAGTCCTATCACCGCAATAGGTTTGCTTGATACTTGTACTGCTTCCAAATCAATAGACATAATAGTTCCAGGGACAATGTCTGTATTTACAATTGGGCGGAAAACAAAATCTGAGGGCACCTTCCATTCCTTCCTCGTAATCTCTGGCACCACCTGTGCCAGCACTCTGATACCATAAATAAACATGTCCATATCTATAGGTACCCCCCAGGCCACAACCTCATTTGTCATTGTGCTGATCATTAACATTGCCCGCATGGGGCACACCCCTGGGGTGGAGAAATCTATGCCCCGCTCGGTAAAGGAAAAGGTCATGTTCAACTTGCTCAGAAGGTCCCTTCCCAACAAATTTATTGGCGAGTCTTCATGATACAATAGTGGTGCTTGCACTGTTTTTCCCCCCATTGTTATGTCAAGATCTTTTGTGTAAGGAACTTTTAAAATGGCCCGAGAGAACCCCTGCGTTTCCAAATTTCTGCCCGAGAGCGGGAACCGGCCTTCCATGAGGCATGATTTTTCAGCTCCCGAGTCCACCATAAAGATGAACTGTTTGTTGCCTATCTCCTCCCCCACTAGTGGTTCCTCTTCTGCACGTAGGGTGGTGGATAGGACTGGACACGCAAGTGCTTTCTGTGGGCTTTCCTAATCTGCATATGTCTCTGTTCCTGGAACAGAGAACACATTGTCCCCCACCACTGCGACACTTTGGAAAGGTGCCGGTGCACCTTTTGCAGCTGTTGCAAAAATATTAGCGTTTGCATTTGCCATAGTGTTTTGTCTTGCCATTTGCTGCGGGATACCTCTCTGCTGTGGTTGTTGTTGTGACGGCTATCTTTGCTGCATTTATGGTTCCTTATAGCCTTGTTCCTGTTGTCCATTCCCTCCCATAGGAAACCCATAGGGACTGCCTGGGTGTGGGTGGCCGTATTGCTGCTCATTTCCCATGGGGGCCTGCCCTTGATAGTATCCCATAGGTCTCATTCTGCACTCCTGTGAGTAATGTCCCCACCTCCCACAGTTCCAACACGATCCTTGTGGTCCTCCCCGTAGCCCAGGCCCTCCAAATCCTCTATTTCCCATTCCTCCGAATCCACCTCTCGGCCCTCTGTACCCACCTCATCCTCTCGCTGTCCTTCCTTGCCACTGTAGCCCTCCGTATTGTTCCTCTCCATCCCACTGTTCCTGCCTGTTTCCTGTCCATGTTGCTGCCATTTTTATTGGGCTGCTTCCCCCCTCTTCTTCTCCTTCCTCCTGTCTCACTGTTGATGTTGTAGCATTCATAGCTGCGACCTTCACTAATTTATTCTGCACCAGCTTTGCTTCGTCTGCCAACCTTGGCTGCACTATCTCCTTTTCTCTTTCTTTGATCCTCCTACAATAGTGTACAATTATGCTTTGAATCTCTGGCCATCCCTCGGCTTCTATCCCAGCTATTTTATCCAAGGCCTTCTGAACCTCCTTCGGAAGCCCTTTTTTATTATGAAATAAAACAACGCTGTTGATTGGTCCCGGGGCGTACCAGTTTCACTTCTCCACAGGTCTTACACCCAGAGGATGAATTGCGTAGGCTCCTCTTCCTCGCCCATAGTGCATTGCATCACTAAGTGTAAGTATCGGGAAACATCCTTCGCAATGCATCCCACACCATAGCCCTGACATTATTAAATGCTGACCCATCATGGCGGTCACAACTCTAAGTCACTCCTGGGAACGCCGCCTTTAACCACACTGCATCTGATTGATCACCCACCACTGATACCAACAAACTCTTTACATCCCCCATCGCTAGAGGGACCCCTGCCGTATGTTTTTCAAACGTGTGTATCCCCTTCCCCACCCGAGAGTGGGGGGAGGAGTTTCAACAAGTTATTCTTGTCCATCTGTGCCCATGGTATATAGTTGGGCCTCCCTGCCTCCTTGTGTATTAGAGGCATCTGCAGTTTTTTTTTACCCCTCTCTTACTTACCATTCTTTGTTCTGCTTACCAGCATGTTTCCTACTCTTTGTCTCAACCTTCCTTGCCACCTTGCTGGTGATCTAGCATCCCCTTGATCAAAGTGGAGTGGCAACAGTATTCCCGCTGCTGCCGCCCCTTCTTCGTATTCATCTAAGTCACTCCATACCTCCTCTACCGCCTCTTCTGACTCCCTTTCTCCTTGTCCCTCTTCTCGTTGACTGTCTGGGGTGGCGGGTCGTATGATCCTAACCGGTTTACCATTTAGATGAAACAGGAACTCTCCCAACTGCCACTCTTGTTCTTGTCCGCTCGGTATTTGCACCGGTAGTGGTGGAGATTGTGGGGACCCTCCTGCAGCACTTTCCCCTGCGATGCTTGATCCCGCAACACTCGGCGGTGGCGTGAGGTCACCCGTGGTCAGTGGTGGCGTTCCCCCTCCCCCTGGTAACATTTGGCCCCTGTCGCACAATGCTCTTAACCTCATTATCTCCATCTGTGCATGTGCAAGCTGTCTATCTAAGTCCCCTGTTAGCCGTTCCAAATTCACTGGAGGTGCGCTAGTTGGTCCATATAATCCTCCTGTCTCATAGGGTGGGTGGCGGGGCTGTGGGTGATGCTGCTGCTCTTGGGGTTGCGGTGGTGCAAGCTGGAACATACAGAGGCTCACTGTAACCCACTGCAGGCCTTGTCAGCAGCGGGTACATTTTTATTGACTCGTTCTCATTGGGTGCTGTCGAACACTCTCCCCCTGCGCACCCATCTCCAGCCTCCGGGATTTCTTCCTTTTTTAATATAGATTCTTTACTTACCTCACCGCTAGGCGTTACCTCCTCGAACAAATCTAGTACCTCCCTTCTGTTCTGTAACTGCTTACCTCTGTATTTTGCTAGTAGGGGTGTCGATACCAGATCCAAAACCCTCTTGTCAAACGACCCTCCCTCCGGCCATACGGGCTGTACGCTATCTCCTTTTATTTCCGTCACCCACTGGTCATGGTACTTCTGTATCTTTTCACTATATAGAGAGAGATGTTGGCAAATATGTGCTAATGGCGTAGTGCCTCCCATATTGGTGTGTGTATTACTGTGGCTCGTTTTTTCTCTTTTTCCTTTCCCTGGGATAAATATACGTTCTCAATTTACCTGTTAACTTCGTTCACCAAAACACTTCAACAACTCTACAATATTCAGAAAATGTTGGTCATCAATCACAATTTTGTCAGCACTAATTGTTGTTAAACATTATATTTGTCCGATCACAAATGCAAAGGTACTTTACTGACAGACAAACATGTAACAAAAAACACGAGTACATGTGACATAAACTGCCTTCTCGTTATCCCTTATTTTGGCTTATTTAACGTTATTGCCCCTCACTCTTGCTGTCTCAGACACTCCCCACCTCTAAGCCCCCTCGGGCTACCTCTCCACGGATTCTGCTCACACAGAAAAAGAATAATCTAAATTACTACTCCGAGCTTACTCAATATACGAGACTCCTACTTTTTCTTTTTATCTTCACTTGTTCCCTGCACTGGACGAGACAATGCTATGCGGCTCCGCCTTCTACCCCGTTCGGGCTAGGCTCCCTTACTTCGTTTTACTTCTCTTTACCAAGAAACCTAATTGCCATATAAAGGATAGCTAAGAAAAAAGCCTCAGTAACATTCACACAGACCCTATATCTTTTTCGTCCCCGCTCTTTTTGTATTTTTACCCAAGCAGTTATTTTGTTCCCTTTTACCCCAACCCTTCTTTTTCCCTTAAAAAGTCTTGCAGCCAGTACTCACGTGTTCAGTTGGGTGGTCCGAGAGCCACCATTCACGGACTATCCACAATCTGGTCCGCACCCCAACCAAGCCGTGGCCGGCCCTGGTGAGCAGTTTTTAGTTGGGTATTTGGCAAGTGGGAACCCTTGGACCCGCTATTTTGTGCGCACAAACTGGTCAACTGTGGAGGGGATGGTTTTGATGGGGGGCATCCCAGATCTCGCTGCATGGCACAGGGCCTCGGGGAACCTGTCCCAATCACGTTGCGGGGGTCACCAAAATGTAGGCCCACTCCCCGACTTATATGTCCAAAACATAAAGAAATAAGACACACCCCAGTGGGGAATGAGACCAGGAGGACAGGCTGCAAGAGTTAGTCGTTTATGTAAAATTTGGCATCCAGAGAACTCTGCTGCCCGAGAGCGCTCTGGCAAACATTACAAAAGTAGCAGCTTAAGTAGGTATAACTCGTCACACATGACATCATTGTATAGGGGAATACAAAGACACAGGATTGGATAAAATAGTTAGATACATATATCTTGAGTGACTTTGCTCCCAGTGGATTGGTTGTTCAGTTGGCGGGAGGACACGTGCCACGAGGTCCAGTTGCCTGTGTCCGGATGGGGTGAGGGTCAGGTCACGATGAAGAAGGGCAGGCACTAACTAATCTAACATAACATATTGTCTCAAGCATGCACTAAATAAAAGTTACTGAGGCTCCTTTGAGCAAATCATTATACTCTATAAATTCTAAGTCTATTACAACACCATTATTCACTGGGGTCTTGGGGGTTTATCAAGACTCGGGTGGTTTGGTCCAGGTGAGCTCATTGATCATGGGGGGGGGGGGTCTGGGTGCATTAAAGAGACTAGGGGGCATGCTGACATTTGTTAGTTCTGAGGTGCAATATATTGTGACAGAGGTTGGCTTTTGTTAGCTGGGGCACACTGGGGTGGGCATCACACCAAGGTTACGTGTCTGGCACATCAAGAGAATACCTAGCGGGGCCATGGGGTTATATTGGCAGTAATTTTCCAGCAACAGGGGTGTGGGGGGGCACAGGCAGTTTTGTAGAGAAAGGGATGAGTTAGCAAGGCATGGTTTGAGCTGGTACACGCATAGGACAGTGATCTCAGAGGATGGGTGAGGCGTTACATTTATATTGTTGCAACTACCTCCGGCTTAGGCATGAGAATGGAGCTGCAGGGCTTTCAGACACGGGGAGAAAAGGTGGGGGCCTTTAAGAGCACCGTACATGGCGCTTCAGAGGGGAGAGAAGCCTGCTCGTAGTATCGCAGTGAGGCCTAATCCAAAGATGGAGTCGAAGGTGCCCAAGATGGATGCCAAGTGTCTCTACAACAGCCCCACCTGCGTCATCGTCAGCACGGGGGCTCGTTATGCACTCAGGGGAAAAAAGGAAGCGTCCAGCAAGTGATGCATTTTAAACTGAATGGGTGAGGGGGGGCCCAAATGGCCCTGCCACTCCCACACAAAGTGTTGAAAATGATTCTAGAAGGTGGGAAATGGCAGGGTTTTAAGGTGACACTTTGTAAATTGGACACAAATATTGTTATATTTGGTAAGTATGATATTAGTAAGTTGTAGGTAAATTACATACTCTGGTAAAAACACATTAAAATCACTGAAAAAAATGTTGTTAAAGGGTCGTTATGGTTAAGTTGGACTAATAAAAACCTATGAAATTCAATGAAAAAACTTTGTTAAAAGGACGTTATGGTTAAGTTGCACTAATGAAAACCTATGAAATTCAAAGAAAAAACGTTGTTAAAGGGACGTTATGGTTAAGTTGCACTAATAAAAACCTATGAAATTCAGTAAGAAAACGTTAAAAGGATGTTATGGTTACAACTTAAATCGATAACCCTCTGAAATTCGCCAGTTATGGTAAGCTAAACAACCATAACTCGCGCCACCACCATGCACTGCTAAGACTAACACCCAGGACATCAAAGATGACATCACAAATATCATTGATGACATCACTGATGACATCACATGTACATTTACTTTTCATACAAGGGGTTGTGAATGTAGTGTTGGCAAACAGGTATTAGGGATTATTGGGAAATGTGTAATAAACTACATACTTCATTACGCAATGTAGTGTTCTAAAGAACATTCCATTGCAGTGTTCTTTCTAGTACAGGAACCTACTCATACAGAAATGTAGGTATTGGCTGCAGCATACACCACAGAGGTGCTATATTTGTAATTTTCCAAAGTTATATAATAAAACGGTGAATGTTCTGTATCAGACTTTCCCGTACTGTGAAACATGTACTAAGTAGCTAATAATGCATCACTTACTACATATTTCTACTAATACACACAAGGGGCCTCATTACGACCCCGGCGCTAAACCATGGTGCTTTTAGCACCATGGTCCATGCCGGGGTCCGCCATGGTGAATGGCGGAATTATCGCCCCATTCCAAGTTTGGCGAGGCGGTAATTCCCCATTCACCATGGCCCCTTCCCCATTTACATTTTGGCCCATAGGGCTCAATGGGAATGGGGAAGGCGCCAATTACGGCACCGTAAATTACGGTGCCGTAATTAGCTCCTAGGTCCCTTTGCTGGTTGGTTTTTAGCAGGCGTTAAAGTGCAACCCGCAAAGGGACCTCGTAATCAGGCGTTAAGGGTTTAACGGCGCCGACACCTTTTACGGCGCCGTTAACCCCTTAACGCCTGGGTTGTAATGAGGCCCAAAACATAAATAGACTACAATGCATACAAATATGGGGCTTATATATGGAGAGTAAAGTAAGCAAACAAGAGGCAGTGTCATTAGCAACTGTGTATAATCTACATGATTGTATTCACACACAAAAATGTTTGCTGTGTTTCAGGCCTGCTTTTTCCTCTATATATGTACATCATAAGATGCAATAAAATTCTAAGGAAAGTAGTGTAAGAACATGTGAGAATAGCAATATCTATAAATGTAATACCTTTTGAAAGTTAAGTTTCTGACTGTCAGTAAATAAAACCAACTGGCCTAGATATGGCAGTGAACAAAAAAGAAGGGGCTAGACATGTGATGTCATCAGTGATGTCATCAATGATATGTGTGATGTCATCTTTGATGTCCTGGGTGTTAGTCTTAGCAGTGCACGGTGGTGGCGCGAGTTATGGTTGCTTAGTTTACCATAACTGGCGAATTTCAGGGGGTTTTCGATTTTAGTTGTAACATACTTTTAACAACGTTTTTTTACTGAATTTCATAGGTTTATATATATGCTAACCTAAATCTAAACCTAAATGAGTGACTGCATCAACTGAAAGGCCACATTGTGATTAAGATGCATATCACAGGGAGACAAATTGTCAATAGGGCTTCCCTTCTTGCTTTATTTCCAAACCTACCCAGAATAAAGAACACCTACTGACATGTGGTAGGTAGACACACAAAGGTGTATACATATTTACTATGTCCCTGGATGCTTCAATATCTCTAACATTCCTTATTGTTCTAGAGGAACGGTCTTTGTGACCTGAGGGCAGCTACAACATGACCCAAGTCATAAGATCCAGTCCACTCTTGCGATTAGTCACATTATTTCTGCAGATCCAAGACAGACCCTGATATGACAAGCCGAGTGGTGTGGTTGGGCACGTTAAGGCAGTACTAGGCCTGGACTTATGGCAGGGACGAGATCCCAGAACGTGGAATAATGGCTGACTGTGTAATTGATTCTAAATATTCTAGCGGAGGGATATGTCAGTTTGTAGGATGTAAGGATGTCATTTTAAATAGCCAATATCCTTTTTATCACCATAACAGGATACATTTTGCTGTTCCACCAGGCAGAACCATTAGTCATCCAGGGACATCATTTCACCGAAATGCCAGGGGTAGCAGAAGTGATGCCACATGACCCTTGACCTCTGATGACATCACAGGAAGTGATGTCATTTGACGCCCCCCTGTAGTGACATCACAGAAAGCGATGGAACATGACCTTTCAACCCTTGACAAAATAGGAAGTGGCATCACATAGCATTGTTCCTAAGTAGACTATGAAAAATATGGTTACGATATAGCTGTACAGTGATATCTATTTCAAACACGAATGGATCACTATATCTATTGTTAATATCTGTGTGTATAGGCCCATATTACCAAATTACTGTGAATGCAAGAAGAGGTCTAAGCCCAAGTGATAATGATGTGTTGTTATATAGCACTTACGTGCTTCATATAGAACAAATATGCATACAATATCACCCAACCTGCGTTGGTACTCATTTATCAACTTCAGAAGGCTGAATGGCTGAGTTGGTCTTGCCGGGATCCGAACATGCAACCTGCCGATCGCACACACATCGCTGCAGCAACCGCTCAACCCACTGAGCTATTTTAGCAGCTATAGCTATTTTACCGGCTATAGTAAAATGAGCAATTACATGCCTGAATGTTCTCAAAGTCAGAAAGCAAATTACTCTGCAATGGATACCATTAAACTGGTAACAGATTGAACAGCCGGCCTGTTCATATGCAGGTCTGGTGCAAAGTTGCCACATGTCAAGCCTGCATGCATCTACTTTTCAGGCTTCAAAGGTTGGCCTCACACGGCATCCCGTACTCTGGGCACTCGTTACCTCATACATGCAAACAAACTTTCTGAACAGCATGCCATGCAGATACGAAAGATAGACACATTACAAGGCATTCATTGTGGCACAATGAAATCAAGGGCCACTTTATGTGCTACGGTGAAACATTTCTACACTGCACACACGCTTTTAGGCACAAGGATTTTGTCAAGTGACCGAGGACACCGGGATGGAATGTCTGATGATCCTAACAGAGACAACAGCAGAAAAAACATGCTATAACTGCAACTTGCAAAAAGCAAAATACATCGTCTGAAATTGATGTTTATTCTACTCTAAATGCTTTTGGACGTTTTTTTTTGTCTGCATTGTAAATTTGAGGTGTTTAAGAACAGACTAAATCAGTGACTCACCCCCTGATGTGTGCCTGAAATAAAACTTTAATGAGTCTAGCAATTATTGTATAGAATTCCAGAAAGACAAATTATTTGTTATTCCTATTCCTTCTTGTTTAGGGTCATACCTCAAAGTGTTACACTTGTGGAACCACCCCTTTTTTTTAAGAGGCCTGAACAAGAAAGCCAGCCATTCCAAAAACAAAGAGCCACATGGTACTGGCCCCAGCCCAGGAGCTTCCATTAGAAGAAAGAATTTTATTTTTTTTAGGGGTAGCAAGGGAGACCACAGGGGTAGAAAGGGAGACCTCAGGGGTCGCAGTTGCAACCCCTGGCAACCCCTAAATGACATCCCTGTAGTCATCCCTCTTGCCCATACTGTTCTTCCTCATTTGAATATAGTCTGGCTTCACAGGCCGCTGTGTTACATAACTAGGAGTCCCCACTGAAGGATGTGCTTTCCCTCCTTTTCCTGCCCTTTGGAAACAGACCAGGAAGGTAATAACATTTTGTACCCTCAATAATTCCTTGTCAGTTGAAGTTAAGTGCTGACAGGCACACCAGTCTTCCAGATGATCTATTAAAGCTGGGACCCCCATCTGTAAAATCATCCCTATGATGAGCAGGAAGATGGGCACCACCCAACAACCACCTACATTGAATTCCTTGGCAGTCAGGTTGCAAGTCTTAATGAATGTGTATTCTCTCTATGTCAAATCAACTGATGTTATTACAGGAAGGGTGAAGAAAGGGAAGGGCGCTGAGCCAATTAGGTGGCTGAAAGAGCGGGTGAGAATACACTATGTACTTCCCGCTCCTTCCAGCCACCTGAGGTCCTTACAAGGGTGGTGCCATCGCGATTGTTTGGAGGCGACATGGAGGCCCTCTCAATGCCTCCCCAAATCCCCCCCCCCAATAACATCTGAACCCATTTCTTACACCCTTCCCTCTCTCCCCACTTAACTGCTGGACCGGAGGTTTGTGCTCTGGTCCTGGTGATCCTCCCAGATGTCGCTGCTGTGATGGAAATGGAAAAGGGACTATGTCCCTTTTCCTGTGGCAACAGCCATCTTTTCTTTCACGGGAGATTGGGCTAACGCGATATGCCCGGAACCTCCCGATAAAAAAATATTCAAACTATTTCCACCACCCTGGTTTCAAATAGTTATCACCCCCTTGTCGGGGGTGCGTACACAGACCTTGCTGAGGCCCTCACTTCGCTTGGGCCTGCCTAAGATCAGGCTGGCAGGCTGCTACTGGCAGTGTATGCTCCCCAACTTGGGGGTGATTGCTACAGTCCCCGCTTTTGGAGTTTGGAATTCATTAGGACCAGGCAGAGCAGCAACATTGTAGCAGCATCCATGATTTCTTCAGGTACTAGCAAACAGTTTGGTTTCAATTGGTCCATGTTAGGCCCAGCACATGTTTTCCAGACTTCCCACAATGTCACTGTTCCATTTTCACTTTGGGACTGAAACACTTGTGCCTTTCTGATTAGGGTAGTTGTCGACAGTTGGAAGACCTACTGTTTTCTCCCTGCCAGCTCTTAATCGCGAGCATTCATTTTCCAAAGTAAAGTACCGCTTACGATCCCCGAATGGGCAAGTGATCGAATTATCTTCAGGTTGCACATTTCCCAATATACCCCACTTTGGATTTTGACTTCTTTATTTACTCGAGCTGAGGTATGTAATGGGAACACTGCCAAGGCCCTTAGTATCTTGACGATTAAGGATTACTTCCCTACACAGACGATTCTCTGCCTGCGGGTAGCGGAGTGGGTATCAGTCAAGATCACTGAATACATATACAGGACATGGACCAAAGGCATGAGTCCACCTTAGACAGTAGTCATTATTTATTTGTCTATTTTATTTTATTTATTTATTTATTTATTTATTTATTTATTTATTTATTTATTACATTTATTATACACCCAGACCCTGAGGTATCACGGCGTAGTTACAGACAGTTTGGTTAATACAATCTTGATATTCATGGAGGGGGGGAGGAAGGCATACAAACAAGTGAGCAACACAGGAGGAGAGTGGAGTCAAGCTTACAGGTGAGGGAGAAATAGTACGAGGTAGAGATCAACTACAACTGGGTGCGGTGCAGGTGGCAAGTGTGAGTCAGGCGGGCTGGGTGTGCGTTAGAATTAGTTAAAGAGCCAGGTTTTGAGTCATTTTTTGAATTGCTGGTGAGATTCTTCATTTTTCCGATTAGTCGGGAGGGTATTCCAGTGCTTGGGTGCTAAGACTTTGAAGCTGCTTCCCCCCGCTCTCGAGCTTTTGTACTGTGGGATTTCAAGGAGGCCGTTTTTACTGGATATGAGTGTTCTGGTGAAGGTTTTTATCAGTACTGCATTGTTAATGTATTAGGGGCTTTATTTGCAATGCATTTGTGTGTGATGCAGAGGGTTTTGAAGATGATTCTTGCCTTAATGGGGAGCCAGTGGTTAACTCTCCTTGTGTTAGAGATGTGTTCAGTCTTTTTTATGCCTAGTGCTGCTCGCTAGGCTGTGTTTTGCAGGAGTTGGATTTTGGTTAGATTAGCATTGGATGTACCTAGGAGAAGAACATTGCAACAGTCTAGCTTTGAGAATATTAATGCTCTCGCTAGTGTGACGCAATTTTTGTGTGTAAGGAATTTGCCGCTGAGTGAGGTGAGCTTGTCTGTGTAGGAGGTGGAAGAGGAGAGGGCGTTAACTTGTTTAGTCATGGTGAGATTCGCATCTTAATAAACCCCAAAGGTTTTGACTTGTTGGAGTACAGAGATTGTGGTGCCATCAATGGTGAATGCGGTATAGGAAGAGTGTAGGGCTTTGATTCTAGAGGATGACCCAACTATCAGCAGCTCAGTTTTATCATCATTGAGGCAAAGGCTGTTGTGGGCTATCCAATTCTGAGTTAGTGCATAGATTTGGTTAATGAGTAGTGTGTCTTGCTCGTACCTGTTAAAGGGATAAGGATCTGGGTGTCATCTGCAAAGTTGGTGTAGATGACACCCATAGCATCCAAGGCAGCAAATAACAGCTTAGTATAGGCGTTATAGAGTGTGGGTGATAGACAGGAACCTTGCTGAATGCCTATGGGTACTAGTATAGGGCCGACTGACATTTTACCAATCGATACTCTTGAAGTCCTATCTGCTAGAAAGGATTTCACCCACGTTGTGGCGTCCTTGGAGAAGTTGAAGTTGTTGGATAATGTGGCACAGAGTTTGTCGTGATCAACTAAATCGAACGCGGCAGAGAGATCTAGCAGCATTAGGAGTCATAGTTTGCCTGCATCTCTGAAGGCATCCATTTGGATTTTCAGATCTAGAAGCGCCGTTTCGGTGCTGTGGTTTGGGCAAAAACCTGACTGTCGGGCTGCCAATAGTTGGTGTTCTTCTAAGTGACTTTGTATTTGTGTATAGGCTATTTTGTCTATTATTTTTTGTAGGAATGGGACTGTTGTTATGGGTCGGTAATTTGTGGGGATGGATGGGTCTAGGGTAGGCTTTTTTAGTAGGGGGTTACCCAAGCCTTTTTAATGCTGGTGGGAACTGAGTAGGTGTTAAACAAGGCATTGCTGAAATCAGTGATGATCAGGGTTAGTGTGGGGGCGCAAAGCTTGACTAGGTGAGGGGGGAATTGGTCTTCTTTGCAGTTTGAGGCTTTTAGTTTGGTTATGGTGTGTAGAACCTCTTTTTGGGAGACAGGGGTGAAGTGAAATTAATTAATGATGTTAGCATTATGTGCTTCCTCAGGGATGGTTAGGTGAGTTTTGCCTGCTAAGGTTAGTTTTTTGTTTGCTATTTTGTTTTGTAAGAGGTTGATTTTGGATGCAAGAGCATCTTGGATTGTAGTAC
Organism: Ambystoma mexicanum; assembly: GCF_040938575.1. Classification (NCBI taxonomy): domain Eukaryota; kingdom Metazoa; phylum Chordata; class Amphibia; order Caudata; family Ambystomatidae; genus Ambystoma; species Ambystoma mexicanum. Next base: position 739,896,303 of record NC_090930.1, on the reverse strand, counting down.
ACCATGTTTTGCTAGCTGAGATGGGTGTTATGTTTTGGCAGGGGTTCTCTAATTCTCTAAGTATTGCGAATAGCTATTTGGAATTGGAGGATGCATTGGTAATGTGCTGATTGAGGGCATTCGCTTTCTACATTATTATGGCTTTTTTATAGATTTTGTTGGCTTTATTGAATGCCTCCACTGAGTCAATGGAATTAGTTTTTTTGTGTAGGTGTTCGAATGATCTTTTGGTGCGTCTTAAGGTGACTATTTCTTCATTGAACCAGAAGCAGGAGCGTTTATCTGTTCTTCTAGTTTTAGTTATAATGGGATAATTACATGTGGGAAATTCAGATCCATGCATATAGGAAACATTGAAGAAATGTCAGGACTACATATCTATCCCAGCAGGTCTATGATGGCAACATCATAAACTGATGACGCATAAGTGTTTGTCCTCATTAACGGGGAAATCAAAAGATGAATAGTGTAATTTAAAGAGTTTGAAATACTTCAAAAGTGACTGCAATAAAATGCCACATCAATGATGGTTCCTTCCCTCCATTCACTAGGTAGGACCAAAAACACAGGTGCCAAATGCAATACCGACTATCTTTGAGAGCGGAGCAAAGGCTGATAAAAAGGCTTCAGTGATTCAACCTAGTAATCATTCCATGGGCCAGGATATGCTTACTCCCAAGAATTAATTCTCTGTGCAGGGTTCGAAAAGGACGAGGAAGCTGCACATAAACAAAGGTCTTGTCATTCAGCGACTGCATAGTAGGCACGCAAAGAAGCAGCATCTCATGTCCGGAATCTTTCTGACCAAAGAAATCGAGAAACGTAATTGAGTTTTGAAACTAGTTTTAGAATTAGCTGCACTGGCATAGAAGGGGATAAATACTGATATAGGACTTAGAGTGTTTGGAACCATGTGTCTCTCCACCTCCACGAGAATAGCAGACCTGCACATCCACTTGCGTGGAAGCTATTTGATGTAGTCTTACATGATACACATCTTTCATTGAGATGTGCAATCCATGCGTTGCAATGACATCATCCAACATATGTCGCAACCTAATCATTACTTAGAAAGTTTTAATGTTTTGACCGAGCAAATATAATGATAACAATATCACACTTTTATACAGTACTACCTGCTGAATTTCACCTCATTCTAAGAATTATGATAATGGTTAGAATTATAGATTGATAGCTATAAACTATGGCGACATATTAAAGCTAGGGATTCCAGATTATATCTGATAGAAAACAAGATTGAATGTAGAACTGTCTATGATGTCACTTGGAACTCTAAGGTAGAATACCGACTGCAGCTAAAAGCTGCCCACCTATATATAGAACGAAATTCAAGGAACAAACTTAAGTTGCAGGGACGTTAAGGTATGAACTTAATGCCACAAACCCCTGGAAATTCAGCTAAAGCCACCTTAACTACATGCCACCTGTTACCCCGAGTATGACCAGAATGATGACATGACAAATCACATCACTGATGACATCAATGGTGACAACACTACTTACATTGTATATAACTGATTACATATCTAATGGAATTAGACATAACATCATTTATAAGTTAGCTCATGAAAATTGTAATTACCTTAATGACAATTTAGGCCTTGGACTTGGCCATGACAAAGGCTGGAGTCACTGGCCAGCACCAAAGGCCATAGCTAGTGGTAGGTTAGTGTTAAAAAATATCAATGTGCATGGTTAAAAGCCATGCCTAGTAGCCTGTCACTGCTTTAAAATTATTATTTTGACGCAAGGGTTGTTTGGGGGTGGCTGACATTGCACGCTGGTCTGCCAGAGCTCGAGGCCCAGCATTTAACCACTAGGCCACAATGGCTTGGTGCATCATGGGGCATACATTTCATACTTAGCCTATGCTTTAGTATGTCAAATGGTAAAAGGCTAAGTATGAAACATGTGAAATCCAAACAATAACATCATTGTAGCATAATGATTAAGTTCTGCATCTCGAACTCCTTAAGGCCAGGGGTATCTAATAGCAGTCTTCAGCATAAATGTTACTTTCTTTATTTCATTTTTTTCTGTTTCATAAAAATACAGATGCTGTGTGTTATGAGATATTTAAAACTAAGAAAACACACAGCATTCAGGACTGTGGACTGTCTGCCATCCATGCAGTAACCAGAACTGACCCTGCTTAGTTTCAAAGAGAGGAAGGACCCAGCCCCCTTAGGCCATGTTTCTCTAAGTGTTCTTCTAAGGGGGGACCATCTATTAGGCAACATGGCCTTAGTGGGCTCACCCCATACTTACTTTGAAGCTAAGCAGGGTTTGTCCCAGTTACTTCAGGAATACTTATTTTGTATTATCGACTGGGAGACTACAAATACCAGAGTGCAACTCAGCAAAAGGCAAAAAATTGTCTCTGAGTGCAAAACCTTTGTGGACTGGTAGTAGCACGGTTTAAAAAAAGTAAATAATTCAGAGGCCCAGCCATGCAGTAACCGGGACTGAAACTGCTCAGTTTTGAAGCGGGGCTGTCCCTGCTTAGCATCAAAGCAAAAAAAGGGCCGGCCCATTCCTCTAAGTGGTCTTGTAAGCTTGGCTCATTTATCAGGCACAATGGCCTGAGGTGGCTGGCCCCATCAGAAAAAATAGAAGAAGATGAGCGCACACCTCTCTTAGGTTAAGGTTAAAGATTGGTCACGAAATATGCTGGCCCCTTTCTCACTTTATAGCTAAGCAGAGTCTGTCCTGGCAACTGCATGAATGGGAGACCTGGATGGAAATCGAATTACTGGACATAGCCAGTAATTTTTCACCCCCAACGTCACTGTAGTTATAATGTTTTTTTAAAAAAGAAAAATGGAATCACGGGTACTGAACTACACATACCCACGGTTATCTGTAGTCCTTTGTAACCTCACATATAGCCGCGAATATCGGCAAAACAGCCCAAAAAAATGCTTTCCTGATAACCAAGTTCCCCCCTCACCTGTGCCAGCTCCCCCCATTCCTCAGACGGCCTCCCCACCTACCCTGCCCTCTACCTTTCACCCCAGAGCACAGGCTGATTCTGTGACGCAGCTTGCTTTCAGATGTCGGCTATTCGCAAGTATAGCCAAGGCTACAGAAAGCTTTGTGCTGCAAACTCAATCCCTGGGTCCCTTCCAACTCTCAAATTTGACTCAGTGCTTTGTAGCCATCGCCCCACCTCCACCCTGATGGCATTTGTATGTTTTTGACCTGCAACTAGCTTTTTACTGCGTTTCATTTTCTCATAACCTCGGCTATAGCCACGAATATCTCTTGCATCGAGAGAGAAACAAGATGGCGGTCATTTCATTTCTGAAAACCATGATCCTGCAATGCACCATGGGAGATATAACTATAATTTTTGAGTAAGGGACAGCCCATTCTCCGTCAGATTTTTAAAAAACTACGGCGCAGAATAAGGCCAAACCAGGCATTGATTGCGAGTCAACGCTTCATGTCCAAGTTGTTTCGGACCTAGTCCATATCCGTCCAGTGGTTTAGGCTGTGCGTTTTGGCAAAAATTGTCCTTTTTGGTCTATGTGAAAATGAATGGGAAGTAGGCCGCACTTTTGGAAGAACAAAAAAATGTTGACGCTTAATAACTTTTTTTTTAACCTAAGCTTTGCGAAACTTTGCAGTCTGGGGGAGGGAGGCACAGACTCTTAATCACTTTCGAAATTTCGGCCAAATCTGTTACTCGAATCAAAAGTTATTAACAATAGAATTTTGAGGGGTTCCTATGTGTCTCCGACTCACCTTAACTATAGGGCGGCAAACGCCACCCTATGATTACAGATGGGTAGGTTATATGCAACTGGGGTGTTACGAATGACATCTGATAGACACTGAAAGAGAAGTTTGAGTTGTCTATGAATTCACTTGGGACCTTGGGGTGAAGTATACCTAGGAGTTGAATGAACTCAATGTTAATGTTGTGTATGACCCACCACTTTCATTTGCTAACTCCTGCTTGGTCTTCCAGCATTGCAGGGGGCGGAGAAAGGAGGCAGACATGCACAATATACTACATAAAATGTTAATTCCCTTCCTAAAACAAGAAAGAAATACCTGCCATACTGCACCCTCCTGACCACCATTGATTATGTTCATTCCCCACACCTGATAGGAAGAAATATTCCTTATGTGTTCTCCCCATCCCAGAAAATAAGGAATACTGTCGGGGGGAAATTCTGCCGGGGTCGGCTGGGCCGTCCGCGGACCTCCGGGCAGGGAGGCCCCAACTCCTCCCTTGTGTCACAAAAATGAGTATGAGACGCACACAAGAAGCAAGGTGGTTCTGCTGTTTATTATACAAACGGCAGGGATGGGTCAAGGAGCGTACGCGTCCGTCCTGACACACACACAATCGTGGGGCTCGCAGGCCCTTTTTACCGTGGTATGACGCGCTACTTGCGTCATCTTGAAAAGTTATCAAAAAACCTATCTCCACTCTGGATTGGTTACTCGAGTGGTAGGGTTAGTATAGCATACATATAGAGAAGAATGTTAATGGCTGAGGGTCAGTCAGGTGGTATACCTGGGTTGTCCCTGCAATTAGATACATGAGAATTGTTACATGAAGACCCCTGAGGATTGGTCAATTTTAATGACGTCAGTGATAAGAGCCCCATGTTCTGATTGGTGCAGTCGCGAGCCTCCCAGCCTGGGACCATCGCCGTTCCCAGCTCGCGGTGCACCTGTCATTTGCAACAATGTTTCACTATGGGTACGTGTAGACAATGCGAGGACTTATTCATGGACTGGAAGGCCGACTACTCCTACTGTCGCAGATGTTCATTGAGTCTTTCATGTGTATCTGCTTGTGTCTCGTAACGAGGGATCCAGGCTCCTCCATTCTCCTAGCCTTGGCATTCGTTCAGGTGTGGCTTGGTCACGTGAGGCGGGACCGTGTTTGAGGCCGAATTCTGCACAATTAATATTGTTTTTTCCACTGTGTGCCTTGTTTAATTTGTAGGTGCGACCTTGACGTTGGTGTGCGGCGTGCGAGATTGCAACATTGTGGCTTGGCTGTCTCCCTTTCGCCGAGCTCATTCTGCAGAATCAGCAACCGGGCTCTTGTTCATTTTAATGTTTATGGAAGCCCTTGCTTGCGGCCTACTTGAAACAGGCGCATAAATGGAGCCGTTGGGTGCACAGATGCTTTATAAGGTTTATGTGAAGCGTAAGCAAGCCATTTAGATCAAGATCATCGTGCGTCTTGCGTTTCTGCATCTTAAAGCCTATGTGAAAAATAATAAAGATGCACGTCCGTGGATGTGTCCGTCACCTATGTCATAGCGCTGAGCATATTCTTCGTGTAGGTTGGTGTAGGAGTGTCCAGTGTGCATAGTCGTGTAGATGTGACCGTTGGCTAGGTCGTCATGGCATCTCTAACGATGTGTTGGTTTAGTCGAGTTGATCCATGTTGCATGTGTCGGCCTGGGTGGGGCGGGCTGCTGGGCAGGTAGTGCAGGTAGGTGGGCACATCCGTAGGTTCCTGTACCAAGGTATTTGGTCGTCTGGTAGATGGGCAAACTCATCTCGTGGCGGGTGCCTAGGCCGTGATCCTCTAGGCCAAGCGCGAGAGGGGATTGGCGGGAGTCTGTTGTTCCATTCTCCCACTTCAATACAACTGATGACCATCCAGCCCCACCATCGCCCTTTTGATGACCCACCCATGTTAACACCACCAAAAACAAATGCATGCTGTCCTGCCAGCCTCTCAGCCTCCTTCACAGTGTAAGATGCCGTATGCCCTCCCAATCCTCATATTCTATGAAAACACATTACCTGGCCTCCTGCCACCCAGTCCTTTATTCCACACCTCCACAACGCCTCTCTCTTCTAGTACATCTCCCTGCAAGAGGGAGAGCTGTATCATGTAGCGTTGTTAAACGGTCTGAATGGGGCTACTGTTGTGAAGGGTGTTTTATCTTTATATCATTATTAACACTGGAAGCCATCACTGAGTAAACCATCTCCTTTAATCATATCTTAGTAACTGACAATCCTTACATTCTGCATTCCCCAATCCATCCCATCATTCCATTAGTGACCTGGTAACATTCTGCATTCTAATTACACGGCCACGCTAGTGGCTGTGTAGTTATGGTTAAGTTGCTGTTTCTATAGGAAGAGCACTTTTTGGGCGGCTTATAACTTCGCTCCCCCAAACTTTGCAAAAAAAGTATATGGCCCACTCTGAGTTTTTTTGGAAAGTTTGGAGAGGTTTGGTCCAGGGGGATAAAAGTTATAGGGGGTCCCAAAACGTCTTTTTTTCCCATAGACATAATGGGAAAAAACTTTGCTCACAACTTACAGCCCAAACCGCTGGACAGATTTTCACCAAATTTGGGGCAGGAGTGGAGTCTTGGTCCAGAAAGCGTGCTTTTGTTAATTTGGTGTAAATCCGTCCAGTAGTTTTTTTAAAATGACCAAAACATAAAGCAAAAAAAAAGTGATATCTATGTCCGCTCCGTGGACACACTTCCCTGTTCGCTCCGCGGACAGGACACCGATTGGCTAATTGACTTGCGTCATGTCCGCAGACACCCAACGTGTTTGCTGATTGGTTGGCGTGAAGCATGAGGTGTGTCAGATTTTTGGAAACGACCGCCACCTTGGGACATCGGCCGGTGTCCGCGGACATCGCGGTAAAAACATATTAAAAAACACAACATTGCACTTGTCAAACTTATCAAATGATCTCTGGGGAGGTGAGGGGTGATGAGGATGGGATGGAATATGGCAGCAAGAAGCAAAAAAACGGGTGGTTTTCATTGCGAAAGTCCGCGAACAGTTTGGATGTTCGCGAACAGTCCTGAAAAGTTTGCAAACACCTCAGCATTACAGGGTTGGTGAAATGCAGTTCGTGGATGGCTTATAACTTTGGCGCCACTTAATGGAACTGCATGAAATTCCTGGGCTGATTCTGAGTGAGTTTGCAAAGTTTGGTGGGATTCTGTCATGAGTGGGCAAAATTAGAGGGAGGTCCCAAAATAATGTAAAGGCTTATAAATGAGGTGCCATTTGACGAATCTACACTTAATTTGGGAAACTGATAATACATTTAGATAGGAATGGTTTTCCAAAGTTTGGTAGGATTTTGTGAAGAGGGAGCAAAATTAGACGGGGGGGTCCCAAAATAATGTAAAGGCTTATAAATGAGGTGCCATTTGACGAATCTACACTTAATTTGGCAAACTGATAATAGATCAAGATATACATGTTTTTGCGAAGTTTGGTGGGATTCTGTCAAGAGGGAACAAAATCAGAGTGGGGGTCCCAAAATATTGTAAAGGCTTATAAATGTGGTGCCATTTGACAAATCTACACAAAGGTTTGCAAAAAGATTATAGATCTAGATTTAGATGTTTTCGTAAAGTCTTAATGGATTTTGTCAAGTGGGGGCTAGGTTATATGACGATTGTATGTGCATACATTTGACACGTTTGAAAAAATAAAACATGGGTGGATTTCCAGCAAACTTGCGTACGGAGCATTGGCAAGGACCTACAAGCATGGTTTTGCAAATATGCCAGTGTTTTATTATTTGACAAGTGTCATAATGTAGCTACAAAAAATAGCGGTATACCTTTAGTGACTGAGGGGTAGCCTGTGACCATGGGCAGTGGCCAGATGGTCCGGGTCATGGAATAAGGTCATGATCCAGACAATCTGGCTACTGGCCATGACCACAAGGGACAAAACATAGGATTAAAGTGGCCATGTCCACCTGGGACTGGCTTTGTGGAAAGTTTTTCGAAATTAGGATAGATTTGAAAGGGAAGAAAAATGTGCTCGTGGTAATATGGTCATAGTGTTCTCTTTTTGCCTTCTGCAGGCTGCTATGGAAAGCGAAGAGGGGCCCTGTATGGAGCCCTCACCTTCCCTTTCCATGGTGACCATCCAAGAAAAGGATTTTCCTTCCTACACCTGGATGCCGCAGGCGTCCCGGTGTTGGAAGAAAAATCCTATTTTTTAGCACCCTGGGTTCCCGCTTTGGGAACCTAGGGTGCTAATGGCCTTCATCCCCCATTTCAGGGGCTGGAATGGGGGGATAATGGTCCAGAGACCTCGTTATCCACCCTCGCTTCGCTTGGGCTGATAACTTGGGCTGCTGGGTCGGTATCCACTGTTCCAGTCCCTGGAACAGAGGATGAACGCCACAATATTCCCATTAGCAAAGCACAAAATGCAAATGGAAATGTTGGAAAAACGTATTTAGTCTATGTACTTTACTGAGAAATATAAAGTAGATGGAGTCTATACATTTTTTTTTTATTTCTATTTTTTAACTGTGAAAGGTGGTTCCTAAAGGAATATGGCGTCTGTTGTTTTTGGATGTATTTCCTTTGGCAGGAGAGCTGAGAACGAAAGGTGGGGAGGGAAATGAGGGAAGAGCAACCAAACACTAATATGGAGGGGTAGGCGGACAAGAGAAAATGTTGCGTGTGTGTTATTTCTAAATTAGGGGGCACTGTTTCTAATGCTCCATGATTACAGCAGTGGTGGTGGCTCTTGGGGAGGAGGGATGGCATTAGCTGATGCCATTTTAAGATAAATAACAGTTTTGCTAAAAGTATGTACTGTGTACTAGCTTGTTAATGGATAATGAGTAGGAATAGGTGTTGGAGCTGTGCAAGGGAAATTTTGAAGATGGAAGTTCCTAGATCAGTAGAAAATGCAGTTCCGAACTGTCCGCCAAGCAGAGATCTTATCGTGAAATGCGGACGGGTTCTCAGACACGTCATAATGCCGTGCACCAGCGTATGGTCATGTGGCACTGTCCGGAAGGTCCGCTATGAAGTCAGATGTTCGTAGACGTCTACGGATGCAAAACTAGTTGAAATAGTTGCAAGAAGTGTATAGAAGTGTTAAAAATTATTCCAGATGGTGTGAAATGGCGGAGTTTTAAGGTGAAACCTTGGAAATTGGACACAAATATTGCTATATTGGGTAAGTATTATATTAGTAGGTTGTAGAAAAATAGCATGCACTGGTAAAAACCTATGAAATTCAATGAAAAAACTTTTTTAAAGGGACGTTATGGTTAAGTTACACTAATAAAAACCTATGAAATTCACTGAAAAAACTTTGTTAATGGGACGTTATGGTTAAGTTGGACTAATAAAAACCTATCAAATTCAAAGAAAAAACTTTGTTAAACGGACGTTATGGTTTCAAGTAAAACCGAAAACCCCCTGAAATTCGCCAGTTATGGTAAGCTAAGCAACCATAACTCGCGCCACCACCGTGCACCGCTAAGACTAACACCCAGGACATCAAAGATGACATCACAAATGTGTGTGTAGGGTAGTGTCAGAATGTGTGGGGGCAGTGTGTTTGTGCAATGTGTGTGTGGGGAGGTAGGGTTATTGTGTGTAACAATGTGTGTGTATCTGATGCTGACCAATGTGTGTGAGGGGAATTCTGCATGGATGGAAATGTGTGTGGGGAAGTGTGTGCATGAATGTGTGTGGTGTTACAGTGAAGGGGGTGTTTGTGGGAGCTGTATGTGTGTGCAGTGGATGTGTGTGGGGGCAGTGAGTAGGGGGTTGCATGTGTATGGGAAGAGAGAATGTGAATTAGTGAGAACACTTTGTGTGGTGACAGTGTATGTGGGTATAGCTGTGTGCATGGGATAGCAGTGTGCATCTGGCAGGGTGCGCATGTGTGATGAGGCAATGTGATGGGGCATGGTGTAGGGACAATATATTTGGGGGAGGCTGAGAAGCATTTGTGAGGGGTCTGTTTGTAATGGGGTAGTGCATGTGTGAGGTGAGTAGCAGTGTGTGTGTGGGGGGAGTGATAGTGTGTGCATGGGGGAGTGGCAGTGTGTACAGGGAGTGGCACTGTGGGGGGAGAGGCAGTGTGTGGGCGGGAGTGGCAGAGTATATGGGCACACAGACTATGAGTCTGTAGGCATTTTGTGTTGGTGAAGTGTGAGGGGCAGTTTGTGTGCAGGTTTTTAAGTGGAGGAAGTGTGTATGTTTGTTGATTGCATGCATGTGTCTGTGCACGGTGCAGTCTGCAGTGTGAGTGTGGTCAATGTATGTGGGAGAAGTGTGAGTCAATCAGTTAGTGTTGTTAGAATGTGTGTGGGGGAATATGGTGTGGGAAGCAGTGTGGGTTAGCAGTGTGCATTTGTGGGGTAGTGTGGGGGCTATTGCTAGTGGTGTTATTATGTGCCGGTGTGTGTGAGAGGCAGTGTGAAATATCTGTGTGTGAGAGAGAGCAGTGTGTGAGTGGGTAAGGTTTGGTGGAATGGATGTGTGAAGGGACAGTGGGCCTCATTAGGACCCTGGCGGAGAGGGTGTTACGCCAGCGTAGTGCATGGCGTACCTCTCCGCCATACTACGAGTTCCCGTAGCGCCATGGAGGTTTTCTCCGCCTGGTTTTACCAGCCGGAGAAAACCATGGCGCTACGGGACCGCGTTGTTAATTACGCCACCGTATTTTACGGTGGCGTAATTAACTCCTTCCCCACTCCCATTATACCCTATGGGGCAAAAATGGGAATGGGGAAGGGTAAAATGGGGATTGGGGATTTACCGCTCCGCCGAGGTCGGAATGGGGCGGTAAATCCGCCAACCCCCATGGCGCTATCGGCGGCTTTCCGCCATGCTTCGCGGTGCATTTAGCACCGCGAAGTCCGCCTGGGTCGTAATGAGGCCCAGTGTGTTTTGTGGGTGTGAGTGTGCGAGTAATGAGCGTATTTGATAGACATCCAAGCAGCTCACAGCTTCTTATATCAACATGGCAACAAAAAGCTATATTAATTCAGGAAAAGGCCAAAACAACTCAGCTCCACAAAACAAAGTAAATAGGATAAAACGTTAAAATGGTGTAAATAAAAAAAGAAAACTTGAATTTGCCTGCAAGGGCCATCAAGGTGCAGCTGGTGATGTACAGGGACCTCAAAGGGGATATTGTATTGTACTGTATTGTATTGGTACCTGTAAAGTACAGGCTAGCAACGAGAATGGCGCTCAAACAAGTAAGTCTTCATAGCTTTGCGAAAACAGTCAGAGATCTCTCGAAGCTGGGAGGGATGAGAGTTCCACAATGCAGGTGAAAACTGAAAAAGAACGGCCTCCAGCATACACTTGACAGAACCTCAGGATCTTCAGAAAAAGCTGTGAAGAAGATTGCCCAGTTCTCGAGAGGATATAGCGAGTCAATTTGGATTGAAGGTAAAGTACGCCTGTTTGATGAATAGCATGATGTACAATGCACACAACACTCAATACAGATTTTCACAGAAAGCCAATGAAGTTGTTGAAGTAGGGGGGGGGCAGGGAGGCAGCATCGGTGCTCCCAGGGCTAGGTGCCGGTAGAATTCTGTAAAATCTGCAGATGCTGCACTAAAAATGTGGGCTGGCCTAGATAGACTCTGTTGCAATAGTCCAGAGAGCCCATAATGGAAGATGTCACAACTGTACGGTGAAGCTCCACAGGAAGGAAAGGAAGAATCTTTTTTAAGAGTTTCAATTAAAATAAACCACAAGAACAAACTGATGAAATCTGGGCTTCCCTGGAGACTGAGGGCAAAAGTGTAATCCCAAGAGTCTTAACAGATGCATTGGGGTTAGTACAAGGGCCCCAAGAATCTGGCCAGTACTCAGCATTCCACGCCTCCTTGGAATTGGGGGGAGCAAACACCAGAATCTCTGTCTTATCCCCATTTAACTTCAGAACATTTCTTGACATCCAGTCTCCTATAACCGCCAGGCATGATCTCAATTCAGAGAGAGAGGGGTCGAACTTAGGTGCATCTACGTGGAATAGCAGCTGGGAATCATCAGCATATGTATAAAAATGCACATCCGGTTTCTCAATAAGATCAGCAAGAATGTGGAGATATACATTAAAGAGAAGGGAGAAACAGAAGACCCCTGAGGGACACCGCAAGTCAAAGCTCTGGGTGAAGAGCAGAAAGGAAAGAGGGGTGTCATTTGAGTGTGGTCTCTGAGAAAGGAGGAGAACCAGGATAATAAAGAACCAGATATGCCAGACATTTCTAGTCGCTCACGTAGAGTTTCATGGTCAATGGTATTAAAGGCTGCTGAGAGGTCTAGGAAGATTAGAAATCTGACTTCACTGTGGTCCTGCAGCACAGCCATGTCATCCAGGATAGAGATCATAACTGACTCTGTACCCATTAAAGGTCTGAAACCAGATTGAAAAGTGTGCAATAACTGGTTAGTTTCTAAATAGCGTGAGAATTGAGGAGCAACAATAGCTTCCATAAATTTCATCACATAGGAAGAAGGGATATGGAGCTAGCAGCAAGCACTGAAACCAAGAGAGGTTTTTTCAAAGTGGGGTAACTAGAGCATCTTTTAAATAAATTGTGATTTTCCTATTGGAAAAGGAGTGATGGAGGGCCACAGTGAATAATGAAATAATTTCAGAGGGTAATGCTTGAAAAATATAGAGAGGAATTGGATCAATAGTGGATGCATACTTAAGACTGCTAAGGGCAACCTGAACAGTCTCGTCAGTGACAAGTTCAAAGATAAATGTTTTCGGAAGGTTGGCTGAAAAAGGAATTTGTTTAGTATAGACGGAGACTGGAGATATAGAGCTAACAGAGGAAGGAGATTGGCAAATCTTGCAGATAATCTCCACAAAGTATGTACTAATGGAATCACAGTGAGCCTGTGAACAGGAAGGCTCAACTGTTAGCCGAGGTGGACCTGAAAGTTCCTTAACAACTCGAAACAATTCAAGAGAGGAACAGGATGCAGATACAATCTGATTTGCATAGAATTCAGATTTTGATGCATTAATTTCACTGTGATAACATGACACAGCCTGTCTATAAGTCTGTTTAGATGTGGAGTCCAGCTTAACATGCCATTTAAGCTTGCCACCGTTTGTAGTAGTCTTGACAGGAACAACTGTGTCTGCCACTTCTGTCATAGCACTAAGTAAGGTAGAGCAAGGGTCCAGAGTGTTAGGGCCTCATTACACAAACGGCGATGGACCAAGGTGCTATTAGCACCTTGGTCCATGCCGGTAAAATACCGACACTGCCTTGGTGGAAAGGGGAATTACCGCCCTATTCCAAGGTTGGTGGGGCGGTAATTCCCCCTTCCCCCATTGCCCTTACCCATTCCCATTTTTGCCCCATAGGGCATAATGGGAATGGGGAAGGTGCTAATTACGGCACCGCAAATTGCGGTACCGTAATTAGCTCCCTGGTCCCTTTGCGGGTTGGTTTTTAACGCCTGCAAAAAGCAGGCGTTAAATTCTCCAACCCGCAAAGGGACCTCGTAGTAAGGCGGTAAGGGTTAACGGTCACCGGTATCATTAACGGTGACCGTTAACCCTTACCGCCGTCCGTGTAATGAGGCCCTTAGTCTTGAAAAAACGACAAATACTAGCATTTAAGGAAACAGCAAAAGACAAGGGATCCACCCTAACCCAGTGATGACACAAGTGTTGAACTTTGGTATTTGGGGCGAAAGGGGGTGGAAGGGAAGTAAGAAAAGGAAGACGGAGATGATTGAACCAAAGGACCGGCAAGGGGTTGAAAGCAAGCCCAAGGGATCTGTCTGAGAAAAATAGGTCTAGAACATTACCCCTAAAGTGTATTTATTTTATTTATTTATCACATTTTTGTAACATCCAGACCCATAGGTATCACAGCATCTGTACGAGGAAGCAGGCGCTGGGAGTTTTGGTCTGGCTGAGGTGGCTAGGAACTGCCCAGTAAGCAGAGTTAGTCATATTTATCAAAAAGCCAAGTTTTTAGAGGTTTCTTGAATGGTGCATAGATAGGATGATTCCTGATGGTCGATGGTAAGGAATTCCAAAGGACGGACGCTGTGAAACTGAACTTTGCACCTCCTGCTCTGACTCGTTTGAAGCGTGGCTTATTAAGAGAGATATGTCGCTTCTGATGTTTCCTAGAAATGGTGTTGCTAAGGTGCAGGGGAGCTTTGTTGTAGATGCAGCAGTGGGCGATCGATAGAGTCTTGAAATTAATCCATGCTTTGATGGGCAGCCAGTGGGTATCACGCTGTGCTCCTGTGATATGGTCTGAGCAGCGGGGTCCTATGGCTGCACGCAGTGCTTTATTTGGGTAGAGTTGGAGCTTGGTGAGATTGGATGCTGACATGCCTTTGAGGAGAACGTTACAATAATCAAAGGTATTAAGTATGAGGGCTCACGCGAGTGTGAAGAAGTTGTTGGTGAAGAGAAACCTTCTACTCAGGGATATGAGCCTTGCTGTGTAGGATGTTGAGGAAGCAAAGGAGTTGATGTGCTTCGTCATGGTGGGCTCAGCATCAAGGTAAACCAAAGAGTTTTTACTTGTTTGAGGACTGCGATAGCGACACCATCGATGTCGAAAGAGGAATAGGAGGTGTGCAGGGGTTTAAGGCGCTGAGCGAGGGTGCCAACAATGATTAGCTCAGTGTTATCATCATTAAGACAGAGGTTGTGCATGTCCATCCAGCTTTGTATAGCCCTATACACATTGTTTGTAGTAGTAGTGTCCTCAATATAGTTGCCTAAGAGAGGAATGAGGATTTGCTTATCATCAGCGATGTTCGTGTAGGTGATGCCAAGGGTATCAAGAATATCGAAGAGTGCTATGGTATAAGTGTTGTAAAGGGTGGGGGACAGGCAGGATCCTTGGGGGGTCCACAGGGGGACTGGTATGGGGTCAGCGGCAGCATCATCTATGAAACCTTTTGAGGTACGGTCACTGAGGAAGGAGCTGATCCAAATGATGGCTTCCTCTGAGAAGAATTGGGTGCTGATGTGCTGGCAGAGGGTGTAATGATCTACCAGAATAAAGGCTGCAGAGAGATCTGGGAGCAGGAGGAGGGCTATGTTGCCAGTGTCACAAATCCTATCCAACTGTATTTTAAGGTAGAGTAGTGCGGTTTCGGTACTGTGCTTGGGCCAGAAGCCGGGTTGTCTGGCTCCGAGTAGGAGGTAATGCTCTAAGAATTGTTGTGCTTGGAAATAGGCGATACAGTCTAGTATCTTGAACAGGAAAGGGGTCACAGTAGGAGCACAGAGTTTGACGATATGTGCAGGGCAGACATCACCCTTTGCAGTTGGATGGTTTAAGGGCTTGGATGGTTTTTGATACCGTGTTTTGGGATACTTGGGCAAAGGCAAAGGGTGTCAGAAAGGCTGTGGCAGTTGAGCTAGGTTGGGCTGCACCTAGGTGGGTGGTGAGGGAGGCTGGTGTGGCTGCAAGTTGAGTTTATGTAAGGTTAATTTTGTCACGAAGCAGGTGAATTTTGTTGGCAAGGGCATCTTTAATGGTAGTACACCAAT
The DNA here is from genome assembly GCF_040938575.1 of Ambystoma mexicanum. NCBI lineage: Eukaryota > Metazoa > Chordata > Amphibia > Caudata > Ambystomatidae > Ambystoma > Ambystoma mexicanum. The sequence goes on along the minus strand of NC_090930.1, from coordinate 739,880,988 downwards.
GTTTGTCTGCACTGGTGTGGGTAATGGTGGAACTGCTGATTCAAGTTCTCTTAAAATGGCAAAGAGTTCTTTCGAGTTGGAGCTTGCGTTCGCTATACAGTTGTCATAGGAGGCGGCTTTGTTGGCAATAATTGCTTTCTTATAAGGCAAGGTAGCAATAGCTAGGTTAGTGGCATTGACTGCAGATGGGTGTCTTACTGCGATATGCTCTAGTGATCTCTTGGTTCTGCGGACGGCAATTAGCTCATCAGAGAACCAGATGTTGGTCTGTTTGTGGGGTTTATGAGTTGTCAGTTTTAGAGGGGCATGTAAGTTAATGGTGATGCGAAGGCCATGGTGGTAGTTGTTGGCTAGGTCATCTAGCTCATTGGAACGTAGAGGGGAGAGTGAGGACAGTAGCATGGGTTTGAGGAGTTTGTGTGTTCGTTTCTTGGTGTTTCTGACCAAGATCTGAGTGTGGGCCCTTTTTCAGGGGCTCGTTTGGTAAGAAGGAGGTTATATTCTATTAAGTGGTGGTCTGACCAGGACATAGGGAGGATAGTCGAGATTGTGTTAGTGTTGGTAGTGAGTATCCAGTCGAAAATGTGACCTTTAGTGTGTGTGGGAGCAGAGACAAGTTGAGAAAACCTCATGTCTGAGAGCCTGTGCTAGTGCTGTGGCTTCAAGATCAGCAGGGTCATTGTACCCCAGGTCAATGTCACCTAGAATGATACATCTGGTTAGAGGTTTGAGAAAAGGGGTGATCAGCAGGGGAATATCAGATTCTGGTGTATTCGTAGAATTGGGTTGGCGGTAGAGGGGGAATATGTTGTAAGTAGTCTGTGGATCGATGGCTAGTTTTAATAGTAGAGTTTCATAGCCTGCAATGGGTACAGCAGGGAATCTGTGAATAGTGAGGGATGATTTTGCAATGAGGGCTACCCCTCCACCAATAGCATTGGTGTGATCTGCCCAGAGGATGTTATCCTCAGGGGGATGGCCAGCGCAAACAAAGGACCTGAGGCATTATGGAGTCAAGACTCAGTAATGGCAAGCAAGTCCAAGTTGTGATCTAAAAGCAGGTCTTGGATTTCAGTGGCATGAGCTCCTAGGGAGCGTGGGCACGCTTAAGGGAAACATTCAGGCAGACTAGGGTAGAGGATGATGGGCAGGGGGTGGGGATAGTAGCAGGAGTGGATATGGCAGGAAGTTAGGGGGAATTGGTGCGGAAGGCTAGTCTTTGCTGCCTAGCTTCATCTGTGATAGGGTAAGAGCGACACAGCAAGGGGAAATCAATAGTGTTGGTCCTGTAATGTGGGTTTCATAGCCTTGGGGCACCAGTGAGGGGTAGAGAGCAAGTGGTGGGGTATACCTGATGGGTACTGCTCACTGTTGTAAGGGTGGTAGGGTGATGAGGGTGATTGGAGTGCTTGGGCAAAGGTTAGGTGGATTGGGTGGCAGTACAGGTAGTGACGGAAATCTCTTTGTTAAGGGCGGTTGAGTGGGCGGAAGAGATGCTTTAGTAGTATTGTACGAGTTTGTCGTATAGCGAGGCATGGTGTGAGCAGATGGCTCATGGTATGTGGGCAGCAAGTGCGCTTGTAAGCATGTGCAAACTGGAACTGCAGTAATCGGAGTTGGATGGTGTTAAGGTAGGTAAGGCGGGGGCAAGAAGAGAGTGGGCATGTGTAGCGGAAGGGGGCGCTGTTGGGAGTTCACAACAGGATTGTTAGCATGTTGCAACGCTGGCGGCAGGCTGCTTAAAGGGGCATGACTAGTGAGCCCTAGATGTGATGTCGGAGGGGGCAAAAACGGGGTGGGAGGCATTTGGCCACAGCTGGTAAGTGTCCTGGGATTAAGTTTCATATTTGGTCCAGACAAGGTGCATCTGCGGACAATTGTGGTAAGAGCTTGTTGGGGGAGCTTACATAACGGGAGGCAACGTAACTCAATATGCGGCAGTGGGGAGTCAAGGCATGCAGAGGGAGGAGTATGGGCTGTGGACAAGCGTGGCAATGGTGGGACAGTATGAGACCAGTATCGGTGGGAGAAAGACAGTGGGATAGGTAAGGGAGTGAGGTGATTGCAGGCAGTGTGGGCCGGGTGGTGGTGTAATGTCGGCAAGGCATAAGGTACAGTTGATACACTGACACAAAGCAGGTGATCAGGCTTACCTTTACCAGGCATGCATGGAGGCTTCAGTGGGCGTACATATGAGGGCACAGCAGGAGAGGTAGCGGGATGCGGCCCCAGTAGACACCGGCAGAGACTTGCATCAGAGGCCTTAATGGCTGGCCTTACTGGATGGCTGATGGCTCGATGGGGGTAGGAGGGAAGTGCAGTGCTCCATCCAATTAAATGGCTGCAGGAAGGCTGTGGGTGGCTGGGAACTCAGCAGGGCTCTCATCGTAGTGGCGTTCATCTTCAGGTGTTTAGGAGTGACTCCAGTCCCAATGATGCAGCGATCTTTGCAGGGCACCCCAGGTGGAGGGGGACCTGTGAAGGAACAGGACCGGCAGAGACTTGCATCAGAGGCCTTAATGTCTGGCCTTGCTGGGTGGCCGGCTTTTCCTCCTGGCTCGATGTGGGTGGGAGGGAAGTGCAGGACTCCATCCAATCACATGGCTGCAGGAAGGCTGTGGGTGTCTGGGAACTCAACGGGGCTCTCATCTTAGTGGCGGGCATCTTCAGGTGGTTAGGAGGGACTCCAGTCCCAATGATGCAGCGATCTTTGCAGGGCACGCTAGGTGGAGGGGGGCCCTGTGAAGGAACAAGAGCGGCCGAGACTCCATCAGAGAACTTAATGGCTGGCCTTGCTGGGTTCATAGGGGGATGGCAGCATGGATGAACGTTTTTTTCAGCCAATGAGGTAACCACATTCCTGGCATGAGCATGATTATGGTTGTTAGGCCAAACGTTAAAATCACCCATCAAAATGAGCTTAGAATAAGATAACGCCAACTCACACACAAATTGAGTAAAATGATCTGTAAAACTAACTAAGGGGTGCGGATGGTGCCAATAAACAAGCAATAATCAAACCAAATAATTTGGTGTAACTTGGAGCCGTACTAAGAGAAGTTCAAAAGGCAGGTTGTGTACTAAAGTCATCACAGTACAATTGAAAGTATCTAAGTAAATAAAAGCCACCCCCCTTACCTCCATAAGTGGAGGGATCCTATCAAGATGTACAGTTCTGTAATTTGAGGGCAGCATCTGCATGATATCAGGATCAGATGCAGGAGTGAGCCAGGTTACCATTAGGCATAGAAAATGCGGGAAAACCTCTGTTAAAAGTTAACAAATATCATCTCGTTGGGCTACTGCTGATCTAGAATGGGTCAAGAAACCAGTAGAAAATGAGGAAGATGAAGCCTTAATAAAACGTCTTTTAACTGAACAAATATTGCTACTTTTTTTCTGTTTCATGAATCTTAAAAGTTACTTCGGACCCAGAAGGGAGGAAACAGGCGAAGCCAGATGGAAACAGGCGAAGCCAGATGGAAATCAAGTATCAGATCGGGCAAGTGCCAATAGTTCGTTCCAAGAGTAGAAGGACCCAACAATTGCATCAGTCTTACGTTGTTGTAACAACATAGTCAGCCAGGGACCCTCAAAAGAGTCTTGGCAAGCCACTAAAGCCAAGGGCCCATCCGGAGCGCTGCTGGCATGCCCACTGCATGAGCCCACTGTGGGGACTCCAGCCACGGTACATAAGTGCTCGGTATCACATTGGGCAACGTCACAAAGCAACAATAGATATGGAAGAAATACTTATGAACTAAAACAGTTTTTCTATCATGGTGATATTAAATATAAAAGCAAAGTATTGCAAAAATAAAAACATGAATCCCCAATCAACCTTTAAACTCCCAAGCAATTCAACCACAGTACTAAAACTAAAATAACAAGTAATAGCGAATTAGCTCAGAAAATAGATCTTACTGTGGGTGCTGCGCGGACGCCAGCCTAAGCACATAACTGCTCAGTACCATGTGCAGCAGGGTTACATGGCTTCATATCAAAATATTGTATATTGAATGCACATATCTCGAATATTTTATATTGAAAACTTTTAAAGTGAATGCACTTTTTTTTCCCCTCCCAAACCCTTGTTTCCAACCCCTAAAAACCCACCCAGACCGTTTCCTAAAAATATTCAACCCTTTACTCCACCCCTAATTGCATTCACTATAAAGGTTTTCAATATAAAAAAATTGATATATGGGCATTCAATATAAACATTTAGATATAAACACTGTATACAGTGCAGCAGCATCACAAAGCAACAAAGGATATGGAAGAAATACTTCCTGAACTAAAACATTTTTTGTTTACGATGATATTAAATATAAAACCAAAGTATTGCAAATTTAAAAACATGAAAGCCTCAATCACCGTTTAAACTCCCAAGCATTTCAACCAGAGTACTAAAACTAAAAGAAAACGTAATAGCTAGTGAGCTCTGAACATAGATCTCACCATTGCTGTAGTCAATGATTAACCACTGTGAGGTCAAAGTTACCCCTAGCATAAATCATGTGCACATCACAGGCTTACTCATCAGACTGTGAGACATGAAGTTGATTGACAACAATGTAGAATAGTCTGCAATGGGTGTGGGTAGCGTCGGACTGGCTTATTGGTTGTTTGGCCCCTGACTGAATGCAATTGACCTTGGGAATGGCCTGGGCCGGTTTTATAAGCCACCTTGGGGATGGTTCTGCAAAATAACTTTATTTTAGTGATAAAGTAACTTAAGGTAACTTAACTTTACTTCTTGCTGAGTTGCTCTGCTCACGGCAGACATCGGATGGGATAGATCGGATGCAGCAGGCTTTCATCAAACAAAGTTAACACTTAGAGTGTTAACTTCGCTTTGATTCATGCACACACACAATAGTGAGGCGGGAGGTGCGGTGCTGGGAAGTGTCCCCAGGACCCAAAGCCATCCGCTGGTGTGGTGCCAGGAGGCATCCGCACTTTGAAAACATACAGTACATGAATCTACACAGCAACAAATTGTAAGAAATTGTCCTGGGTGCCAGGGAGGGAGTGTGCTGAGAGCTTGTCGGATCCTGCTGTGGGCGTCAGCGGCCAGCCAATCATGTGTGTGAGCGGGCCGGCCTGGCCAGCAAGGGAAGAGTTGACACGGTCCAGAGAGCAGCAGCAGCCTGCATGCCTCTGCTCTCTGGCAAATCAAAGCATGTGCAACAACTTGCGACAAGGTCTCTGCAGCCATTAGGCCGACAGCAGCATGTGCCTGGCCCAGCCTTGGCTGCAGGCTGAGGCAGCCCAGCCGAGGTGGACACGCACTGGACAGCAGCAGTCAGCAGAAGACATAACACGTGTGCCGGTGTGCCCACACAAAGTAAACTAAGTGAAATAAAAACATATTTGGACAGGCTGCTTTCTGTCCCTAGCCTGTGTCTGCCGTGCACGCCGTCAGCCAGGTACTCTGTCCTGATCCGATCAGCCCATAACCGGACGCATCCAGCAACCAACTCTCCAATGAGAGCTAAACTCCATAACACTCATTGTATATATTTAAGCTTGCGCCTGCACTCAACATGTGCATCAGCCGTAACCTCTTTATCATGTCTCCCCTGTTGAGCTGCCCGGCAACGTGAACATTTAACCAACACCTCAACGACTTGTCATCATAGCTCCATTTACTGCGATCCCTGTGACCAAGAGCCTTGCATGCACACACACCGCTCCCTGCCTACATCATTTTGATGCATTGCACTCGCAAACACTGCTCGTATGCCCGCATTCTAATAATGCTTGTTGCCATGTGAGATTCGCCCTCTCCCATGTACTCTGAATCACTGCCTGCACTTGAATCACTGCCTGTACCTGAATCACTGCCTGTATGCCCGCATTTAACACTGTCTGCTGCCGTGCGAGATTCGCCCTCTTGTATCACTGTACGGCACTCCGCTATATTCATGTACCCGCATTGCTGTACACATGGTACACGGTACACCCATACCGGATGATAACCTACGTATTTATCTTATAGTTTTTACTGCCTTAAACTGTATTGCTTCATATATGTATTTTATCAGTTGTGCTGCTCAATCCTGCTGTTTAAGTGCTGCTCAATCCTGCTGACTAAAGATGTAGCTAAAATGATGGAAGTGAACATTAAAACATGTTATACAAAATATGGAGTCAGACTTTAAAAGTTGGAGTGGGTTGCGATTAAGTCTATGGGGAAGAGTGCATGCAATCAAAATGACGACGACTCCGAGAGTTAACTATGTCTTAAGCATGATTCCTTTGCAGCTTAAAAAATTTTATTTGAAGAAAATGGAAAGCTTGGTCCAGTCCTTCCTATGGGAGGGAAAACAACTGCGTCTAAAACTATGGAAACTGCAACTTTCACAAGAACGTGGTGGTCTGGGGGTCCCGGATTTTGAAAATTATCATCTGGCATTCGGGACTCGCCACTTGTTGCCTTTTATAGAAGAATCATCTGATGTGTGGACAATGGCAGAAACAAGTTACAGTATTGCTCCACACTTTAGAAAACTGCGCCACACTTGATGATGCTAGTAAGGTTGTTCAACAGACGGCAGTAGATTGTGTACGTAGTGTAAGGGGGATTCAACCCGTGACTGTTCATGTTTCCATTAATTGCAAAAATTAGACTTGGAATATAGCTACGTTATCAGCCCTGATTTGAAAAAGACACTGGTGTGTCGAAACACGTGTTATCCATAAAGGGCAAATACATTAAAGATACTTTACCTTACTAGCATCATCAAGTGTGGCGCAGTCTTCTAAAGTGTGGAGCAATACTGTAACTGTTTTCTCAAGGGGTTGGGGTCCAAAGTTCCCCCTTTTTTCTACCCCACACTCAATGCGACATTTTTTGAATTGTAAGAAAAACCAGGCGCATGGAAAGTTTTACAGTTGGCACAAAACTCATCCCCCAAATTGTGGTATAATGGCAGAAACAAGTAGAGCTTCACCTCTTTCCCCCAGGGCAATTATGTCAACAGTGGATGGAATGGGATATAAATCATCTCCACCAACGGCTTTTGTGAGATCATGCTGGAAGAATCTATGGAACAGGAGCGGCAAAGATGTTTCAGAGGATGGGTTTACTTCTCTCTGGCTAAATCCAGACATTACGTTGAATGGAAACACTCTTTTCTGGCCAAATTGGTTACTGGGAGGTGTACAATGGGCAGAGGATCTTCTTGAAGAAGGAAAATGGATCAGCTTTAATAGACTGAAGCTGGTTAAAGATCTTAGAGATTGCACTTTGGGAGAATATAGGAAACTGAAAAAAGCTCTGGTGCACAAGATACCGGATGGGTGCAAGAGGTGTCATGTTTGGCTGAAAGAATATAAATCAGAAGGTGGCATGCCTTCGAAAGTGTACAAGAATCTTGAACGGTATAAAGATCCAAACTATGACTTACTATCAAAGTGGTCAGACATAATAGACTCGGAGATGTCGGAGGACAGATGGAGAAATCTGTGCAAAAATGTGGCTCTGACATCCTTGAATCTAGGAGAAAGGTGTAGACAGATAAAAATTCTAAACAGAGTTTTCTGGACGCCACAAAGATTGCATGCAAGAGGTTTGACAGATTCAAGTGCCCGTTGGAGGTGCAAACATGCTAATGGTTCCTTTGAACATATGATTTGGGATTGTTATGAACTAAGATCTTTCTGGAGAGGGGTCACTAAGAAGATGAATGAAGTTATTCTGTTGCATCTGGACTTTGATTATACGACTATAATTTTGGGTGAGGTTGACATGGTGGATGATCTCTCTTTTCCACAGAGATGTTGGTTTTTCAGAGCGTCAAATTCTGCCAAGAAAATTATATTGAGGAAATGGAAATGTGATGTTAGTCCCAACATATTCAGAATGGATGGATGATTTGAGACAAGTATCCAGAATGGAGAGATAGATTGATTTTGTACAAGGATGAGAAAATGAACTTGTTTGATCAAATCTGGGGTAGATTTTGGGATGTATAAGATTGTTGTCTTCCTGGTTTAATGCGCTTCCGTATTTATCCTTTCCATAAGGAATATGTATTCATGAATGTGATGATCCTGGCTTTTATGTATACGTCCGTGTATTGATTATATACCTTGTGTTGTATTTAATTTAAAACTTAATACACATGTAAATAAAGCAATTAAAGAAATATTCTGCAACCAATGTAAACACTATAGAGGAATGGGCATTCGGAATGTAGTATTACACTGTAATACAACATGGTAAGGTTGGGTTGCGGTACGCAGGAGCAACAATCGATTTTTTAGAAGTCCATTATTTACATTTCAGCCAAGCCATCCGTGTTGTCACTGAACTAATACAATCAACTTGAATATTAGTGAATGTCTGTAGGCTAAAAGGGCCCTGCAGAGAAGTGATACAGCACCCACACGTGCTTATATATTTTGTGGCTTGCTTCCTGAGCACTCTGCAATCTGTCACAAAGGTGGCACAGGCCAGGCTTCCCCATGTTGCTGGTGTTTGCTAAGAGACTGCACAGGGCACACATAGACACAAAAAGCTTCACCCATCATTGTGTTGCACCTGGTCACACACCAAGGCGCATACAGGCACTGGAGAAGCACCAGGTCAGACACTTGAGAGAGTGGGGATAAGGGGGGCATGGGAAGGGTGCAGGGAGGGGACAGGTTCCAGTTAGACTACCCACCCACATCTGCCGCCCCAACTGCCCACCTCAAGTGAATTAAGCAACGCCCAGGCAAATACCCCTGATCAGCTTCAGTGAGAGAGGTCTGACACCTGGAACCTTAAGCAAAACACATGAAACCCAATGACCCCTCCCCTTATCTTACTAAGACATTTCAGACTCCAGCAATCACCCCTCTTACGTTCATCATGTTTAGTAAGTAAACAGCTGTAGAAGGACACAACAGGACACAGACAATACACAGTGCTGGTGGCTGCACAGTTAACAAATGCCCGGCAAATACTAATGTAAAATTGTATTGTTAGCACACGCATTTGTATGCATACATTTTTAGGCAATATCGAATGGGTGTTTGTACTTGCATGTCAGGTGAGTGATTGGAAGGGTAGGGGCAGGAGACCGTCTATTCTCACAGCAGTGCTTAAGTGTGTGGTTTCAGACGTGAAGGAGAGAGTTAACTGATTGTAACATTGAAGCTGTACTGCAATATTTGTATTACAATGTGTAAAGAAGTTAGATTCCCCCACACAAGTAAGCCCCCGTCCCCATATCATCTCTGAAGTTAACACCTCACCCAACATTTTGGTGGGGCACCAACAATGCTTCCCGCCTGGGGTGCAAACTGGTCTAAGACCGGCCCTGCCTGCAGTCCATATACTTATCTGTCTTAGACAAAAGGTGGCTAAAAAGAATGCACAATTTATCCTTGAAGCTTCAGTCCCTGGAAAATGCTTTCCCAAATGCTGCTTTGATGACACATTCTGCAGGCACATTTAGAACCACATTTAGAACTACAGAATGCATTTTTCTGCTTCCAAGGTTTGTTTGTAGAGAGGATTAGGGAATTATAATATTTCTTTGTTGTGCAGCACACTCTGAAGCCTCATTTGAGACTGACTGGCGAAAGGTGCCATTTGCGATTGGAATCTGACTGGTTCTACCATGGCCTGGGCTATACCATTTGTTCAGAAAGTAATGCAATCTGTAATCTTTATACTACCTTTTACCAACGCTTTCCCTAGGATGCCTGGCAGGCCTGATCATGAATTTTCTGACAAGGAGGCAGTATGAGATCATCAATAGTGCACCAAATATGTTCTCTCCTCTATTAAGAGACGTACGGGCGTTGAAATGTCCGAATCTAAAGATTATTGTGAACTGACATCTTGCAGGAAAATAAAAGCTAAGCACATTTTGCTGATGGTACGAAGATTTGTACATCATCATGCTGGTTTTTCACTAAGTGGTATACTTGATATTTATCGCCAATGGTTTTGCCCAGTTGTCCTTTTTGGACTTGAGTCTTTTGAAATACAAGATCTCGAATGGCTGAATGTGTTCAAAGGTTTTTTTTGGAGATGTGTTTTGCTTCTTCCTCCCGCGACCTACGTAGAATACATCAGTCTAGAATTGGGCCTTTTATCTTTTAAAACCATGGCCATAAAACGGAGAGGTAAGTTTTTCTTGAAAGCTAAAACCTCACCAATGTGTCCCTTACTGAGTAGGTTGGGTTCCAAGTATTGTCTTAATCATGGATCCACAAAAGAGTGTGGGTTCATGAAGTTGATTCGTAAACTCTTCCACGACTTAAATTGGGAACCTAACTTCCAACGTTGCTCAAACATAACAAAGCTTAAAGGAGCCTTTTGTCGACACCTAAATAAGTGGGACTGGGTTAAAAACTATGACCATCTTCAATCTCTCCGTAGCCATAGTCAAGCTTCGCTGGTATGTCGCAGATTTATGAAGCCTCACCTTTATCTTCTCTGTTGTCCAGACCCTGAAGTGCAAAGATTTATATAGCTTCTTTGCACCAACCAATTACCTATTCGATCTATACGAGGTGGACAATGGGAAATCTCTACAGAATATAGGTTTTGCAGAATATATGAGATTTCAGAATACAATGAGACGGTGAAGGCATGTGATGACCGAATGCCCAAAAATGGGACACATGTATATGACATTGCTTGGTCCATTTATTCATGACTATAACTCAATTAAATCTATTGAGTTTTGGTCCTATTGTTTAAACTCGGACTGTGAAAAACTTCATATAGCACTCAATAAAGTTTGGTGTAACATTAGGAACCAACTTGGTAATGGTCATTGAGTGGTGAATTGGACTAAGCTTTTTCCTTTAGTTGGTTAACATGTTATCTTTCTTCGATATAAACTGCCTACGGGCACCTGATAATGCTGCTAGATTGCATAGGTACTCGAGCTATTTTAAAACAGTTTGAAGCTGAAAATTCTGTTCTAGTACAAGTCTTGTACGTACCAAGTCAAATATTAATGTATGTGTTTTATGCATGTTTCAATGTAATGTGTTTATGTATGTTTGTGAATGCGATATGTTGGATTATTGTATTGATTGATTGAAAGAACTATGTGTATTTGTGAATTGATTTGTTAAAGTTCATTTTTGAACTAAATACAAATAAATAAATAAATACATTAAGAGAATTGCGCTGTTATCTGGTGAGGCATCGTATGTGGAGCTGCACAAGGTTGTCAAAGACTTAGGGCCTCATTACACGGATGCGTTAGGGATTTACCGGTACCGGTAAAATACCGGTACCAGTAAATCCCTACCGCCTTACTACGAGGTCCCTTTGCGGGTTGGGGGATTTAACCCGCTAAGGGACCTCGGAGCTAATTACGGCACCGCAAAATTGCGGTGCCGTAATTAGCGCCTTCCCCATTCCCATGGAGCCCTATGGGGCAGAAATGGGAATGGGGAAGGGCAATGGCGGAAAGGGGATTTACCGCCCCTCCAACCTTGGAATGGGGCGGTAAATCCCCTTTCCGCCAAGGCGGTGCCGGTATTTTACCGGCATGAGCCATGGCGCTAATAGCGCCATGGCTCACCGCCTACCGGGTAATGAGGCCCTTAATCAAGAATGAGTTGGCTAGAAATGCTTGCACCTTCCATGGGTTCATTGAGTTGCCCTAGTGAATGACCTCTGAATACTGGAGAGAAGGAAGGAGAAGGTTAAGCAGTGTCCTGAAAATTCTGCACGTTTGGCTTAGTGCAGTTATGTGAAGATGAATGACAGTGATCAAAGTTCAACACCAGTTTGCTTATCTTTGTCTAAGGATCCCACACAGTAACTCAATGGTTTTCAGTTTTCATTTTTGCAGGAAGGGGAGGTTGGGGAGGTTGGGTGGGATTTTCACTTCCTCAAGTTTCCATTTTACCAGGAATGAATAGAACAGTTTGATTTAGTGCATTGCTCATGTCAAAGGTGGTTTTATCATTTTATGGAAGGAAGCAAATAAGGAAAGAAGGAAGGAAAGAAGCAAAGAAGGAAGCAAGGAATCAAAGAAGGAACTAAAGAAGTAAGCAAGGAAGCAAGGATGGAAAGAAGGGAGGAATGAAAGAAAGAAGGAGGGAAGGAAGGAAGGAAGGAAGGAAGGAAGGAAGGAAGGAAGGAAGGAAGGAAGGAAGGAAGGAAGGAAGGAAGGAAGGAAGGAAGGAAGGAAGGAAGGAAGGAAGGAAGGAAGGAAGGAAGGAAGGAAGAGAGCAAGGGAAGCAAGGAGGGCGGTAGAGAGGGAGGGAGGGAGGGAGCGAGTGGAGGAGGGGGCGAGGACGGACTCAGACAATGGACAACACACAGGATCAGTATACAAGGCAGAACACATGCCACGGGAGTGGTCAAGCAAAACACACAGACCCAAGAAGAGGCATACCACACAGACCCAGAATAGGGCGCAGTGCAGTTTTCGTGGACAATAATTCCACAGGAGAAAAGCGGATTCTGAGGGGGAGGGCAGATCCCCATGTGGAATGCTTTTTTTTGGGTGTTAGGGAGATTCTCCATTTTCATGCCAACTCCTGTCTAACTGTGGGACCCCCTCTCGACACTTGGAAATGTGTCCTATCCTCCCGAATGAGCGCAGTCTTTTTACCCTGACTCTGGGAACCCTTGTTCATTCTGCTTTTATTTTATTATATGGAGTCTTGCTTTCCTCCATACTTTTGACAGCATCTGTAATTTACTTTTGCAGCACGCACCACCCTTTGTGAAGTGTTGTTGGGTGCTCTTTGGGCTTTCCTTTTTAAACTCTTTTATTTTCCCTAAGAATTACTGTTCTCAAGGTTAGAATGATATTGTGTATCCTTGTTATCTTCTCCTTTTGTGAGATCAGCACACACCACCCTATGTGTGGTGCTGAGGGGTTACCTAGTATCTCCTTTCTCACTTCTCCTGTAACATTTCTGTTACAGTGACAAGCATAGAATTATTGCTGGTGGCAGTGGATGTGTTCTACTGACATTGTGTGATTTCTACCCACAGTATGTCTCCACCGCTGCTGCACTGTGCAAGAATCCAGCTGCATCTTCTTCACAACTCCTCAGGTACTGTGGGACCCATGGTAATACATACCTCAAGTCATCCTGTCGCTCCTGTGCTTCTGGAGTGCTGATTCTGTGTTTGGGTGCTAACCCACACCGTTTGCCAAGGCCAACGCTTGTGTGCCCATAGGGAGGCTTTCCAAAGGTCCCTGTAATCTTTTTGACCCTCAAATGCAGTCTACTTACTTGTAATTGAAGAATCCTCTGGAACTTTGCCTTTTCTGCTGCTGTGCCTTATCTGTTTTATCTCCAATCTGACTTTGAAGAACTCATACCTAGCTAGGAAGGGACTTCTAAAGCCTCAAGGCCTCTGAAACGTTTTTAAACTACTGCCCTGCTATTGTTGGTGCTGAATAACGCTTTTTATTCCTACAACAGAACATTTTCTGTGTGGCTATAACAAGTGATTTTACTTACCTTGAAATGTGGTTCATGAACTGTATAATTCCTAACTATTTGTTCAATCACCTGAAATAGTACATTGGTTTTCTATTGTGTTTATTCGTTTGAAATAGTACTTACTTAGCTGAATATAACTTTATCCTTATCTATATAAAATAAATAACTATTTTACTATAACTACACGTGTGTAAGAGTTTCTTTGGGCCTATGCATTTACTGAGTTCATTGTACTTACCTACAACTCACCTCTCTCTCCTAAGATACTCCTGGCTGCTCTGCCACACTACCAAACCTTGAGTAATACAGACTAATACTCGAAGTTCGGCTCTGTATACCAAGGGATAGTTTTATAAAGTCTTACCACAGGTAGAATTTAGGACAACTTCCCTAACAGAGAGGACATCAGTGCAAGCAGGACAGCAGTTTTAAGCAGAGCAAACAGTTCCAAAGGGGATTGTGAGTTCAGGGCACTGGAGAAGAGCATTGGGGAATGACAAGCCAAGGAAAGGCGACAAGACAAATAGCAGAACTTTGAAGCAAGAGATTGTTATGATTCTTGAAGGAGATATAAGAATGCGAAATAAACCTTTGGACTTGTTGGGCCAGCTACACTCTAAGCAGTAAGGTCAATGGCAGAAGGAGGAGCTCTACAAAGGGCTCTCCTGGCTTTCTCATCAGGGTAATAGTGGATCCAGTAGCCAGAATTATAGCCATGCATCTTACATGCCTAGAGCATCCATGATGCTTGGAGCCAGGACTCAGGTCTTCTCATGACACTGTTCCCCATTTTCCAAACACCCATTCAACCTCTATTGTTTTGCCACTTACAGAAGTTTCTATAACTGAGGAAATGTCTTCACAATGTGAGAACGGAGCAGCGGGGGCTCAAATACTAAGATAACACAGGTTTTTGTGAATATCACCAAAATGATGATAATTAAAGGATGGCTACTATAGCACCTCACAAAAGGAATTGAGACTAGGGAAAAGGGGGAGAAACATTTTTTTTATGAAAAGCTTTAAAAAGGTCAGTGGATCTGATTTCCAGGTTCCTGTCTAGGTTGTCCAACCAGTGAGTGTTGTCAAGCTTCAGACTTGATAATCCAACACAAATTCATTCAGTCGTTTTCAGATAGACATGGTTAGTCCTGCATTGTCATGTGCCACCCACTACTCAGTAGTAGGGGCCAGGACCGCCCACAGAACACAATACATTGACAGGGGGCAAAAGTAATTGTATCAATGGCAGGATAGTACTTGAAATGCTAGTTTGATTGTAGAGACGCACAGCGTCCATGCAAATGACGGGTGGATAGCAAAAAAGTTCAGAAAACATCTCAAGGTGAGCATAGGGGTTGAACATGCTCAGGGACTTAAAAAAGGATCCACTGATAACTGTCACAACATAACATGCTAGCATGGGACTAATAGGATTGTGAAAAGAAGGATAAATGTGCCACAGTAGCTTGGGAATCACATTTTCTATTGAAATGGTAGAAATCTGTGAGAAGTCTCTATGCAGAACATGAGTCTATCCAGGCTGCCTGTGGAGTTCCTGGTTATGGAGTCTGAGATATTTAGTGTGGTGTGCAGGACAGTTGCCTGGGGGGCCATATAGCAATATGGTAAAGGTGTACTCTTGTGGCATGCAGGCTATCCTCTGCAGCACTAATGAGGTGTTATGGACCCGTTCCATGGATAACACTGTGGATTGGTCCATAACACCGGCCGAGCGAAGCAAGGGCAGTTAACAGGGGGTCCGGACCATTACACTACAGTGTTACCAGTGGAACGGGTGCATAACCACATTAGCACCCCAAATTAGCAACGCGCGCCCCGTTCAATGAATATAAATCCTTTGCTAAGATGTCCGCCATGGTTGTGAAAGGCGGGGTGACATACGGAGGCCCTCTTCCATTTACTTGGTGGTCAACAAACCGAAAATGAGGGAAGCTGCAACAATCAGGTAAGTGGGGTGGAGGAGGGGGGTTGAAGAATAGTTAAAAAAAAGAAACGGGAGGGTGTGGGGAAGGTGGGGCAGGGGAGGCAGCCTGCAGGTTCTGTGGAATGCGGGCTGCAATCAGAGGTTTCAGTCCGGGATACACAGAACCTGATTGGCTGCGCCTCCCCTACCCAGATGCTAATGTATTAATTGGACCGTTAGTCATCACTTGGACAAAGTAATTCAACGAATCAGCTCTTTTGCCTCGACTTCAGGCTGCAAATGTCTGCTGAGCCAAAGGAGGCACAAAGGAACAGTTGTAACATTTTGTGGAATTGTGGAGGCTCTCATCTGGAAACAACAAATTGCTTCAAATGCTTCAAGTATGGCTGAGAAGAACACAGTGGAATTGGGTTTGATGAAAATAGTTGATCAGAAACAGTGGAACGGAACAGTGTGCAGACTCTGGAGAGCAGGGACACTGCCAGCACCACTGCCAACATTTAAAGTGCAGGTCAGATTACATTCTGTACTGCCAACCAATCCAATGTGAACCATGCACCATGATGCATGCACTTTTCATTTACTCTTTCCCACCTTTATCATAAGCCAGCTCTGCAAAACTGCCTTTCACTGCAACATTACTTGTAGCCTTTTTCTGGGGACTGTAATTTCCTCCAGGGTCAAGCAGATACAGGTATATCTTCCACATGCCACATTCTGGGCACACTCAGTAATCAGATTACGGTACATCTGAACAGTGTCAGAGCAGCAACACAGGGTGCCAGCTTGAAGTACATGGACTTCCAGGAGATCTACTTGCACCTCAGCCAGGCATGAGGGAGACTCTTCATGGAGATTATGATTGTGCTATCAGCGGCAGCCACATTCACTTGTTTTCTTTGTATGCATGCTCTTTCGGAAGAGTAGAAGGAGACATAGAAGGAGTATCTCCTGAATGAATGAATTCTTTCCTCAAAGTCTTTTGCTGAGGCATCATTATATTTTGTGTCCAAATATACTTCAGAAATGTGCCCTTTGTGGAAGATCATGATTTAAATAGCATAAGTGTGAAAAACTGTCCTCCTTTGCCATTGATTGGGGACCATTTGTAGTCATTTCAGGAGGCAGTAATCACTGCAAAGCTGGATTTGTGAGGTGTGTATCACCTGTTACATGCTAAAATGTGGTAAGTGGAACACTGCCTTTGCAAACCCTTTGGACATTATGGCCCTCATTACGATACTGGCGCTAAACCATGGCGCTATTAGCACCATGGTTGGTTCAGGTATCGTAACGAGTCCGCCAATGTTCAATGGGGAATTACCACCCCATTACAAGGTTGGCGGGGTGGTGATTCCCCATTAAACATTGGCCCTTCCCCATTCCCAATTTTGCCCCATAGGGCTCAATGGGACTGGGGAAGGCGCTAAGTACGGTACCGCAGATTGCGGTACCGTACTTAGCACCAAGGTCCCTTTGCGGGTCCCTACTTTAACGGCTGGTCTAGACCAGCCGTTCAGGTCGGGACCCGCAAAGGGACCTCGTGGTAAGGCGCTAAGTGTTTAACGGCGCTGCAGCCTTTTACGGCGCCGTTAAACACTTAGCGCCAGGGTCCTAATGAGGGCCAATGAGTAGTCAGTGATAGTTATGCAATTCTCCCTCTGTTTTAAAAAGTGCTACAATCTACTTTTACCGAGTTACTGAGTCATAATTTAATCATCTATTATGAAGATATTTGTTTTTTATTTATTGCCATGTTTATCTGCAGAGGTATTGGTGAAGAACTGAGAGACTATAAACACATCAGCTCTTTTAAAGCGAAATATGTGTTTGACAACAATATGATGGAACATTTGGGTTTATTGTGATGGTTGTGGACTAGCAAAGGAGCCCAAGATAGCAGCCAGCATCCATGGTTTAATGGACTGGGTCACCATTTGATAAGGAGAGTTTATTTATTTTGGTGGTTGGACAAATCTTTTGGCAAATTATTCTGAAATGTTCCCATTTTGCTTTGGAGAGATCACAGTTTCTTTGAAAGAAGAACCAGGTAAAGGATAATGAAACTGAGAAAGATTTTGAGGCCCAAAAGAAAGTCTTACTTCTCATGCAGTTGTGAGACAGCACTCAGCTAAATTATCCACATCTACCAGAGTTTGGGGCTGGGGGTTGGTCAGGGACGTCATTTGGGGGTCGCCAGAGGTCGCAAGTGCGACCTCTGAGGTCTCCCTTGCGACCTCTGTAGTCTCCCTTGCGACCTCTAAAAAAAATTTTTTTAAAAAGAAACATTTTTTTTTTTTTTTTGCAATGCAACTCCTGGGCTGTGGCCAGCACCATGTGGCTCTTTTAGTTCTGGAGTGGCTGGCTTTCTTGTTCAGGCCCCTTAATAAAATAAGAAAAATAAGAACAGGAGTGCCACAAGTCTAACACTTTCAGCACTGAACCTAAATAAGAAAGAATAGGAATGCCAAAAAATGTGTCTTTCTGGAATCCTATACGATAATTGCTAGACTCATTAAAGGTTTATTTCAGGCACACTTCAGGGGGTGAGTCACTGATTTAGTCTGTTCTTAAACGCCTCAACTCAGCCTTTCACCTTCTGAGGTCGATAAATGGGTACCAACACAGGTTGGGTGATATTGGGTGAATATTTCTTCTATGTAAAGCGCTTAAGCTTAAGTGCTATATAATAACACATCATTATCATTTGGTAATGGGCGTCTGCTTGCAATCACAGTTATTTGGTAATATGGGCCTATACACACTGATCATAACTATACATATGGCGATCCATTCAGGTATGAAATGTACATCACATTATAGTCATAGCGTAACCATATTTTTGGTCGTGTACAATGCTATGTGATGCCACTTCCTGTTTTGTGAAAGTGCTTCCCGCGATATCACTTTAGGGTGGGGTCAAATTACATCACTTCCTGTGATGTCATCCGGGTCAAGGGTCATGTGATGTCACTTCTGCTACCCCTGGCATTTTGGTGAAATGACGTCCTTAGGGTTGGTGTTGTATGAGTTTATCACTCTAGATCCTGGCTGATAAACAACTGAGAAACGATTTGGTTCTGCAGAGAAAGGTTGGGATTCGGAACTATAACACCAAGCTGGTAAACTGAAAGCTTCAATTGCCCGGGGAGAACTAAAAACAAAGCTAATACTGAGTTAAATACAGAAAAGGCCAAGCCTCCCATGTGTGGTCATGCAAACTGCTATAGGAAATGCTACTGAATCAGGTGTCTGCTCTCCTCCAATACCATCACATATATACAAACAACCTTATTTAAAATGGGGTTCTGTAGATTGTGGGGTAAAACTAGAAATGTTGTGCACATTGGCAAACCACAAGTTAAGTCGGCCACTTGGAAATAACAATAAACCTTTTTTACAGAGAGCAGTTTTAAGAATTCTGAAATGGCCCACTAAAAACGCATGGTGCAACCCACTAAAAGACACAATTAATTCACCCACGCAAGTGAGATTCTTCACTTGAGGTATGGCTGAGGCTGGATGACTGATTCACAGAAAAGACAGTGAGAAAGGCTGATGAAAAACTTATGGTGTTGAAGTACCTGGTACCTGAGTGCCAATTAGCTTTCTTTGGGTTTGGCAGATGAAACTTGGGAGTGTGCTACCCATAGCGAAAAGCTCAAGATCTGATAGACTAAGACCCTTTGGTTATGGTTAGCTGCTGATGTGGGAGAGTGTGACAATGTTGCAGAGGAGAGCACAGTTGTGGCTCAGTTAGTGTTGATGTGCTAACAACTAGGCGTGTGTTGGCCTTCAGTGGGGGGGTTTGTGATTAATGTAAGGTGATAAGAGATGTTAAAGGAGAGTTAGTTAGTCGGGGGAACGCAGGACTATGCCCTTCAAGGGAAAACAACACGCAACCCTGCACTCCTACCCCAGGTCATTTGCAGACAGGTCCCAATGCCACCATCCTTCTCTCTCTCTCCCACTCTCTAAGTTACGCGCTCAAATAGATAGATTGTACCTGTGTGGAAACTCAGACGTTACCATACAATGCTAATGCTGATGTGGGGCAAGAATTTAAGGTTCAGTGGAAGGGCTGCATACAATTCAAGGACTGCAGTCATCCATTTCAGCTTCCTCAGTATGGTGGTCTGCAGGCTGAGAGATGCCTCAAACCTTACTATAGCCTGCTCACATGCTGTACTCCATGGGACTTTTGCCCATCAAGGGCAGGGCCCGTCGAGGAAGGTCATGGAGTTTGTCAGGTGTTCGTCCTGGGGATTGTTCGGGGATGGGGAGAGAATCTCTGCTATTTTCTCCCAAAGGTCTACCGTGCAGTCTCCCACATGCCATGTACTCTTTTCACACAGTCCACAATAAAACCCCTCCTCGCTACCAACAGCCACACCAGAGCAAATTTTGGCGCGGCACCCAACTCATGGTATCACAGCGATAATGCAATCCTTGAGGGCATTCTTCACGATGAAACAATGAACTGAAAAGATGGAAAAGTGGGGTGTTGATCCCTAAAAATTCATTTGCAGTACCTTGGCCTAAAAGAGGGTATGGGAATTTGATATGGCTGCAGGATGGTGAAGAGCAGCATGATGGTAGTGGCAGACAGAGGTTTTGGGAGTTAGGCATATGATGGACTCTCCAATATGGCTGCAGTCTCGTGGTTGCAGCCTCTCTGGCCCCTTGCTAGCTAAGAGTCTCTCAGGGGGATTTCTTTACTTGAGTGACATGCTAAAAGATGGGAACAGGTCAAAAGCAGCAATGCTTTCTTCATCCAGATTATACAGGCTGTCCTTCAAGGGTAGGAGGTGCTGTCATAAATTGACATATGCACGAAGTGTGAGCTGTTCCCACAGAGGGTCTCCTGGAGCCAGTGAGGGTGCCACCTCACTCATTAACAGCTTTTTACACTGCTGCAGAGAGGAAAGGAGGCAAGAGGCTGCCAGGCTGTCTCTCTGAAGTACATGGGCTGCTGACTGCATTGAACTTTTACACAAATTGGCAATATATCATAGGAAAATGTCAGAGAAGGCCACATAAACTATCACACACTCGCTCCTAAACTGCTTTGTGTAATCTCTGTGACCAGAAAAGCAATGGTACATTGCGCTCAGACTGCCTCGTGATAAAAGAGTTGAGAAATTTAATCATGAGTCGTTCAACACAAAGAAGAAGCTTGCAGCTCCCTGTACATTGAGCAAAACATAATTTGTTTGTATCGGATCAATTTGTAAATGCCTGAGCTACTTTGTAAACTGGGCCTAGTGGTTTTAAATGCTGCAGGTAAGCTCCTACCCTTCCCTGTTTAGAGCCCTACAGACAGATACGCACATGCAACGCAATGAAGAAGCTTGCAGGTGCCTGAAAATTGAGCAATACAGCATTTCTGTGTATAGGATCAGTCATTCTGTAAATGACAAGGCTATTTTGTTCACTGTGCCTAGGACTGTAGAATGCTGCGTGTAATAGCTTGTTTGTTGACCCTTATCTGTGAATAGACATATATTGGGGCACGCACACACACACACACGTATATATTTTTCTTTTAGTACTGTAAGAGTCACCACCAAAATGACCTCCAATTGCCTATTAAATTTGCCTTATGGTATAACATCCATGTGCAGAAAGGTATTGAACACAAAATACTGGGACCCCCTCAGATCTCTCACACCTCTATTAACTTGCAAAATATAGTGGTATGCCCATTCAAAGCTCTTACAATGCTCCTTTGCTGCACTTACTCAATGTACAGGTATGCCCATACTGTACCCAAGGGAGTGTGTTTTTTAGTGAAAAGTTGTGCATTTTAAAAATATTTGTTCAGTAACACTGGTCAAAACTATTTTCATTTATTTTATTGTTTGAAATGCAGACCTACCACGAGAGCAGCATAGCACTGCACAGGGTGTGGTTAGCCCGCATTTAGTTTAGTGTATTTTAACAGTAGCGCAGTACTGTCAATTGTGGTTTGTGTGTTAGTTTGTGTGTCTGTCGAGGTTAGTTCTTGGTTGGATATTGAAAAAGCCATGTTTGAGAGATTTGCTAAATTAGAGAATTGTGGAGGCATTCGGAACCAATACAGGGAAGGAGTTCCAAAAACAGCAGTCGAAGTGGGCGGGAGTGGTTGGGAGTAGTGCTGTTCTACTTTTTTAAATTATGTTTTACTGTTCCTATACCTTTGTTTTAAAATGAAGCCGTTCCAGAATAGTTTTGTTTTCAAATAAAAGTGCAGGAAGAAACTTGCACTAAATTTTACCTTAAACAGCAGGTGCATATGTTTAGGGGTTTGTATGGCGCGTGGGAAGGGGTGTGGTGATCGGCCTTGTGGGGTGCGTG
This sequence comes from Ambystoma mexicanum, assembly GCF_040938575.1. Taxonomy (NCBI): domain Eukaryota; kingdom Metazoa; phylum Chordata; class Amphibia; order Caudata; family Ambystomatidae; genus Ambystoma; species Ambystoma mexicanum. The sequence continues at coordinate 739,859,270 of NC_090930.1, read as the reverse complement.
GACAGACCAGCAGGGAACATAGTTCCACTACTTCTTTTCGTACACTTCGACCACTGCCTAAAAGGTGTGTGCATGGCAAGAGAAGGATTATTTCTTGGGTCCTCTCTTTGTGATTCAAACAGGCGGTTGGTCGATCTGCTGCATGAGGACCGCGTGCCACAAGATACGTGGCACTTAGCCAACAGTACGCTGGTGTGCTACTCGTGAATGCTTTGTAGATGATACATACAGTCTTGAACAGTATCCTGGCGTGGAGAGGAAGCCAATGCAGGTTGAGTAGGATGGGGTGATTCGGTCAAATATCTGCTCACCTGTAATGGAGCATGATGCGCATGATAGACTGATTGTAGGGGAGCCATGTGAGTCTCTGCTAGTGGTAGCAAGACTGCTAGCTGCACAGTAAAGCAACTCTTCAAATTGGCCCACTTTGGCAATGAACTGGCCCACTTTGACTATCAAAACTGGCCCTCACTAGCATGCTGGGCCAACACTTGCCCCAGTACCTTATATGCCGGTCCGAGTGCTGAAAATGAAGCCCCTAGAACCTACATGTGTTAGTGGGCTAGCCAGTATCACACACATGGTTTACATGTTAAAAGAAAAGTGATGCACAAATGATCTGTAGCCTGGCAGACTAATGTTAGAAACAACATGTGTCTCACAACCCTTCTTTTAAGCTGGTGTTGCTCGGCATCGTGGGAGTTGTTCCCAGGAGGTTGTGTGTGCAGGTACATTTCTCACCAGCACATCAGGAAGCAAAAATCAATCCCACCATAATATCAGGCCCATTCCTGCCATGCACGTGTTCACTATGCATGCTCGGGGAAGCCTTCCATTGAAGTTCGAAGAGATGGACAATTAAAATCATAGGCGTTTAACTAGTTAAATAAAATGACAAGCAAAGAAAGAATGCGAAAAATGTATGAAATGTACATGGTTGTATGAAGCAGCAGACTGGAGCATGGCCCCGGAAGCAGCAAGTCTAGACTGCCCAAGGGACAGGAGGAATGCCCTGACTCAGCTGATACTATTCTTTCATTGTGATGTTCATTCATATGTTTGACTTACTGCAACGCCCAACCCTCAGCATGCTTGCTCTCCTTCCCCAGGAATAAGACGTTTTCTTCTGTGGAGTTTGGCAGGAAGCCGTCACTCATCGTCTGCCTCAAAGACCTCATTTGGTGGTGTGACCATTGTGCATTTCCACAGCAGTCCTGATTATTTCCTCTCTTCTCATAGTATTGAGTTCCTTCCCCTTTTCTCCAATGGGCAGCTTTGGCGGGAGCTTGTGGGGGTGGGCGGATACATTGCCAGTAGTTCTCATAATACAATGCTTTCAGCCACTCTTCCCATTTCCAAGTCCAGACTTCCACCTTCCACCATCCACACGATGCACAAGATCTTTGAAATGTCCAAAAGGTGACATAGCACTATACAAATCACGTCAAGAAATAAGCCCACACACTTCCCTTTAGAGTTAATCATGTAAAGACACACGCAACTGTGGGCAACACACATGTACCACAGCCATGTCTTCCAATATTACTCAGACACACAAGTACATATACACTCACACACAGAACTGTATAGTAACGCGGTAACACTCCCACATCATATTGCTTTTATGGGTAGTTTAGTTCCTACACTACTCACAGAGATGGGGCTGCAGGATGAGGCACTTGCTAAATGGAGGTGAATCGGTGGGTTATGCGTGGGGTGGGAGTACTGCTATCTTGAACACATGGAAATAGGTGCTGTAGAGGGGGCTTGATCTATTCTTTGCAGTGATTGTGATGCGCCAGATCCAGCACGTGTACAGTTGCACCTCCATACCACTTGCACCTGTCTTCACTTGTTTATGATTGATGTCTGATGTCCTTACTCTGCCATCGCATAACCCACAGATTCATTTACATCTAGGCAACAGCAATGCTCACATCATCCCTCAAGCTGACCTCAGTTACATGGGATTGTATGTCTGTCACAGAGCAACGGGAGGGAACAAATACTAGGGTGCTAGCCTGAACTGCACCCGCCACTACACATATCTAACCCCTCAGCCTGCCTCATCGCAATCCAGCTGTCGCAACCTGCTCGCAGCACCAGTTGGGAGCAGCCATCCTGGCCCAACTTACGGCTCGGGACGCGGACTGGCACTCATCGCCGACATTTCTCCTCAGTGATTGCTTCACTTGCTACGCCGACTTGAGACGGGAGTTCCAGCTACATTCTAGTGCTGGCCCTGGAGTGATCTACTTGCCCAAAGGGTCTACACCGATTTCATACCCACCCCTGTGTTTGATTGATTGACGCGCACGCCAGCTTCTGACATGACTTATAGCTTGTTCAAAGCCTTCCAGTTTTGAAACATTGGGTTCCATTTCACCCCCCGCTCTACTGGTCTCAGGCCCCTTCGTAGGAACTTGTTTTACGCTACCACAGTTCCACACAGTACCCGTGCACATCCTGCACGGGCTCTCTACTTGGTTTCATTGATCATTGGAGCATCCTTTCCACTCCCCCTCTCTTCTTTCCAGAGCGACATCCGCAGGTCCAGATGAAGGTAGCCTTCACTGCCCGCCGATACGTCTCATTGGACACGTAATTGTTATACGGCCCATTTTTCAAATCAGCAGGAATACAATCACTGACGTTGACCCAGGATTGATCTCTGTACAACTCCCTCCAGTTGATCCTCCAAGCTACCAGGAGGACCTTACCTTTGGCACTGGTTTGGAATCACGAACACCTTGGTCCCTGAACCATAGGACTTGACACCTGGTTCACTAGCCGTGGCCACAAATACACCAGACTCTGGTGGGGGACGCATTTGGTTGCTTTTCCCTACCACATACAATCAGGACGTGTTGAGGTTTTGTTTTTCTTTTTTCTTCCTTTGTCTCATTTTTTATTGGATAGACTGTCTATTCAGCTATATATTTTGTGGATGGTTTTTGTTTGAAAATGTTCATTCCTTGCCAACACTTGAGTGTATGTCTTACACTATCTGATGTAATTTATTATGCACACTAATGGTCACTGATTCTTTTGAAAGTGTAATTTCTGTAAATACTCCTTTTTGGAGATCATTTTTACTTGTCAGACAATAACTGCAAAATTAATAAATAGCCACTAAGCTATTACAGCAGTTTTCTTTATGTATTGTTTTTTGCTCCAAGGCAGTAACACTGGATGCTTAGGGGTAGCCTGAGATATCAAATTAATCAGATATCCAGAGTATTTGGGTTCTACATTCATTGTTATACAGGCGAATTAGCCTTAAACCATCTGTTTGTAAAGAACCACACGGGAAGTAATAGTGTGTGTAAAAATATTTTTGTCGGGATGAGGTCATTTCCTTGTTCGTATAATATCCTGGCCCAACTGTCAGTCTAGAAATACGGATACCTCTACTTTGAGACCGCAAACGCATTTTGGTGGCCGTGGACCAACCGTCTCATGCACGATACGACAGAATATAGGTTTTCGAGTTTGCCAATGAACGGCCATTTTGATGTAGCAAGAATCGCCATTTTGTTTTCTAACCATTGCTCATTGCTTTCTGTTCCTATTGCTTCGCAGTATATTTTCCGCTTACACTGCTCGACTGTGGAACATTGTTGTCTGTATGTGAAAAGGACAAGGCCGCAGGGCCGTGAGGATAACAAGAGTTCGCTGAAACACAAACGTAGGCAGCGCCAGGAAGAATGCCTGGCTCCCTCCCGAATGTAGCCTTGAAGCAGAGCTGCAAGGCATTTAATCATTTCACAGCTGCCAGCCAGTCCCGTTATATGGTAGAATATGTTAGAATAATACCGCTAAAGGCTTGAATTATGCTGTTCTAACAGCCCCCCTTTGCTGAGCCTGCTAGAGCATGTCGGCTCCCAGGACGCAAATAGCACCTGATAGATAGCAAGGTCCGGAATGCAATTCCCCCCCGTATGTAGTTCGCTTCCAAGAACAGAAGCGCTGTGTTCTACTCAACAACCAAAAGATGCCTTTGCACTCACAAATTGCAAATTGTTACTAGAATAGATGTTTGAAGGTGTCATAGTGGTCGGAGATGTCCATCATCACACCAAGTTCAAAGAAACCCAATCAAGGGGGGGGGTGTTAAACATGTCATAGCTGATTGTTTGATATGCATTTTGTTTATATGTAACTGATGTACGTAATTCACTCTCTTGCGTCCCTCGAGGTCTAGAGATACACGTCGCGGGGCGTGAGACTGAGTTGGCCAACTGAGACTTTTGCTTTTCAATAAAACCCTAGCGTTTGGAATACAACCTCGTGTCTGGCGTCTCTATCGTGTGTGGTGACCCGCCTTGTTTCCATAGACGTTAGGGTCCCCTAGGGGTCCCTTTCAAGATGGTGCCCGAATAGGGACACTCCCCCACTTGTTCCTTCGCGTAACGTTGTAATTGAGAAAGGCAGAGAACGGCCAGGACGGGACGATCGACCCGGGATCAAGAGGTGTTCGGGGCGCCCTGTAAAAGTGATGAGAGACTCCTTTGCAGATCTGCACACATCTGATCCCTGATCGACGTGCCTGGCTAGAGAACAAGGAGGCGAGGGTCCCGAAACGAGGCGGAAGCCAAGAAACGCAGAAACAACGTCCTTTGGTGCGTCAGTATACAGACGACTTGATTTATCAGGTGAGTCATTCCCTGATTCAAAGCATCCTGATATTGGTTGAAAGTTGACTTTGCAAAATCGAACGCCCTAGGTAAGGTTGATTAACCAGAGGGAAGGTTGAAACATGCCTGGGGTATTGTCCACCCTAGCAGGGTTTTTCCGCTGTGGTAGACAATCTTTGGAAGATGGCCAAATTGTACCACCTGGTGGAACGCCGGCGTATGAGATGTATGTGAAGTATGGATTGGGTGCGATAATATTCTGTGAGACTTGGCATAGACAAACCAGAAAGCAACAAGACCATCAGTGCCGATTAATGGTAGTTTTGAGATGGTGAGGATAGATAACTTGGAAAGGGTGTTGATAAGAAAGAAAGCGCGTCCTGCAGCATTTGAGACTATTAAAGACTGGAGAAAGGAAGCAATGCTCAAATTTAAAAGCAGAGCAAAGCATGCACGCAGGCATAAATCAAAAGGTGAGGTAGCGGAAGAAAAAGAAGAGGAGGAGTGAACTGAGAGTCTAAGAAGGGCATGCAGGCGTGACCAGTTGAATATAGAAAAAATATACCCACAGCGAGAATTACACATAGCAGATGAATTGATAGAAAATCTATTGACCCATACAAAACAAGGCCCAAGATCAGAAGTAAGACCAGACACATCAGTAGCTATTGCCCAGACCCCGCCCGTAGCCCAAGCTCCCCCTCCGGTAGCTCAAGCCCTCCCACAGCCACAGACCGCGCACGTAACACTTCCTATTAGCCAACCAGGCCCACAACAGACACTCCCTGTTCCCATTGTCCCATCCGCACCTCCCGCCTTAGACACAGACTCGGTACCGTCCGTTCCTCCCGGGGTTGAAGTTGAAACCGCAGGGGCAAGAGGCGGGACTGACCAAAAGAAGTGCACGAGGGTAACCCGCAGAGCAATCAGCAAAGAAAGGAAGGTGGAATTGCAGCAACAGGCAGAGATGTATATAGACGGGAATGATGGGACGGCAACATTGGCTTCGATATATGACTTTCGTAGAAGCAACGAAAGACAGGTAGTGTTGGAATGCATGGGTGAATATTTGGTGGAGAAATGGAAACAGCTAATTGGGAAATTACCACTGCAGCGATTGTTAGATTTGAATGCATTAGCAAGCTGTAGGGAGAGACTTTTTGAGCTTAAAGATGAATTAGATAATGATTATGCCGAAATGTTTACTGCACCTGGGTACAGGAGTAGAGATATCGGGAGAAATAGGAAGGAAACTGTAGAGCCATATATACAACAACGACATTCAATGTTGTCAGTACAAAGGGGCGACAAGTTAAAAGTATGTATGCGAGAAGCGTTTAGATGGATGTCAGATCCTAGTATTCCCACAATGGAGATACATAAGATATTTGATGAATATTCCATGCCTATGAAAAGAAAAGCGCTACAATCGATGGTTGAACATTTATTAGATAAAGATATAAAAAACGATAAGGCCAGCCCGCCCGAAATAATGGCAGTATATAGAAGAGCACTAGAGCGAGGGACAGGAGAAACAGCCCTATCATTGGATCTGGGAATATTGTTACATCTAAGAGAAGGGGGAGGGACGGTAAGTGGGGCATTTCCTATGAGAGAGGTCCCACCTACCTTTGCGCCCAAAGTGGAGGTTCCCGCAGTGGGCGGTGCAGCGGCGCAGGTAACACCAGCCCATTCCACCGCCCAATATGTGCATGTCCCCTTTTCCAGACAGGAGGTGAACAACATAAAGCAGACGATTCCTGATATAAGAAAGAATCCTGCAGGGTTTTACAAGGAAGTAGAGTCCTGCCTACAATCATCCGTGCTTACCATGGGTGATATAGACGTAATATTCCTGGTGATCCTGCCAGCAGACATATGGAAACAAATAAGGAAGGTAGATGACACAACGGCCTTTGGGGCCACATGGGCGGACTTGATAATAGATGATAGAAATAAAGCGGTTGGAGGGACACCAGGAGCGAACCTGGCGGCGTTACCAGCACGTATAGTCCAGAAGTTAAAAAACAATTGTCCCAGAGAAAAGAATCCAATGGGACAAATTGACTGCATGTGTACAAGGCAAAGATGAGTTGGCTACAGATTATTTTAATAGATTTGAAGAAGTATTCACAGACTTCAGCGGGCAGGATGTGGGTTCAGAAGCAGGAAAGAGGTTATTTGTTGACAAATATGTGAGGGGGTTAAAACTTCCAATTCAGGATCTAATAATGACATCAGAGAGTGCATGGCAAGCAAAAACGTTGGGCGAAGTACTGCATATGGCCCAATATTATGAGCGCAGAGTGACTGCAGGAAAAGAAAAAGAAGAGAGGGATAGGGTAAATCTAAAGACACAAGTATTAATGCAGCAAGTAGTAGGACATAATAGAGGGCGAGGGAGCGCACAAGGAAGGAGTAGTTTGAATATGCATGGGGGAACAGTGGGGCCGAATCAGTGTGCATATTGTAAAGAGGAAGGACATTGGCGAGCGCAATGCCCGCATCTACAGAATAGAAATGGGTCTGGTCAGAGGAGACAGCATAGAGGAAACCCAGGAGCAAATGGACCAAATAGGAATACTATGCAGCAGCATCATAATAACGGAGGTAATCAAAACCAAGGCCAAAACCAAAATGCCCCAAACCAGAGTCAGGGACAGCAAAATCAACAATATGGAAATCAGAGTGGGGGAAATAGAGGGAAGAGTGGAAATGTTTTCGATACACAGCCAAACACGTATTACAGTAATAGTAATGATTACACATCGGACAATGTGTTATTTCCCCAATAGGACAGCCCAGGACAGGGGTCGGAACCAGTGTCTATTCCCGTGAATCAGAGAGGACCTTACGTAGAAATGAGAGTCGGGAATGAGGAGCACCGCTTTCTTGTAGATACAGGAGCACAGAAGTGTTCAATAGACCATCACTTGGTTCCGAATATACCACTGTCAGGGCAAAAGAATGTTTCCGTAGGGTTCGCAAGTACACCAGTCATAAACCCAGTGTCCAAACCAGTCCCAGTTACCATAGGACCATTTACCGAACACTGTCCTTTCCTTCTAACAGAAAATTGTGGAGAAAATTTGTTGGGATTAAATTTGTTGAAAAAACTAGGTTCTGTTATACATTGCACGGCAGACAGAGTGTTTCTAACGATATGGCCACACGATGCCCCTGTGTCAGAATTCATGTCCGAAGCGTTACCAGGGGAACTAAGTAAAGTACCAACCTGTATATGGGCAATGCATGACAACGATGTGGGATGTTTAAAGATAGAGCCAGTAAAGATTATTTTAAAAGAAGGTGTTACCCTTCCGCGAATACCCCAATACAAAATTTTGGTTGAAGGTGAGAAAGGATTGAAGAGTATTGTTACCGATTTGATGAAATTAGGGGTAATAGAGGAAATCACAGGCAGTACATGCAACAGCCCGATTCTTCCGGTTTATAAAAAAGGAGGTAATGAGGTACCATACCGTTTCATAATTGATCTACGCGCATTGAATAAGGTAGTAGATCTGAAATTTCCTCTAGTGCCAGACATCACTACAATATTGACAATGATACCTGTTTCAGCAGAATATTTTAGTGTAATAGATTTGAAAAACGCATTCTTTAGTATTCCAGTGGACAAGGACAGTAGATATTTGTTCGCGTTCACATTAGGAGGACGATCATTTACATTTACGCGGATTCCGCAAGGTTATACGGAAAGTCCAAGTATTTACAGTAGAGCATTAAAAGAACAGCTAGACATGCTGGAATTACCCGTGGGTTGTGTACTTTTGCAATACATAGACGATTTATTGCTAGCTGCAGACACAGAGGAGATTTGTAAAGAAAGCACTGTATTACTACTGTCACACCTAGCGGCACATGGCCATAAAGCTAGTTTGAAGAAATTTCAGTATAATCGAAAGGAGGTGGCTTATTTGGGCTACCTACTTTCGAAAGGAGGGAGAAGACTAACGCTAGAACGCATAGAAAGTATTTCTTGTATTCCTAGTCCAAAGACACAAAAAGGAGTCAGAGCCATAATAGGCATGGCTTCATATTGCCGACAATGGATTGGCAATTTTGCGTTAATTGTGAAACCATTAGTGAATTTCACTAGAAAAGATGCGAGGTATGCCTTTGCAGTGGGATGAGGAATGTCAGAGAGCATTTGATGGATTGAAAACTGCATTGTGCTCGGCTCCAGTTTTAGGTACGCCGAACTATGAGAACATTTTTAGACTATTTGTGTGTGAAGGTGAAGGATGTGCATTGGCGGTTTTGACACAGGAACAAGTTGGAAGAAATAGGCCGTACAGCTATTTTTCTTCTGCGCTGGACCCTGTAGCGCGCGCACTACCACAATGTTTGCAATCTGTCGCGGCGGCTGCTGCGTCAGTGAAACAAACGGAAGGGATGGTATTGGGGCACACTTTCATTCTGATGGTGCCACATGCCATAGACGTTCTATTAAATAGGACACAGACGCAACACCTCACCTCTGCTAGATTGACAAGATATGAGATTATCTTGTTCGCGCCCCATATCCAAATTATGAGGTGTAGTGCTTTGAATCCTGCAGAATTAATGCCACTAACCATAAAAGAAATTGGGAAGAATGAATCACCCCCCCCCCCACGATTGCTTAATGGTCACTGAGGAAGAAACCAAGGGAAGAGTTGATTTAAGTGATATTCCACAGAAAGAGCCGGATGGAGAGTTATTTTGTGACGGCTCATGTTTTAAATTACCAGATGGCACGACAACTGCCGCATACGCTATCACTACCCTAGAGAGTGTTGTAGAAGGTAAAAGAATCCCCTATAATTCAGCACAAGCCGCAGAAATAATGGCATTAACCAGAGCCTGCGAGATTTCTGAAAATTTGAATGTAAATATATATACTGATAGTATGCTTTTGGAGTGGTTCATAACTTTGGTCAACTCTGGGCTGAGAGAGGGTTTCTGACATCACATGGTGCCAGAATTCAACATGGCCCTTTGATTGTACGATTGCTGTCTGCACTCACGTTTCCAAAGCGCCTAGCAATAGTGAAATGCGAGGCACATAAAAAAGTAACATGCAAAATAGGAGAGGGAAACGCGTTTGCAGACAGAATTGCAAAACAAACTGCCACTAATTTGAATACCAAGATGATGACGGTTCAGACAGAGGAAGTACCCTGTATGATAGAAGATAGAGTTGCGAACGTCAAAGAAATGCAGGCCGAGGCTACGGCCGATGAAATACAGGGATGGGCAGAGGGATCTGCTGAGTTGGATTTGGAGGGTTGTTGGGAGAACAAGGGAACTAGAAACTGGATGTTGCCAAATTCGTATGTGACTGCAATGGTCACAATGGCCCACAGCCCTACGCACATCTGTGCCAAGAAAATGATACAGCACCTTTCTACAGTATGGCAGAATATAAACATAAAAAAGAATGCAGAGAGGTTGGTGCAGAACTGTATCACGTGTTTACAACACAATGTAGGAAAGGGAACAGTGACTCCAACAGGCAGTTTTGGCCCGCCCTCCATGCCGTTTGAGGTAGTTCATTTTGATTTCATAGAGATGGAGAGGTGCCAAAACTTAAAATACGTCTTGGTGGTAATCTGTGCATTCAGTAAGTGGGTGGAGGCATATCCTTTGAAAGATTGCACAGCAATGAGTACGGCAAAAGTAATGTTGAAGGAGTATTTTTCCAGATTTGGCTTGCCCCGGGTCCTATGGTCTGATAATGGACCGGATTTTGTGGGTGCAGTGGTATTACATATATGTGCTGGTCTCCAGATTGATAAGAGATTCCATAGTTCAAGGCATCCGAGTTCTGCCGGTCTTGTGGAGAGGCACAACGGGATTCTTAAATCAAAGTTTAGCAAGATTTGTGCGGGAAGCAAGTTGAGTTGGGTGGATGCATTACCAATAGCACTATTATGCATGCGTACGTCTGTACAGGCTAAAACTGGGCTCTCCCCGTACAAATCGTAATGGGGAGACCGGCAAATGTTTTGTGCGCACCTCAGCCAAAACGACTTAGTGAGATAGAACATCCTGTGCTTAGTACTTATTGTGGCCTTTTAATGCAGAAATTGCGTTTGATTCATCAGCAGGTGCAAGAGGCATTACCAGTAAGGTACACCGGTCCGGGGCACGCGCTGGAGCCAGGAGACTGGGTGCTGCTAAAAATCTTTGAAAGAAAGTCATCATTAGCACCCAGGTGGCGCGGGCCCCATCAAGTACTTTTGGCGACGCAGACGGCAATACGGGTGGATGGAAGGAAGTCGTGGATCCATGCCACCCATGCCAAAAAGATTCCAACTGCACTGAAAGTCTTGCCTGACACTGATGACCGGAAAGAGACAGCGGTCCCAGAAACGAAAGAAACTGTTGCCAGTGAGCAGCCACCTAATCTGCCAAAACGAGAAGTGAAACTCGAAACAAAGCCTGAGACGATTGCCAAAAAGGGGGAAGGGCAAAGAGTGCCCTAACGTTGCCCAGCAGAATCGACATCACTGCTGACCGACGTGAAATCTGCCTTGCAGATACCATCAAAACCAAATCGTGTACCCCTTTGGGGCCCACCAGCACTTGCCAGCACGCCAAAAAACAGATCTGCATCATTGGCGCGGCGCACACCAGCACCTGCAGTAGCGCCACAGGCTGACTTTAAGCCTGAATCTGAAAGTGCGCCGGCACTGTTCGCGGATCATACGATACCAGGAGCAAGGCGATACAACCTGCGGCCTCGGAAGACAAAGTGATCCGCATTCTTTTTTTTTGGTGTTTATGTCAACATCTGGTTCAGCTCATGGACGAAGAAGGAACCAGGGGTGTAGAGGAGAGAAGCGTGAGAATTGTGCAAATCGGGCAATTCAAGACTCGCGGCTCCTCGGTGCGATCATAAAAAGTACATGTGTCCGGAACCAGAGCGGACAAGCTGGGCGCACATGGGACTATGGCAAGTGAGATAATTGATTAACAGTACATGTGTCCGGAACCAGAGCGGACGAGCGGGGCACACATGATACTGAGGCGATAATAGATCAAAGGTCCTCTGAGCAGTATAAGAAGGGACAAGTGATCTCGCCTAAAAACGAATAATCAAATCCAGGGTAAAAAGGACAGGCAAAACTGAACTGTGAGAATTCCATTGAATTTATAGCCATCAGAGCAAGCACGACAAAGAGAGATATCCACAACGAACTGTGATAAGGAAGAAGAAGGATGACGAGAAACATGCCGGGACCGGTTCCAGCCTCCTCCTGCACCACCACCGCTGAGAATGAGTCAGTTATCAAGACTATCGGCCTCATTACACGGACGGCGGTAAACCATGGCGCTATTAGCGCCATGGTTCATGCCGGTAATTTAGCGGTACCGCCTTGGTGGAAAGGGGAATTACCGCCCTATTCCAAGGTTGGGAAGGTGGTAATTCCTCCTTCCTCCATTGCCCTTCCCCATTCCCATTTTTGCCCCATAGCGCATAATGGGAATGGGGAAGGTGCTAATTACGGCACCGCAAATTTCGGTACCGTAATTAGCTCCCTGGTCCCTTTGCGGGTTGGTTTTTAACGCCTGCAAAAAGCAGGCGTTAAATTCTCCAACCCCCAAAGGGACCTCGTAGTAAGGCGGTAAGGGTTTACCGGTACTGGTAAAATACCGGTACCGGTAAACCCTTACTGCCTACCGTGTAATGAGGCCCTATAAGTTTAAGAAAAACGCATGGTAAAACAAATTGTATGCTGGCACTAACCATAATAATGTGCTTTATGAGCGTGGTAGCACCAATATCGACAGCCCTAATATTATGGTGGGTAGAAACAATACACCCATTAGAAATGTTTTTACCAATAATTAATATATCCACTACTGAAAGCCCGGTTCAGGTGATCACTTATACCCTACCCCCAATGGAAGAAAAACACAGGGAACGTTTTGGAAATAACACCTTACTGCTGATAATGAACATGACACATGCAATCCTAAAGAAAACAAACTGCTGGGTATGTGCCCATTTACCACAGCATGCCGGAAAAGGAATAGGGTGGTATGTGCCGCCGTTACCATTAAGTTCTGCATGTAGTGCATCTTTAGGTGCAATGTTCTATGGGAAATGGAATAAGAGTAATACGGGTCAATTAGACAGAACCAACATGAATGAGTTTGAGGAGATAATAATGAAGCCTGTGGGTTGTTCCATTTTCCATAAAGCACAAGCAATAGGCCCAGAGCCCACGAGGAAAAGTACACGGAAGACAACACGACAAAATAGACGAGATAGATTGTCCCCGCCAGAAAAAACATCTGTAATGACATTTCGTGTAAGAACAGAAGGGGACAAAGATGCAATTCCCCCATGTTACACAGTGAATTATAGCCCAAGAACTGTCCCTTTTTGTCTAAAAAAGAAAGGCTCTTTTCCAGTCGGAACATATACTGGTTGTATGAATACAGTGGTACTAAAATGGGAAATAGAACCAGTATACGTAGGTGATCCAGTTTATTTTATATGTGGAGAGAAAGCATACCCTTGGTTGCCCAGAAACTGGGGAGGTACATGTTACCTAGGGCTACTGTTCCCAGGAGTATTCCTCTTAGAAACAGCAGCCATGGCCAGATTACTGACGAAGGTGTTTTAATAGCAACTGATGTAGCAAAATCATTCATTCCATTCTTAGGACAGATAGTGAACTCCTATAATATAAAAAAATGCATTGAAAAAAAGTCGACATTATTTTTTTCGACATTATTTTTTCGAAATTTTGACTTTCGACATTTTTGTTGTCGAAATTAACACTATAAAACCTATTCAATAACACACTTTGTACTCTGGTAATACTGAAATGACAAATCCATACAATTCTATGTGGTACCACACTTAGACTTTAGATTCCTTTAAAATGCATCAACTGCTGGCAGTTATAATACAACATACAAATCATTCAGTAAGGTGTATCAGCATAGATAATAAGGAAGGGTGGCAGGTTAAGGTTAAGCAATAGCAGAATACTTTTTTGGGATATAATGCACAATTCTGAATGACAAGCCCCCCTCCTGGGCATCCTGTAATAAGATAATTAACAAGCCCAGTCCATAAATGCTCATCTACACCCTGTCTATAATGCTTGTATAAGACCAATGCTTTCTCTCTACCTCCTTGCGCTTCTATTTCTGCATCTCTTGACTCCCATTCCATTCTGTGCTTTGACTCTTGTATTCTTCATCATTTTCTCTGTCTTGTGTATGCATGTCTGTATGGTCTTGCTCCCCATTATCTTTCATCCCTTATTTCTTTATATTCTCCACTATGGTCTTTCCGCTCTGAATGATTACATCTACCCTCAGTTCCAAAACCTCTGTTTTCCCCTTCTCGCGTCCACTCTTTTCCTTTCTTGCTCCCAAACTATGGAACTCTCTTCTTCTTTTTATCTGCTCCTCCACTTCTCTTCATATCTCTCGTATCTGCCTGTAAAAGACAGTATTATCACTCAATTAATGTCATTGTTTCTGCTGTTCTAATATATTGCATTCGTAATTAACAGCATCGCTGCTTGTGGTTGCTGTACGGCACTTTGGCAAAAGTGCTTTATAAATTCCAAAAAATACAAATACAAATAAATACAAAATCAAAGGGAACCCTTTCCTTTTGAAGCAAGAGGCTGAATTCCAAATACTAATTGTCTGAAGCACCACATTCTAGGGTGAGCTTGGGGGATAACGACCCTGTGGTCTCACTAATGCATTCACTTCACTGCGGCTTAGCAAAGCTTAGGCGAGTGATGCTTAACTCAATAACTATGCCCCAACCATTGTCACACAAATAATTAATTCCCTGACAAATTCTTTGCACTAACGGCTTTCGATATAAATGGTGTCTATTGCTGTGTATCAAAATTGTCAAGCAAAAGTTGAGTATTGCATCTGAAAGCTGATTGTTTTTAATTTTTGTTTTTGATGAGATGTATACATGCTGACTATGAGTTTGTGCCTCACAATTCACCTGTCGAAAGCCCCAATACCTATATGTTTCCTCTTACACAATGCTATGCTAGGGCATAGAGTCAGCCCTTCCTTCTCTCTTCTAACAGATTACAAGCATATGCCAGAGCCCTTAGAATAGCAACACTACTGACCCAACGGCTTTCCTGTCTTCTACATATGTTGTAACCAACCTTAAGCCCACTTGTAGCACATGTGCAAAAGGCAATGTCAAAGGTGTTTTGTGTAGCGTCTAGCTGTCCTTAGTGTGGCTTTGAAGTGCTCCTTGTCTGAAGTGGCTGTCACTACACAGATCAGGTATCTGACATACCAGGGTCTGGTATTAGGATGAGTGCTGACTGAGATGTACATTGCATATGAAGTGTACGTTTTGAAAGGGGCCGCTAGGGGACCCTGACGTCTATGGAAACAAGACGGGTCACCACACACGATAGAGACGCCAGACACGAGGTTGTATTCCCAAAGCTAGCGTTTTATTGCAAAGCAAAAGTCTCAGTTGGCCAATTCGGTCTCACGTCCCGCCACGTGTATCTCTAGACCTCAAGGGACGCAAGAGAGTGAATTACGTACATCAGTTACATATATACAAAATGCATATCAAACAATGAGCTATGACATGTTTAACACCCCCCCCTTTATTGGGTTTCTTTGAACTTGGTGTGATGATGGACATCTCCGACCACTATGACACCTTCAAACATCTATTCTAGTAACAATTTGCAATTTGTGAGTGCGAAGGCATCTTTTGGTTATTGAATAGAACACAACGCTTCTGTTCTTGGAAGCGAATTACATACGGGGGGAGTTGCATTCCGGACCTTGCTATCTATCAGGTGCTATTCGCGTCCTGGGAGCCGACATGCTCTAGCGGGCTCAGCAAAGGGGGGCCGTTAGAACAGCATAATTCAAGCCTTTAGCGGTATTATTCTAACATATTCTACCATATAACGAGACTGGCTGGCAGCTGTGAAATGATTAAATGCCCTGCAGCTCTGCTTCAAGGCTACATTTGGGAGGGAGCCGGGCATTCTTCCTGGCGCTGCCTACGTTTGTGTTTCAGCAAACTCTTGTTATCCTCACGACCCTGCGGCCTTGTCCTTTTCACATACAGACAGCAATGTTCCACAGTCGAGCAGTGTAAGCGGAAAATATCCTGCGAAGCAATAGGAACTGAAAGCAATGAGCAATGGTTAGAAAACAAAATGGCTATTCTTGCTACATCAAAATGGCTGTTCTTTGGCAAACTCGAAAACCTATATTCTGTCGTATCGTGCATGAGACGGTTGGTCCACGGCCACCAAATTGCGTTTGCGGTCTCAAAGTAGAGGTATCCGTATTTCTAGACTGACAAACCCTCCTTTGGCCGTATGCCAAACGTCTCATTTATTTATTGAAACCTCCCCTAGTGATGATGAATCTGAAGTACTTATGTCTGAGTCTTGCATGCTATCGTGGACATCATTGTCTTCATCAATATCTATTGCCATCAACTCTTTCACTGCTCTCATCTCATTTGGGTCTGGCTAGTTCGATCATGAGGTTGTTTTTTCTTTGTTATCATATGCATGCATCCTTCTGTACATCCCTCAGTTACATCTGCGCAAACTATGGGTAAACAATGTATACAACAACAGCACGTTAGGAATATTCCGAACACCACTACTAATATTGAGATCAACTTCCATCCCCAAGATCGTAGTATTCCCCAAAACCAAGATCCTATTCCCCAGCTCCCTTCTCCCGTGGGGAGTTCAGAGCTTAGAACATGCTTTTCTTTATTGCTTCAAAGATCGTGGGGGAATAGTCATCGACATAAACGCAACATGCTGATCCCACAATTTTGCAAATTCCCCCACGATCAACCAGGATTACATCGAGAGCCATTCTATTTTGCAGCGTCATTAACCTTATTCCTCTTTCTTCCAACGTCATGTTAAAAAATATATCTGTTGTTGTGTTTATTGTATTCTTTAGAATTCTGGACAGTTGCCTTATCTTATAGGAGTTCACTATCTGTCCTAAGAATGGAATGAATGATTTTGCTACACCAGTTGCTATTAAAACACCTTCGTCAGTAATCTGGCCATGGCTGCTGTTTCTAAGAGGAATACTCCTGGGAACAGTAGCCCTAGGTAACATGTACCTCCCCAGTTTCTGGGCAACCAAGGGTATGCTTTCTCTCCACATATAAAATAAACTGGATCACCTATGTATACTGGTTCTATTTCCCATTTTAGTACCACTGTATTCATACAACCAGTATATGTTCCGACTGGAAAAGAGCCTTTCTTTTTTAGACAAAAAGGGACAGTTCTTGGGCTATAATTCACTGTGTAACATGGGGGAATTGCATCTTTGTCCCCTTCTGTTCTTACACGAAATGTCATTACAGATGTTTTTTCTGGCGGGGACAATCTATCTCGTCTATTTTGTCGTGTTGTCTTCCGTGTACTTTTCCTCCTGGGCTCTGGGCCTATTACTTGGTTCCCCCCAACCCCCCTTTTTTTTTTTTTTTTTAACTCCCGAACCCCTAAAATAAATATATAATTTAAAAAAACGAAAGTCGACATTTTTTTTTTTGACATTTTTGTCTGTCGACATTTTTGTCTGTCGACATTTTTTTGTCGAAATTATGACTGCCCACCATTGAATAGCCACCCAAACTGAAACACCTGGCGTACCCCAAACACCTCTGCCACTAGCATACAGCGACCACCTCCCGAAAGGAACCCGGTATAGCTGGCCTCACATATCTATAAGGGACAGGAGGATTTAATCCACTCCTGGATGAATCTCTACCTCTAGTCGGTTATAAACATCCTAGAGAGACCATCAGAATGTTGGTGGTGACATCCTGCTCTGTGGTCAATGGTAAAATCAACCCCTTGCAGGCAGATTGACCATTTTAGTAGTTTTGGGTTCTCCCCTTTCATTTGCATTAACCATCTCAAGGGTTGGTGGTCAGTTTGAATTACAAAAGTAGATCCATGCAAGTATGGTTTAAACTGCTTCAAAGACCACACAATGGTAAAACATTCACGCTCTATGGTTGCCCACCTTGTGTCTGTTTCCTTCAGTTTTCTACTGATGAAATAAATGGGGTGCTCCCTACCTTTCTCATCCAGTTGACTAATGACTGCACCTATACCTATATTGGAGGCATCTGTCCGCACAATGAAGGGTTGGTGATAATCAGGAGCTTTTAGGAGTGGACCTCGACAAATGGCTTTCTTCAGGCTTTCAAAGGCTTGAGTGCACTCCTCATTCCATCTAACCTTTTTAGGGAATTTTGGAGAGGACATCTCATTCAAGGGAGAAGCTATGGTCCCATAGTTCTCTATGAAATTCCTGTAGTACCCAGCAGTGGTGTAACACAAAATGTGGGGGCCTCCTGGAGCCATGCTGAGGGCCCCCCTACTCGGCAACAAATCACGGGTCGTGCTACAATCTGGGCAGGCCTAGATTATCACACTTGCACAATACGCATGAACGTGCTGCTGAAGGGGTATGCTGCACACTGTACTAGGAGAAAGATATAAATATGTGTTTTAATGCAATATACAGCACACTTTCTGAGAATAATTGGCTAAAAAGCCAGAGTGTTTGCAATTAATTTGTAGGGTAACATCAATCCAATACATGCAAGTCACCAATAGCACACAAGAACATGAATGCAAGTCACCAACAGCACACAAGAACGTGAATGCTTTACTATTAAAAATGCCATGCCACATTGAAAACATGTCCCACTGGCTGAACAATATATACCAGTGTAGACACGTTATAACATTACAGTAAAGCATGCCAGGCCACATTTAGACATACCTAGACTGGTTGCACAAAAATGCCAGTCGAAGCAATAACACTCATCAAGAAGAGAGCACACATTGAAGCCCAGGTCTCTGCAGCCTCTAACAACACAGCCAAAATCTTTAAAATCTGCACGGAATTGGTCAATCCTGTTGCGGTCTTCACCTCCCAGCCCCTCTGTATGGATCTGGCCTCTCACTTCTCTGCGAAAACTCAGGACATCCTGTCCACTATCTCCTCTTCCTCTCCCTCTCCCTCTCTCAGCCCCCCTTTGGCCATCTCTACCTCTCCTCCTCCTTTCTCCTCTTTCTCTCTGACAACACCTGACAAGGTTTCTGGACAAGTCTGATCCATGAAAGTGTCGTCCAAACAGGTGCTGACCTGCTCCTCCAGAACCATCAAGGACCATATTTTCATCCTCGATGCACCTTGGCCGACTTCTGTAATCACTCTTTCATCACTGGAACAGTCCCCTCTCCCCTTAAGCACTCCCTTCTGCACTCACTCCTCAAGGAGTCGTCTGCTGATCCTACCTGTCCAGCAAACTATCGCCCAATCTCCATCACCCCTTTCCTGGGCAAACTCTTGGAAAAAAGCTGGCCATCTCCCAGCTTGCTCTCCACATTGAATCTGTTGGTTGTCTCCATTACCATCAGTCTGGCTTCAGAGCTGCCAGAGGCACGGAAACTTCTCTCCTGAACACCCGTGAAGATCTACTCTCTAACCTTGATTCCAGCATTTCTTCTGTCCTAATCCTCCTTGATCTTTCCTCTACTTTTGACAGAGTCAACCATGCCATCCTGATCAATCGACTATGTGAGAACCTGGGCATCACGGATCAGGCTCTGGAGTACCTGACCTCCTTCCTCTTGGACTGCCCCTCCCAGGTCCAACTTGGTCCCCTTCTCTCTGCCACCTCTCTCTATACCTGTGGCATTCCCCAGGGCTCTATCCTCTCACCCTGGTTTTTCAACCTCTACTTGGCCCCTTTGGCCCACCTGATCTCTACCTTCTCCTCTAACTTGCATTCTATGCGGATGGCGCTCAGCTTTCCTTCAGGCTCCTCTCATCTCTTGCTCATTCCTGACTGTCTATCCGTGATTCAGGATTGGTGCACCTCCAACGATATCTACCTTAGTGCCATTAAGATGGAGATCCTTCTCATTGGGACCCCTGCCCCTGCTTTCCCTCTCTCACTTTGGCCGCCCACCTTAGGCCCTCTTCCTTCACCTTCCTGCGAGGCAAAAAACCTTTTGCGTCATCTTCGATTCCACTCTCTTTCTCTCCTCGCATCTCGAATGTTACCAATAAGTCACACTAGCTACCAGCTGCTCCTCCTCAAAGGGACTCTTCCCGTTCTCACTTTCCAGCCCAAGGATCATTTCTCTACAGTCCTGAAATCTCTCCACTGGCTCCCGGTGGTTGCAAGAATCAAGTTCAAGACCCTTTGCATTGTCCACAAGGCTTTCTGGGGTCGGGCCCACACTACATCCAACGCTCTCTTTCAAAATACCTTTTTTCTCTAGCCCTTCCCCGGCTACCTCCAACTCTCTAAGGGTTAGATGCTTCTTCAGGCAAAGAGTGGGGGGTAGATCTATCTCCTCTGCAGATTCCTCCCTCTGGAACGGCCTCCCTGCCCCTCTCAACCTTTAGCGGACCATCTGATGTTTCGGAAGCAGCTCAAAACGCTCCTCTTCTCCAATGCTTTCGCTCTCTCCCTCCCCTGCTGGCCTACCTGTCTGATGTACCAACTGGTTGCTTGGCTACCCTCAGAGTCTCACTGAGTCCAGGCTCTTTCTTGATCAGTCACCCATTATCTGCCTCCGGCCTACCATGCACTTAGGGACTGCAACTATAACCCTGCAGTCCCTTGTTCTCCTTGCACTACCCAGACCCGCACTGTCCTGGCTGCACTTACTCAGAGCATTACAGCCCTGTTTTCCCCTCCCTTCTTCCTTGCACTTCCCCCTTGCATTTCTCATTCTCCCACTTGCACGATTTGAAGGACACAAGGCCTAGTCAGATCATTTGTCTTGTCCACCCTCTATCTCCACTCCATTGCTTGTCGCTCCAAGAAACACTTGTGTACAGGCGTGTTATAATAGACTTATATCATATCATTTTATCACAGATGCTCAAAAAAATACAATGCTGCAATAAGAAATGGCTAGACTGGCAGCACCCAAATGCCAATCTAGCCAGGTAATTACACTTAGCAGGACTGCTTTATCAGAAATGTGCAGTCAAAAAAAGAAAAGTCATACCAAACTGAGGAATAACTAGACTTGCTGCACCAAAATGCCTCTCTAGCCACTAATACCACATATCATGCCTACTTAGCCTAGACATGGACAACCATTATGATTTATCGCACAATCCCACCGCCCACACATCCCCTCTCCCTCCCATGCCCTACACCAACCTCCAAAATCAGCTCCTTGGCCCAGAATTACCTTCACATCCCTCTTCCTTTTCCCAGACCTTACGTTTGAGGCCCCTTGCCTCATAGGTAAGTACTGGGATGAGGAAGAGTGGGATTAGGATTAATGAAGATACAGGTAGCTAAATCAGGCATTACCTCCATGTACCTCTACCTCATCCCAGTGCTTGTGTATGAGGCATAGTACCTCATACACAAGTACTGCCTCATACACAAGTACAGGGACAAGGAAGAATAGGGCTAGGAGTAATGATGATTACCAATAAGTAATGAAGGCATTAAACACAAGTAGGGGCTTAACAATATTCAGTTGACTGGGCTGTAGCACTCACCCCCAGAAATTTGGGGCTATGTTGACTCAACCTGGCTGACCTTCAGAGCAGTTGCTGGAGATGTTAAACGGCACATGGGTTTCGCTGTTAACAAGGGCCTAGCAGTTACTAACATAAAGCATTTCACTGTTAGTAACTGGATTCAAATGCCACATTTTTTAGGCAATTGAAATTGTGATGTGTGTTTAGTACTTTCATGCCAGGGAAGTGATTGGAAGGGTAGAAAGGGAACAGGAGACGGTTCATTCTCACAACAGTTCATAAGTGGGTGCTTTCACACTTAAAGGAGAGAGTTAACTGCTTGTAACATTGAAGCTGCACAAGAATAGTCTCATTAAAATGCGTAAAGAAGTTAAATGCCCCCACACAAATAAGTTTTTCTCCCCCACCACCCGTGAAGTTAGCGCCTCTCCCAACATTTGAAGGATCAGCCCCCCGAAATGTAGGGTTTGTTGCGCCCCTGAACACAAGCACAAACACGATTCACCATATATACGCATGCACACTCAGCCATCCTTACATTTAAGTGTACACTCTTGCACTATACAGGCACACCCAGGCGGCCACTCATACAGTTAAGTGTGCACCCTTTCACCATGCAGGCACACCCAGGCAGCCACCCATACATTTAAGTGTGCACCCTTTCACCGTAAACGCACACATGCACACCCAGTCACCCATACATTTGTGTGCATGCTTTCACCATACACTCACAAAGGCAGCCACCTCCACATTTAAGTGTACACCCTTCCACAATACACTCACACATGCACACGTCATGGAGTTGAGTGGAGCCCTATTACTTCAAAAAGAAATTGGGCCTCAGTGTAGGTTTGCCCGTCCGGTAACAACGGTACCGATAAGCTTTCCGGTACCTTTGTTACCAGACCGGCAAACTTCAAGTTCTAATCGCGGGTGCCTTTCCGCCCACCAGGTCTGACCTGGCGGGCATACTGGGACCCGCGAGCAGAGCATGTCGGATGCACCGACACCATTCGGAATGGCGCCGGTGCATCCAAGCTCCCCATTCCCATTGAACCCTATGGGGATCAAGTGGAAATGGTGAGCATTTTTTGCCAGCACCCGCGAATGGGCAATTACCGGGTCCGGTGAGGCCGCAATGACCCAGGAATTGCCCATTTGCGGGTGCCAGAAAAAAGCACAAGTTTGGCGCCACCTGCTGGTTCTACCGGCAAGGCTACTGCCAAACTTGTAATGAGGCTGATTGTTTCTTTTTGAAATCACTCTGACTTCATAAATAAATTATTTCTATTTATTGACCTAACCATAACGGAAATCCTTTCTTTATGAAGGCAGAGTGACTTCAAAAATAAACTATTTCTTTTTGAAGTCACAGGGCTCACCCACCCCATGACATGGAGGCCTCCAGCCTGGGGTCTTCCATGTCATGGGGTAGCGGGAGCCCTCGGACTTCAAAAAGAAAGTTTCTTTTTGTAGTCACTCTGTCTTCATAAAGACATGTTTTCTGTTACAGAAATAATGTATTTATGAAGGCAAAGTGATTTAAAAAAGAAATGAAAAAAATAGGATTTTGAAAAATATTTTTTTTCATTTTTATTCCCAAGTAGGGCCCCCTCCCAGCACATGTGCTAGTGGGGCCCCCGCACCGAAGGGGATGCGGGGGCCCCTGTTACACCAGTGGTACCCTGTAAGACCTATAAAAGGAGCACTCTCCAACCCTCCTTGATAAGGGCCAATGGACCTCTGACTGGATGGCCATAGAGAAGTTCAAAGAGACTGTAACCAACTCCCTCCTGAGGGCCTTCTCTACATGCAAAGAGAAGGCATGGCAGTAGAAGGGCCCACTTTTTCTTAAGGGTTCCTCTAAAGCACCTATCGTGCTCTTCATAGTACGATTCAACCTCTCTACCAGTCCATTTGTCTGTGGATGGTAGGCTGTAGAGAACTCCTAAGTGACACCACAGTTTTTCCACATGGCTTGCATGTAGTGAGACATAAAGTTGGATCCCCTGTCGGATATCACTTCCTTAGGAAACCCTTCTCTGGTAAAAATACCAAGTAGAGCCTTAGCCACAGCCTGAGCCATAACAGTTCTCATAGGTATGGCTTCTGGGTATCTTGTAGCATGGTCTACTACAACCAGGATAAACCTGTCCCCTGAAGATGTAGGAGGGTCAAGGGGACCGACAATGTCAATGCCCACCCTCTCAAAAGGAACCCCCACCACTGGGAGAGGCACCAAGGGTGCCACATTCTTGGCTCCACTCTTGCCAGAGGTTTGGAAAGTGTGACAGCTCCTACTGAATGTGTCAACTTCTGAACCCATCTTAGGCCAGTTGAAGTAGAGAGAGAGCCTTTCCTTGGTCTTCTTGAAACTCAAGTGACCAGCCAAAGGTATCTCATGGGCTAATTGTAGGAACTGGAGTCTGTTAGCAAGGGGCACTGCAATTCTTTTGCAGTCCCCAGGTATTGACTCAGTTGGTTCACTGTAGAAGAGGCCATCTTCCCAGCTCAACCTGTGCTTGCCAACTTCTTGCCCATCAAGTTGGTTAGCAGCCTGTTGCCGAAGACCTTCAAGAGTAGGACACTCTCTCTGTCCTTTGCTAAAGTCTGCCCTGTTGGGTTCACCTTCTGCCAGTAAAGACTGCAGCTCAGGATGGTCAACAGAATCAAGATCTCCAACTAAGACAGTGTCTTCTTCCAGATCTGACTCTTCAGATGCTGGCTCAACCACACAAGGTTGCACCTCACACTGTGCCTCAGCAGGTGGAGAAGTCACAGGTGTGATTTTGGACAATCTTGGGGGTAGCACACGGATGCTGTCTGACTTTTTCCTGGAGGTCTTGGGTTTCCCCTTTGCCTCATTCTTCCTAAAAATAGCAGTGAGCAACTCCTGTGGAGTGGGAGTGATAGTTTCCGCTGTCAACTCCTCTGGAGAGTCTCTCAAGGTTCTCTCACTTGCAGACCTAGCGAGCTCCTGTTTCCTTTTACTGGGAGGCCTGGGGGTGCTTAACACAACTCCAAGAGTTTTAAGGTCATTACCCAACAGGACTCTCCCAGGTACTTCACTATGTACACTAACAGGTATTTTGACAGTCATATCATTACACTGGAGGAGAGCTGGTAGCTGGGAAAGCTTTTGCACAGGACCTCCAGCTAACTTGGTGAGGCGTTTGGGTGCCTTAGCAACATCCTCCACCTTGAAAAATTATTCATCCATCACAGTTATGCTGGCTACAGTGTCTCTGATGGCAGGGGTTTCCTGACCATTCACAAGAACACTATCTTTATAATACTCTTTAGTATTATCTGGGATGGAATTATAGACATCTAAATTCTGTCGTTCCCACAAGCCCAGGGACACTAAATAAACACTAGCTGAGACTCTCCTGGGTTCATCAGCCAGTAGGTGAAATTTTCCACTTGCCATAGGTACTTCCTCCTCTGGGGAGAAGGCTAAGGTGACAGTGTGGACCCCTGAAGGTTTACCCTTACATCTGGGATCCCCTTTCACATGGTCAGTTGACCCACAAACATAACATTTCCCAAATGTTTTGATGAATGGGGGTTTGTTCTGACCTCCATCTGGTTTGGGTCCAGATGGTGCAGCAGCCTGATTTGGTTTCCCTTGGGGTTTAACCTTATGTTGCTGTTTGTGGCCCTCTTTTGGATTGGAGTTATTAGAATTCTCTTTGTTATCTTTCCTTGGCTGTTTCCCCTCATCCTTTTTCTGAGTAGCCCCAGAATCCTTGTGAGTAGCCCTGTTGGCAACCCACAAGTCAGCAGCCTTAGCTAGCTTCTTTGGATCTATATCCTTAGAATCAGCCAAATGCTGTCTGAGCTCAGGAGAGCAGACATCAAAAATAGACTCCAACATAACAAGATTTCTCATTCCTTCATAAGTGTTTACTCTGTAACCCTTAATCCAACCATCTACGTTTTTCAAACATTCACATACCCAGGTAGACCAATGGGTACCCATCATGCTTTTTGAGGGTCCTAAACCTCTTAAGGTACTGGGAAGGGGTCTTCCCAAATCTAGCAATTAAAGCTAGCTTCACACACTCATAATCCATCCTATCCACCTCCGCCAACTCCATCACAACATCAGATGCAACAGTGGGTAGCCTAGAGAAGAGACAGGGAAGCAATTGATTCCCTGTTAGACCTTGAATACCATGGTTATATTCAAAAATTGCCAACCAATCCAAAATATCAAGTTTAACCTCATAAATACCCACAATTTCTTTAGGCATACAGGGTATCTTAGTACTGGAAGACCTAGAAGACTGTCACGACCATAGCCCCTGGCCCTGGAACTCGGGGTCTCTGGCCCTCACCAGAGTGTTCCTGCAAGGCCTCTAGGGCCCAATCATGCCCCCCTCGGCTGTCCTGGAGCCAGTCCTGGCGCCTTTGGCGCCAGGCTCATATGGCAGGTGGAGTTTCCATTGGGGAATGGACCAACATGGCTGTCCCCACAATGTTCGGAGTGGAACTGCACCATGCAGTCTAGCATCTAGGGCGTGGTCCGCCCTGGATGCACCTGGGATACCTGTGGCTATTTAAGCCACGCCTGAGCTGAGGCACGTGCTTTGCATTGTTCTGCACTCGCAGCGTGACGTTCACCTAGACCTGCTTGCAGCATCCTTGGCCTGCATCTGCAAGGGAGAAGAAGAACACCATTATTCCTTCTTACCTGTTCAGCAACCAGCGCCTCAGTCGCTCCAGAGTCTTCCCTGGAGCTGGTCCTCACCCGCAAGCAACACCTAGGGAGGAGAAAGAAGAAGAGGACAATTAGTAAGTGTTTGTCTTCCAATTCCAATGCCTTTCAGACTCCGCTTACCTACCGAAGCTCTCCTGGAATTCAACAACGGTCCGGACATCTTCCATGCTACGCTCCGCTTCCATCTGGCAGCATTTCTTCCAGGAACTTCTCGGCGACCTGCAAGGAAGAATAGCACAGGTTAGCCTGATTCAAAAGACGCTCATAGCATGGCGCTTTGCGCATTCTCTTACCTTCTTGAGCACCGCCCTCTCCATCAGCTTGACGTCTTCATCATCCCTTCTGCATCTACGAGAGAAGGAGAAGGTTAACAGGGCAACTACAATTGTGGACACATACTCTTTACAAACTAAAGACTTACCTCAAGAGCGGAGTCGCAGCTGGACTGGACTCCCGGGCCCACGCCAGTGAAGTAACTTGGCTGTGAGGTGGCCAGCCACGACGTGCCCCTGCACAGAACAGAAGGTCGGAGAGCGCACCTTATCGAAATACAAGGTGAGGAAGGCTCAAAGGCCGTGAGGTGCCCCTGTGGATACAAGGTGAGAGTTACAGAACGCAAAGCCCATATATTATAATCCACCGGGGCGCCTAGTATGGAACCCTCGGAAACCGACCAGTTGGCCCAGTTGTTGGGGCAGTTTCGCGCAGAGATACATTCAGCCTGACAAGAAACCAATGCCTTGCAGACAGATCTAATTGTGGCCAAAGAACAAACTGATGATCTCGGCAGGCAACTCCTTCAATCACAGGCTGGACAAGCCCCGTTGCCCAGATCTAGCCCATCAATGCCAACCCCCATGAGTAATCCGGTGCAGATCAACCTACCTGGGGCAGTTCCACTAGCTCCACCGGAACGTTTCTCGGGGGATCCCCGAAGATACGCGACCTTTATGAATCAGTGTCGCCTCCACTTTTCGTGCAGACCTGGGGCGTTTCCCAATGACAAGTCGCGAGTGGCCTTTGTTTGGTCCTACTTGAGTGGTAGTGCAGCAGATTGGTCGGTTCCATTCATTAGCCGGAATGATCCGCTGTTACACAATTTTGGGGGCTTTAAACAGGAGCTGGAAAAACTCTTTGCCCGTCGCTCTCATGGACAGGCCTTGGACAACAAACTTTGGTCCCTCTGTCAAGGAAACCAAGATCTGTGGAAAACAATGCCACCTTTAATAGGCTGGTGGTCGAAGTAGAATGGCCAGAGGACAAAAGAACCACCTTGTTCCCCCGGGGCTTGCGAGGGGAGTTAAAGGATGTACTAGCCCAAGTAGTGGACCCACCCAAGGACTGTGCCGAGTTCATTAATCTGGTGGTACAACTAGACCGTCGGTTGCAAGATTGGAGAACAGATCGAAGTAAACCGGACGCACACCCCATGTTCGTGCGCCTCAAAGATCATGCTCAGCGGGGAACAGAAGGTTCTGTAGAGCCGATGCAACTAGGAGGAGTTAGACCCCCTTTAACCAAAGCAGAACGGGAGAAGAGGAGGGAACAGCAGTTATGCGTGTACTGCGGAAAGGCAGGCCATTTCACCAAGGAGAACCGTAGGAGCCACAGACAAGGAGAAACCAAGTGAGGAGTCAGAAAACTACCATGCCCGGCAATTGTAGGGGTCCAATTGTCGAGCGTAGAAATACAATTACAGACCGCCCATAGTACACCCGATCACTTCGCTGTTATGGAAGTGCAACAAAACATTCCAATGGACAGAAGAGGCCGAAAAAGACTTTGAAGAACTCAAGGCGAAATTCACTAACGCTCCAATCTCACGACATCCACGCCCAGACCTTATGAATGTGGTGGAGACAGACGCTTCCAGTATGGCGATGGGTGCTGTATTATCACAAAGGGACCCACACACCGGCCTGCTACATCCTGTGGCCTTCTGGTCATGTAAATTCTCACCACCTGAGCTCAACTATGCCATCACTGATAAGGAGCTGCTGGACATAAAAGCAGCCTTCAAGGCCTGGCGACATTATCTGTTGGGAGCCAGACACACTATCGCTGTGATAACAGACCACCAAAATCTACAATACCTGAGGAGTGCCTAGGCTCAATTCTCTCGACAACTACGCTGGGCCCTTTTCTTTGCGAAGTACGACTATGTGATCACGTACCGGCCAGGAGTAAAAAATGCTAAAGCTGATGCCCTTTCACGCATGGGCACTGATGAGCTGGTGTATACACCTTCTGACCCCGTGGCCATCATTCCAGGTGACAGACTCTTAGGCATTACAACCACCATGACTCAAGACGAGTTGCTGTATGAAGTCTGACAAGTATTGACTCAGGAGCAACTACAAGAATGGGATTCGAGAGGAGAACACTATAGCGTTAAGGACCAATTACCTTACTACAGGAATCGGCTATTCGTGCCTGTAAAAGAACTTCAAGAACAGGTTATCTCGGAGTACCATGACTCCCTCATGGAAGGCCACCCGGGAATTGCTAAAACCCTGGCCAAGGTGAAACGAAGTTACTGGTGGCCAACGTGGCGCAAAGACGTTATTCAATTCATCACCTCTTGCGGTATCTGTGCTCAAAATAAATCGTCAAAGCAAAGACCTGCTGGGCTCCTGCAACCACTGGACATCCCGCCGGTACTGTGGCACACGTTGTCTCTTGAATTCATCACCGACCTACCCTCCTGTCAAGGTTATAACATCATCCTACTGATTGTAGACCTGTTCTCCAAGATGGCCCATTTGTTACCGTTTAAAGGTCTACCTAACGCTTCCGGCCTAGCTAAAACCTTCCTTGAACACGTAGTACAGCTGCACGGGTTCCCATCAGTCTTGATCTCGGATCGGGGTACCCAATTTGTGTCTAACTTCTGGAGGAAGTGTTGCTCGATGGACCAAATAGACATTCGATTATCCACTAGCCATCACCCCCAAATGGATGATCAAACTGAGAGGACAAACCAGACGCTCGAACAATACTTGCGCTGCATGCTTCCCCAAGTGGAAGGGAATTGGAAAGATTTATTGTCGATCGCTGAGTATGCCTATAACATTTCACTACACAGCAGTACCGGGCAGACTCCATTCTTTACTCTGTATGGTAGACACCCACGCATGTCAGAACTGGACATTCCTACAACTCTGGAAATGCCAGCCATCAAGAACCTACATGCGACCATTTCGCAGGCTTTCACGAGAGCCATTGAACATTTGCGCCAAGCCAAAGTTCGCCAGAAGAAATACACGGACCAGCATCTCAAAAAAGCCCCCGACTACCAAATAGGAGACAAGGTGTGGCTAGCATCTAAGCATGTGCCTCTAAAGGGAACTCGGACATTCCGGCCCACGGTTTTTAGGGCCGTTCCCCATCGAGTCCATCATAAACCCAGCCGCTGTAAAGCTGACTTTGCCAACCAACATGCGGATACACCCGGTGTTTCATATATTCCTTCTGAAACCAGTTCAGCCTGGAACTCGAGTGACTACCCCACCAGGACCTGTGATAATTCACGGAGAGCCAGAATTTGAAGTAAAGGGCATCCTAGATTCAAAGTACGTTAGAACGAAACTTTACTATCTAGTAGACTGGAACTGATATGGCCCGCAGGACAAAACATGGGAGCCCAGTGACTACATTCATGCCCCATGTCTGATACGACACTTCCATCAGGAGTACCCCACCAAGCTGGAACCAGACAGAAGGACCACCTTGAGAGGGGCCTTAGGGGGGAGTGCTGTCACGACCATAGCCCCTGGCCTTGGAGCTCGGGGTCTCTGGCCCTCGCCAGAGTGTTCCTGCAAGGCCCCTAGGGCCCAATCATGCCCCCCTCGACTATCCTGAAGCCAGTCCTTTGGCGCCAGGCTCATATGGCAAGTGGAGTTTTTATTGGGGAATGGACAAACATGGCTGCCCCCACAAGGTTTGGCATGGAACTGCACCATGCAGTGTAGCATCTAGGGCGTGGTCTGCCCTGGAAGCACCTGGGATACCTGCTGGCTATTTAAGCCACGCCCGAGCTGAGGCACGCACTTCGCGTTGTTCTGCACTTGCAGCGTGACGTTCACCAAGACCTGCTCGCAGTATCCTTGGCCTGCATCTACAAGGGAGAAGAAGAACACCATTATTCCTCCTTACCTGTTCAGCAACTAGCTCCTCAATTGCTCCAGAGTCTTCCCTGGAGCTCGTCCTCACCCGCAAACAACATCCTAGGGAGGAGAAAGAAGAAGAGGACAATTAGTAAGCGTTTGTCTTCCGATTCCAACACCTTTCATACTCCGCTTACTTACCGAAGCTGTCCTGGAATTCAACAACGGTCCAGACATCATCCACGTTACGCTCCGCTTCCATCTGGCCGCATTTCTTCCAGAAACTTCTCGGCGACCTGCAAGGAAGAATAGGACAGGTTAGCCTGATTCAAAAGACGCTCATAGTGCCACGCTTCGCGCATTCTCTTACCTTCTCGAGCACCACCCTCTCCATCAGCTCGACATCTTCATCATCCCTTCTGCATCTACGAGAGAAAGAGAAGGTTAACAGGGCAACTACAATTGCGGAAACATACTCTTTATGAACTAAAGACTTACCTCAAGAGCAGAGTTGCAGCCAGATTGGACTCCTAGGCCCACGCCAGTCAAGTAACTTGGCCGTGAGGTGCCCAGCCATGACGCGCCCCTGCACAGAACAGCAGGACGGAGAGCGCACCTTATCGAAATACAAGGTGAGGAATGCTCAAAGGGGGTCGCTAGGGGAACACTTGGGAGGCGGGCCCCCGAGAGAAGGTGATGGTGGCTAAAACTGAACTCCTGTCTTCCAGAATAGACCCACAGCAGCGCGAGTCCCCAGGGGAGGTGAATCCAACTCAGAAGCGATACAGCCAAGTCAGGTGGCGTCCCTGTGGATACAACGTGAGCATTAAAATGGCTCTGGGAGAGAAGCATTTTCAAGAGACAATCTGTTCTATTCTAGTTCATGATTCAACTCCATTTCTCTGAGTTTAAGTTCTTGGTGTTTTTGTTTAGTTTGAGCATTTAAACGTTTGAATTCCAGTTCAAGCCGAATTTTCTCTAGCACAATGAATTCAGGACTGAGTGTAGGACCTGTGGGGGTCCCAGTGGACAAGGGTTGAGGTTGTTGAGCAGGCAAGGGGGAGATAGGCTTACATTCATAAACACATCTACCTCTTCCAACTCATCTTTTACAGACATTTCATCATCCTCAATACTTTCCACATTTGCTAGAGAGTCAGGCATTTCAGACCCACTCCCTAGAGTTTGGTTCTTTAACAACTTTTCAACTAATTCAATCTTTTTGCCTTTGGCAGAGAGTTTCCTTTCTTTACACATGTTTCTTAAATAATAAGCAGTCTAACTCAGGAGGATCTCCTGACTGGAGCTTTCCATATCAGACATGATTAATATTGCTTTTTAGTGATGTTAGCCTTGTGGTTAGTTGATCCAAGGTAATAGCAGCACTCTAAGTGTAATGTAATATTTATAGCGCTTTAGAGTATATAGCGCTTCACTAAATGCGATGGCAAATTATTTGTTGCCAGCAATGATGTGACAGACATATATAGTCATTTTATGTTGCCAGTATAACATGTGAAAATGTGGCTGGTGGCATGCAAGGTACAGAATTCATAACATAGCAAAAGGCTCAATGTGAAACTGCAGAGAGTAAAGTGCACACATTTTCTTCTCTTGAATACCTCATACATAGAACTACATTATATATAGAACTGACTAACTTTAATTAACAATTACTAATCACTAATGCTAACTCATTAACATTATAATGTAGTCCCATGTACAAAATGAGGTGAAAATACAAATTTAGAAATTCGTTTTTAAACGTGCACTGGATTTTATTTTTCTCTCTTCTTTTCCCTTGCTGTGTTGCATGTAGAAAGCAGGAAGGCAGCAGGAAACCGAAAAAGATACAGTTATTATAATCTGAAGCTCCCTTTGTTTGGGACATGAGGGTGTTAACAGAATACATTTTCTGCTAATATGATTGGAAGGAAGTGTATGCAGATGTGCCACGTCACATGTGGGGAGGCTCTGAGTTGTTCTAATGGAAAGATGACAGAGGGAAGTTAGTTGGTATCTGGGCTTTGAAGTGCATGGTCACTAAGCGCTGGCTGAGAATTACTCGCTGCGCATTCCAGACACTGAAGATTACAGAAGCTGTTTGTGCCGACTGGGCCTGTCGTCCTGAGGGAAGCAGAGAGCAAGGTCGTGTGGGAGGATTTCAAACAAATAATTTTGGTAAGCAGAGAAATTGAGTGAGATCACTGTGTGCCATTGGATGAATGACCGATCTAAAAATATCAGGCAGTCAGAGTAGCAAGGGAAACCCTCTGCATCTTGATTCGTCATGTGTATAATGTTAAAAAGCAAGGCATACATTTAAAAAGAAAAAAACTTGTTTGCTATGTTTCTGTATTCTTTCTTCTTTTCTTTTTGTTACAGATTATGGAAAATGCACATGGTAAGATTGTTATTGTGAATTGTATTTGTTTGCAATACAAATAATATATAAAAGCAGATGGTGTAGTTTTTCTTTTTTTATATTGCATTTTGGATTGTATTTGTGACACAGGGGAGATGTATTCTCTTTGGTAATGCATTTGTCATTTTGCCCATGCAGATAGAATAATAACCAAGAATAAGCAGTGATAAACAGGTGGGTGCATGTGTGCTCTCCTTGCCTGTTGGTGGGCAGAATTTAATATAATATATAGATTGCTGGAGGTCCATGAGTCAGCAATGCCTACGGGCGCATAGATCGCTGGTGTAGATAAATCAGGCTGTAGGTGGCACCCTATATAAAAGTGTTGGGTCCCCTTATGTGTATAGGTCCAAGGCCCTCTATAGATCACTAGGAGGTATTCTAATAGAAAGGAAGGTTTTGTTTATGATGGGGTTATCATATAGGGAAGGAAACTATGCTTACCACTAAATGACCTATCACCACTAAATAACCTATTACCACAAAATACCACCAGTAGTATATATTACTAGATTCTCCAATATAATGTAACAAGGTATGGTCACTAGAATGATATGAGGCCAAGCCCAATCTAAATGCAAGGACAAGTTTTACCAAACTACCACTCATCATTTAGCGGTAAGAAAATACTGCCAAACCCCATATTTACACAAAATATCCTACATACGTGGTGCATCAGCCAGGAAAGTGGCTATAGAGCTCCTACTGGGCGTGGCAAGTGTGTCTCACACTACCATACGTGCACTAGAGGGAACCCATTTCATGATAGCAGTGTGACACTAAAAGTGAATTTTAGAATGTCTCAAATGGAGGCCACATTCCCAGAGCTAGTACAATATCTGGAGGCAAAGCTATATGCACATGGGACATGCTCATCAAATGATGGCACAGAATGGCATGACCGCATCTATGGTGAAGTACAAAAAGAACCATTAGACAGCATTTTTGCAGAAGGCAGCATAATTCAGGTCTGCCTTTTGAGACTACTAAATGCAGTTGATAAACATGAAGAGAAAGATTGTCTATTACGGCTATGTGCCAAGACATGGTTTATCCTAAATAGATCCCTGCGAATGCAAGAAAATGATGCCAAGCTGATTAGCAGGTTAAAAGCTGATTTGGATGGAGCAAGTGAAAAAGAGGAAATGTTAAGAGCAGAATTGGAGGTATGTCAAAAAGACCTGCAGTCGAAATATAGGGATCTTGACACTCAATTGTCTCAAAGCAAGAAACAGGTTGAGGCTAGTGAACAAGAATTGAAACACTTGAAAGCGTTGGTAGACCATATTAGACAAGATAAAGATGAGTTTGTTTTGGAAATGCAGGTTTTGCACAAAGAACATTGTGAGAAAGAAAGTGATCTCCAAAATGCTGAACAGGAAATGGTTAAAATGTTTCAAGAAAGAGACAAGAGAAACAAAGAATTCAATGAATACCAAATACAAGTGTGCAATATGCAAGAATTAATTAATAAGATGAGTGATGAAAACAACTATTTGCGTAAGGAGGCAGATAGGCTCCTTAAAAAATGCAAGGATTTGGAACAGCAAATATGCATTTACAGGTCCCAGGACAGACGACAGGGCATCACATTCAATGGAGTTGAGGTGAATTCTATTTCTGCACAGAGGACTAGTGCTCCAGTGGCTGGGCCAGTGAATGAACTTGGTTGCAGCGCTCTTGGGGGATTTGACACACCCATTGGGGGCCGCCACCAATCCCATACACCTGAAATCAGAGTTGAATCACAGAATAGTGCAATTCCATGCATGAGAATGAGTAGTCCCATTAAAATATTGAAATCAATCAAGACTTTGATCAAACCATTTAGAAAATGAGTGGAGTTCTGTATAGAGGATCATTTAGAGGCGGTTCATGATATATTTAAAGCCCTCCAGATACCTAAGGAACAATACAGGCAATACTTTCACTTAACTCTAGATGCTCCCACAGCCAGTATCATTAGATGGTTAAATGAACAGCAGAACAAGACATGGGCAGAGTTTGAAAAAGAGATTAGGCATCATTTTCTCCTTTCCAATCATTGCAAGAGGCAAAAAAGGTTGCATACACAATTATGGCTGGACGTAACACGTCACCTCGCCAGTTTTTGCAAGACTTAAAAAGAGCTTTTTCTCGCTTTGATGTATCTTTTGACCCCAATTCCAATGAGTTTAAAACTGCCTACTTCTATGGGCTACAGAAAGACATCATATCACAGTCAGTCCATGAATTTGACCATGACAAGTCCCTTGAATGGATTGTACACCAAAGCACAAAACTATATGAAGTACTCTATTGTCCAGATAGAGAAAATGATAAAATGAAAGACACTAGACCAAAATCTAAAGAACCCTCAGCAACAGTGATGGAGATCAGGTCAGCCAAAATGTCCCTTGAGTCTGCTCAAAGTCCAGGTAAAAATAATTTGACACCTGAACAAAGGGGTAATCAACAGAGATCGTCACTCCCTGCACCAAGGTTTCAATCAAATGATCCTAATAATAGGGAGAACTACATTAGCACTAGGTACTTTGGAGACAGACCCCGCGCAGGATATCGCCTGATGTGTCAGGTATGAACAATAACCAGAGACAAAGTCAGGATCAAAGAAATAGTGGTCCCTACAAGACATTGGGGACACAAAGTAGACTTGATCCTAATACCATGATATATGGTAATCAGGATAGACCCTGATACGTGGATCGATTTACTGAAAGTGGGAATCAGCAGAGGGGACAATACTCACAAAATGAGAGACAGGACATGAGGCAGAATATGAATTATGCACCACAACAATACAATGAATCACCACCACCAGGGAACTACAACCAAACGATGGGTGCACCTCGCTCCCCTCCACATATGAATCAAGAGCTCAGGAACAATCCCAATAGAAATCACTCTCCTGAGAGATATCAGAATAGATTCAATCAGGGGGAAAACAACCCATATCGAACTAGCCACAGAGAGAATTTTCTAGGGAGATGGAAAGATTCCAGTGTCTCGAGGCCCAAGTGAAAATGTTGGCTGAGCAGATAGGAAAGCTCTGTACAGCACAAAAACAGTTATCAAAGGAGGGGGCAAAAGGCCAAGGCAGCGACCGTGTGGTTTCTGATAAGTGACTAAATGTTAATGATACCTGCAATGTTAAGAAAATAGATTGTCCTGATTTGATTTTTCATAATGACTCTGAGATGCTTAGTGATTCAAAAATGAAAATACCGGCAAATGAACATGTGACAGAAATTGCAAATACGTATAAAAAAGAAGTTCGGTTTAACCTAGAGCTAAATCAAACAGTAGAAATTTGCACAAATGAAAAAAAAAAACATGAATCTCCAAAAGAACAAATGGACAGATTCAAGAAAGACAGCTCATGCACAGGTAATACAAGTGAACAAGGAGTAAGTGGGGATGCTAGAACTCCTTACCTGGGCAATCAAAACACTAACCAAACACAGGCAGAAAGAATAAATACTCCAAAGGAGGGTACAGATCAATCACCTGAAGAGTTCTTTGAGCCTCATATTTTTGAAGAAGTTAAAAAGACTGGTACCATACGAAGTAACCACAAGTGCACAGAATTAGAAAATGGCAAATTACCAAGTGATGTCTTTACACATGCTCAGTTGGAGGATTGTAGTGTGACCTCTGATGATCCCTGAATGGATGGGGCACAGTGGACACACTCCAAAAACCAAAAAACTTCTGAATATGGGGAAATGAATGAAGTCTCTCACACAGAAATGGACAGAAAGGAGGGAAAAATGTCTGTCCATTTACCAATGTGCTTAGCCAAAAGTGAAAAAGGCCTGAGAAAGCTGAGTCCAGAAATCAGTAAGAATTCACACTTTTTATGTGTATTAGAGGAAGTTGAAGACAGGTATTATGCTCCCATCAGTGTGGAAGAGAAATGCAATACATTTTCTATGATTGACACTGGCGCACAGGCCACAATTATGTCCAACGAATTGGTAAAAAGTATCAATGAAGGGAGATCTCCACAGAATCAGCTCACAGTGAGGCAAAGTGAAGGTCCAGTGCATAATTTTAACGGTGAGGAGGTTCCTATTATAGGTGTTACCGAAGTTGACATAAAGATAGGGAAACACAGAATGAAACAGGAGGTATTGATCACATCTATTTGTGAAATTCCATTTCTGATGGGGACAGATTGCCTGAAAAGATTGTCTCCTCTCATAGATGGGGTGAATGGAGTACTGTGGTCCTTAACCAAAAAAAAATTGAGACCTAAGAAAATAAAATCACAAAACAGCAGTATAAATGAATGCCACACTGTTGCCAAAACGAATGATGCAGTGGAGGTATACCTCCAGAACAGCTGTATACCTAGCGTCACTGTCATTTTGATGTGTCAAGATAAAATGCAAAGTGAAAATGAAAAACAATATGTGAAGATTTATTTAGATCCTAGGAAAAGATGGCAAACTGAAATAGATGAACATACATTGCGCTTCTATTTAAAAGAGAAGAAATGCAAACAGGATACTACTCCTGAAACAGACACAGAAAAACACATTACCACTCTTGCGGAAATACGCATGGAAGATGAGCAGGCATGGGTTCACATTGGTATAAATGATCATTCTAAAGTGATAAAAGCTACCTTAGCGCTTGAACAGGAAAGGAGCTTTATTAATGAGAAATGACTGCAGAAAATAATGGAGAGGGAGGAGATCCCAACATTTAGAATGAAAAACCAATATGTCTCTGCTTTAGACAATCCAGACTCTGAAAACCGAATTGCAGGCAGATGCATGCTAAAGATTAGTATTGGGCAGAAAACAATTTACCATAATGTGTGGATAGTGAGTGAAACACAAAATGACTTTTACATGGGCAATGATATAATGCACAGAATGTGTATGGTGTTAGATTTCCTTAATCAAAAAATATGGTCACGGCTAGGTGGGCCTGCACCTGAATTTGAAGACAAAAGAAAGGCTTATCATTGCGCACAACTGGTCCCATATGCAATTGAATTACAGGTGAGGAAGGATACTATTATTCCTGCATTCACCAAGCAGGTTGCAATAACGCTAAAGTGCAAAAATGGACAGAAAATGAAAGTTTCTGATGGATTTGTGTGCTTGAATGAATCCATAAAACAGCAAGGCCTGGATTATGAATACTTCCCATTGATAGATGTTGATGAAGGGTCTGTAGAAATTATGGTGAATAATAAAGGGTGTCAGGATATTCACTTAGAGGATAATTCATCCTTGGGTATGGCCATACAAAAATCACATTATACTGCAGATTTCAATAATATGGTAATTGGAAATATCCCTGAAAGGTATGTAGATGCAGGAGGTATATTACCAGAATATCTGGATTCTCAGCCCAAAGGGATCTTTAAAATTCAATCTGTGTACCCTTATGATTCAAATGAAAAGGTGTGCTGTCACCAAGAGGATTATATAGTATTTGACTTAAATGAAAATGAAACAGAAAATCAGCACATTGAAGTTGAAGCTGATATGCCAAAATATTTAAAAGTGGCAGCTTTACAGAGAGACACAGCCACACAGTTGGAAGAAAGCACAGAGATTCCTCCACTGGAGGATTTCCCAGAATTCTCAAAAATGGTAGAGGAGCAGATTTTGTCAGCAGATGCATGCGATAGCGATGAAGATAAAAATGAATTGAGGAAAATATTTATGGAATTTAAAGATGTCTTTGCTAAAGATGCATATGATTGCGGCCTAACTAAGTTACATGTTGCCACATTACCGGACAGGTGTAGTAGAAATCCAGTATTTGTGCGCCAGTACCGGTTACCAGTGGCATGTTTAGAGTCACTGGCAGAGATAATTAAAAACTTGGAGTATCAGGGAATTATCAGGCCCATTCATAGCATATTCAACGCACCTATTTTCGGTGTGTTATAGCCAAATGGTCAATGGCGTCTGTGTGCAGATTGGAGAGAATTAAATAAAAGAGTGCCAGTGTCCAGATGGCCACTGCCATTCATTGATCAAGGCCTGGCTCAGGTGCATGGCTCAAAGGTGTTTACTACATTAGATCTCAGATCTGGATATTGGTGTGTGCTACTGGGAGAGGATATTCAGAATTTGTTTTCATTTTCATTTGATAAAACGCAATACGCATGAAAGAAAAAGGTAGAGGTCATACAGTTTAAAGACCCTAGATACGTGAATGGTTTAAAAAGTTTATTAGGAATGACAGGATATAACAGGAAATGTATTGAAAATGATGCTGAAATTACTCAACCATTGACTAAACTACTGAAGCTGAATACACCCTGGAAATGGGAAAAAGAGCAATCTGAGGCAGTGGCTAAATTAAAGGAATGTCTTATATACCATGATACCATGCTTATCATACCCCATAAAGAACAGGGATTTCTTTATAGAAATAGGTTTTTCTGAACATTGCATGTCAGCAGTGTTATCTCAAAAACATGATTTGAATCATAAAACCATTGCTTATGCAAATAAGGCATTTTCTCAAGTTGAAATTAAATTCAGCGAATGTGAAAAGGTCCTTTTGACCACTGTGTGGGCGTTACAGCATTTCCACCCCATTGTTCAGGGAGACAAGGTAATCATTGAGACAAATCATCAGCCATTGAAAGTTTTAGAGAGTAAAAGGATTAGGTCAGGCAACCTAGCACAGTCCAGAATTACTTCTTGGACATTAGCATTGCAAGGCTTTCCCGTAGAAGTGAGGTATGGCCAAAATAAAAAGAGCCCAGTTGTTCAAGGATTGGCAGATTTACATGACTGTGCAGCTGAACATATATCAAATGAAGTGTGGAGGTGGAATCTAGTTTACAGGAGTTTGAACAATCACCACACAAAGCTTTTGCTGAAAAGACATGCAAGGATTTGCCAACTGTATATGTTGACGGTTGTGCTTTTCACATTGAAAATGATAGTAATAAACAATTGGTATCAGGAATAGGAAATGTCTGGTTGAAATGTGAAGACATTCCCAGTATAGGGATGAGAATTGGGGCTAGGAGTAGTCAGGTAGCAGAATTGGCAGCCATTTATGAAGCAATTACTACTGCAGTTGATAATAAATTTAGTGAAATTGTCCTGGTGACTGATTCTGATTATGCACGAAATAGCTTTGTGGAATATTTGCCTGGCTGGAAAGCAAGAGGCATGATTACCTACAATAAAAAGCCCCTCAAACATGGAAAAATGGTGCAGGCTACAGACAAATTAGTGTCAGAGAATGAGTTAACAATATACTGGAGGAAAATTTGTGGACATTTAAAAACTTTAGGAGAAGATAAGGAGGGAAATGATAGAGCAGATCATTTAGCCGAAATTGGGGCTGTGATGGGAGAGTTGCTACCTATTGAACACTTACTTGGTGAAATACAGATTGATGCAATTACACACTCTAAGGCTCCAAAAGAGGTAGAACAACCAGAAATGCAATGGAGTTATGTTACACCAGATCAAGATCTGATTAAGGCACAAAAGGATGAACCGATTTTGGGAATCTATTATAATTATTTGATAGACCCTGAACAAAATCCTTTAACTGAAAATTATTGTGCGGGAAAAGAAGAGTTGAGGGTGCTATTAAAGAATAAAATATGAATCAGACTACAGGATGGACTCATGATTAGGGAATCCATAACAGGACAAATACAGTGGGTGGTACCCCTTTCATTCAGAGGGCTAATGCTACACCATGCACATGATGCAATAACTGCAGGACACAGAGGTTCACAAAAAACATTAGAAATACTGAAAGATTATGCTTACTGGCCACATATGTCCCAAGATGTAGAAATATATACTAGGGGGTATCTAGTATGTGCCCAATTGAAACCCACTTCAACAATGCATGGGGCTCCATTGATGAGAAGAGGCTTAACCCTTCCATGGTCAGATTTGCAAATAGACTATGTAGGGCCTGTAAAAAGGTCAAGCGGGGGAACCGTTATATTTTGAGTGTGGTTTGTTTGATGTCAAATGGATAGAGTGTATTCCTGCACCAGATTGCAGTGCGCAAACAGCAGCCACATTACTGGTAAATCATATATTTTCAAGATTTGGGTTACCACAAAGAATAGAATCAGATAGAAGAAGTCATTTTACAAGCGCTTTAATGAGTAAGGTGTGGCAGATACTGGGGGTGAAAAGAAAACTGCATATTGCATACAGACCTGCCTCTTCTGGGGGTGTTGAAC
Source organism: Ambystoma mexicanum (assembly GCF_040938575.1). Taxonomy (NCBI): domain Eukaryota; kingdom Metazoa; phylum Chordata; class Amphibia; order Caudata; family Ambystomatidae; genus Ambystoma; species Ambystoma mexicanum. Next base: position 739,818,613 of record NC_090930.1, on the reverse strand, counting down.
GTTGCAACAGGTCTGTTGTGGATATATTAAAGAAGTTTGTAGCAGAGGCAGGTTCCAGCTGGGATTTACATTTACCTCTGGTTTTGATGGCAATCAGATCAACTCCTGCCAGAGCAACAGGCATCAGCCCTCATGAGGTGTTAACAGGAAGGAAAATGGTGTTGCCACAAGATTTGTTATACAGGACACATGAACAGACACTTGTAAGCCCATCTACAGTTCATGAATATAGGGAAGAACTGAGGAAGCATTTACAACATGCATTTTCTTTTGTGCAACGGAATTTGGAAAGGGCTGCTTACAGTGCAAAGTCATATTATGATAAAAAGGCATCTGTGAAAGAGTATAGTGTAGGGGACCAGGTGTTTAAATTTCATTTTGGAAAAGGTAAACAGAAAAATTCTAAATTTCTGGCGGCCTGGCAGGGGCCGTTTCAAATTATAGATAAGGTGTCTCCAGTGGTATATAAAATATTAAGAACAGATGGTGAAACGGTAACAGAGCAATTTGTTCATGTTAACCAAATTAAGCCCTGTCATCCCAAACATGAAGTCAGGAGACTTGAGCAAGTGGAAACAGCTTAAGTGCCCTGAATACATGATACATGAAAGAAAAACACATGGTTCTCTTCATAGTGCCCAATACCAGAGAAATCAAATAAATGTGATTCTTAGTGTGAAATAGATGTAAATAGAATACCATAGGTGATAAACACTAACAAAAGGGGGCTGAAGCAGATGGTAATATTTTAATACAATGTTGAAATATATTTATTTATTTATGATGATGTTGTGTGTATATATTGTTTTCTCTCTAGCATGTGCTTAATTTCAGAAACCAAAAGAAAAAGGATGAAATGTTTTGGACTATATATTTGATTTTTGGTAAAAAGGGTGAAATTGGTATTCTGCTATGTACTTAATCTTTCTCTTTTCTGTTTAATTTAGAACAACTAATCTATGTTTTGAGGTCGGAGGTCGCAGGACTGGAGGACACGAGAGATGATGGTGTCATGGAGTCCAGGGGATGAAGATCAAGTAATGCCTGCGGATGGAGGTGAATACAAAGTAACCGGGACGCCAAAAGAGATGATTCCTATGGAAAGCATCCAAGAGTGCCACGATGAAAGAATGCACCAAATGAACCAGATGATGTGAAGTTGATGGTTGGGACGTCCCAGAGATGGACATCATTAATGGAACAAAGGTGAAATGAACCTGCAGCATTGTGGGTGCATTATTTCCAATGCATCCTGGAAGTATGGATGATCGAGTCCCACAACGTTATTGTTTTATTTAATTATTTTAATTAGTTATGTTAACTCTTTGTTTTATTTATTTATTTTATTTTATTATTTTGTTACTGAACTTAAAATGTTGTTTCACAATTAAACAAAGACATTGGACATTGGGCTATGGACACTTCGGTTGGAAGTAAGAGTGTACAATATGTTATAAGAACCTATGGACCCACTTGAGATGGATTTTGCTTTTATGGTGATTAGATAGTGATTTATTATGGAAAATTTGAATGTTCATTTTATTGAGTTGCTGTGATGAAAAGAAAAACACAAGTTGGGTTTCTTCAAATTGTGGATTTGAGTAATGCCAAATTGTCAGAAAAGGAGGGGTATGTAGTAATATGTATAGCGCTTTATAATATTTATAGCACTTTAGAGTATATAGCGCTTCACTAAATGTGATGGCAAAATGTTTGTTGCCATCAATGGTGTGACACACATATATTGTCATTTTATGTTGCCAGTATAACATGTGAATATGTGGCTGGTGGCATGCAAGGTACATAATTAATAACATAGCAAAAGGCTCAATGTGAAGCTGCAGAGAGTAAAGTGCACACACGTTCTTCTCTTGAATACCTCATACATAGAAGAACTACATTATATATATATATAACTGACTAACTTTAATTAACAATTACTAATCACTAATGCCAACTCATTAACATTATAATGTAGTCCCATGTACAAAATGAGGTGAAAATATATATTTTGAAATTTGTTTTTAAACGTGCACTGGATTTTTTTTTCTCTCTTCTTTTCTCTTGCTGTGTTGAATGCAGAAAGCAGGAAGGCAGCAGGAAACCAAAAAAGATACCGTTATAATCTGAAGCTCCGTTTGTTTAGGACATGAGGGTGTTAACAGAATTCATTTTCTGCTAATATGATTGGAAGGAAGTGTATGCAGATGTGCCACATCACATGTGGGGAGGCTCTGAGTTTTTCTAATGGAAAGATGACAGAGGGAAGTTAGTTGGTGTCTGGGCTTTGAAGACATGTGCATGGTCACTAAGCACTGGCTGGGAATTACTCACCGCGCATTCCAGACACTGAAGATTACAGAAGCTGTTTGTGCCGACTGGGCCTGTCGTCCTGAGGCGAGCAGAGTGCAAGGTCGTGTGGGAGGATTTCAAACAAATATTTTTGGTAAGCAGAGAAATTGAGTGAGTTCACTGTGTCCCGTTGGATGAATGACCAATCTAAAAATAACAGGCAGTCAGAGTAGCAAGGGAAACCCTCTGCATCTTGATTCGTCATGTGTATAATGTTAAAAAGCAAGTCATATGTTTAAAAAGAAAAAACTTGTTTGCTATGTTTCTGTATTCTTTGTTCTTTTCTTTTTGTTACAGATTATGGAAAATGCACATAGTAAGATTGTTATTGTGAATTGTATTTGTTTGCAATACAAATAATATATAAAAGCAGATGGTTTCGTTTTTTTTATATTGCATTTGGGATTGTATTTGTGACACAAGGGAGATTTAATCTCTTTGGTAATGCATTTGTCATTTTGCCCATGCAGATAGAATAATAACCAAGAATAAGCAGTGATAAACAGGTGGGTGCATGTGTGCTCTCCTTGCCTGTTGGTGGACAGAATTTAATATAATATATAGATTGCTGGAGGTCCATGAGTCAGCAATGCCTACGGGTGCATAGATCGCTGGTGTAGATAAATCAGTGATACCGGCCACAGGCTGTAGGTGGCACGCTATATAAAAGTGTTGGGTCCCCTTATGTCTATAGGTCCAAGGATCTCTATAGATCACTAGGAGGTATTCTAATAGAAAGGAAGGTTTTGTTTATGATGGGGTTATAATATAGGGAAGGAAACTATGCTCACCACTAAATGACCGATCACCAGTAAATAGCCTATTACCACAAAGTACCACCAGTAGTATATATTACTAGATTCTCCAATATAATGTAACAAGGTATGGCACTAGAATGATATGAGGCCAAACCCAATCTAAATGCAAGGATAAGTATTACCAAACTACCACTCATCTTTTAGCGGTAAGAAAATACCACCAAACCCCATATTAACACAAAATATCCTACAGTAATTACTATACTTTTATCCTCACCGCTGTACATCAGTGTTAGGCAGAATTATATGCAGTACCCTTTGGGAACACCACACACAATTAAGACTACAAGTGACAGTGCAATTTCACCAGTGGTACAAGCCTGTACTACACAGTTAAAGTGGTAGCAGTAGCGGAGCAGCCAGACTTATCTCAAGAGAAAGATAGCAGTATCAAATAGTTACACAAAGGACAGCAATTACTATGATTCAGGCAAACACTTACTCAAGGTTTTCAAGTAAAAGAATATACATTTATTTTACTCTTCAGTCTTATAACATTACACTATTATAAGCAGTTTAAAAATCAGTCTCTTCATACACCATACAACTTCCCTTAAATTCCAGACAAGTTAAGCTCACAAAATGAAGTGGGAGCAAAAAGGCACTCCAGCAATTTAAAAGGGAAGGAAAGACACCAACAAGTAAGTACTCAGGGCAATTGAACAAGAGGAACTACAGTGATAGCATCAGACAGAAAAGGTTTAGGGCCAAAGTCAATGGGTCAAAAGTCTTTTGCTCAAGATCACACAGTTCAGGGTAGTTCGCGGTAAAGTTTGTGGCACGGTTTCCAGACGAGGTTGGTTGATAGAAAAGTTAGTTCAAAGAAAAGAAAAGGACAAGCCATCAATTGGAGAAAGATTTCAAACATTTTCACTGCGGTTGAATGAGACACAAAACCGGATTTGCAGAGCACCTTAAAACGGAGAGGGGGCTGTAGCCGAGGCGCACATTCCTGGTGGTTCCTGCAGGTTCACGGTTCCTGAAGCGACTGTCGGACTGACATGAAGTAGGAAGACTGGAGGTTCCTGCGCCACCCCGGGAAGAAGCCAGCAGCAGATCAAAACAACGAATAAAAGGTGCGCTCCTTAAAGCCAAAGCAGGGTCTGACCTTTCCTGGCTATCCGGCCCACTGTAGCTCTGTACAGCGAATTCGACCAGAGGAGGGGTCCTGGCTTGTAGTTTGGGCGAACTGGTTGGTTCCACCAGCTCAAGGGAAGAAGTTTCCTGGAGGATCTTCTCTGTCGTCGGATTCTGAAGATTCAGACCTGCAGCAGGACTTCACTGGGCGGTTCAGTCGTTGTAGGGGTCCTCTTCTGCCAGTTCCTCATTGGTTCTTTCGTTCCAGTGGTGACTCTGCCTTTCCAGTCCCAGAGACCTGCTTTTTATGCCGTTTTCCCCCATTCATACAGCCTGGCTGTCAATCACACAGCAGGGTGGCTGTCCTGGCAAGGACAGTCCCCTCAGCCAATCAAACAGGAGTACGACTTGGGTTACCAAGGGAACCCATGGCAGGGGTCCAAAGATCCCTCCCTCACATCCTGCCTGCCTAGACTTTCAGGCGCCTTAAGGAGGGCTTCTGTGCAGAAGCCTGCGAAAAGACAGAATCGTCCTCGGTTTGGTGCACAGAGAAAAACACGAGAAAGACTTTAACAAAAAGAAATGGCGAATAAAACCAGCCAGAGCCAAAATAAAATGTATTTGGTCAAGCGGGTTTATGTTTGAGGCTAATATAATAGCCTAAAACAATACCAGGTTTATATAAAATAATCACGGTAGAAAGGTTAGGGTAGTTACCACTGCCACCAGCCAAGTCTTGATGTAAAGGGAGCGAAACAATGCTCCAAGAGACACAGACAAAAAGGGATAAGAGTTAACCCTTTCCAATACTCCATGTAAGATGGGTTGTACTAGGTCCCTGGTTTAAAGTGACTAAAATAAAGTTAATGGCAACTTTAACTTTTCTGAGGGACAGTAGTCAGCCCCAGAAAATGGAGTCAGGGGGAAGTCTTAAAGACAACCCTGTGTCACTGCACTGAAGGTGCTGTGTAACACACATGAAAAATATGAGGCCATGGAGTAGGTGAGGCTCCAGTGCTCAAGATCACAGTGAAAACACACACAGCAAAACACATGTAAGAGTGGGGAAAAAGGCTCACACTCTTACCAGGTAAAAAATATAAACCCTAGAAATCCAGCAAAGCTGCCGAGGGACTCATGAGGTAAGGGAAATCAGCCATTTATGAAAATTCTCCCTAACACAGGGTGCCTCGATGAAGAAAAGCAGTTTTTGCACGGTGGTCCCTCGTAGCTCGGGGAGAAGTCTCCTAGCCAGGTCCTTTCTTGGATCAGTCCTATGACAGACTCGACAGATTTTGGATTACATTTAAGGAAATGCAGCAGCAAACTTCTACTCCAGATGGGCTCAAGGATCAGCTTCAAGTTTTGACTTCCGCTTCTGAACAAATTGGTAAGTGAGAGGTCCCCAGATATACACATCTGTCCCTTATTCATTCTGGCTGAGCCAGGCTCAGTCAGCCAATCACAAAGAAGGGCATTCATGCAAGTAGGCAGCCAATCAGGCTCACAGGCATTCAGGCCATTCACTCCACCCAGACACCCATAACAAGGAATGTGGATTGGGGCAAGCACTCAGCCTTTCAGCACACCACACTGCATTCATGTCAGTTTCAAGAAGGACTGTCTTATTCATTATGTCACACACACAAAACCAGACACCCATAACATAGAATGCATATTGATCACACACTGTATTCACACAGATCCCCCCACAAGGTCTACCCACAACATAAAGTCACTGGGAAGGCTCCAGCCAGTCTGGCCTGGACTTCCCGGCAATACCGTATATGGTTCTTCCACCCAACAACCAGTCAGGGGAAGGCACAGAATCAGGACTGTGCTACCACTAAGCCAGCTAGGCACTTCCCTGTGGCAAACCCAGCAAGTTGGCATCAGAAGGGGCCACCCTGCATTTCCCTTCAAAGCCACACTTTGTTGATGAATTAATTCACGTTGTGGAGTTTGTTTTCACATTTGTTCTTGCAGTGGCATATCTATGAAGGGTATGTGAGGTGGCAGTTGCGATGAGGGCCAGGGCAGGGCATACGTGTCCCTCCAGCACACAACTCATTGACGAGAAGCAGGCCTTGTCATGTCTTTGCTCAGGCTGAATGCGGGTGAATGGATTGTGCAGCTGCTCTCCTGTGAGCCTAGAAATGTGTTTGTGAACGAACAATTTGCAAGAATTGAAACTGTACCACTAGCACATTCACTTGGCTTGCGGGTGCCGGGCTGTCTCCCAGGCCACATCCAAGCCTGAGCCCAATGTACACATACTGTCAACTGAAAGTTGCGTAGTTCAACAACCCAAACAGGCCGAAAAGTAGCAAGATGGAACAATTAGTGTATTTTATTTCCCACACTGGCCATTCTTATAAATATTAGACAAAGCAATATACACTCTACCCCTAAAATCACTGTGTGTGTGCATATGTTTACATTTGTCTATGCTTGCTGGAGGATAACCTACCTTCAGCAGCTTGCAGAAGCTTTGGTTTGATTTGGCTTGTGGCCCAGGTCACTCCATGACTGTTTTTCCATAACATACTCCCTCTTTATTGCAAGTATAAACTTACCAGCCAGGAAGAAGAGTGGTGCAGGATTTCAGCATCTGGAGAATATGCAGTGTGGGGGAGATGGGTATCGGTGCAAGAAGGACAAAAGAGGGTGATTGAGCACTGAAAACGAAATGGTGTGAGGAAAGGATGGGGAGAAAAAGGATAAAAAGGCATTAAAGGTGGGAGAGGTGCAAGCACTGGAAGGAGAGAATAGTATAGTGGAGAAAAAAGGCTGCAGCAAAGAGAGAGGGAGCAAAGGTTTTAAGAGTGGATATTAGGGAAAGGATTTTCTGATGGGTACAGAATGAGGGGGGAGAAGAACAGATGGGCGAAGGATCGAAGGAGGAGAGTTTTTTCAGAATGAGGGATAAGGGACAGTGGAGAGGAAGAGCTTGCAGAAGAATGCCACAGATGAAAGGATTAAAGGAAGAAGAATTAGACTAGCTTCTTAATGTTCCTATATCATTTGTGAATGCCCGCACCAGGCCTTGATTTTTAGCCAACAGCAAGAACTTTACATTCTGCGACATATAGACCTATTGACAATATTGGAGAATGGAAAAATTAAACTAGACCTACCTGAATGGGAACTGCCATTAGGTGAAAAGCTATCACTGACAAAAGGTGCCACACAAAACATAGAGGCACTTAGCAGGTATATATGAGGGGGAAAGTGTTGACAGGCAGATGAATACGTCATTTGTAGCTACTGTCCCTCCCCATCCCAATATCGCATAGGTGTAGAAACGTTACTCACTAAGGTGACCATACCAGCCTTATCCCAGACAAGTACAGCAGGAAATTGACCTAATGTAACTAAAGATGGCAAGAATAAGAAAGCTCACAGTGGAATAACACATATGTTTGCAATAGACGCAAAGCAAATATGCTCTCACCATGAAGAACAAACACTATGTCAAATATGCATTTATACATGAAGAATATCGATTGCATCCATCTAGACATCAAGAATACTAACATAAGCAATGTATAAGCTGAATGCAACATGAACGACACATGTATTTAACTCACTAACATAGAGATGCAACAATACTGAGCAGCCATCTTTTTCAAAATGGGCAGCATCATGCATTGAAGTAAACGAGAGACCTCAAGGCTTCATGAAAATCCAAAATGTTGAATTCACTGAAAAATATATACACGTTCAGGGCACAGACAGTAGCTATGCGGACCCAGCCAAGGTGACTGAGAAATTGGGGAGTGTCCAGACAGCTCAGAGAGAACATATGATAATAATTCCCAAGGCATAAGCCATATTTTTCCTAGGATTAATTAAAGAACAACTAGTCTTTGAAGTCCAGGTGCAGCATCATTATAAGCTAAAACCTTCTTGGGTTCCCCAGTGGTTGGAAAAGTAATAACACTCACACTTATATTAGCCACATTTACAATTAATGCACAGTAATTCAAAATGTGATCCTCTCCCATGTGACCCATAATTCAAGAACACTGTCTATTCATCACACAGATAGGGCACCTGCCTTGACTCCCCACATATTCTCAGAAATAAGGGCCCTTATAAGGTTAACTACAAAGGAGTCGCTCTGGCTCATGGCCTAGTAATAACGGAGAGTATACTTTTAAATGAAAGGAAAGCAGTTCTTGTGCCTCTCTCCCCCTACTCCTGTCTGACCCATGTCTTGACGACCTGTCAATTGCCCAAGGTTGGTCAGTAAGAGGCCAACCAATGAAAACCCTCAGAGCTTGGCTGCCACTTGTTGCATTAACCAATCATATATTGTAGAGATGACATGTATTCACCATTATCCATTTAGAGGTGGTCTCAGGTGGAGCCATCAGATAGGTAATATCCAATTAGATGACTAACCCATATATAATGTGTATATAGTAAATTCCCTTAACCAATCCTTCACCCCGTAGGTTTTTATAACCAAGATTCTTGTATGATGTCAGTAATTATGTGCTTTTGACTTAAATTCTGTTGTTTCATATGAGAACCTTTGAGAGTCGTAAGCTTCAATGCTTGTATACTATCCCTGCTTTATGTTGGATTGTTAATAAATCGGGTTTTGTATTTACTTTGACAATTTCCGTTATTGAGTGCAGGAATTCCCAGCCTCTCATGTCTGCTTAAACTGGGGTTTTCCAGACCATCTTAACATATATTAGCAGAGATTGATGGTTTGCCAGAGCATTCGGATTGTTGAAGTTTCCCTGCTGTGGCCCAAAGACTGTGAGATGACCTGTGGAGACCGGTATCACGTGGGAACAGAGAGAGGTTGACAGGAGCCCCCTTGAAGAAATTCTGGTCCAATCCCTGTGGGGCGCCCAGTAGGGTGGCTGGCTGGTTGGTGGAAGCTCGATACCGAAAGCCCACAGCTGATCCATGGATGTAAGTTTATAGGTTTGGCCTGGCGAAATGGAAATGGGGGAGGGAACAGTTTGTATATTGGGAGAATTGAGGTAAAATAAAGGATTAATGAAGATAGCTAGCCTATGAATAGGTCACAGAGGATTGTGTAATAGAATTTGTACGAGGTATTAATGTTGATTACATATCCTGGGAAAAGGTCACAGAGGATTACGTAATACACCTCTTTATGGGGGAATATTGATAAATTGGATTACCTCACCAGGAGTTGAGATGGTGGCCGTATTTTATTTGTGGTGTATTTATTTGCGTAGTGATTGCTGGCTCCAGCCGTAGGTTGTAAGATGGTTTAGGGTCTGTGAAAAGTGATTTTGTGTGTATATTGGTGTATATTGTGGAGGACCTGAAGCTGTGGTTTGGACCGAAGGGTGCAGGCTGATGTGTGGGCAGCGGTTGTGGTGTTGCCTGGGTATTTTGTTGTGATGTAGAAAGTGTGGTGTTGGAGGAGACCTAGAAGCATCAGGAATAAAGGGGAACCATTGTTGGGAAAAGAGTGTGAAGGAGGGGTGAACAGAGAGTAAGTCAGAACTGAAATAGAGGTTTGGTATGTATCGGTAGGCTAAATTGTGACATGCCATTATGGGAGACACTACCCTTATTCATTTATGTAAAGCATTACCCCAGTATAAGGACACAATTTCCAAGTACCAGGCTCAATGGGTTTGAGAAACTACAGGCATGATGTTTATGGTTGCGCCGGAGGAGAGCACTCTTTTGTAATCAATACTGCAACACATGACAACCTATTTATATGCCGCATACAACGTGAAGCAGTTAGAAGAATGACTAGTCATTCTAGAACTGTGGAAAATGTATGGGGATGAGACAGGGGAACCACCTGTTAAAGAGTGCTTAATCAGCGTGAAGGGGAGGGCATAGCACCCTCAGCTTCTCCTCCTCCTCACCAGACACACGGATCTGCTTCCCGAATTGCAGGGACTGTACCCATTACAAGAATTAAAAGCAGCAACAGGATACACTCAGCCCACATATGCACCCCCTGCCTACAGCAGTCAACATGTTCTAAAAGGAGTAAAAAATAAATAAGCAAAATTCAGTGACGCATGCAATGAATATGGTGAACTTTGTGAGTTACAGGCATTACTTACAGAGGCTGAGTAGGAGATCCGGAGACAGAGAGAAAGGCAGGAAAATAGGGAGGAGACAGCGATTGCCCCGAACAAATAGGTGGGAGGACAACTAATGCTTACATTAGATTAAAAGGGTATGGACGACTTTAAAGAAAGAGAAAGGAAAGCTAGATAAAGACAGGAGAAGGAAGTGGAAGAGAAAATAGAACAGGAGAAAAGAGAAAGAGAATGGGAAAGAAGGTATGAAGAGGAAAAGGAATGAGAGGCAGACAGAGAGGAGGTGAGAAAATGAGAAGAGGAAAAGAAAAAGAGATGCAGAAAAGGAAAAAGAAAGGAAAAGAGAGGAAGAAAGAGGTAGGAAGAGACAATTAGAGATTGAAAGAAGCAAGGAGAGATGCCGAAGAGAGATAGATGAGATTATCAAGGGCCATATGGTCCCAGAAGAGAGACAAAAAGAAGGAATTGGGAGAAAGACAAAGGAGTTAGGAAAGACACAGCAAGGAAGTGGAGGAGATACGCAAAAAGCGTATCCTTCCAAATGAAGATGAGGGAGAAGCCATGCGAAGAAGGAATGGCAATTTGTACAGAAGCAGAAGGGGTGGGGTCAAGTAGCATAGCAAAGACAAGAGAAGGGTCTCTGAAAGGTGAGGGAAGGAACATATTGGAAGAGGTAACTAGCGGGACATTTGTAACAAGTCCCCTTATACAACTAGATTTTGAGGACAGGGAGGACAATGAAGGAGATGGAAGTGAGGATATAATGTTTATAGATAAAGAGGAACGGGACGGACAAGCTCCCTCAACAAGCGGAAAAATAAGGAAAGATACAGCGTGGTCAGATTTGGAAGACCCAGAATGGAGGAAGCCAGAACCTGTAGAATATTCCAGACACCCACAAATGTGATCAAGCAGCTTGAAAGAGAGAACCCCATATGTGAATAGGGTGAGAACTTTACCAGGGCGAAGGAAAGTTAGCATGACAGACATGGTTACAAAGACAAAGGGTGCAGCGGCACTCGGACAAGGGGCAGAATTGACACAGTTCTCATTGTTGGAGAAGGGGTCAGGACGGCCGCAATATATTCCATGGCCACAGATGGACAAGAAAAATGTTGTCTGTTAGCTACCAATGCTGACAGCAGGAGCGGGCAAGTGGATTTATGAATTAGAAAGAATGACAGGCTTGCTTGCTGAGATAATAGGGGAGAGGGCTATCCGGAGTGATGGCCCAGAACACGCCCACGATGGAGCACCTTTTAACAATTGTAGGGCTGATGTATGGAGAGCACTTAGGGTTCAGTATCCCAATTTGTCAGACATGAGCGCAATTATGACACGAAAAATGTGAATACCCGGTTGCTTATATTCAAGAGATTCAGCAAAAATGGCAGCTCGAAATGAGAGATTTGTGGTACAAAACTATATCTATGTATTATCACATATTGTACCAGGAGCTGACTGAGGCAGTGCAGAGACAAGCAAAACCATGGGCAGAGATTCAGTTGACTATATTCCACCACTGTTGGTTAAACCAAGAGAAAGAGAGAAAGAAAATTGAGGAAAGAAAGCTGGAGGAAGCAAAACTAGTTCTGAAAAAATGATCAAGGTTCTCAGTGGAAGGAGCAGTATTAACCAGTGGAGCAGGGGTAACTCCACAGGAAGCACAGCAGGTACAATCAGTAGCTAATGGGAACTTTGCAGGAAGGAGAGAGTATAATTATTTCCAGCGTGGAAGGGGGGGCGAAGGTTTGCGGCCAGCAGCAGAGGATTCAGAATTCATGCTACACGGGGAGTCGGATTTAATGGAGAACAACCAAGGTTTAGAGCATGTGGACAAATTGGGCACATTTCCCAAGTTTGTAGAAGCAGGGGGGAATGCAACAGCATGGGCCAGATCAAAGAGAGGGGACAGCATATCCCAGACTGTATAGTGCAGAGCCACCGGAATATTATACCCAAGATCACACACAGTATCAAATGCGAGCACCACAAATGCAACATACTCAGAAAAGGAATATCGACACATATACAACAAGCACCTAGGCAAGCACAGCAAGTCCCTATGCGGACTCATCAGATACTGATGCAAACACAAGCACCTGTACAACAGAATACAGTGGCACCATGAAACGCAAACCTGCTACCTCAGACACCCACACCCAGGACCGTGGTGTGACAGTAATGGGAGGGAACCCTTTCACTGACACAGGACTGAACCTATACCCACAACAGGACAGCCCACAGAAAGACTTGTGTTCCATCCTATCAGTTGCACCAGACCGACAAGAGAAACTGAGAATCGGGGTAACAATAGGTGACAATACATGTTCCTTCCTTGTAGATACAGGGGCAACCTTTGTCAGAGAAAGAAAATACCCAAAGTCAGGCATTGCCATGAATGCCCTAATACGGAACATGGCAATCAGAACTTCCATACAACGGCAACTCGCACTGCAAAGATTGGCAAAAACGAGACATGGGAAAAAGAGAAAGAAATAGGTACTCGAGAGATAGAGGACTACTGCACATGTAATACATGGCGCACATAGAATGCAGTCAAAAACGAGATACGAGTGCCGAGTTGAGAAATTCGGGAGGGGCATATGGCAACTACTAAGCCCATGAGCTTTTGGGAGATAGCCACGCCCAACACTGCCGAGATCGGCATCTCCGAGATACGCAACAATAACAAAAACACATCCAATCCTCGACTGCAGGTATTGCCCATGTTTTGGAACAGTCAGTGACCAATTGGAATAGAATAGGTTACTGTTTAGATACATGCTAACAGAAATAGGTCACGTGTTGTCAGCGCGTGACTAGGAGGGACATATGGCAACTACTATTCCCATGAGCATCTGGGAGATAGCCACGCCCAACACTGCCGAGATCGGCATCTCCAAGATACACAACAACAACAAAAATACATTCGATCTCCAACAACAGGTATAGCCCATGCTTTTGAACAGTCAGTGACCAAAGGGAATAGGAAAAAGTTACTGTTTGATACATGCTAAAAGAAATAGGTCACGTGATGTTAGCATGTGAATACAAATAGGGAAGTCGCATAAAATGGCGTTCACAACTGAAAATCGAGAGACGAACGCAATGGTAGTGAAATCGAAGGTAAGAACTGTAAACCACTGTGTTTTAGTTTCAATTGATTGCAGGAATATTGAACCCCCCTCACAAAGAATAGTTGTACATTTTGACCGCCACATAACAGTGTGGAACTTTTGGGTTACTACAATCTGTAATCACTCCTCATAAATGCAATGTGTACCATTTTTAGCACAAAGTGTGTGTTTATGTAGGGCCATCATCGGTGACCCTTTATCACCCACTGCAGATTCCCAGATGTATCAATTGAATGAACATGAGTGTGTGTTACTCTAGCAAACACCTTGACATTGAGATTTGTTTTCTAGGGCTACCAGACACCCATTAAAGAAGACAATCCTGCAACGTGAAAGATTGATAAGAACTTAACCATAAAATAAGGTAATAAGACCTTTTGGATATTAATATGACCCAATAAGTAGAAAAATAATGGCACGACTACAAGTACTTTTCCCATTATCTTTCCAACTATAGATACTGACTTGAGTGAGATCCCGGAATACACCCAATACCAGGATACTAAGTCTTCATCTGATTGTCGACAGATGTATTTAGAATGAGATATAGGTCATCACAGGTAAGGATACGAGCCCTTAGAGACTGCCTTACCTGTTTCGATCCAGCACTTTGAGACTGATGATGCCCCATCTGTCTTTTTAACCCCAGAGGGCCCGGATATTTATCCAACATGCCCGTCTGGAAACCCGAAGATTTCCCTTAAGGCATCCTTGAAAAGGAGCACTGCAAAGAAATTATAGATCTTGCACAGAATATAGCAAGACTACACCTGTCCTGAAGAAAGCGGCAATTAATGAGAACTGCTGAAACCGGTTGACTTTCTCCAAGACCCACTATACGTATGATAATAGGGCTTGATTTAATAGAGAAATGTAAAAAGTGCATCTAAGTGACCCACTCAACAACTACAAGAGGGACACCTATAGTTTTTAATTGTTTTTCGACCAGTTGGTCGAAATTATTAGTTTTTATTGATAAGACACACACATTGGAGGCGGGAACATTAAAGCCAAAATCCGACCGCGAATGTATGTGCACTTCACCTTTTTAGCGTAGGAAAGTAGTGAGAGAGGAAAGGGAAAGGACCTCTACATTCCATTTGTAATCATCACAACCGCAAACCCTAGGACATCTGTGACAGCTACATACGTAGAATATTCGCACAGGGCAATTAAGCTATTGAAAAGGGACTTCGACATAGGAATAACTTTCCAAAAACTAAAAACTTCTGTCAACTATATGTTATGATTGCCATGAATGCACAAGGACTTTCTGGGGCGACAAGTACAGTTCCTTGTACTGACGGCTTACCTATTACTAAAGGAGAACATGATCTTTCCATGCCATTATTGTGTACCTGCAATACACCAGTCAACATATTTGGGAGAGATTTGATGAGCAAACAGAACATGAAAGTATTAATCACTGACCAGGGGATAGTATTTTCTACTCCAGGTATTATTTATTTGAATGCACAAGAATTCTTATCAGCATTCTATGGTAAGAAAACACAAAGGGGTGTGCCATTAGTCCGGGAAGTATTCCTTTAAGGAGTTTAGCATGGCTTCTAATAATAAAGGGTATACTATTGCGATTACCCACAGAGTTTCTGTTAATACCAGAAGTACCCATGGATGAGGAAGAAGAGCAAGTGATTACAATAGAGCTAGAAGCAGCAATAGTGGGGGAAGACAGAGTGATTGTACATGGCATTGATGATGAGCGAATGAATTGGAGAACAGAAATAGCTCCTGATGAGGGACACTAATTTGACAGATGAAGACTTGTTCACAGATGATGATTCAGATGACGAAGTAGTATTTAAAATAAGTATCATGCATCAGCTACAAATTGAGAACAGAGAAATACCCCAGAGAATGTCATTGGTAAAAAGATAGGGGTCATTCGAGTTTGCACCATGGCTGCCTCCAAACTCGGGTCCAGGTAGGTGGAATGGGGACTTACCGGGACATTCCGACCTTTGCAGACCCGGTAAGTCCCCATGCCGAATACCATTCCCCATTCCCCATTCCCATTCGAGCCCCAATAGGGCTCAATGGGAATGGGGAAGGCTCTAATAACGGGCCCGCAAACTGCGGGCCTGTTATTTGCTCCATGGTCCCCTAACGGGACCCGCCAAGGACGTCTGTTCTGAACAGACGTTTTCAGCGGGTCCCGCTAGGTAACGTCGGAATAGGGCAGTAAGGAGTTACGGGCACCGGCATCCTTACCGGTGCTGGTAACCCCTTACCGCCCACCTCGGAATGACCCCCACTGTCTTTTCTCCAGGAAGATTTGGAACAAGTACCAAGCACATTGTAGACAAGTTGTACATATGATGTTGGTCTATTAAAAGGACTAGGTGCCGTCAAAGTAAAATTGATGCAAGGAGCCATTCTACCGTGGGTGAGACAGTACCCGATGTCAAAAGAAGCAGACAAAGGCATTATGACACCATTGCCACTCTAGTGCGACAATGGATATTGGTCCCATCACAATCCCCATGAAGTACAGCTGTGTACTTAGTGAAAAAGGCAAAAGGGGAGTCATGGAGATTTATTCAGGACCTATGCCCTTGAACAATAATGTTGAAGCAGAATTCCCATTGGTTCCAAACCCAGCTACAATATTGTGCAATATTCTGCCCAAAGCTAAATATTTTAAATTGATTGATTTAAAGAATGCCTTCGTTTCGATCCCCTTTCATGAGGCATGCCAAGATTTGACCTTGTTTACCTATCACAGAAAAAAGTTAAAACATACTTGTTTACCTCAGGGTTACTGTGAGCCAACCTCAGTCTTCAACCGAGTACTTGACAGCACATTGATACAATATGTAGATAACATACTGGTATGCAGTGAAACAGAGGAACAGTTCAGAAGAGACTCAGTACAATAGATGACAGTCTTGGCAGAGAAGCAGTACAAGGTAAACAAGGAAAAAATGCAATATTGTCAGGAAGAGTTCCTATATATAGCTCAATTATTATCACAGGGAGAAGGAAAAGTGACACCTGAAAGAGTGGAAGCAATCATGAAGGAACCCAGGCCAGACACAGTGAAAGGGTTAAAACAATTCTTAGGCATTTGTAATTATTGCAACGTATGGATTCAGCATTTACAGCACTTACGTAAGGCCATCCTTACAAGGACTCAAAGAGGCACAGAAAGAGAATAGTGACATCGTTTGGACAGGCAAAATTATAGATAGATGCCTTTGATGAACTAAAATCAGTGATCAGAACAGTACCCATGTTAGCAATTCCAGATTATAATGAAGAATTATTTTTATTTCCCCATCATTCGAACTGAGTAGTAATGACAGGAGTCCTCGCACAAAAGACTACCATGGGACGCAATCGACTAGCATTTTACAGTGGGATCTTACATCCAGTAATGAGAGGTCATTACCCATGTGAACAAGCATTGGTGGCAGCAGCCTTTGCAATTGAGAAATCTGGTAGCATCTCCATGGGCTCTGCGTTAACATTATATGTTGAGCATGCCCTGTTTGATATTCTTGAAAAGCATAAACGCATAAGAGCATATTGACCACACAGAGAGCCTCTGGCTATGAGGTGATTATATCAAACCCATGAATCAAAGTTGTCAGATGCCGAGTAGTGAGTCCAGTAAGAATAATAGCAGAGCCAGTAAAAGAAGGAGACAATGTACAAGATTGTGCCAAGTACACTATATATTATGATGAGATACCACACATTAAAGAAAATACCCTAGGAGGGGGGACAATCCCCTTTTTTGATGAGTCCTCATCAATCGATCAGAGGATGGGCAATTGAGACAGTGGAACAGCACTGTTAAAAGCAAAATTGGATGACAACTTTGAGACGGTGATAAGTGTGAGATTGCAACTGCATTTCTCACCACAAACAGCAAAATTGGCAGCGCTCATTTTGGTACTTAAAACACGTGAATATGAGGCAGTAATGGTGTATTCTGGCTCTGCCTACATCATGTCAATAGTACACACAGGACTGTCACATTGGAAGAGGTATGGTTTCTGACACTCAAACAGCACGTGCACTTCAACTTCCATCGGCTATCGCTGTGGTGAAGTGCGCAGCACATACTAAAGGTACAGATTTAATTTCCCGTGGCAATGAGGCCGCCGATCCAGAAGCAAAACAAGAAACATATTTTTCTGAAATATTGGATTTTGCGACTGCACCAAATAAACACACACATACACCAAACATGGTAATGAAGGAAGGATTATAGAAAACGAAGTGAGTGCTTATTGTCCCCCACAGATGCAATGTGGCAGCAGGACAGCAGCAGGAAATCAGTTATGCCTTCAGGATTGCTTAAGGTAGCATTAGACCAATTATATCGCCCAGCACACACAACACAAGAGTGTCTTGCAGTGTTGATCTCTCAATACTGGTTCGTTCCCAACCTGGCAGAGCATGTTGCCAAATTCATTGTGAACTGTCTGACATGCCAGAAGTTTATTGCTGGGCACATGTTGCGAACAGTGCGAGGAGCAATACCCGTTCTTGCTGGACCCTTGCAGCATTTGCATATAGACTATTTAAATATGCTTCAAATTTGGAACGGTTACAGATATGTGCTAGTAGCCGTATGCCACTTTTCCCCGATGGATTGAAGCAGGTCCACGCACACATCCTGAAACCACATGTACTGCAAAGTTCCTCATATGTGATGTCTTCCCAAGGTAAGGGGTGCGTGAAGGGCTCAGGTCATAAAATGGACCACATCTTGTAAATTAAGTGTTTGAGCACATCCCAATTTTGTTGGGTATTAAGCATAAATTCTCTGTTGCTTACCACCACAAGCACAAGGTGTTTGCGAGTGCCTCAACGGCCTCATCAAGGAACGAATTGCCAAATTAAAAGTGACCCTGAAAAAAGGATGGCTCCCTTGCCTACCTTTAGCCCTGTTTGCATTACGTAATCAACCCAGCTCAGACTATCATCTGACTCCTCATGAGCTAATGATGGGACATTGTATGCGTGTACCACTTGCTCCTCCAACTCGTACCAATGTTTTTTTTTAACATTTTACAGCCTCTACTTTATTATCCTCATAGCATTATGAGAGTTGGTCCTTTACAATGTAGCCAGAACAGTATATACCAATGTAACCCCTATCATCATGATAAATGGAATGGTAACCCCAGGTATTTCCTGTAGTCACTACGCAGATAAAGATACTAAAAAGAAGTGTGATGAATGACTTTGGCCACAGGATATATGATATGATATTTTCTATGTAGTGCACCCACACACAAGTGTTTCAAAACGCGATGAGGCAGGGGGGGAATAATGGGGGACAAGACAATGATCTTACTAGGCCCAGTGACATTGAGATTGCGCAAGTGCAGTGGAGAGGAAGGGGGAAAAGTGCCAGGGGAGGGGAGAAGAAGTGCAGGACATAGGATCATAACACAGGAAACAAGAAGTCTGGCTACCAGGTGGAAGTGCAGCTTAAGTGCAGAAGGACCAATGATGAATAGTGCAGGTGGGGGAAAGTAGGGTTACAGATACAGCCCCAAGTGCAGGGTTCTCAGGAGGCAGTACAGGTGTGCAGCTGGGAGGGCAGGGACCTGGACCCGTGGTTCGGCGTGTAGCCAGCTAACTAGTGCAGTAACAGATAGCTGATCAGCAGGGAAGAGGAAGAGAGAAGGCAGATGCAAAGAGTAAAGTCTGGAGCTGCTTCCGGAAGAGAAGCAGAAGAGAGAGAGATCTGCCTCCATCTCATTTCTTGGAAAAATGCCTGACCCTCAAGGAGTTGGAGGTGGAGGAGTGAAAGGCTTGTGTAGGAAGATACTTCCGAAGAGAAAGCTGGTGATAATTTGGGCCCAGAAGGCCTTGTGGACAATGCCCAGGGTCTTGAATTTCATCCTTGCAGCCACTGGGAGAATGGAGAGATTTCAGTGCTGGAGAGATATGATCCTTGGGCTTGAGGCCAAGGACAATTCTTGCAGTCCTGTTCTGGATGAGTTGCAGAGGGCCGAGAGTAGAGGCAGGCAGTTTTAAAAAGAGGCTACTACAATAGTCTAGAGAGAACCAGGGCTCTAGAGACAGTGAGTTTCTGGGGGAATGAGAGGTGAGGGAGAATGCCTCTGAGGAGGGCAGTTGGTAGTTTGACTTCTTAGAGACATTGGAGATGTGAGGAGAGAAGGAAAGAGTGGAGGTTGCTGGTGGAGAGAGAGATAGAGGAGAGGAAGGACCCAAGTTGGACCTGGGAGGGTCGTTCAGAGAGGAAAGAGGTTAACCAGGCCAGAGCCTGATCAGTGAGAGGAAAGAGGTTAACCAGGCCAGAGCCTGATCAGTGATAGCCAGATTATCATGGAGCCAATCAGGGAGGAAAGAGGTTAACTAGGCCAGAGCCTGATCAGTGATACCCAGATTATCAGAGAGCCAGTTGAGCAGGATGACATGGTTAACTGTATCAAAGGCAGAGAGGCAAAGGAGAGAGATCAAGTAGGATGAAGACAGAGGGGAGATTAGAGTCTAGATTAGAGAGAAAGTGTTCACAGATGTTCAGGCGAGCAGTTTCTGTGCTTCTGGCTGCTCTGAAACCAGATTGATGGCCATGGAGACGGCCAACAGATTTGGTGTGAAGATTTAGCTCGGAGATGGCCAGCTTTTCCAGGAGTTTGCCCAGGAGAGGAGTGATAGAGATTGGGCGATAATTAGCCGGAAGCGAGGGGTCGGCTGAGGGCTTCTTGAGAAGAGGGTGCACAAGAAAGGGCTTCAGGGGGAGGGGAAAGTACCAGAGGTGAAGGAGTGGTTGCAGAAGTCCATCAAGGCTGCAGCCAGGGTGTCGATGTGGTCCTTGATGGTTTTGGAAGAACAGGGAAGAACCTGTTTAGATGAGGTTTTCATAGATCGGACTTGTCTAGATACCTCATCACGGTAGAGGAGAGGAAAGGCAAAGAAGGGATGGGGGAAGGTGCAGGGTGGACAGAGGGAGATGGGAGCACAGGGGGAGGAGCAGGAGACATAGCGAGGGTGGACAGGATGTCCTGAGTTTTAGAGATGAAGTGAGGCCGCAGAACCACAGGCATGGATCTGAGCTCTCTTCTTGGTGAGGACAGAGAGTCGGTATTGCCTTTGGAGCAGGCGGCAGGCCCGTTTGTCAGACGGTGTAGAAGATGCCAACCATTTCCTCTCAGCCGCCCTACACTTGCGTTTAAGGGTGGCGAGGTGAGAGTCATACTGTAACGCTCACCTGATTCCCGTAGAGGCGCCGGTCTTGACTGGGCGTATACCGTATCTTCAAAGGTGATGTGTAACACACGGCTGGCTCTTTGGGCTGGACCTCTGTGCACTGTATGTCTGGCTCGGAGGGTAAGATGTCTGCAGATAGAAAATATGGGATTAATGAACCGGGTTGTTGAATGTCTCTCTCTTCTTCCCTTTCTCTTCTCCTGTAGAACCCCAAAGGTTAACGCTCTCACCTTAGGTAAGTGAACGCCGTGCTCTCCATCTGCCTCGAGGCAGGGTGCTGTGACCAGTTTCTTCACTGGATAGGGGGAGCAGGCCTCTTGACTTCAGAGGACTGCTGTCCGTCGTTTACTGCACGAACGGTAAGTTTCGGGTAATTCTAATGTCTTTAAAGTCTTTAGTAATGATGTCTCTTGTTTTGCAGGGTTCCGGCAATGGCGGATGACGGGCTGCAGTGAGTTGAAGATGGAGCCCGTGTGATGAAAAGAAGCGCCTGGAAGCACGTAAGTAAGCGCTTGTTGCCTGCTTCACGATGCGCTCTAACTGTCTTTTATTTTACAGGTACAAGTTCGGAGCGGCGGCAGGGTGCCGGAATACCCATGTGGAAAGGAGTAATGGCACGTGAGTATTAAAGTTCCCCAATGTCTTTAAACGCACCTTGTTTTGTCTTTCAGATGCGGGATGCAGCGCCGAAGGCCTCCGGAGCGCGCGAAGAGTTGGTAAGCTTTTGCCTTTCAGATGCCGGAATGCTGTGTGAAGACCTCCGGAGCGCACGAAGAGTAGGTAAGCCTTTGTCTTTCAGATGCCGGAATGCAGCACGAGGCGTTGGTGACAGCCGATGGACCGGGCAAGTGAAAAGCTGTCACTGAAGACCGTAATGCTAACCTGTTCTTTCTTGTCTTTATAGGTGTTGCTGAAGACTGGATTCAGGATGGTAAGCCTTTTTCCTTAGGCCCAGGATCAGATGCAGAAGACACGATGAGCGTTCTGCTGCAGAGGATGCAGAATAACGCAAAGCAAGATTCATCCATCGGGTGTGGTTTAAATAGCCTCCAGTAGTGCTTAGGTGTCTCCTTCCACAGCCACGCCTAGGCAAGAAAAGAGTTCCTGTTTTCCAGAAGAGTTCCAGTGTTCTGAATCTAGGGAGTGGCTCCTGCTCCACCCAACAGGAAAAGTAGTTCCAAACAGAAGAGGATCAGAGGCTCAACTGGCAGGCAAGTAAGCAGCATGGTCTGCTGCAGGTAAGTCCACCCAAGCATTATGAGCCCGGCGCTTCCAGCGCTGGGACTGGGCATATTTATGAGCCTGGTGCCACTGGCGCCAGGACTGGGTCCAAAAGGACCCAATTGGGACTGGTTGGCACTCGGAACCTGGGTTATGGATCTGCTTCCAAGGGAGTTGGGAAAAACCTGACCTTTTGGAAGCAGAGATCATGACAGTACCCCCCCTCAAGGCCCCTCCAAAACCGGGCTTCTCCGGGGGTTTTGGCTTGTCAAGAAATGTTCGGTGAAATCTTTTGATTAGGCGAGGAGCGTGGACATATTCAGCAGGTTCCCAGGATCTCTCTTGGGGGCCGTAGCCTTTCCAGTCAATTAGATAAAATAGTTTAGATTTGGAGATCTTGGAGTCCAGAATGCTTTTGACTTCAAACTCGAGTTCTCCATCAACTAGGATAGGTTTTGGAGATTTGGTTAGTCGGGTTTGAGGTTGCACGGGTTTTAATAGAGAGACGTGGAAGACCGGATGTATCTTCATGTGCGGGGGCAAGTCCAACTTGACCGCTACTGGGTTTACTATGGTAGTGATGGAATAGGGACCAAGGTATCTTGGGTTGAATGTGCGTGGCCCCTTTAGAGGTAGATATTTGGTGGATAACCAGACTTGATCCCCTACTTGATATTGAGGGGCTTCCTTCCGATGTTGATCTGCTCCTTTCTTGTATTGTTCTTTAGCCCTTTGAAGGTGAGAAACAGCTTTGTTAAAGGCTTGGGTGATTGTAGAATGCAGGTAGTCTACTGCTGGTGTTTCAAGATCTTGGAGGGGATCCAACTCCGAGGTTCGAGGGTGACTGCCGTACAAAAGAAAAAACGGGGTTTTCCCAGTTCCCGAATGGACAGAGTTATTGTAGGCATATTCGGCTATCCAAAGGATGTCTTTCCAAGTTTTTTCAGTTTGTTGCAGCATGCAGCGTAAGTACTGTTCCAGAGTTTGATTGGTCCTCTCGGTTTGTCCGTCGGTCTGAGGGTGGTGACTGGTCGATAGTCTCACATAAATTTGAGCCGACCGACAGCAACTTCGCCAAAAATGAGAAATAAATTGACTACCTCGATCCGAAATTAGAACCGAAGGAAAACCGTGCAGTCGAACGATGTTTTCGAGAAATTCTCGGGCCAGAGTTGCTGCTGTTGGCAAGCCTTTGAGCGGAATGAAATGCGCCATCTTGGAGAATAAGTCCACGATTACTAGAATCGTATTGTATCCGGAGCATGGAGGTAGATCGGTGATGAAGTCCATAGAAAGCGTATGCCAAGGGCGAGGTGGGATGTCAAGAGGGCGTAAGAGGCCTGCTGGTCTTTCCTTTTGACTCTTGTTTTGGGCGCATACTCCACAGGACATTATAAAGTCTCTGATATCTTTTTTCCAAGACGGCCACCAGAAGTAGCGCTTGATCTTTTCTGAGGTCTTGGCCATACCGGGATGTCCTTCCATTAAAGAATCGTGATAACAAGAGATTACTTTTTTCTGTAAATCTGTGCTGGGTAGGTATAATCGTTCTTGGAAATACAATAAGTTGTCCTTTACTGCAAAGTCCTTTCCCTGCAGATGCCAATTCTGTATGTCTGCTGGAGTTACAAGTTGTCTGGCTTTACCCTTAACTTCCTCTATGGATTCTGTGGCGATTACACCCAGAATTCTTTGTTCGGGAATGATTGGTACAGGTTTAGGGTTGATCAAGTGTTCTTCCACTCCCATCCGAGAAAGGGCATCAGCTTTACCGTTTTTTGTACCAGGTCGATAGGTAATTATGAAGTCAAACTCGGCAAAGAATAATGCCCAACGGAGTTGTCTAGAGGATTGGGCTTTTGCGGTTTTCAAATATTGCAGGTTTCGGTGATCCGTAATCACAGTAACGGTGTGTCGGGCCCCCAGCAGATAATGCCGCCAAGCCTTAAAGGCAGACTTGATAGCCAGAAGTTCCTTGTCAGTAATCGTGTAATTGATTTCAGGAGGCGAGAATTTGCGGGACCAAAATGCCACGGGATGCAACTGATTGGTTACCGGGTCCTTTTGTGATAGAACTGCCCCCATGGCAAGGCTTGAAGCATCAGTTTCCACGATGTAGGGGAGTTCGGGGCGAGGGTGTTTTAAGATTGGTGCAGAGATAAATTTAGTCTTCAGATCCTGGAAAGCTTGTTCCGCCTCGGTAGACCATTCAAAATGTTTGTTTTTCTTTAACAAGGCAGTGATGGGCTGGACTATTCGAGAGAATTCAGGGATAAACCTGCGGTAAAAGTTAGCGAAGCCTAACATGCTTTGCACACCTTTTACGGAGGATGGTGATGGCCATTTGAGAACTGCATCGACCTTCTTTGAATCCATACGCACTCCGCCAGGTGATAATATGAATCCCAAGAATTCAACTTCAGTCACATTGAAAACACATTTTTCCAACTTAGCGAAAAGTTTGTGTTGGCGCAATCTTTCGAGGACCATTTTCACGTGTTTCCGATGTTCAGATTCCGATGAAGAATAAACGAGGATGTCGTCAATGTAAACAACAACACACACATCTATGAGCTCTCTGAGGACATCGTTCATAAAATATTGAAAGGCGGCCGGGGCATTGCAAAGTCCGAAGGGCATGACCTGATATTCAAATAGCCCATACTTGGTGCGGAAGGCCGTCTTCCATTCATCGCCCTCTTTTACTCGTACCAAGTGGTAAGCTCCTCTAAGATCCAGCTTTGTATATATGCATGCTTTTCTGACTTGGTCCAGGAGTTCAGGGATCAAAGGTAACGGATATCTATTCTTTACGGTGATCTGGTTCAGGGAGCGATAATCTATACAAGTTCTAAGGTCTCCCTCCTTTTTTGGAACGAAGAACAAAGCTGAAGAAGCAGGGGACTTGGAAGGACGAATAAACCCATTTGCCAGGTATTGATCCAGGTATTGTCGAAGGTGAAGGTTCTCAGGCTCGGTGAGGGCATAAATTCTACTACAAGGAGGAGTAGATCCAGGTATCAGGTCTATCTGGCAGTCATAAGACCTATGAGGAGGTAGAGAGTTAGCCTGGTCCTTCCGGAAAACATCTTGGTATTCTAAGTATTCGGGAGGTAACTGGGGAGTCTCTGAAGAAATTGCTGCCAGTGCAACACCAGGTGGAGGGTGACAAGTAGAGACACATTCTGGAAACTGGACCGTTCTTGCTCGCCAATCGATTAGAGGATTGTGTTTCTCTAACCAAGGTATTCCTAGAATAATCTGAAACTGAGGGGCCTTGATCACGTCGAACACGATCTTCTCATGGTGTCCATCTTGACTTACTAGCGTCACTTCTTGAGTGGTATGCGTTACTGGCCCGGAGGCTATCTCCGTACCATCCACCGTAGTAATGACGTCCTTTACAGCCTTGGGACAAAGAGTTAGATTCATCCTCAAAACCATTTCATGATCCACATAATTGCCGATGGCACCGCTGTCGACGTAAGCTTCAATGGCATGTAATCGATCCGGATTATCAGGGCTAATGAGGACCATAGGTATCACGAAATGCGAGGTCACGGAACTGGTTTTCACGCTCGGCAAGAGGACCTCTATTCTTGTCGGGCGAGGTTGTTTCCCTGCTCAGAGTTTGTAACTTTGGTAACTGCAGCTCCTACTGCCTTCTTGGCAGGTTTCACCGGACAGTCTCGAAGAAAGTGCCCTGAGTTTCCGCAATAGAGGCATAATTGCAACTGTTTTCTCCTTTCCCGCTCCTTTTGTGTTAGAGGACCTTTCAGACCCCCTATTTGCATGGGTTCCCCGGAGTCTACTCCTTTGGAAGGAGTTGGCGGTTTGGAAAATACTCGAGCATCAAACTTGGAACGATCGGCCTTCCTGTTCTGCAGTCTGTGATCTATTTGAACGACTAAGTCTATATAGTCCGAACAATCTTGTGGGGGATTCACTACTTGGGCTAACACATCTTTGAGCTCTCCACGTAGACCTCTATAAAACAGCGTAATACTTTTGTCCTCAGGCCATTGAGTTTCCACTATCAGTCTGTTGAAAGACGCAATATAAGCCAAAAGGTCTTGATTACCTTGTCGCAACGAAAGAAGCTCATTGTCCAAGGCCTGTCCCTGTGAATGTCTTGCGAACAGTTTTTCCATACTGAGCTGAAAAGCTTGAAAATCATGGAGGACCGGATCATCTTGGTTTACTAGAGGGATCGACCAGTCTGCCGCATTGCCACTAAGGTACGAAAGCACGAAAGCTACTTTAGCTTGATCAGTTGGAAAGGCTGCTGGCCGGCATAAGAAATGCAACCGGCACTGATTGATAAATACTGCAAACCTCTTTGGGTCACCAGAAAATCGTTCGGGCGGAGCCAGAGGTACATTCCCAGGTAGGTTGATCTGCACTGGATTCATAGAGGATGTAGAAGGACGATTTCCCCCAGATGCGGGTAACGGGGTCTGTCCGGCTTGCGACTGTAGCAATTGTCTAGCGAGATCATCTGTTCGCTCCTTGGAAATAATCAGTTCCCTTCTTAGAGCGTTCGTTTCCTGACGGGCTGCATGCACTTCTGCCCTTAGTTCCCCAAGTAACTGGGCTAGCTGGTCGGTATCCGAGGTTTCCATAGCGCCTGGACGGGAGTTTTGTGGAAGGCTTTGCGTTCTGTAACGCTCACCTGATTCCCGTAGAGGCGCCGGTCTTGACTGGGCGTATACCGTATCTTCAAAGGTGATGTGTAACACACGGCTGGCTCTTTGGGCTGGACCTCTGTGCACTGTATGTCTGGCTCGGAGGGTAAGATGTCTGCAGATAGAAAATATGGGATTAATGAACCGGGTTGTTGAATGTCTCTCTCTTCTTCCCTTTCTCTTCTCCTGTAGAACCCCAAAGGTTAACGCTCTCACCTTAGGTAAGTGAACGCCGTGCTCTCCATCTGCCTCGAGGCAGGGTGCTGTGACCAGTTTCTTCACTGGATAGGGGGAGCAGGCCTCTTGACTTCAGAGGACTGCTGTCCGTCGTTTACTGCACGAACGGTAAGTTTCGGGTAATTCTAATGTCTTTAAAGTCTTTAGTAATGATGTCTCTTGTTTTGCAGGGTTCCAGCAATGGCGGATGACGGGCTGCAGTGAGTTGAAGATGGAGCCCGTGTGATGAAAAGAAGCGCCTGGAAGCACGTAAGTAAGCGCTTGTTGCCTGCTTCACGATGCGCTCTAACTGTCTTTTATTTTGCAGGTACAAGTTCGGAGCGGCGGCAGGGTGCCGGAATACCCATGTGGAAAGGAGTAATGGCACGTGAGTATTAAAGTTCCCCAATGTCTTTAAACGCACCTTGTTTTGTCTTTCAGATGCGGGATGCAGCGCCGAAGGCCTCCGGAGCGCGCAAAGAGTTGGTAAGCTTTTGCCTTTCAGATGCCGGAATTCTGTGTGAAGACCTCCGGAGCGCACGAAGAGTAGGTAAGCCTTTGTCTTTCAGATGCCGGAATGCAGCACGAGGCGTTGGTGACAGCCGATGGACCGGGCAAGTGAAAAGCTGTCACTGAAGACCGTAATGCTAACCTGTTCTTTCTTGTCTTTATAGGTGTTGCTGAAGACTGGATTCAGGATGGTAAGCCTTTTTCCTTAGGCCCAGGATCAGATGCAGAAGACACGATGAGCGTTCTGCTGCAGAGGATGCAGAATAACGCAAAGCAAGATTCATCCATCGGGTGTGGTTTAAATAGCCTCCAGAAGTGCTTAGGTCCCTCCTTCCACAGCCACGCCTAGGCAAGAAAAGAGTTCCTGTTTTCCAGAAGAGTTCCAGTGTTCTGAATCTAGGGAGTGGCTCCTGCCCCACCCAACAGGAAAAGTAGTTCCAAACAGAAGAGGATCAGAGGCTCAACTGGCAGGCAAGTAAGCAGCATGGTCTGCTGCAGGTAAGTCCACCCAAGCATTATGAGCCCGGCGCTTCCAGCGCTGGGACTGGGCATATTTATGAGCCTGGTGCCACTGGCGCCAGGACTGGGTCCAAAAGGACCCAATTGGGACTGGTTGGCACTCGGAACCTGGGTTATGGATCTGCTTCCAAGGGAGTTGGGAAAAACCTGACCTTTTGAAAGCAGAGATCATGACACATACCAGGAGTTGCACTTGATTTTTGGCTTCATGCGGATCCTCATAACAGGGCCAAGTAAATCAGGAGTATTAGAGATAGCAGAGTGGAGCATGGAAAGGACTGTGTCCAGGTGTGTGTCAGAGAGAGGTGCACGAGGGGAAGAGAATGATGCAGTGAATGCCTCAGCTGACACAGGCTTCATGGGTCGAATGACTGAGGAGGTAGGTGGCAGTGTGGGGGTAGGCTTGGCCTGAGGGGTAGAGAGAGAGAGAGAGATGAGAGGAGAGAAAAAAATGGTCACTCCAGGAGAGAGGATTGGTGAGAGAGTTAGAGAGGAGGAGGTCTGAGAAGATCAGAGCATCAAGTGTGTGCCCGGCAGAATAAGACAGGCCAGAGGGAAGAATAGAGAGAGAGAGGGAGATGCAAAGGTAACAGAGGAGTCCCGTGGTCGGACATGGAGCATCCAGGTGGATGTTGAAGTCGCACTCAGAGAGGAAGCAGGTGATAGGACCAGGTGGCCGGTAGATAGTGCCAACTGTGAGAGAGTGGCCAGGAGAGAGTGGGAGTCTACAGGTCAGGCATTCGAAGGAGCAAAAGTCCTGTGTAGGAATGATAGAGGCAGAAATCCACTCCACGAAGATCAAGGCTACACCTCCACCAGACCCTTTCGATCGGGGCACTGAGAGGAACTTGTAGCCATCAGGAAGGAGCGTGTCAAAGCT
This sequence comes from Ambystoma mexicanum, assembly GCF_040938575.1. NCBI lineage: Eukaryota > Metazoa > Chordata > Amphibia > Caudata > Ambystomatidae > Ambystoma > Ambystoma mexicanum. The sequence continues at coordinate 739,789,918 of NC_090930.1, read as the reverse complement.
TGTGACAGAGCTCGCCGTGAACCATGTTTCAGTGAGACCTAGGACATCAAGTTTGAGTTGTTCGAGGAGACGGCAGATGTCAAAGGAGTGCTTGACAGCTGAGTGTCAGTTCAGAGTGGTGAGATGGCGATGGTTGCCATCCTTGAAAGACTTCCGGGGAGGGGTACAAATCAGAAGTACTCCCTGCGCAGGTGTAGAAGGAGCCCAAGGGAGGGAAGAGGAGGTAGGAGGGGAGGGCAAGGTAACTGAGGAGGAGGATGAAGGCGCCAGAATAGTGGCAGACAGAAGAGGCAAGGGAGCCGAAGAAGGTAGAGAAGGGGCAGCAGGAGAGGAAAGAAAATTGATAGGTCGCGGGAAGCGTCGATCAAAGAGCCGGAGGTTGGCCTGAGGCCCTTGGACCAAGACAGTGCCGTTGAGGTGGACATTTATGATGACCATAGAGGAGATGAAGGAAGCCAGGAGGGCCTCCCACTGGGTGCCACCATTAATGGGAGAGGAGGAGTAAGGAGAGAGCACAGAGACCATATGAGGGGTCCATAGGTCTGGCAAGGGAATGACAAAGAGGATGTCAGTGAGGGTCTGTCTGGAGGAAGCGCTGGTGTAAGTATCAGCAATGGGGAGACCAGGATATCCTTTTTGCACTTCTTCCTACCAGACTTAGTGAGAAGGGAAGGATGGTCAGTAGAGAAACAGTTGGAGAAGATAGGATAAACGGAGAGCACCATAGGCGATGTGGCAGGGGGAGGGGAAACAAGCAGAGAAAAAACAGGGGTGGGGATGCAAGCGGAAGAGATGGAGAAGTAAAGGACAGCAGGACAGATTAGGTGCAAAGCAGTCACTGGGCACAGCTGAAATCGGAATTAGGGCAGATGAAAACACAGTAAACCACTAGGCACAGCTAAAATATAAATTAGGGCAGATGCAAAACACAGCAAGCCACTAGGCAGGGCTAGAGATAAAGAGCAGGAAGGTCAAGATGAATGTAGTGATAGTCTGTAAATGTGACTGACCCCATGGAGTGAAAGTGTCTCAGTCATTGCACAATGCTCAGAGGGAGATCAGGGCACATCAGTCATTGTGCACTCATGTCAGGTTGTAGGGGAAGTCCACTCAGGCCCAGCCAGGCAGCGGATAGGGAGCAGACATGGCCTTTGTTGTGGGCCTTAGTTAGTAACGAGCCGGCTCCCGCTTCCCGGTTGCTGCAATTGGTTTAAGAAAACCAAGCCAACCAATGGGATGGGGGAGCAGGCTCATGCAGCAAGCCCCATAGTTAGGGCAAAATAGGTGGACATATTAGTAGGGCCTTCAAGAAATAGGGTAGGTGCAGCAGGCATAATGAGGAGAAAGGCCAGGGGCATGTGGGTGCTTGCATGCAAGTAGATTTGGAATGGAAAGATGTACTCTTTAAGGCCGAAGATTTTTTCAGAACGCTCACTTTAGAATTAAAATAATTGCGCTGAGGTGCGCGTTCCCAAAAATGCACCCCCAGGGCTTACCAAATGCGAAGTAGCCAACAGTGGCACTGGCAGCCCGGGTGCCCAGGTGACTGGCGGTGTGCAGCAGGTCTTTGTCCATAGAAGGAGGAGTCGAATGAATCCCAAAGGTCTGATTGCAGGCCTTAGTTAGTAAGGCGCCGGCTCCCACCTCCCAGTTGCTATAATTGGTTTAAGAAAACCAAGTCAACCAATGGGAAGGGGGGAGCAGACTCATATAGCAAGCACCATAGGTAGGGCAAAATAGGTGGCCATATTAGCAGGGCGTTAAAGAAATAAGGTAGGTGCAGCAGGCACGATGAGGAGAATGGCCAGGGGCACATGGTTGCTTGCACTCAAGTAGATGTGGAATGGAAAGATATTCTTTTCAAGTCCGAACATTTTTTCATTATGATCACTTTAGAATTAAAGTAATCGCACTGAGGTGTGTGTTCCCCAAAATGCATCCCCAGAGCTTACCGAATGCGGGGGAGCCAAGAGTGGCACTGGGCAGACCGGGTGCCGATATGAAAGCAGTGTGCAGCAGGTCTTCATCCTTAGAAGGAGGAGTAGATGAATTCATACATTCAAACATGACTAATTCTTCTCAAGTAACTAATAATTTGTGGTACCAGCATAAGGCCTGAGTGGGGAGAGAGACGTCTGATTAGAGCTGTTATGTATGCTCTCTTATCCCCTCTGCCATGAGCACTTCCAGAGTTTGAATAGCAACAGAAGTACCTGCGAACACAGCACATTGCTTAACGCAAATTCACTTTGTTTGACTACAGGGCAATTCCAGGGTCAGACTGCTTCACTAGTATGGGTAAAGAAAGCAAAATGTGCACGGGAGGATAATAACATATAAGAGATGAAAATTATGATAAAGGCCGATACACGGCATAGGGTGATAAAATATATACCATTCGAAACTAATTGGAGTAGGGATCTGAATAAAATAAGAAGGGGAAGGAAATACCTGGATGTTTGGAAAGGGCCCAACTACATACAAAGGGAATTGTACTCATACCTGTGGGATGGATTGAAGAATTAGTGGTGTGCAAAGCCCTGGCCTTCGTTGACCAATGGGAGGAGGATGTGGTAAATGCAAATGCAGCATGCATCAACCTATGGTCCAAAATCACAAAACTGCTCTCATGGGTCAGTAATGAGGAGGGACCAGTAAAGATACTACCCCTGAAAAAAGTCAACATATGCTTCCGAAATAATGGTACAATAAATGTTGGAAATGATACTGGGTGCAAATGTATTTTTGATGTACCAGGCATGAAAACAGGAACAGCAGTGATGATAGATCACTATTGGGCTTGAGTTTCAAAAGCATATATGCAATTGCCCCCGAATTGGGGAGGCCTATCTTCCATCATACTAACAAGTACACCAGCTCTGGTGGTGCTCCAGAATGAATTACAAATTGGCGGTTTCCCCCCGAATGAACACACACCTAAGAAAGAAAAGGTCCCTTACCATCAAACGCAGTAAAGGGGAGCATTATCTCTTGAGAAAATCAGTAATGGCTTATAAGGACGTACCAAATAAGCACAAGTTATTCAACAAGACGGCGATGATTCTCACATCCATTCTTGATCCCGGTAATAGACCTGAATGCTCCTGCATATGAGTAAACCCGAACAGATTCCCCACTTTGTTTCCAAGTAAGAAAAAGCCCTATTAACTCCCAGGTTTAAAATGTACTTATCCTGTCAGACCTGCACAATTACAATGGACGATGGGTATTTTGCAAGCCAGATGGGTAGTTCTGCTATATGACCTGGAGTGTGGAAGAACACATAAGTCGTGCAGGTGACTTGAAGGGGTGACTAAGATATGGACTCCCAAGGTACCTTATGTAAGGGAAAGCACTAAAGGGGGCATGGTCGAGGACTCGACCTGAGGGGGGAATGTTGACAGGCAAATGAGTGTGTCATTCATAGCTACTGCTCCTCCCCCACCCCAATATCGCATAGGTAAGAAACGTTACTCAGTAAGGCATTATTGACTGAGGCAACCATTATCCCAGGCAGGTACCGCAGAAATGGACCTAATGTAACAAAATATTGTGAGAATAAGCAAACTCACAGTGAAAAAACACACATGCATGCAATAGACATGAAGCAAATATACACTCACCATGAAAAACGAACACTAGGTCAAATATGCATTTATGCACAAAGAATATTGATTGCATCCATCTAGACATGAAGAATACTAACATAAGCAATGTATAAGCTGAATGCAACATGAATGACACACATATATATCGCACTAACATAGAAATGCGACAGTACTGAACAGCCTTTTTTTTTTTTAAATGGAAGCAGCAGCATGCATTGAAGTAAACGAGAGGTTTCAAGGCTTCATGAAAACCCTAAATGCTGAATTTACTGAAAAATAGTTTCATGCAGGGCACATAGTAGGTCCGTGAACCCAGCCAAGGTTACCAAGAAATAAGGGAGGGTCCAGACCTCTCAGAGAGAACATGAGATAATAATTCCAAAGGCATAAGCCATATCTCCTAAGATTAATTAAAGAACAACCAGTCTTTGAAGGCCAGCTGTAGAATAGTTATAAGCTAAAACCTTCATAGGGAACAAACCAGGTAAGTCCCTTGTAGTGGGGAAAGTAATATACCCTAATATCACATGCGTGAAAAACGTTACTCACTAAGGCATTGTTCACTAAGGCAACCATTATCCCAGGCAGGTACAGCAGGAAATGGACCTAATTTAACTAAAGAAGTCGAGAATAAGCAAACTCACAGTGAACTAAGATACATGCATGCAATAGACATGAAGCAAATACGCACTCACCATGAAGAACATGCATTTATACACAAAGAACATCGATTGCATCCATCTAGACATGACGAATACTAACATAAGCAATGTATAAGCTAAATGCAACATGAACGACACATGTATATATCTCAATAACATAGAAACATGACAGTACTGAGCAGCCATATTTTTCAGAATGAAGCAGCAGCACACATTGAAGTAAAAGAGAGGCCTCATGGCTTCATGAAAACCCAAAATGCTGAAGTCACTGAAAAATATATGCGTGCAGTGCACAGGCAGTAGCTCTGTGTACCCAGGCAAGGTTACAGAGAAATTAGGGAGGGACCGGACAGCTCCCAGAGAACACGGGACTATGATATGATAGGTGTTTTTTAAAGTGCTTAATACCCAGAGGTTTCTAAGTGCAGACCAGGGATCGAACCTGTGGTGCGCCGTCTCATCTTGCTTCCAAGGCGAGCACATTAGCACTGAGCTATCCTCCTGAGAGGAGGCACATGCCATATGTTCCCGTGGCATAAGACATATTTTCCTGAGATTAATTAAAGTACAAACTGTCTTTGAAGTTAAGGTGCAGGATCGTTATCAGCTAAAACCTTCATAGGGAATGGACCAAGTAAGTCGGAAAAAAAAAACACTCACACTTGTATTAGCCACATTTCCAATAAATGTAGGGTGAAATATTTCAAAATATGATCCTCCCACACATGACCCATAATTCAAGAACACTGTCTATTCATTAGCCTTGGACACAGAAAAGGCACCTGTCTCGACTCCCAACATATTCTCCGAAATTAGGTGCTTTACAAGGTTAAATATAAAGAAGTCGCTCTGGCTCATGGCTTAGGTATAAAGAATAGTATCCTTTTAGCAGTTCCTGTGACTCTCTCCCCCTACTCTTGTCTGACACATTTCCTGACAACCTATCAACTGCCCAAGGTTGGTCAGTACGATGCCAACCAATGAAAACCCTTAGTGTTGGGCCACCCAGTACATGTTGCATTAACCAATCGTATATTGTAGAGATGACATGTATTTACCATTATCAATTTAGAGGTGGTCTCAGGTGGATACATCAGAGAGGTAATATCCAATTAGAAGACTAACCCATTTATAATGCATATATAGTCAATTCCCTTAACCAATCCCTTCACCCCGTAGGTTTTTGCAACCAAGATTGTAGTATGGTGTCAGTAATGTTGTGTTTTTGACTTATAATCTGTTGTTTCTTCTGAGAGCCTTTGAGAGTCGCAAGATTCAACACTTGTATGCTGCCCCTGCTTTATATTGGATTGTTAATAAAGCAGGTTTTGCTTTTCAATGTGACTATTTCCGTTATTGAGTGCAGGTTTTCCGGGCCTCTCATTTCTGGATAAACTGCGGTTTTCCAGACCATCTTGGACTCAGGGTTGGACTGGGCATAAAATGATCTTGGGCACCAATGAAAATGTGGCCCACAGTTACAAATGGCAATTCATTCCTTTTGTGACAGACTGTTTGAATGATACCCAAGAGGTAGCTTTGTGATAAAATGTGATGCAAATTGTGCAATTTAAAGAATATTTATTCAGCAACAATGGTCAAAACTACTAGCCGCGTGGTGAAGTAACTTATCAAACTGGCCCACATTGGCCAAAAAAGTGGTGCGGAGTAGGGTTTGTTGGAGGAGAATGAAGGGGAGATGGTGGAGGACGATGAAAAAAGGGTGGTGTGGTGGGAAAGAGTAGTGCTTGTAGGAAGAGAGGAATGTATGAGAAGGGTTGCTTGCAGGTGGATGAGGCAGAGAGGAAGTACTGTGTTCTGTTGGATATGTAATGGACTCCTGGTGAATAAAAAATAAGCAAAGGTAGACTGCTAGCTCTAAACCACTTTCAGTTAAGTAATCTAGTTATACAGTCTCTGTGCTTTAAGACCACTACGTTGGTTATGTGCACAGTATAAAAGCCAATTCAATGAACCATACAAAACATCACGTAACATAAGAACTGAACCACACAAATGAAAAAAAAAAATGAAATGGATGTTGTAATTAGAATTTGAAATCTGGAACTGGCTTCTAAGCGCTTCTTTTAGTCTGGCTTGGTGCTAGGGAAAGATGATAGAGTGCTCCACAAACGTTTTAGATATTAAGCTGAGAAATACGGGATAGTTCCCAGAGGAACAGAATAGAGGGAGTGTGGTGGAACTGCCCAAAGGAGTGATTTGAGCACTGCAAACTGATCTCGCAAGGACTGTCCTATTGCAGTATTATGGTCAGGACCGGTGCAGACATTCTCCCTTACCTTGATGATACTGCTCCAAATGCCATGTAGAAAGTACACCCACATGTTTTTATTGATGTTGCCAGATGAGTTAAGAGGGGCCCGCTGAAACGATGGAATCACTGTCACATACCAAATGTTAACGAGCACAACGCCGAATAGCATTTGTACCCAAATAATGCAAATAAAGACAAACAATCAAAAAGATCATAAACAAACATTGGAATATTCGAAGACATGATAGCAACCTTAGGTTTATCCTATCCTGTTATTTTGAAGGAGCAATCATTTAAAAGACATGTTGGTAAAAATAGATGTTGTGAACCAAAAACATGGGGTGAAGCATAATATGCTGATAGTGTTCTCTTTGAAATAATGTAACAAAATACAAAATTGTTTTTCACCCTAGTACAGGGGAAAATATTATACTTAATTGTTATCAACATGTGAAACTGGTAACATCCGCCTGTAAGGTTCAGCTTCATGCATTTCATTTTTCTTTTCAATTACTTTTTTCAACATCATGCACAATGATGTAATTGCGCATCTGTGTGTAATGATGTCATCAAGCACGGTTTAACTGCATTCAAGCTTTAATAAGAAAATCCTCTATGTGGTGTGACTAATCTGGTCAGTTCTTGCCTTCTCTCCAGAGGGGGCGCACCCCCTGTGAGGCTAGGGAGGTGAGACAGTACGCAAACCCCTCCCTAGTGATCTAGGCAAGTGGGACATCACTGGGAGAGACTTCCCTCTCTGGAACAAGGACTCCCAGTCTGAGAAGGACCCGTGGACTAGACTACTGTGTTAGCCCATATGGATGTTAAAAGGACTGTGTAAGGGATCAAGAGTAAGAGTCAGGCACAGTGGCATGTTAAGTCTTGGTTATAGACTTTTATTGTCAAAATAATAAGAGGGATTGGGACAATCCTGTCTATCCCTAACTCTAGGAGGGTTTCCCCTGTCTCAACAAAACTAAGGAACGTCTGTGTCAGGATGTTAAACAAATGAGCTGTCCTCAGTCCTGTGTCCAAACCCCTAAATTGACCCTTACATAATAAACTAAATACAGGGTGAAAATGGGGATTTCGCTGAGCTACACACGTATAGCTTACTCTTGAAGTTCCAGACATAAAGTTCTAAGGTGCACAAAATAAATGGAATCATATTTCAACAGGAAAGGGGCCCTCCCTTCCCATCTGTTTCTTCTGGTTGCTCACAATCAGTCTGGTACTTCCGGCAAAGTCAATAATGTTCCAATTTTTCCCAAGGAGATACCTCTCTCCCTGGATATTCCTTTTTATCCACTTGGTTATCTCATAGTTTAAAAAGGGGGTGGCAATTCCACCCATGAATCCCTTCAGTCTTCACTGTTTCAATGGTCTTCTTGTTGCTCAGAAGAAACAGGGATCTCCTTCTTCTCCCTCTGTTTCCTTTCAATGTCACCGTTCTTTGAGATATTTATTTTTGCTCTCTTTCTTGCCTGTGTTCCTCTTTCAAGGAGCATGGCTTCCCCTTTTGGCACTATCCCACAACTTTAGGTTTATTCACTTATCTTCTTACCCCTGGTTTTCTCTCCTGCTAGGGTTTCACTGTTTTGTTTCTTCTCTTGTCTACTTTATTCCTCAAAAGTGGTAAGGATCTTCCCTTTCTGCATCAACGGTTATAGTTACTTGCTTTGATCCTTCTCCTCTCCCTGGTATACACTATTGTTCCATATTTTCAAGGTGAGGTTCTTAACCCCTTTGTCTCCTCTCACTTCTTCATTCACTTTTCTTATCACGTCTCCTTCCACCTCTGGTTTACTCTCCTGCCAGAGTGTCACAACTTTCTTATTTGGGTGTGAGTCCCAGACTCACACTTAGCCTGGTTAACTATCCTGCCAGTGCTTCTTTGCTCTCTTTTCACTCTCTCTTGCATCCAAGAAACAACACGTTTCCAGTATTGGGGCACTGACCCTTTCATCACCATAAAATCTTTATTTCGGCAATCAAGCTGACCCTTTTGTCACAAGTTTTGTTTCAATTGTACTGTCTTTACTCGAGTTCTCAGCAATGTTCGGTTCTGTATTAATTTTACTGTATTCACGTTAGGCTTTTCCCAATGTACATATCAATTATGTTCACTTCACTTAGGCTTATTGTATTGTTTGTATCTGTGTCATTTACATTGCCTTCTCTTAGGCTTTTTGCAATGTTCATAACTGTATCTATTATATTGCTTTTTCTTAGGCTTTTCGCAATGCTTGTTGCTATATTAATTATGTTGTCTTCTCTGTTTGGGCTCTCTCGCATTGGGACCAGCATGCAGAAATCACCCTGAAGTGCCCCGGTAACACGTGTTCTCCCTGGGCTTCCTGGTGTTTCTCAGCATGTTCAGCATTCGCAGCGCTTCTCTGTCCTGTCTGCATCTGACCTGCTGACCAGCAATGCCTTCTGTGAGCCGCTTCGTTCTCGCGTGGTCTCCCGCTGTGTTTGACAGCTCTGGCTGTCCGTGAAAAGGATGCGGCAAACCTCTCCCAACTTCTCTTTGCTGCACAGTGTATCTGTCAGCTTCTGGCCTGCGTTCCGCACTCTGCGCGCCTTCGGTGTCCCAAACAGCATCAGAATAAGTTGGATGAATCGGCAAGCTCCGTCTCTCTCCTTCGCGGTTCTCTCAGTTGTGTGCATTTTAAATGTCACAATCTTACTTAGTATTTTCCAATGACTAGAAGGCAGCATTGGTTTGCTGTGTTTGGTCATCCTCTTAACTCCATCCCTCTTCCTCATCGCAGTACTTGAAAAGGGGAAAAGCGGTGCATAAGGTTGTTGGTCAGGAAAGCCTGGGAATTCAGCATCCACATTACAATAAGTCATACCGGAGCGTGGTATAAGTCCTTGGGTGTTACTAGGATTTACCACTGAAGGGTTATTTAAATCTAATATTCTCTTGCCTCAGTGGAGTTTGCCTTCTCCTACGTGGTCCTCCTGCAGATAGCCACCCCCAGATTGGTGTCAGGTATCTCCTGCCCTTCACATGCCACATGAGGGGAGACTCTCGATGGGGAATCAGTGATGACTTTGCTGGATTCGTCACAACTGTTGTTACTTCTGTTTTGAATATTTCAGTTTTAAAGCCACCAAACAGTGACACTTTTTTAATTTATTTGCTTTGAGGTGAGGGTGGATCTCACTTGAATGACACAGTCGATGAAGAACACACCCTTTTTACTGTGACAACGTATTTAAACCTAGGAAGAACTGTGAACAGAAAGAGATCTCCTATGCAGGGAGCAGCCTAAATCCCACGCAGGGACATGCTTTTGCAGAAGACACATCACAGAGAGGCAGAGCCACGTCAGGCCACAGAGCGAGTGGTGGTTTGGACAGCGAGCTAAATACCAGCTGAGCACTGGAAGGCAGGTGTCTCATTCAACCAAGCAGCCTGGGTCACAGGGAAAAACTGAGACGGGGCAACCCTTGTTTCCTCTCTTGGTACCACCAAAACCAGGTCGCAGGGAAAGCTACGAATCCCAACCCCCTTTTCCTACAGACATCAACTGTCAAGAGATGCAGTATGAGGAAAGCAAATGCTCCTGCAGAGGGAGATAGAGAGGGACGATACTGTGGGATAAGTTTAAGAGAACCTATGGACCAAGAGGAGCCTGAGAATCCCGAATGAGTCGACACCTGGTTTGTAGCTGGGAGAGGAAAGTACAGGCACTTTCGAATTAAGAGAACCTACAAGGGCACAGGAGCCTGAGAATTCCACAATCAGAAGACATCCAGTATGTAGCTGGGAGAGGTAAGTACTAACACTTTTGAATTTAGAGAACATATGAGGTCAAGGGACCCAGAGAATATCGAACAAGTAGACACCTGGTAGGGGCCGAAAAGTATGAACACATTGAATTGAGAGAACATACTTGGTTACGAGAGCCAGAGGGGCTCAGACGAGCAAGTGTTCAATGTAAAGGACCATATAAGAAACTTAGAATCTTTGTATACACGTTGGAAAAACTGCTGAGGCTCCGGGAGCCAGAGAAATCTGAATGGGCAAGGACCCTTGTGAATCTGAGCAACAGAGAGACACCCTCTTTGCATCCAAGTTGGAAAAACTGTCAAGATTGCAAATGCCTGAGAAGTCAAATGGGGTAGGAGGCCCTGTACCAACCAAGTTAACTGGAATATTACCTCTGTACATCCAAGTTGGGGGAAACAACTTGTTTACAAGAAAGGGCAGGAACCCTGTGTAAATTAAAGCAAACTGATGAAGAATACACTGCATCCAAGCCAGGGAAACTGCTGAGATTATGGGAATCTGAGTGAGCAAATATACTATCCAGAACTAATACCAAACCAGGAGCAAGTCTCCCAGAGAGTCACAAGACTTTGGGGAGTCCGAGATCCAGAAGGTTTTTTTCAACCCAGGTCTAAGGCACGACCAGATTTGTTTGAACTATTTAGCTTGATTCTTTGAAGACTCTGCTGTGTTGGGCCAGGCAGAAGTCTAACCTAGGTCTCCACTTCTCTGCCTGTTTTCTAAAGTGCTAAGGCCAGTTTGGAGGTAGAATTTGGACCATGGATTTTAATTTTGATAGGGAACCTTAGTTTGAGGTTAATAGGCAGGGAACTTCCCTCATAGAAATAGGGTTAGGTGCTTTTTTTTTAGCTAAATAAAGAAATGTTGAACATGTCACCAAGTCCTCCGACTCCTCCTTCTGGTACACCCGGAGTAGCCACTTTAACAGAACTTCTGTTCTCTTGCCTTTATGCTTAAAGCTATTCACTTTAAACGGTGATATTTTGATGCACGTATTCTTTAGCTCCAGCAGACTGATTTGAAACACCATTTTCAGTGCTTACCGTATTTGATTCCCTGTTGTTTTTTGTGTTGTTGAACTACTGTCAATGTGGGCTTTCCTTTCTGACGAACTCTCCGTGAGTCTTGGGTACCTTTTGAGACATTTTTTACATGACTCTCCAGTGCGTTTGTATTACGCCTTGCACAATGTTTTTTAAATATACTTTTGGGAAGCTAGGTTGTTTGTTTGGTTTTATTTATAGATTACTGTATTGGCTACATAGAAATTCAAAAGACAGGTATGCCACTTTTATTTGTTAACATAATTATTCAGGGTTGTTACTATTTTGATTGTTTCGTTATTTGTCCCTTCACATACTACACATGTTCTTTTGCATCTTTTGCAGACAGTTCCTTGAAGAAGGCTATCTATGATCCGAAATGAATTGGATGACATTGTTTGTCTCCAATATCTTTTGAAAATGACATCTTTTTTATTAAATGTGTATACAAAAGGAATTAGTTATTTTTCAATTGCTTTGGCATACAATTGTGAATTTATTAAAGTGCTGTAGTGTTAGTGACTAATTAGATGCATTCAGTACCAAGAAGGTGTCTTGCAGGTCACATTTCCATTCTAAATCTTTCCACGCAGTGCAAATGTGGACAATGGTGTGCTCCAAATGATCTCTTTGAGAAAAAGGACAGTAGCTGAGAGCGGTGCCCACTCCATTGTTTTGTTTTCTTCTCTAGACAGTGTGCCATACCTGAGGTTCTTTTCCAGATGCCAATCACCTCACAAAAAATCTATACTTTGGGAAGGAGTGTACAGAAATACAGTGACGTGGGCAGGGGCGTTGCTAGGGGGGTCTAAGGGGGCTATAGCCCCTGATCCTTTGGTTGTAGCCCCGGATAGAATCTCAGGAGCTACAGCCAAAAGACTTGATAGCCCCCAGTCCCAACAGTTCTGACATCAGCTTAGCCCCGGGTCTTTTCCAGACCTAGCAACTCCCCTGGACGTGGGTTTTCACCCATGAATTCACACAATTCATGGGTGAATACCCATCATTTGATATGTGTATATCTCCCCAGTGACATCATAGGGACTGTGACATGGCTTTTAATGCAAAGATATAACAAGAAGGGATATCACATCTGTTGCATGACTTCATATGACAGCAGCTGGTAAGACAGCTGAGAGATTGGAATTCCCATTTCTACCATCTCTGTGGGTGTTGCAATCACAGGTTCACAGGTTTAAGTCTAAGTGTGGCCCATCATCCTTTCTAAGTAGACATTTTGAGAGAATCATTACTGCATCAATTAGACGTCAGGGTAATCTAGCATGAATTGCTATAAAAAAAATCTAAATATTATCATCACTTAAGTAAAACATATGGCTTGTATAGCACTTAGACACCCAACACCACCGTCAGTAGAATCTCCGAAAAGAGCACTGCAAGGTGGCACAAAGCCAGCACTTCTGCAGTGAAATGTCTTCATTTAGTCAGAGGTCCCAGTGTGGTACTCCACATAAGGTTCCATGTAAGTGCTAAAGAGAACAAGTGCTTTTGTAGGTAGGATTATCTATGTTGCATTCCAAGTTATGCGCTATGCAAGCACCACAAGAGAATTCATGCTACCTTTGAACAGGGAACTTGATAAGACATTCTGAAGGCAGCAATAGAACAGCATTTAAAGAACAAAATATGCATATGAAACAGGGTACCACCTCAAACACTCTGTATACAACACTAATACAGTAACAAGAGAAAGGGTGCCACAAATGAAACCGGGCCCATTGACTGCAGCATTAATATAGTGCTTTGAGGGTAAGCACCACTCATTAGAAGACACACATTTCCATTAGGGAACATTGGAACAGCCACTAGACCCCTCCCCACCCCCATTCTAAAAGACATGCATACATGTCACCAGAAAAACAGCATGGGCTTACTAAATCGTAATATGCTTAAAGGCACGATATCCAGTTAAAACAGGGAATGTTTAGATTGTTTGCAAAAACCCATCCCTTTGCCAGTTTACAAATATTAATTCCACTGAAAATATTAATACCATTCATCTATTTGTGCAGTAATGGTCAGCCCACTCACAGAGCACAGACAGAATCTGCCAGTTGCTATGTCCAGGGTAGTTTCTGAAGCATCCTTCCTCTTGAAAGGCTGCATTTGAATGCTTTAGGGGCCCTCTCTTCCAGCTAAGGGGTGGGACTGACAAAAAATGTATAAGGGACGCCCTAACCCCCACACATTAGCAAAGAGGGGAGATATTGAAAAGAAACCATCCCATGGAACAGCCCCCCAGAGTTCAAAGACATTGAGAGTGCTCGAGGCTGTGTGTGGGGAGCCCCCCAGAAAGTGTGCCAGGTACCGGTCTGCTTAGCTAGGGCAACTCACCCTCACCACGGCCCCTGGTGTTGGCCCATGCGGGTGTCATCGGGATGGGCCCAGAAATATCCAAGGGGCTAGGTATAGTGTGTGGAGCTACCTGGGCCAGAGAAGAGCCACTGTGTGGGGGATGCTCGAACCTGGCAACCCAGCCATGCCCCCAGTTGGTCTGCCTTGTGGCCGGTGAGCAGGGCCTTCTGAAAGCTCTCCCAGGCCCTGCAAGCAAGGCAGTGGCCTGGGAGTTGAAGAGTGGAAGTCTGCACTGCTCCAGATGGTGGACCAATGAAGTACAGTCCTGGGCTGTCTCATTGAGCAGCCTGGAGGAAGAGTGGGATAGTGTAAGTCCAGGTTGCCCCGTCATGGCAGCCCGGGAGAAGAGAAGCCCCAGAGCTGCCATGACTAAGCAGTCCGGGTGAAGCTGAAACCCCGCCCCCTGCATCATTGCAACACAAAGCCGAGGGAGCGGGCTGGTAAAACAGGAAGGCCACGCTACTGGGGGTGATCATTGGTGACTGTCCCATTGTCATGGGGATTCAGGGGCGAAGCAGTGAGTGCAGCTGAATTCCCACGTCAAAACGGACCTCACCTGAAGCAGTAATGGTGCCAAGGGCACGGTTGTGACACAGGCAGTCCCCATACAATGGGGCTGGCCAAAATATTTATAAGTAGGACACAGGTGTGACAGTGAGCATGGGTTGTCCCCTTGGATGATGGGTCCCCCTACACATTTCACATGGTGCATCAGTGACTGCGGGCAGACCCCCAACCATAAAGAGAGCCGCCTCAGGACATTAAAAACAGCACAGGCTTCACAGTGATAGTGGGTGTCGCAATGTGGTGGGTGGAGCCAACTAGAATAAAGAACATAAGTGGTGCCAGGCCTCATACCCCACCAGGGGACAGCCTCACCAGAGCCACAAGATACACCCCTAAAAGGTACTGGCAGAGGGTGACTGATTGCAGCAGTCACCTCCATTGCGTAATACTGTTTAAATGTTGATATCGTATATGTTATATGTCATTGTTATGTATATGTATGTATGTATACAGTTAAAAGTAGTATATATTTATAAATAGTATTGAAAATAGGGGGAATGTAGATGTGGATTATTTAGAGAGAAGGGCAAGTAGAGATGTTAAGTAGGTGCATGGTTTTTGGGAGTACTGGGCAGGTACCCTTGAGTGAGCTAGCAGGAGGATGTGGAGGCTTGCCTGAAGCCTCCTATGTAGGTCCACCAACAGAGGCCATCCTCTGTCCTCACACTCTATGTGGGTGGTACATGTAGTAAGGGAAGGGGTCTGTTGCACTGGACTCACTCTAAGGGTCCCTGAGTCCCCTCTAAGGAAATGCGGTCTGCTTTAGAAGATGCCCATTTAGTTGGTGCTCACATCAGCGGGAGGTTGGAGTGGAAATGAGCCTATCTCACCCCTAAGCACTTTCAGGTAAGGCGAACACCATTTGAGGTAATGTAGTGTATAAGGGGGGAGCCATCCGCACTATTAGACAACATATAGAGGCACTGTAGCGCCAAGAGTAGATGCGCAGCACTAGGAAACCCATAGCAGATTACTCCATTTTGTATTAGGCCTAAAAGAAATAAGGTTGTAAGAGTGCACTGTTCACGTTCTCTGCTCACTAGGCCCAATTTCATTAAGACAGAATCAATCCGCAGAGCCCAGTTCCCACGGAAGTCCACTTCCCCCTTGTCCCTCCAGTGTAGCAAATCTTTAGTATCTTCCAAAGGAATGCACCCTTCAAGAGCATGAGACAACACCAGGCTCCTCACTGCATCCAGTTATCTCCACTAAGTTGTCAGCCGGCCTCTAACCCCCACCCAGCCCGGAGCCAGCCCCACACCACTGTCCTGATACACCCACCTTTGCACCCCCTAATATGTGCACGACACCCCTGGCCCAACACAAATCGAGTGTCTACCGAAGATCTAAGCATGCGCGGCTGTATTTCTCCAATCATGAAAACACATCTCTTATAAAACAAGGTACAGGGAGGGATAGATTGAAGATCCAAGCCCCGGGTTGAGACCTTGAGTGCGTGAAATGCGGTATCAATGAAGCCCTGAATGTGTCGGTCAGCATGATTTATTTTATCATCCCCTACGCTGGCAACATTTCTTGTGCCGCCCAGGTGCCTGCCACAATGATATAATAAATAGGCTTAGCATGTTTAGTTTAGAGAGAAACAATGTTTGATATGTGTGCCCTGACCTTCACCGCGAGGAGGAGACCAGCTGACTACATGGATCCGGACCTACGGGAAAGAATCAACCAATTACAGCATGGCAACCCCTATGGAGCAGGCCCATGTGTAGGGTGCCTCCAATCAGTGCCACCAATTAGTACTGTATGTAATGATTTGCTTAGGGCTTTTAAACCCATGTTTTTGTCTGAAAGAGTCAAAGTGCTCTCAAGGAGCAGCGTCCATTGCTGATATTTGTATTGTATACAATTAAACGTTGTTATCCTTGCAAAACTATCTCCAGGCCTCTTTCCCTAGTGGGTTGTCTCCATTCTGGAGTGTGCGTAAACAGGAATCTGCCTTCAAGGGAATAGCAAATGTTTTAAAGAGAATTTGTGTTTTTTTTTTTTATAAATAAAGAGGGATTCCCATTGGGATCCCTATAAAATCTTCTCTGGTGTCTCTGTCCATTAGTAAGGTAAGCACTCCGGCTGTAGACCATCTCCTGTTAACAGCTATTTTATTTTCAGGGACAATGCCCCTCCCTATCCAGCAGATCTGGAGGATTGGGCGTGGTGGTTTCCATGGGGAATGTCCATGCTCTGGAGAAGGGAAATGGTCAATTGGAAGTCACAAGTGTGCTGCTGCGCTGCATCCCCATTCTCTGAGCAAATACACAACGGCGTTCCACAGG
Organism: Ambystoma mexicanum; assembly: GCF_040938575.1. NCBI lineage: Eukaryota > Metazoa > Chordata > Amphibia > Caudata > Ambystomatidae > Ambystoma > Ambystoma mexicanum. The sequence continues at coordinate 739,773,291 of NC_090930.1, read as the reverse complement.
GAGCATGCTTATCACCAACATTGTTTAATCTGTACATTAAGCCCCTCTGTGACCCTCTCACCAGCGTAGGCATCCACTTTACCAACTACGCGGATGACACTCAGCTCCTAATGGAGCTGAGTGGAGATTATGAGTCCGAATCAGCCTGGCTTAACTACATCCATGGCCTTGCGTAGGGCTGGATGTTTCAAAATTGGATGTGCTTGAACCCAGCCAAGACGGAATTAAATATCTTTGGCTCCACACAAGCCAGGACCAAACTAAGCCCAGAATATTCTTATATAAGCATTGAAAACAATCCCATCCAAATTATGGGAAAAGTAAAAAATGCTGGGTGTACATATGGATGCCTTAGTGAGCTCCGATGCATATGTTGATGGCGTGGTTGGTAGTACACAGTATCACCTGAGAGTGTTGAGACATGCCACATCGCACCTATCTCCTAAAGACTGGACAGTGCTGGTTAGGGTAATCATTATGCCCCGCCTAGACTACTGCAATGTCCTCTTGGTTAGCACAAGCAACTGCAGCATAAGGAGATTGCAGGTATTACAAAATGAAGCTGTGCGCATCATTTATGACATTCCCAAGAGAGAGCATGTTTCACACGCCAGGAAGAAACTTCATTGGCAGTTTGTGTCGGCAAGAATACATTTCTAGGAGCTCACTCTGACCCACAGGTGTATCCACAGTAACATCCCCACGTACCTAAAAGGACAAATGAAACCATACGTCCCTTCTAGGTGACTATGCTCAAGCTCAAGTGGTCTCTTGATGGTTCCTAGGACCAAAAAATCAAAGGCCTCTGCTGATCCTTTCCTGTTCTTTCCGCCCGAGTTTGGAACACCTTGCTCCCAGCACTGCGGCTGTAAAAAAGTAAGAAAGTCCTACGTGTATATATAGCGCCCTGATGACTGTGGGCTGTGGCGTTTTATAAATATATAAATAAAACAATAAATAAATCACTAGTGGAGCTTCAGAGGAAATTTGATTGAGAGGAATGATGTGTGGAATAATAAGGCCCTAAGATCCCTAGCTGCCACAATCCTGGAGCTATCAGCCATATTGACAAACAACCTGCCCTTTTGGGACAATTTAATAAAGCTCTGTGCTGCCCTGTGGTCAATGCAGCCAGGGCCTTGCGCCCCAATACTGAAGAACATTGTAATGCATCACAGCAGCCCTCACTGGGGGTGCAGCATGGCCTCCATGCTCAGTGGAACTTTACCCTGGCTAATGCCATCAAAGCTAGTCACCACGGCGGAGCCTGAAGCTGAGTGCATTTTGAAAGAAGCTAGAGGTCACAATGGATGGCTAGAGATTGCTCCATTCCGTAAAGGGATGGTCCCCTTAATGGTTATGATATGTTAAAGTATATTTATACTGCGCACTATCATCACCTGAGTGCTCCCCTGGTGCTCTGGCACATCTGAAAAGCAAAAGGGTAGGGTAGGTTAGTAGGACTGAGAAGGAAAAAAGTGCAAGAGAACTGTGATGTGCTGTTGGCAGCTTCAGTTCAATTCTGGTGTGTTTTTTGTCATGTGCTGTTGTGCGAGGCTAAGTGTGGTTTGTTTCGTTGTTGTAGTGTAGTGAAGTGTGTGTGGTTTGTTGTGCTGTATAGGTATTGTTGTGTTTTGTTTAGAATTTGAGAGGTGTAAGCAGAGGAATTCGTTTTTCAGTGGGTTGGTTAGTGGTGGAGCTGAATCGTATCCCCTCCACTTTGGTCACCTTTCCTTGTCAGTATTGTGCATTGTGGTGTGCTAGGGGGTCTCCCGCCTATATTCTGTGCAGAGTTGTAGGTTGTCAGCAGGGCTGTTCAGATTAATGGTTGTCTACACTGCTTTGTCCCCTGGCATACCCTTGTGTGCAGCTACCATAACCTCCATGAGCCCCTTGAGGGGGGCCTCTTCCCTGTGCCCTTGAGCTCCCAGGGCCCCATGGTATATCTGGCACACGGAAGTACGGGAAGTACACTGTTTGCTGTGGAACGCTGAGGATCCTGAATGCTGCTCATGGACATTTCACCCGTAATACAGACATAATGAGGAGAGGACGTCTTTCTATGCAACACAGAAGTTACCTGTCCCAAGTAAATACATTAAGCGACTGAAGCGTCTGCGAATGAGCCGCTGATGCTGAGTGTTTTCTCCAGTCAAATGTGTATGTGTTAATACACCTTTCTTTTTCCTTGATTACAGCGATGCAATGATTGGTTCTGTGATCTAAACCCCACCCCCGATACTGCCCTCTCCAGTCTTGAGATACTGAGTGTGCAGCGCCCCCGCGCGCGCACACGGAAGTACAGGGAGTACGCTGTTTGCTGATTTGTGCAGCGTGCAGTTGGCCATACGGCTCCCTTTACATAAAATGTTCCCATGTGGCACATTGAGCACTAGCAGCGGTGAAATTACACAATCTATGAGGTGTTTGGAATAGGTTGGCCGTCTCGAAAGAGGTAACCTATGCAATATCTAGAAGGCACGAGAAAGTAAAATCTGGAGTCTGGGTGGCGAAAGTTTGAGTGTTTGCGCATATTGAAGATTAGAGCTCGTACTGTGGTGTAATGAAAAGAAAGATTGGATTGTTGGGGTTAAACGCGATTGTAATGTTTACTAATACAATTAAAACACGGCAAATGAGTATTGCTCATGCCATAGCGTTACCACTCCCGGCCTCCTCGGATTCAGATGAGGGCTTAATGGCGTGTGCTCAAAACGTATCAGAAAAAATCACTGTGGAAAGGGGGAAGATGATATCCCGGATTCCTCCCAGTCCCTTTTCAATGAGGAAAGGAGACCGGGAAGGAATTATGGGTCTGACATTGGATTGCCTGATTCTAATAAACCCAACACTTGGAGCTAGGTTTGTCATTTATGGATACCCCCCCCCCCCAATATTGACATCAAGGGAAATAACGTTGCTTGGGCTATCTGAGCATTTTGTTGCATCTACACAGATCTCTCGTCCCTTACGTGGTCCTGTAAATTCGGAAATAGCCTTGGGAGAGTGTAGCAGGAAAGCCTGCGCATGTGTTGCTAAGAAGTTGAGCTCAGGGGAACTTCTGCTATTAAAGGAAGTTAAATCCCAGACAAGAGTTCTAAATGAAATTTTGCTAGCATTAACAGCCTGGCCTGAAAATGTTCGCAGAAAATATTGCAAAGATGATTTTACCGGTCAGTGGGGGAAACGTCAACGGGCAAATGCAATTACCTACTGCTATTCCTCTTGTTGATCTGCAATCTGCTGTTGCATCTCACTCTCTTACTACAAGGCAGGAATTAAAGGAGAAGGAGCTCAGTGTTACTGTATTACCTGACAAGCCGAGCTCTTGCATCCATACTGAGGATTTACAAATCCTGACTGCTGCTAATGTTCCTATCAAGGTTGCTGAAATATTCAACATAAATATATCTAAAGAAAAAATGAAAAAAATAGACGTAAACAAGCACAAGCACAAAAGGCATTCAATCTATCCTCCCGAAAGTTCTTAAGAGATTGTAACTTGCGTGATGCTGTATATGTGAGTCCTGTTACAGATGGTGTATCACTGGCAAAGGACCCCCCATTAGAGGTTATGCATGGGAGTACTGTGGATAATGGGGGAACATTGGTGGCTGACTCTGCGGATAAGTAAGCATTCAAAGGTTAATCCTATGTCAGTGGGTGCCACTGACAGCTGTACTGAGCTGAATCCTCCTGGCTATTCGGATGCTATAACCAAGCTGTCAGATGCCTTGAAAAACAAAATAGTTACTGACAGAATTGATACCAACTTAAAAAACCTTGAACTTGGTATGCTGGATATTTTTGACCTATTCAAGAATCCGGACACTCTGCTCTGTATAAAGATACCTCCAAAGTACAAGAATGGGTGCAATGTGTGCCCAGTTGATTTGGATGGGGTAAGTAAGGCTGAAAATAAACATGAGGAAATAAAAGGGCGGGTCCAAGAAGGACCGGGGGAGAAGAACCATACCCATGGTTTAAGTACGAATGTTATGGCTAGTGGGCAGGTGCTCACAAATAAAGGGTTGCTGGCCATTTATGAGATCTCCCCGGATAGTATGGAGTTACCTCCAAATTGCCAATCCGCAAATACTGGTAACCCTACCCCAACAAAAGAGTCTGATTCCGCCACATCAGGTAATTTTCTCACAGAAGACTTTGTCCGAACCGTCATTAAGGACATCCTCATGCAGAAAGGTGGAGGAATGCCTGTTACAGAAAGCTCAGTACTTGGAAATAATAACATTTCTGCTGATACCAGCATTCCAGAACTAGAGAAAAGAACATGCTTAACTATAAATCAAGAATCTAGAGGGCAGGCGAGTGCAAGTGTTGTGCCTGAGAATGGAGTGAGGGAATGGTTCAGTCCCCAGTTTGCCCCAGCTGAGGGTAGGTATAACGATAACACACTTGAAATGAAGGCCAAGGGGAGATTTCCGAATGGTGGTTCCAATGAAAAACTGCGTCGGACACATTTTCCAAATGATCCAAGTTTGATCTTGTATTATGTATTCGACAACGGCTATTCTCCTATCCTGAACAGACCATACATCCTGAGCCTGTTTCGGGATATACCAGAACTGTCACTCATATCCTCATCCAACTTACAATTGGTGGATTACGTCCATCCACATAGGCTTGACTTTGTACGCCTGGTGATTGTGTCTCCTCTAGTTCGTTCTCTGATTTTAAAGGAAGCCAGCTCTTTACAGAAGAGGGGCTTTGACACTTATGAGTATCAAGATAAAAGAGCAAATGGGGCTGAAAGCAACTCTGAGCACTTACCTCAAAATGTTTCCCAACCGGACAAGGGATGGGTCCCCACACATGGGCTTGCTTATGTCATGTCTATAAATAAAATGAGAGAATGGAGAACCCTGGCGGTGTCTCTCAGGGATTTCCTTGATCAACTGAAGAATGTGGGTAAGCCCCTTTAGCGTTAATGATTTATTCAAGCTTGTCACATGGAACTCCAGAGGGTATGCGCACCTAGCCTTAAATAAGAAAGTATGCAAATTATTAGAGAATTTCGATTTTGTGTTAATACAGGAATCATGGGCATGTGGACCCTTGTTGTGGGATGGTTATGTTGTTCTATGTATGTTGGTTACTTGCGGTCCGCGAGGCCGCCCCAAGGGTGGTCTAGCGCTTGTATTCCGCAATAATCAAGATATTTCGTTGCTAACTGAGAAACATCTGTACACTTCCTGTATAGTTGCTACCTTTCATATTGCAACCAGGAATTGTACTGTTCACTTAATGGTGATAAACATATATTGGAATAATGCTGACTATGATGATAGAATGTTGGAAAAGCTGATTGATGATTTGAACTCAGTGATAGAGGAGTGGCTAGTTTCCGCCTCTGATGGATGTATTATCTTGGCAGGCGACATGAATGCCGACTATAATCTATCAAGCAATCAAGCAGTGAGATTGACTGGAGTTTAACGGCTCCAGGTCTCAACGGTCCTAAAATAAGCAACAAACGCTACAGAGGAGCTTTATAGTGTAGCTTTGCTAAATCGTGGGGACTGTCACGGTTGTTCAATGACCAACTGACTTGGAATGTCCGTGGTGAGACCTCTAATATTGATTACATCTTTGCAAGTGAACACCTAATTATGAGTGATGGAAACATGCTTGTGCAACCTAATTCGGCTAGTGATCACGCTATGCTTTCAATTGATCTGAATTTAAGGAAGCAAACCAATCACAGAAATGTATATTGTGCTCAAACGGTTGTTAATGTCAGGGGCACCAGAGTCAAATGGAACACTGTAAAAACAGACACATTTAATAACCTGATGTTGCATGATTTTGAGAAAAGATCATTGGAACCAAAAAAAAAAACATATTCGGTTGGCTCATTTGGTGGTTTACTGGGCTCTAAGATAGCTAAGTTTGAGCCACCTACTTCTGCAGAAGTTTCTCGTATAAGAATTCATAAACATGCCTTTGACCTTGATGTTAAGCTTCATAAAGCTCAGATGAACAAGGATCTACGTGCTATAAAAAGATTGCATTTGTTACCTGTACATTTTAAAGAACAGTGTAGATTGAGGTGTCAATCCTATAAGAACTGGAGTATTCATCATCAAGCCTCCTTAACACAGAAGGATGGTGAGGCCATGCTTAAGGCAATTAAGGAATCTAATTCTAGAAATGATTGGGCTCTTATTAATAGCACAGAGATTTCACAAACTCAATTGAACATCAATCCCATTAGCGAAACAGTGTGGTGTGATTACTTTGAGAATTTATATGCACCCTCCAGTTATGACGGGACATTAATAGGATGGAAGAATCATAAATGGGTATTCGATGTGTCTGTGGAAAAAATACTATTCATGATTAGGAAAATGAAAGCTTCGGCCACTCCTGGTCCAAATATCTTGTCTTGTGCTATGTTAAAACAAAATGAACTTTTGTGGGCAAGAATACTCCATTTTATTTTTAGAGATGTGATTGAGACGCAGTCATTGGCAGACTCATGGAAAGTATTGCATGTTCTGTTGATATATAAAAAAAGGTAATCGTCAGAGTCCGACGAATTATAGACCCATATCTTTAATTAACATTGAGACTAGGTATTTTATCTACAATTCTGGAAAATCTGTTAAGATGGATGGAAGATAATGAAATCCTTGATCTACGGCAGATTGGGTTTCAGAAAGGACTGGGGACTGACGCTGGGGGATTATTAGTTGCTATTCTTCAAAGTCAAGCATCAAAGTTTGTGCATACTGTATGCCGCCTCAATGGATCTTTCTGCAGCCTTCGACATGGTTGATAGACCTTTACTGTGGCGAAGGCTCGCTGCATTAAACATTGAAAGAGGTCTACTTGCTATGCTTATTCATCTATACTCTAACACTGTTTTGAATGTTAAACTCAATAATGAGGGCTTAATGTCAAAGGATATAAGGTCTAGGAACGGTCTTAAACAGGGTTGTGCCCTAGCGGCGATCCTATTTAATCTGTATGTGTCTGGTGCTAACAAAATATTTGAATCCTCTGGTTTGTTATCTCCTAAGGTCGGACGAATTGTCATCAACTGGGTTGCCTATTGCTTTTTGATCGAACTAAAATAGGCTTGCAAAGGCTTATTGATGTGTTCTCTAGGTTTATAAGCAAATTGAAACTGAAAATCAATCCTCAGAAAACAGTTGTGATAAACCTAGGTGATATTAATAAGAAATGTTCCAATCCAGTGTGGCTTGTAGAAGGAACTGTGACCAGGCTGCAGAAAGCATTTAAGTATTTAGGCTACCCATTTTCATGTACTATGACACAAAGCTTTGTGAAGAAATGCCTGGATTCAAAGGCAATTGAAGCAGGAAAGCAAATGAGAGTAATTGAAAGCAAATTTGGTAAATTCTCTATGCTGGCTTGTAGGGATTTCTATACGATGAAGGTCATTCCGAGATTGGCTTATGGTCTGGAATTTTACCCAGACAAACTTACCCCACATCTAAAAACAATTTAATCCACCATCTGGAAAATTCTTTTTTTTTTTTTACCAAAATGTATACCAATCAAACTCATAAGGTATGAGTTTGGTCTTAACTCTCTAAAAAGTAGCATGGAATGCAAAAAAACAATGCTATACAGAAAGTGTGTCTTAGCAGGACCCAATTCGATGTATCATATATTTAACAATGATTTAACTGAAAAATACATGTTGAACTTGAAAATAGAGGTGGATAATATCCTGTTTAATATCGGAGTTACAATGAAATGTCTAATAGAGCGACCAGCTGAGATCAAAATGCTGATTAAAGTGTTCGACTGGGTTGCTAATAACACAGTGATTATGAATTCAAAACTGTACTGTCAACTCTTATCTGTGTGGAAATGGTTCCCAGAACCAGAGTCTTATCTTGTAAAATATCCTTCTTGCAAACTGTGCAACAATGTTATGCGGTACAGGTTTAATGTGATGAATATTAACGAAATATGTTTCATAAGGAAATTAATCCCTGAGAATAGGAAGATTTGTAAATTTTGTATGATTGAGGATCCTGTTGAAACATTGTTACACTTGCTGCTAGTCTGTCCTGTGCTGATTAACTAAAGGCTTGCTTACTTTTCAGAATTTGTCTATGATACATCATGTGTGTTAAGGGAGCAAATATGGTTTGAAATGCTCCACGGGTATGATATTTTGTTAAAGATCAGAGTTATAGCCTTTTTAACAATCATTTGTAATGTGTTTTAATAGGATAAATGTACTGTATTGCATCCTATGATTGGTACTGTGTGTTTTATTAATGGAAGGAGTAAAAATAACTTTTTACTGTTAGCTGAAAAGTTCAAACAAAAAAGTATTCATGATTGATATAAATAGAAAATGGATTTTAGCTTTGTTGTAATTGAGAGTATGTATTTATGGCCTATGAGATAATGGAAATTTAGAAGTGAATCCTATAATGCATTTGTATAATTGTAAGAGAAGATGAATTGTGTTTTAATGTTTTTTACGATTTGCTATTGGAATTTTTGTAAAGGTTTTTTTTAACCAATATACAATAAAGGAAAAAAATAAATATCTGTTTGGTCGTCACTCTTTCCCTTCAACTTTAATGCCCACTGTCTGTGGTTCAACCTAGGACGCTCGCATCACAGTTTGAAACACTTGTGAATGGGCGCAATATAAATAAAATATCATATCATATCATATCTCTCTCCCTAGCCTCTGGTGGGGCCCTCCTGGCAATGGATGCACCTCCCACTCAGACATCTCTCCACCTCCCTGCACTTTGTCGTGATTCAGTCTGGTCCTCCGTTTTTCCATTAGTGTGTTCATTCTGAGGGTTTTGTGTGTTGCTCATTCGTTTTCGTCTGGTTGAAGAGCCAGATTTTTAGAAGTTTTCAGAAGATTAGATGGTCCTTCATGTTTCATATTTTTCTCGGGAGCCTGTTCCAAATTTTAGCGGCTAGGCAACAGAATGCTGATCCAGCAAGTATTTTCCTTGTGTATGGTTTAGGTTCCAGGAGGATGTTGTTGCTGGATCTGAGCGTCCTAGTCGGCTAGTAAATGGTGATTTTCTTTTGTAAGAATTCCGCTCCTTGACCATGGATTGCTATATGTGTTATGCACATTGTTTTGAATGTGATTTGTTTTTTGACTGGCAGCCAACGTAGCACCTTTACCGCTGGCGTCATGTGGTCCCTTTGTGAGAGTTTGAGGAGAAGTATGGCCGCTGCGGTCTGTGTATGTTGCAGTTTCTTCAGTAGATAATGCAGCATTCTGAGGTATAGGCTGTTGGCGTAGTCTATCCTGGACACGATGAGTGAGATTATGGCCATTGTTTTGTGCATGAAGGAGAGGAATGGTAGGGTCTTTTTAATCACGTGCAGGTGGATGAAGCATTTCTTGATTATTGCGTTTACTTGTAGTTCTGGGGTAAGCTTGATATCCATTAGGATTCCAAGGTTTTTGACTAGTTTGGATGGTGTTGTCACTGTTCCTAGCTCTGTGGGCCATGGGATGTATTGATTGCTTCCCTGGTTTTTGGAAATAATCATGTTTCTGTCTTGCCCTCATTGATTTTGAGGCTGTTTGTGTTCATCCATTCATAGAGTTTTTTTAGACAGTAAACTAGCGTTGTGTTCTCCTCTTGTACATATTCAATTTTTTAGATGTTTCGGGGGTCATCTGTGTAGTTGCAGCAAGGGAGGCTGTGCCTTTGGATGAGGTTGATTAGTGGAGTCACGTATATATTGAAGAGGAGTGGGGATAGGGAGGATCCTTGTGGTACGCTATAGGCGGTGTCCCGCAGTGGGGATTTGAATGGTTTTATCCATACTGTTTCTGTTCTTTCAGATAGCAAAGATTTAATACAGAGCAGCGCTGTGTTGGTTATCCCTATTTCTTCCAGTCTCTTTATGAGTATATTGTGGCTTACTGTGTCGAATGCTGCAGAGGGGTCAAGTAGTATCAGTGCAGAGTTTGTGTTGGAGTCGGCTTTGGTCTTTAGGTCATCCCAGATAGATAGAAGTGCCATCTCTGCCCCTCTCATGGGTCTGAAGCAGACTTGTGCCTGGTCCAGTAGTTGGTGGTTTTCCATGTGTTCCAGTGTTTATTCGTAGACATAGGTCTCTAGCAGTTTTGCCGGACAGGAATGTTTGATATCGGTCTGTGGTTATAGAGGTCTTCCACATCGTCCGAAGTATCCTTCAGGATCCATCATTCACAAATTCAGTGTACACTCTCTGTATGACCTATGGTTTGTGCCACCTGCCACACAGGTTAATTATATGTTGCTTTTAGTTGTGCTGAGAGAATTGAATGTGAGTGATAACGATGCTCAGTTTTAGTTAAAAGTATAACAAACAAGTTTGGATTCAAGTAGGGTATTCAGCAGCATTCTGGCTGAAAAAAGCTATTGGCTCCAGCCAAAGTACTTTTTGCTATTCGGCTCCAGTTGAACACTTTCTCTTCTCATTTGAAGACACCATTAATACCTCAGACTGTCAAATATAGAGTGCAGATTGCAAAAGGGAAGGAGTGACCAGAAGCCATATATGCATTTCCATGTGAGATCCAATGAAAGTGGAAAACTCACTTTCCATCGAAACTACTTTGCATCTCACAAGAGATTGCAATGGCTGTGCGTCATTATGGCAACTGCAAATCCCACCACCCCTCTGTGCACTGCTCCTGCATATTTTCTTCCTAATCACCTTCTCCTAACTTTCACTTGGGTACTCCAGTCACTACCCTGGATGGACCCCCAATTGCTCCTGTTTCCTCAATTTTTCCACCTTATCCCAACCCTCCTACCCACTTCAAAATCACACTCTATTCACTCAAACCACACCAACACTACCCCTCCTCTCTCCATCAAGGAGCACCTGCTGTTATCTCCACCTTCTCCTTCTCTGTCAATGAACTCACACTGGCAATATGGAATGACCAATTTATCTGTAACAAAACCTCTTTCTTTATTGACTACCACCACTCTTATCTTACCAGGTTGACTGTTCCTGAAGCATGAACATGGCACTGCCACCCTTGCAGCCCTGCACACTCACTCTACTGCATTTTCTCTCCTCCTCTCCTCTCTATGAAAGGCAGTTGGTGTTGGCTTCATGTACAACAAACCCAGCCCATCTGCCATACTGCAGCCCTCTTATTGACTCTCCTCATCTTTTCCACACATTAATATGCAATTTCTTGCACCAACCCCTCCCACTGTCCTCCTTATATATCTGCCCCCGGGTACCATCAACTGTTTCTTTCATGATCTTGACTTCCTCTTCCTATCTCATCCCAGTGATTTCCCATTTTTGCTGAAGGGGGACGTCAACCTCCCTAACACGACCAAGGCAACTTTGTCCACCTGTACTCTACTTTGATGATTCCCTGTCACCCTACAAAACCAACAATACACAATCATAGCAACATAATCCCATCTATCTCCCCTCCTCACTCACTACTTCTGCCCCTCGCTATTGATCCACACCCTCTGACCACTTTCTGATTCATTTCACTGTATTTGTCCTTCCTCCACTCGCCCCACCCCCTCCTTCTAAAACCACTTAATGACAGTCCAAGCCTGAAACTATAGGTGCTTTCCTAGACCAATTACAGACTTCCGTTCAAGCCCTTTATCCACATCATGCTAACTGTACTGAATTAGCATATACGGTGTTCAATTGGGCACTGGCAGGTGCTTTGATTAGCACTATCCCCCATGCTCTTTACTCATTTCCATCGATAATCTCACCCATTAATCTCCCCACCCATCTCAGAGCTGAGTATAACCATGCACCGCACCCAGCACCACTGGTGCAAAGTCAATGGTACGTCTCTCATTGCTTACAAAAAGGAATCACTACTTGCCCTCACTCCTGCACTGGGATCAGCAAAGTCAAAATATTACTCAAAGCTCATCCCCTCACTCCCATCTCACCCTTGAATGTTATGAAAAACACTCCAGAGAATGCTTGACCACCATCAGCTCTGCACTTTCTCCTACATACCTCCAGCTAGCATATTTGCCAGATACTTTCCCAATAAAATATCTAAGGTATGGAACACCCTATCTGCCCTCCAATCTTAACCCCCTTCTCCATTGTTTGTTCCATCACCCTTTAGTTTTACTATCTGCTCACTATCAGACTTCCCACTAGACACCTCAGCTTAGCTGACAGCATTCCACCAGGCTGCCTACCATCCCTGTGCTCCTGCTGACCCCTTTGTATGACAAGCAGTACATTATATGGCACACCCGACATGCTGATACTTTACTTTTCTCTTGTATCAGCATGTTTCCAGGTTGCCACTATCATGCACATTTTTCAGAAATCCACTTCAGACCTCAACAATTTAGCCAACCATAGACCTGTGTCTCATATTTTTCAGTACTCCAAAGTTCTGAAACATGCAGACTCCAGCTGTATTGATGACTACTTGCATGCCAACAGTCAGTGACCCCACCACAATAGGAGTTCTGCAGTGTTCACACCATGGAGATAGCACGTGTTTTTGTTGCTTGCTCCCTCTCTATGTCACACTACTGTCATCTGTCCTCTATCTTATTTCTGTTTGGAGTATTGGTCCTGCTCCATTTCATGGAACACTGGACCCTCTTCTGTCACTCTTGTCACTGCAGAAGATCCTCAAATGTGTGTCAATGGTCTGATGCTTTTGCTCTCATCACTTTTCTGTTTCAGAAAACTCATCTCCCCTTTTGCATTCTTATATTGCCTGTTTGCCAATAAAACTCAGCCCACCTTCCCCATCTCCACTCTATCATAAATAACTGCCTATTTTCTACACATAAACTTCTCTAAAACTAAAGTACTCCTTCTCCTAGCCTCCAATGCAGCATCCTTTATGCCATCACCTACATCCTTCCACCTCATCCCCTTACCTCACCCTCAAAGTTTCACAATCTGGCTATTCTTCATGTCAATAATCTGAAACTCCAGCACTTCATCACCTCCACTGCTTTGACTGCCAGGCTTAACATCCTGGAAATTCCCATCGCACCCTGGATTTTGCCCAAACACTCCTGGCTCCAGAAGGCTGGTACACTGTTCAGCTTGACTTGACATGACTGAATCTATGTTGCGATGATTGCACCCGCACACTCTGTTATCTGTCCCAAATCTAACTACCCACATCCATCAAGTGCTGTCTCCCTTTGTCCTCCTTCGCTCTCTGGGATTTCCCTCACTGGAACTCCTTACTCCCTGTAATAAAGGACTTTCCAAAAGTGACTAACTTCCAGATCATCCGTAAGAAATGCTTTCCCTCCAAGGATGGAACCCCAATGTTTCAGATTGTAATAGTCTGTCCCTCCAATGATCCCCAACCATTGTCAACACGTGACAGCATCTCGGTACAAATTGTAAATATTGAAGATGTATTTAAAGTCTGTATTGTACTGTCCCCATTTACAGTTTCCAGCTCCTTTCCCAAAATTGACCCTTTTACTGTATACATTAATATATCATGACTTTGTAAAGGTTTGGAAATCTCCCAGCAAGGGGACTGCTCTAGCCATCAAAATGCCCTTCGTATGGTGCTTCCTGGCAAAGCAGTTTTCCTCTTCAATAAATATACAAATACACATATTTGGCCATTTTTCTTTTCTCGCTTCTCAAGGACATGCACTTAAGGTTTGGTGGATCAAATGAAGAGCACTTGAAGAACTCTCACCTCTCCCACACATCCACTCTCCTGCCCCTACTGACTCACCATGCCTTCCTATCTCTGTCTGTTGTTTCCCCCTCTTTCCTGCCAGCCACTAATGCTCTCCTTCCTCCAATACTGCCATTCCTCTGCTCCTCTGACTCTCTCTGGACGTCTCCTGACTCTCCCCTATGACGCAGTGATTCTACTTTGGCCCTGAATCTATCCTGACTAATGCCTCTCTCTTGTTAGCCAGTTATTCTGGCCTGCCTACTGACTCTCCACTGATTGTGACATGCACTTTCCTGCCTCTTACACAATTAGATGCATCACCAATGCTTTCTCTCCTGCCTTCTTCCACTGACTCGCTCATGACTTGCCCTTCACTACCTTTGCACGACGTCTTTGTGGGCTCATACGTTCCCCGCTGTCATCAGCATCCAATGGATGTAACTATTTTCAATTTTTCGGGCAAATATACACAATCTCTTCTCCTTTTTTGCCAGAGGAAGCGGGAGTTGGGAAGTTATGCAGCCATCTTGTCCCACGCCCTCTCTTGGTCTCCCAAAGGCCCACATTTTAATGGTAACTAGAGCCATTGGGCTGATGGGATGTACCTATCTGCAGGTTATCTTTACAAATTATTTAATCACATGGTTTTACTCATAGCAGCCAATAAGTAAAATATTGAGGAATGTAGGATGTGTTGCCAATGAGAACTAGCTGGGATGCATTCTCCTAGCCCGTCTCTTTAGCATGCCCCGAGGGTATGTCCACCTGCTGACCTTAATAAGTAGCCTGATCTGATAAATACTTCATAGCCACAATAGCTAAGACTACGCATATTTAGTTCTAGGCATATTGCCGGCGTCTGGGATGATTGCCCAAACATGTTTTTCCAAAATCTTTGTTCTGCCAGATCTCGCTGTTTTTTCCTCTATTTGGTATCCTTAAGAGCCTGCAAAATCTATTTAGCAGAGTTTTTTTTTCTCATAGCATTGAGAGAACAATCATTCCATAATTAGCGGGGGATGTTTTATTGCCCTTTTTAAATAGTGGGAAATGTACGCTACTCTTCCAGAATTTTGCGAAACATTCTCCTCAAAGACTGATTTCCAAAATGGAAGTCAATTATCCAAATTGGGTTGATGTATAAATATCAGCACTCTGTCTGTGTCTTGTCTTGAGTGTGGTAGGGATTAGAGAATAAGGCAGTATTATTTGGAGAGGTGCATCTTCTGTTTTACGTTCTGACATCATTGGATCTCACACATGCTTTCCGCTCCTCCTCCACTATTGAGAGGTTGAGTATTTCTAGCACTTTAAACCCCAAAAACGTCAAAAAGGGCTGTATTTCCCTCATTATTGCTGGCAGTGACGTTTCCGATTTGGTGATCATGAGTGCCACATCATTGGCAAATAGGCCGATTTTATGATGAGAATTTGCCAACTTGACAACTTGTATCTCCCTATTCTCCCTTACCCTATGCGCGAAAGGCTCTATCACCAATGCAAAGAGTAAGGGAGAAAGTGGGCATCCTTGTTTAGTTCCCTGTCGTCTTAGGAACGGGTTCGTCAGACCCCCACTCAGTCCCCCATTCACTTTAACCCTAGGCTGGGGGTTCAGATAATTGGCCTGAACCATTTCAAAAAAATGTGGTCGCACCCCTACCTTGCTCAGCGCTTGACTCATGAACCCCCAGTTCACTCGATCAAACGCATTTTTGGCATCAAGCATTGGTAGGCAGGTGGGTGTCAAGCCTCCACCCCTCGCGGCCTTGTCGATTATGTGAATAAACCTTAATATATTATTGAACACGTTCCGCTCCTGGGTGAATCATGATGGCCCTGCACTACTAAGCTAGGAAGAACCGTTTCCTGGCCACCAGCACTCATGTATATAGTTTGGCATCCACATTATTAATTGCAATCAGCCAGTATGAGGAGCTCAGCTCTGGGATCTTTCCCGGCTTTGGGATGAGAGTGATGTGTGCCATTTCCATGGATAGGGATATCTTACCCTTTTCTCTAAAGTTATTAAATATTCCTGTCAGCTTCTTCGCCAGAAGCTGCTTGAATGTCACATAAAACGCTGCTGTCAACTCTTCCTCCCCTGGGATTTTGTGTGTTTTTAGCCTTGCTATTGCCTGCTGTACTTCCTCCTCCGTTATGGGTTCTTCTAGCATTGTTCTTTGCTTAGGGAAGAGCCCCATTCCCGACCACCCCTCCAATTATGCGTTATGTACCTCTCCATCACATGGTTCCTCCATATATATACGAATTCCCGGAAGACCCTGCGCTTGCCTTTTTTCTTTCTCCGCCAACCTGCCCCCTTTGTGCTCCAGGTTAGCTATGAATGCTCTCTGCTCCCTGGCCCTCAGTTGCCTAACTAGTACCGTCCTCACCCTGTTACAATGCTCATGGACTGTCTGCCTGCTCATCAGGAGGGTGCTTTCCACTGATCTACTGGTCAGCTGTTTGAGTTGCCCCCCTTGTCTGGGCCAGCTGTTGAGCAACCTTGTGGGTCACTTCCAACTCCCGTATCTCCTTCTCCAGGTCCCTCTACACCACCCGACTCTCTTCCCTTAGCCTCTTGAATTCTTCTATTAGTCACTTCCTGATCTCAATGTTGAATGCGTCCCACCTCTCTTCCTCGACCCCCCACCTTTTGCCATCCTCCTCCATAAATCTGCTGGTTTCAGCCTCTACCTGTTGTTTTATCCCTGGGTACCTGAGGAGATATTCTTCCAGCCGTCATCCCCTGTGTGCCCCCCTCACACCCCACCTTCCCATTCCAATGTGAACAGTGCGTGATCTGAGATCGTCGTTCTGCCAATATGGGCCCTCACGACTGCTTGAGTTACCCTCTGTGTTGCCATTATGTAATCTATCCGGGTGTATGTTTTGTTGATGTGCGAGTAGAATGAGTAGTCTCTTTCATGTGGATGATGTACCCGCCATGTGTCTTTGAGCCCTAGTCTCAATCCTTTCTTTTAGCTGCTTGGACATCATCCCTGTAGCGTACCCCATCACCCCTCCTGAACGGTCCGTTTTTGGGTCCATAGTTAGCTTGTAGTCCCCTGCCACCATCAGTTCACGCTCCCTGAATCAGTCCAATTCTGCCAGGCATCCCTCCAAAACCCCTTCCTGCCCTGATTGGGTGCATATATCAATGCCCACATGTGCATTTGAAATCCCTCTGTCCCCTTTGCCAACATAGAAGCCTACTGTGAAAGTGTCTCACATACCCCCAACCAAGTGTGTCTCCTGTAGGCAGACTACAGACTATACCTGCCCTGCCTTTCTTGATCTCCCGTAGGACCATCACTCACTTGCTTGTGCTGTTTAGTCCGCTTAAATTCCATGAGTCTAACCTATACATTTACCCTTTTCTGTATATACCCCTTCTTACTTCTGTATATACCCCTTCTTACCTGGACACAATAGTCTCTTGCACCCGGCCCCTTTTAAAATGTTTTAAGTGACTGTCCCCTAGACTAGCAGTAAATCCCCATTTCATAATAATCCCTGGATCCCACATCTAGGTTCTTGATGTGACCCCAGCTACGAACAACGTGCAATGCGTAGCCCCCCTGCATGCCCTCATTTCTTTTCCATCTTCCCCCTCTATTTTCTCCTTCCCGCGTGTCGAGAATAGCCAGCATACATTTTATGGACCCTCATCGGGCCCCTTTGTCCACATCACATCTTCATCCCCTTCTTTGAGCCCCACCACTGGGAGCTGATTTGCTCGCATCCTGTGCTCCCCCTTGGTGCTGCTCCTCGTCAATCTCCCCGGATTCCCGTGGACACATACCCAGTACCCTCATTCCGTCTTCTACTTGAGAGACCGTCTTTTCTTCATTCCCCATGCGAAATTGTAGTTTTGTCAGAAAGAGACAGCAATATTTCATCCTCCTCTTATTGAGTTCCTCTGTTAACGGCTTCTCCTCGCTAGAGTTAGCTGGGATAGATCATCATATATTTGGATCTAGCTTCCCCTCTGTTGAGTTTTCCCTTTCTTCGTGTCTGCACTCATAAGCCAGGTGTTATGCTTGAAACTGTGGTGAAGCCAATACCGTCCCTCGGCCTTGCCCCCAGTTCTGCTCTCCGATTACCCACTCTGTGTACTCTTTAATTTTCAATGTTCTGGTCCTGTTCCGCCTCCGCGAGATCCACAAACATCTCACAAACGCATCCCTTAGGTCCGACCCTTCCGCCCCCTCCTTAAGGTCTTTGATCTGGATATTGTCCCTCCACAATATGTTTTCCAGATCCTCACACTTCTCCTCCAGGGTTTTGATTCTGTCATCAACATTCAGTGCAATAATGTATCTCTCTGATTCGCTGTGATCACCTGCTGGAATTCCTCTTTCATGCTGGCCCCCTCCACTTTAACCGTCTTTGTTAGTTCACCCTTGAACTTGGCCAGCATCGCAAGGAGGTCCTCTTTGGTGAATGCCATCTCCTCGCTGCGGCGCATGGTCTGGTTTCCAAAGTAGAGCTTGGCCTGTGTATGTGTCCTTTTGGAATTCTCCTATCCCCCAGCTCCAGATGAGTTGACCTTCTTCTTCGGTACCATCTACATCCTCCAGGCCGAGCCTGTAGCTACCTGCTCTGCTCCAAGGTGGAGCTGCTTTGCCTCTTCCATGCCTCTTATCACCCCTCGAGTGCAATTCTGCTCCATTGCCCCGCTCTCCCCAGGCCCCCTGAGCCATCTTCCAATTGCTGTTCCCTGGTGCTCATGCTGGCAGATCAGGCTCCATGTATATCGTGGCGTGGGACCGGGCCGCTAACTTGAGCGCCCATCAAGATCCAAGCAAGCATCAATTAATCTCAAGCCCTTTGATTGCAACAGATCACTGCTGTTTTCCCAAGGGCTTGCTTCTCCTAGCTTCTCCTGCGACTCTTGATGACTCCTCCCCGCTTTTCTACCACATGCACCACTGGCCTCCTGCAGTCCTCACAGTATGTTCCTCCAGGTGCACCTCTTCCTCCTCCACCCACCTCTGCCGGCTCCTGCTGTCCGCTCCTTGACGCAAGCACCTCACTCGGCTGCTATCTCCCAGTGCTCAGGCCTCAGCCTGTTGTTTCCTTGTTTGCTGTGTGGACACCGGAGACTACCCTCTGCTCTTTGCTTCTTTGCTGCACAGCAGCGTATGCCTCCCACTGCCTGATTTTTGATTTTTGATTTTGAGTAATTTATTAAGTGCACCAGACGGAGTTAACCAAATTCGGGCGCAGATGGTAACTATAAGGTTTGAGGGTTACATAAGAGCATAAAAAGGAGTATCAAAAGGTCTGTCTTGGTTTAACTGTTTACATTTATCTAAATAAGAAAGTTTTCAGTCTCTTTCTGAAAAGATCCAAACTTTACACTTTCTAATTTCAAGTGGAAGTTGATTCCAGACTTTAGGACCATAAGCACCAAACCTTCTCTCTCCTCTTGACATACATTTTGTTCGCGGGTTACAGAGTAAGAGTTTGTTCTCTGACCGTAGCCTCCTTTTTGGCTGATAAAATACAATTTTATCGGCTAAATATGCAGGGGTGAGTCCTTTAATACATTTAAACACTAGACATGCCATCTTAAATGTAATCCTATCTTCCACCATCAACCAGTGGAGTGATCTCCGCATTGATGACACATGGGGCCTCATTATGACCCAGGCGCTAAGTGTTGAACGGCGCCGTAAAAGGCTGCAGTGCCGTTAAACACTTAGCGCCTAATTACGAGGTCTCTTTGCGGGACCTGACCTTAACGGCTGGTTTTACCAGCCGTTTAAGTAGGGACCCACAAAGGGACCTTGATGCTAATTACGGTACCGCAACTTGCGGTACCGTAATTAGCGCTTTCCCCATTCCCATTGAGCCCTATGGGGCAAAAATGGGAATGGGGAAGGGCCATGGCGGCATGGGGAATTAACGCCCCACCAACCTCGGAATGGGGTGGTAATTCCCCATTCCACCATGGCGGACTCCGGCGTGGACCATGGTGCTAATAGCACCATGGTTTAGCGCCGGAGTCCTAATGAGGACCATGGTCTCTTTTCTTTAAATTTCCAATTGCTCTCACCGCTGCATTTTGTGCTCTCTGTAGTCTCATCATTTGCTTCTGAGGAATTCCTGCTAACAGACTATTGCAATAATCGAGGTGGGGGTTAGTCATTGCCCCCACCATGACTGCCCTGTGTTCCATCGGAATGTAGGGGAGAATTTTCCGTAGTGAATGGAGTGCAAAGTGAACTGTCCCCCTACTTGAGCGTCACTATTCCGATTCTCTTGCCACCAACAACCTAGGTTTTTTACTTTTTTTGCATATTGCAATTGTTCTCCTAGGATCAAAGGAGGGAGGAGGCTTAGAATTTCCGATGGTTTTTTTATTCTTTGGACTAAATAATATAATTTCCGTTTTAGCTGCGTTTAGCTGTAAATGGTTATGGTTCATCCAATTATTGAGTTCCTTCATGCATTGGTTGATTCTCTCGAAATCCTCTTCACTGTATTGTAGCTCAATATACAGTTGCGTATCATCCGCATATGAATGAAATAGCAAGCCGTATTTCCTAAATATCCTGAAAACTGGATGAAAATAGAGATTAAAAATAAGTGGAGATAGAGAGGAACCCTGTGGAACCCCGCAATCCAATTCCACTATTTGTGAAGTGAAACCATCAAGTGTGACTCTTTGGGGCGATTCATGGAACAAACGTGCGCCGAAATTCCCAGCGCAAGCAGGCGCAAGGTGGCGCAAGCGTGAGAAAGCTAGCGCACGCGTGCAATTCAAGGAAGGCGCTGCACGTGTATATCACTGGTTGTGCGGCAAATCCGTGCGTGGCGCACGCGGGCGCACATGTAATCAAACGGCATGCGCTACGCGCACAGCGAAAGCGCACATAGCGCGGCGCACACAACAAAAGTGGGCGGAACAGTGGGCGTAACACGCGGAATGGGGAATAACGTGTGAAAAAGAAGGCGTAACTGGGGAAGTACTGCAGGGAACTACACGGAACACCCACACGCACGCGACCAACCCGTATTCATGGATCCGAATACGGGAAACCTGCGCACAGCAAAAGAAGCGCATAGGAGTCAACGCGTCTGCCACAGGAAGGCAGGAAGGCAGGCGGAAGCGTCCCCGCGCACAGTATAAAAGTGCGCGCAAACAACAAACACGTATATACCGCTACGATGAATGCCCCATTTGTCGCAGCACTGATCGTGGGACACCGCAGAAGGAGGAGAATAGCCATGGCACGCATTTTTTTACCCCAGACAAGCCTTTTTGGGATGCCTGACGACCAGGTCTACGGCAGGTATAGGTTTCCATCTCGTATCATCCTAGACCTGGTCAGGTAGTGGGAAGATGACCTTACATCCCCCACCCTTTGCTCCCAAGCATTGAGCCCCTTGGAGAAGGTGCTCAATGTCCTGCATTTTTTGGCCACTGGGTCATTTCAGCGGACTACTGCCATAGTGGGGGGGGTCTCACAGGCCACGCAGTCACGCTGCCTACACCAGGTCTTGGCAATCATGACAGCGCGCCCCTCAGTCCGCAGGCACATATACATGCCCAGAACACCTGCAGAAAGGCAGGCCGTTGTCCAGGACTTTTAAAGGGTGGCACACTTCCCCAAAGTGCTCGGTGCCATAGATTGCACCCATGTGGTCCTACGTCCACCTAGGGCCACTGAGCACATCCACCGAAACCACAAACACTGGCATTCCATCAACATGCAGGTGGTATGCGATGCAAAGGGATTCATCACCTCTGTCTATGCAAACTACCCTGGCTCCACCCATGACAGTTTCATATACAGAATGTCCACCCTGAGCCGGGCCCTGGAAGCTGGGCAACATGGCAACACATGGCTCCTAGGTAAGTACAAATGCCTGTGCACATGCATGCATGTCACACACACACACACAAATACACAAAGCCCAATAATCACAACCATCATCACCTCTCCAGGGGACCGTGCCTACCCTCTGAGCAACCACATGATGTTGCCAATCCGGAACCCCACCACACCACCCAGGTAAGATACAACGCTGCCCATATTGCAACCAGGGCCATAGTGGAGCGCACATTCGGAGTGCTCAAGTCACGCTTCCGCTCCCATGACTGCTCTGGCGGGCAGCTACTCTATGCACCCCCAGTAGTGTGCAGGATCATTGTGGCAGCATGTGTCCAGCACAATGTTGCAACACAGCAGGGCGTACCGGTGGACATGGTGGTGCCCCCACATCCCCAACCACAGGCACAGGTGCTGCCCATGGGAGGGGACAAGGCACGTGGCGAGTCAGCCCGGACACAGCTTGTGGCCACATTTTTCACCTAAACTCCCACCCCTGTGGAGTGCATACAGACCTGGCACATACCAGGTGACAATCGATGATGACAAAGAGACAGTCAACTGTCACAACCTTACCACCCTGAGAATGTTGCCATGCAAGTGCCACATTGTGTGCATCCCTAGCTACTTAAACATAAGCAATCCTGTGTGACCAAAAGGCACACATGCAAGGTGTGAATCAAACAGACCTGCAAAACAGGCCATGACTATCACTGCTATGTCACCCAAACCCTCCCAAACCACAACATGACATGGCAAGCAATAGCCATACACCAACACAGTACCAATAAGGTACACATTGACATGTGAAAAATGTAAAGTGGCATCACACAATGATGCCTGACATGGAATCAGATGAAATGACTGACCAACAACCTCCCACCCAAAAGAAGTCATACCGAATTGCATTCCAACAGTTGTAGTTGTAACATAACAATGAATGCCTGTCTACATGCACATTGTGAATTGCAAAATCAACACTGCAGCTTCTGTGTGCCGTGCCCACCTCATTCAACACACTACTCAGTGCACAGCATAGTGAACAGCCATTGTGTGTGACGCACACCCTGAGCATCACATCCAAGCGACAAAATACATCAAAAAGCTAATTACGCATGTACAGGATCCACAATTGGTCATAGATCATGTGCTGCAGGGACACAGTGGGCACCAGAAGGCGAACAGAGTGTACATGTGGACATGGAAGAGTGGTTTTACATGCAGTGGATCATAGAGCGAGTGTGTGGGTCAGTAGGGACATGCACTCAATATATGCATGTGCAATCAAGTGACCATCAGTTTCGTCTACACATCACATGTGAATATTCACCATGTGTACACCCCAGCATGTCAAGCCACAACTATTCCCTCACACCTGAAAGGTAAACACAACACATGAACAGGCATTGATCAGCAGAATACATCATGTACATAGGATACTGCAATTACAATGTAAGGGTGTGCATCACACTGTAGGGCAAGGCAACTGTCAACAACAAAACACCCCCTCCCTCACAAATCACCATGACCCACTGAACAACTGCACCTGGGTTATCTAGCCTTCATCCTTGAAGTTCACGTGGCCACAGGATCACCCTTCCCCTTTGTCACCATCTCCCACCTTGTGTGCAAAAAGTGTCCAGCACCCTCAGAGGCCACCTTGACTTGCGAAAACACCACATCAAAGAGAACTCAAAGCAGGCCAACACAGAAGCCAAGCAAAAAGCCTGCAGGCAGCAAAACAAACCAGAAGACCCTCCAGTAGATGACTTGAAGTAGCAGTACGTCACAAAGCCAAAGTACTACCACAATGACGTAACAACCAAGGTAGCACAGTAAAACAATTTCACAACAGGATGTGTACCATGTGTGGTACATAACACAGAATAATGCACCACAAACTGATGTGTACTGTCACTGCTCCTGTGTACAGGTGCAGGAGTGGTACAAACCAACCACCCCCAGCGTGGCTGAGTGCCTGCAAGGTCAAACTCACACAGGCCTCTGAGACCCTGGTGGGGAAGGATGGTCAGGGATATGCAGTCAGGACAGGCATTGCTATATTGGATAACTAGAATGAGGGGCAGGAGAGGGGAGTAGGATTCACATGGGAGAGTAGGAAATGCACAAAACTGTACCACTCACATTAACACATACACAAGTACACCAAACCTGATCATCATGCACATAGTAACAAATTACTCAAATGGAAGACAAACAGAAACTTATCTCTGGGGTGAGTGCTGGCCTCCTGCCTGCACACTCTCAGGTCCGGTAACAGGAGCACTTCAATGCTGCAAAGAGAGCCACAGTTAAAAATCTGTGCATGCCCATAACACACAAACACACCACCAAATATGCCCCAAAGTAACAAACTACTCTACAAACAGACAAACTGGTGTGGATGCTTCGACCCATACGTAACATTACCCCTCTGATGGTTCATACACAGTCAATGCAGTAAGTCAGGCGCCGGTGGGTGCGTGGCAAATGGAACACCAATGTTTCACGATTCACACAACATGCAATGTTCCCTGGGTAAGCAGACAGACGCATATAGCAAGGTATGACTCCAGAACAAGTTGTGTTACACCATGACTGAAATAAAGTAGGCAGTGCATGTTTGAAATTCTACATGGAAATGAAATGCACTGCACCCGAGTCTGTCCCTTGCTGTCTGTCCCTGTGAGCTGCTTCTTTCCATGTCTCGGAATGCTACATGGCTAATACAAGTGCCTCAATGGACCATGGTGGACCGGAGGGTATGTGCCACTGGCCCTGCAGGTTCCCCAGACAACTTTCCCATCAACTAGCCATTAGTCCACCAACGCATCTCAGCTGTATTGTGTGCTCCAACACCAACATTTGTCCAAGCTCACCATCAGTGCTGCTACTAAGCATGCATGTGCAACTGGCCAGGTGGAAGGTCTGCTGCATTGTGGACCCCCTGTCCTGCTCACCTTGCCTGGAGTCCCTTGAAATACATCAGCTGTTTTTGGATGTATGAGCGCAATCCCTGTGCCTCTGCTTGTGCACACATGCGCATGTCGGCACCACCAAACGTGTCCAGCTTCCAGACGTCCAATGTCCCATGTCTGCTGGTAAAGGTGGTCTGGAGGCTCATCCCCCTGCAGAAAGGGCATGAAACACATGATTAATGCTTTAAAATCATCTGTGTGTGTCTCTTCAGGCATTACATGACTGGACCATGTTAGAGACGTACAACACAAATCACACCATCAGTCCGTCTTTCACAGGCAAACTGTTGAACACACCATCTACGCCATGAATTGCAACAAGCACATGTACAGTATAGATAATAAACATACTACACAATGAATATCAATGAATGTACACATCAATCATGAAACCCCCCATCTAGCGAATGAAGAACAGTGGTCAATAACACCCCTATCATCCCCCCTAGGGGTGTTAACACAAGTTTCACAGCAGCAGACATGCCACAGATATGACAGTCCAGAGCCCTTGTGTAATAGGCTGTTACACCGAACCATCCTTGCGAGCCCATGGATAAGGGAAGCAGGAGTGGCATATGTGAGTCAAGGACCCCAAGCTGCAAACACATACACAAGACAAGCTTGAAGGGCCCAGCTGGAACAGACAGTGGATGCTCTCAAAAGCCACAAAGCACCACACTGTCACATGGAAGCACAATAGACAAACAATTTCAAAGTATATTAACTAATTACACTAACTATGAAAAACCTACATTACCTATTT
Source organism: Ambystoma mexicanum (assembly GCF_040938575.1). NCBI lineage: Eukaryota > Metazoa > Chordata > Amphibia > Caudata > Ambystomatidae > Ambystoma > Ambystoma mexicanum. Next base: position 739,748,040 of record NC_090930.1, on the reverse strand, counting down.
AAACTAACTATCAAAATGAAACGAAACTAACTAAACTAAAAGAAAAATCAAAAATGGCCACATACGACCCGGGGGGAGGCAGCCAGGAGGGAGGAGGTACAGGGTGCTCCTCAACACCCACATGCGATGATGTTGAGGAAAAAGAAACCTCCATGGGCTCAATGCCTGCGCAGCCTGACCTGCCCGACGGGTGAGCCTGGTTTTGTGCGACGATCACACGTAGGTCTGCATGCAGAACCTCCCGTGATACACGGGCTTCCTCTTGCAAGGTAGCACGTGTAACACAGAGTTCATCCTGCAAGGCCTGGCTGGACAGCTGCTGCACCTCCTGGCAAGCATGTAGCTCAGCCGAGATGGTACGCTCAAGCTGCGCAAACCTCTCCTCTGCCCGCTCCCTCTGGGACATCAGAAGAACACCCAGAGTGGATCTGAGGGAAGCATACTCTTGCCTCAGGGCCTCCATGTGTGCCTCTGCGTGAGCAGCAATTGCATAACGCAGAGACGACATTTCAGCCTGGAGTGCCCTGTCTGAGGCCGCCATGCCCAGCCTGAGCGAGCGGGCCGTGGACCGTGCCACCTGCTGCTAGAGAAGCACCTGTGTAGCAGGGGGGAGCACGGATTGGGCCACACGCTCCATGCTCTCAGCGATGTTCTCCATTGCTGCCCCCTGCCGTTCAGAATTGGCAGTCATGTCTTTCTCCCACTCAGTATACTGCGGTTGCACGCGGCGACCGTGTTGCTGGGCTTGACCCCTGCGGAACCCAAGGGCTGGGTGTCCTCGTGTTGGCACCGCCCGCGGCTGCACGACTACATGCCCCTGTCGACGTGATGGCCCAGGCACATCAGTGACTGGTGTGGAGGGTGACCCTGCATCCCGACCCACCACAGGCGGAGGTTCCAAGACTGTCTGACCCCTCAGTGCAGGTGTCGCGGACAGAGGAGTGTCCACATCAGAATCACTCACCCCTGACATATGGACATGATGCTCATCCAACTCGACGTGGACATCAGAGTGGTCATCAGGGCTGGACTCATTGCCAGCCAGAGACAAGATGGACTGTAGCACATGTGGGTTTTCGTGGCCTACCACCCCACGACCCCCACTTGTGCCGGGTTGATGTAGTAATGACAACCCTGTGCCTGGCATGCCAACACCATCCTCTGGCTCCATTGCGTCATCATCTGAAAAGTAGAGAGAAAAAAGGTCACTACACATGTTAGAAGCACACAACACACACACACACACACACACACACCAAACGCATCAAGCAGACATGTCACACACAAAATAGAACCTGCCATGCATGCTGGGTCAACTTGAAATTGCTTCTGTGATTAGGCATGTCGAAAGGTGTCAGTTTGCACTGAAGTGGGTCGATGCAGTGCAGCAAATATGTACGTTACTCACTATCTACATGTACAAGAACTTCATGATGTGTGTCAGAAAATGGGAAGGCAGTGCAAGGTCAACTTCAGGCATCACATGCAATGTGCATTCAATGGGTAGTCTGTCTACAAGTAAACCACCCCTCCCCCCAAGTGCAAATGCAGGGATGCCTAGCATGGTATGAAAAGGCTGAACATACACCTGTGTATTGACAGACAGTGTTGACTAGCATCAACTGCATCAAGTGAGTCAAGTGACAACACAGCAAATGATGATGGGACAGTAAGCAGGACACATGATGAAACCTTTGGAGTACACCCACGTGTGAAGAAGACACTACACCAGTTGGACAGAGTCATTGGCCATTAAAGAGGCTGAGGCCTGTAACCCACACAGATCGTCACACCCTAAACATGTGTGTGACGCAGGACTGAGCCACAGTGGAAATGGGAAGGCTGATGAAATAACATGCAATGTAGGTCCCCCTGGACTCCTACCGCAATGATTATCCAGTCAAGGACACTGTCATGATGCCTACCCCCGGAGCACCAGGCCAGGCCCAGCACCCCCGGAAGCAGGCATCATGCCCTCGGGTAAAAGCCCAGCGGCCCCTTATAGGGGCTCTTTGGACTCAGTCCTGGCGCCTTTGGCGCCAGGCTCATGTAGGACATCAGTCCTGGCGCCATAGGCGCCAGGCTCATAAAGGGAGGTGTTTTGTGCACTTACCTGATGCAGACCATGCTGCACGCTTCAGGCCTCCCTGAGACCTGAAAGGGACTATTTTTTCATAGGGACTATTTTTTCACTCGGGCGTGGCCAGGGAAGGATACATACCTAGTTGGGGAAGGATACATACCTGGGACGTCTTTGGAGGCTATTTAAGCCACGCCCAGACAGCAGCTCATGCTTCCCGTTGTTCTGCTTCCTGCAGCTTAACGCTCACCGTGTCTGCTCCTGCTCCTGGACTCCAGCCACGCCCGCCTCGAACCTGGAAGACCTGCAAGGAAGGAAGAGAAGAGAAAGGTGAAAACCAAGGACTATTTCAAACTTCTTACCTGCATCCGGAATATTCTCGCCAGCATCCCTGAAGAAAGACTTCCACTTAAAAGCACTGCGTTGCTCGCTGCAGCGCCACGCTTCACTCACCTGTCCTCGAGACATCTCCCGGCTCCATCGCGGCTGTCAGCATCGGACGCCACATCTCTGCACCTAGGGGAGAGAGGAAGAAACAAAAGGTGAGCAGAAGGAACACAGAAGGAAAGCCTGATTAACAGCCATAATACTTACCGGCTTTTCTTCCACATTTCGGGTCGGCGCCGCCCCGTTGGCAGGTACCGTACCCCGGCCCCTATGGGGAAAGGACAAGAGACATTTCTGGGGAATGATAAGGACATTTAGAGGGATCGCCCTCATCACTACTCACCTCGGCAGTTTAACCCCTCAACGCATCGCCTTCATTCTGCACCTGAAATAAAGGACAGATCACAGGTTAGAAAGACAACATAAAGGGGGCCTCACTTGAACTTTGAACTTTCATACTTACGGCGCATCGCTCAGGAAAGTCAAGTGGATTTTGCCAGCGCCATTCCGAAAACCAGTGAAGTAACTGGACGAACACGCGCCCCTGCACCAGAAGCAGGATGGAGAGTTCATCCTTCCAAACCATAAGGTGAGCTTAAACCGGGGTTTGGAGGAAGTTAGAGAGGAACGAAGGGGGAAGGGGGGAAGGGGGGAGCTAGCACAGTATTCTGCAGACTGTTAATCCCCTTTCTCATCTGCAGAAAGATATTCCTACGGGCCAGGCAAGCACGATTTGGAGGTCTTGTCCAATCGGTGTTCCGGGTCCTGCGCATCACGCTAGAAGAGGCCACAGCTATCCAGACTAGACCAGCGCCCCCGTGGGAACCAGGTGAGCGTTACAGACACATTGGGGCATGAGTGGAATACAGATGGAGCATGAATGGGCACTCATGTGCCTGCTGGGCATCTGACCTCTGCACAGTCCAAGTGAGACACCCTTCATCAAGTACAAAGGATGTACCACACAGCATATGTCTGGCAGATTGGCTGCTGGAAGTCAGCATGTACACAGGACGCATGAACAGGGAAGTACTCAATGGCAAAATTGAAGCATACCAGTGTTAAGGTGGTATTGGGGTGCAGAGGGGTGGTGGAGGGGCAAAGGAGCAGGCCTACATTGAATACCCGCATGCAGGCACAGGACACATTCCAGTCAGTCATGCTATGACATAGTCCCTGGGCTGAGAGGAAGGTCACCCCACGCTACATGCTGAAGGGCCAGTGAGCAGGAACATGGACTTGAGGGGCATCCTAGTGACCAGCATGTGAGTAGGGTGCAATAGTGGTGATGCGGACAGTCCCCTTCCGCTCCACATGTCCACCATCCAGCAGAGCAGACATGCATCAGGGAAGCATTGCATTACTTGCACATCAGAACCATGTACACGTGCCATGTAGTGGCAGTCATGCACAACACATCACACAAGTGAAACACACATGTCCACAACAGACACGCAGCAACACTCACTGGACTGGGCATCAAAGTCCGGCATCTCTCCCACTCCTTCGACCGATTCAGATGGTATGAACTTCGCAACGAGTGACTCATGCGGAGTGAGGTCTTCCTTCTCAGGTGCAGGCCCACTGCCAGTCACCAGAGTCAAGTTGTAATTTGAGGCACGCTTAGCCTTAGCGCTACGTTTGAGGTCATTCCAACGCTTTTTGCACTCTTGCGCCGTGCGCACCTCATGGCCGAATGCACTCACATGTTCCGCAACTTGCTTCCAGTGGGTATCACGGTGGGTAGCTGTTGTCTGACAATTAGGACCCACTAGCATGTCACGGCTGTGGCCCAGCACTTAGTCCACGAGGCAGTCCAGTTCCTGGTTGCGGAAAGGCTTCTTCCTCGACGTGCTGGAGGTCGTGGCTGTGTGTGGGGTCCCAGCCTGTGCTGCAGGTGCAACCTTCCTCCTCTTGGATTGTGGCGCAGACCCTGGTTGGCAAATGCCGCCCTGATCACTATGGCCAGTAGCACCGGTGGATTGAGCCAAAGGAGTGGCAGGTGGAGGGTCGACCAAAGGCCTGACTTGCGTCAGTGGCAGCTGGGTGCCCTCTAATGGGCCCTGCGCAGCAACATCCGCTGTGGCAGGGTCATTGACCGCGACTGTCCTGGTTGGCAGAATCACAACCGGGGTGTTGTTGGCTGCATCTGCCCCTGAACTTGCCAACACCCAGCTGGTCGGGGCAGCAGTTGACATTACTGCCCCAGGACCACGTGTCTTGGTCAGGGCAGCCCTGCGCGCACCTACGGTTTCCCTCCTGGCCTTTTGGAAATCTTCCAAGGGCTCTTCAAGTGCCAACGCAGCCTGCGCTGGCAGACCCTGAGCCTGGGTGGTGGTGTCCACAGCTGCACCTGCAGCTACCACTGCCCTTGAGCCAGTGGCAGTCGATGAAACAGACTGCCAGGTCACACGGGCGCAAGTGTCAGATGCTGAAGCTGCATCTCCTGGAACCACAGGGGCTGGTGGCAAGACTGCACCGACACATGGCACAACATCGTGCTCAAGTGGCGCACCCCTGCCTCTTCCCCCTCACCCCTCACCTTTGGTGGCCTCCCAACCATGGCACAGATGGAGTAGTGCCGGCACAGATGGAGGAGTGCCAATGGGAGGTGTACATCACAATTGTACTGGGCAATTGGGGTGAAGGGGGTGGGATGCAAGATGTTAACAGCCCCCCTGCACATGTGACCCCGGTGATGTAGTGACTGGTCACGCAACGCTCAGGCACCCCAAAAATGCAGTAAAACCATGCACGCAACCCTGCAGCCTACGTGCGTGGAATCAACCTCCCGCAGTACGCGGTGGCACCCAGTAACACGAAAAACGCGTACGCGTGGGACACGCAGGCTACTATGACCTCGAAAACGGGTGCGATATACAGGGGCACCCGCAGTGGGAAAAATAGCGTGCGCGACTCACCGTCTGACTAGCGTGATAATGAAAAACAAGCGTAGCCAATACCCCCGCCAAAAGAAGAGATACGTCCTGATCCGCTGTGAAGTTGTGATGGCGCGCGAAACAACACAAAGCAGCAACACACGTCGGTCTCCACGAAAGGCACATACAGAGAACTGCTGGCCCCGCTCACCTTTAACCCGTGCTGAGGGAAACGCATTCACACGCAGACGTGCAGTTTTTTCACGCGCGCTGAACCACTATGCCCACGTCACGAGGGAAACGCCCGCGCGCGTAACGTCACAGACGCGCTTACGTGCTAAGGACCTTTCCTCGAATTACAGGCAGACGTGCAAGATTTTCACGTGCCTAATCAATCCGTATCAAGCTGGCCACGCAACAACACACGGAAGACCACGCTCCTGCCCAGAAGGCCAAATTACTGCCCCCCAGAGCCCCGAGTACGCTCCCACCTGCCATCTGCTGCTGCCTGCCTGCCTGCTGCCCACGTGCCCTGCTATTTGGTGCCTGCACGTCAGCCAGGGTTCCAGTTGCTGTGTCCACTCCTGCTGGAACAGAAGACTCCCGACAGGGATATCATCGCTCCACAGCCCAGCCCCAGGGCCCAGTTGCCCACCCACGCCGCCTCGGGAGTCGCCATGTCGGGGCAAACACCATCTGAGACCACTGGCGACCCCCAGCCAGAGAGGCAGAGGGCCACCAGCTTCAGTGTGAAGGAAGTTGGTGTCCTGGTGGAGCATGTCCTGGGGCATTATGATGCCCTCTTCGGAACATCACGCGCCAGCAAGGAAGAACGGGAGAGGATCAGGGACGACGTAGTGGTTGCCATCAACGCAGAGGGGGTGGCAACCCCGGACATCAAGCACGTCAAGAAGCGCTGGGAGGACTTCAGGTCCAGGACCCTCCACAAGGCCCAGCGCCTCACGGAGGTGGGCCGGGTCAGCATGAGTGACATCCTGTTGAGGGTCCTGGAACACATATGCCAAGCGCTCCACGCCCAGATCCTTCGGAGGAAGACCCGTCTGGAGTTGAGCGGTAAGTGGCCAAGCATTGGTGTGTGAGACAGGGCATGTTGCAGTGTGCTGGTAGTCTGATACTTGCCTGTATGTGTGACATGGGCCATGTATGGATGTGTGTGTGCAGGGACATCATGGTCATGCATGTGAGACCAGTAATGTGCGAACCACATGGTTGGTGCATGAGTTCCAAAGCAACATGGGGAGCTGTATGGCAAATGCACACATAAAAGCATGCCAGTGTCTGTTCTTGCACATGGTGGGGGTGTGAGGGATGGGTGCTGCTGTCATGTACATGTATGGTGCACATGTGTGTGTGTCTGAGAAGTGTGTCTGTGACTTTGATACGCCATGGATTCATGACACATGTCCGTGATGATGTGTACATTCACTCATGCAGTGCGGTCACCGTTGTATGCACTTTGTCTATCCACTGTGCCTGTGGTGTACAATGCATGATGCATGACCCTCCAGTGATGTGTGTGCATGGGATCAGTGTGAGCCATGATGCATGCGAGTTTGAAGGCAACATTTTAATTAATAGAGGCCCTTGTACATGGATGCTGATGTTGATTGCAGGCGCCATGCCTGTTTATGCATGTGTGTTGCGTGCATTCACCCATGTGTTGTGGAGGGACAGGATGGAAGTGACGTTAGAGACTGCCACTCATGTGTTATTGCTTCCTGTCTAGGGGAATATTGTACTGTACCCTGATGCTTGTGTTCTATGTCTCCCTCTACGCAGCGTCAAGTGAAGAAGAGGGCGGAGACCGCGCTGTGGAGCCAAGCGGCGGGGATGCCTCCACTGGGCGGCGACGCAAGGCCCAGCCACCCTCCCAGGACTTGCTATCATCCGGGAGCGAGGGGGCTGGTGCCGCGTCTGCCACTACGGCTGTGGTGGAAGGGCCGGGTGAGCCCGCACAGGGGCTTGCAATGGCGGAAGACAGTACAGAGACATCCAGGTTGGTGGTCTCCACAGAGGAGGAGGAGCCCGCTACTGAGCCGCACATGGGGCCTGGTGGGGGTAGTACCACTGGTGCAAGTGGTGCAGTCCAGGGCCAGGGTCAGGAGGTAGCACAGGTCACCGCGGAGGGGCCTGTGCATGTCCCTGTCCTTGACCCTGTGACTGCACCACCATGCACCAGCAGGGATGCCCTGTCCCAGGCCCGTCCGCAGTTATGAGAGAGTGCCATGTCATCTGCCTCTCCACTACCTGCGGGCGAGGGGTTCCATGACCGTATGGGCTCCGTCCTGATTGGTGTCGCGTTGCGCACGTGTGACATTCGTGATGACGTGCGTTCTTCCTGGGTGGAGAACGCACACCATCACGAACAGCAGCGTTGCGACGTGGCACTGTTGGGAGTGGCCCTGGTCGGTGGGTTCCTACATGTGACGCGCACACTGGCGGACCGCTTCCTCCTCTGTGGAGACTATGTGCCAGTCGTTCTCCCTGCCGTCTTCCGGCCCAGATTCCACCAGGGCCCCCTGTGGACCTGGCCAGACCCACACAGCCAGCTTGGTGGAGATCCCATCCCTGCCACAGTCGGGAGTCGGCGGTTCAGCAGGGGTGGACACCACAACTAGAGAAAGCTGATGGAGGATGTGCAGGCATCATCGGACAGGGCACATGGACAGCAGCAGCAGCAGGAGCAGGCTCTAGGTGGGAGCAATGATGGCTCGGGGCCATCGACATGAGGGGGGCAGGCATCGGCCAGAGGGCAGGAGGACCCTGGAATGGATGTGTCTTCCGTGTGGCTGCGGTTGGGCCAGCGTATAGGTGCGGAGTGGTGGCGGGTGGAAGAGGCGCGGCTCACCATGGTCAGGGCAGAGTTCTCCATGCATCGGGCGTTAAGGCGGGCAGAGTGCCTCGAGGCAACTCACAGGGAGTTGGAACAGGCCATGAGTGCCTCCCTGCGAGACTTCGGGGCCAGGACAGAGGCCCGCCTCGAGCAAATAGACATGAAGTTCGATGATGCCCTGGCCGAAAAAATCACTGAGTGAGCCACAGGACTTGCCCGTCGCCATTGAAATAGTGTTAGGTTTCCTTTTTTTTTTATTTTGGGGCTTTTGGACTATGCCCCACACTTTTGTAAATAGTTTTTTTGTTAGGTAGGTTATTAGATAGGTTTCATTTGTTTCTTTGGGCTCATGGACCCTTGAAAATTGGATTGTACATAGTTGGACCTTGGATTTATTTGGACATTTTAATTTCATTTCACCATGGATCAATGGATTTACCTTTTTGCGTTTCATTTGGATTTGGTTTGGTGGACAGAGAGTTTTGGCCATTTTTCTTTTGGATTACTTGGGTTTTATTGAGGATTTTTTTTTTTTTACATGCATTTTATTTTGCTTGCCATTATTTTATGCTTTAAGTACTTTCAATTGGTTTTCATGTTAATAGATTTTGATCTTTTACTTAAATGTGTGGGATTCACTCTTTGGGTTCATGCATGTTGACATGTGGGTTTACTTAATCAATGGCAACCTGTGTGTGTGTGTATGTGTGTGTGTGTGTGTGTGTGTGTGTGTGTGTGTGTGTATGTGTGTGTGTGTGACGGACATGTGTTGATGTACATAGTTGACTTTTGGTTTGTGTCATGAGATGGGTATGTCACTGCTGGGTGGGTGAGTGGGTAGGGGGACATGAGTAGGACATGAGTGGGGGTCTGCTGGCAGGTGCCCATCACTGCTGGTGGTTGGGGGTGCAGGGGGACATGAGTGGGACATGAGTGGGGGCCTGCTGGCAGGTGCCCCTCACTGCTGGGGGGTGGGGGCACAGGGGGACATGAGTGGGGGCCCGCTGGCAGGTGCCCCTCACTGCTGGGGGGTGCAGGGAGACATGAGTGGGACATTAGTGGGGGCCTGCTGGCAGGTGCCCATCACTGCTGGGGGTACGAGTGCAGGGGCACATGAGGTGGACATGAGTGGGGGCCTGCTGGCAGGTGCCCCTCACTGCTGGGGGGTGGGGGTGCAGGGGGACATGAGTGGGACATGAGTGGGGGCCTGCTGGCAGGTGCCCATCACTGCTGGGGGGTGGGGGTGCAGGGGGACATGAGTGGGACATGAGTGGGGGCCTGCTGGCAGGTGCCCATCACTGCTGGGGGGTGGGGGTGCAGGGGGACATGAATGGGACATGAGTGGGGGCCTGCTGGCAGGTGCCCTCACTGCTGGGGGTGGGGGTGCAGGGGGACATGAGTGGGACATGAGTGGGGGCCTGCTGGCAGGTGTCCATCACTGCTGGGGGGTGAGGGTGCAGGGGGACATGAGTGGGACATGAGTGGGGGGCTGCTGGCAGGTGCCCCTCACTGCTGGGGGGTGGGGTGCAGGGGGACATGAGTGAGACATGAGTGGGGGCCTGCTGGCAGGTGCCCATCACTGCTGGGGGGTGGGGGTGCTGGGGGACATGAGTGGTACATGAGTGGGGACTGCTGGCAGGTACCCCTCACTGCTGGGGGGTGGGGGTGCTGGGGGACATGAGTGGGACATGAGTGGGGGCCTGCCAGCAGGTGCCCATCACTGCTGGGGGGTGGGGGTGCAGGGGGACATGAGTGGGGGCCTGCTGGCAGTTACCCCTCACTGCTGGGGGGTGGGGTGCTGGGGGACATGAGTGGGACATGAGTGGGGGCCTGCTGGCAGGTGCCCCTCACTGCTGGGGGTGGGAGTATTGGGGGACATGAGTGGGGGCCTGCTGGCAGGTGCCCCTCACTGCTGAGGGGTGGTGGTGCAGGGGGACATGAGTTGGTGATCATATATTCAAGGTGACATGTGGCTTGGCTGGGGGGCATGCCCATGGTGGATGGGCTGCCTGTGGGACATGACCAGGTGTGCAGGGTAGTCCCCTGTGGTGTGGGCTGCCTGCCGTGGCCATGGAGGGGGTAGAGGGGACACCTGGGAGGACCCACACTGCCAATTTACATGTAGGACTCCCCGCGCACCACACTGGATACACGTACCCCGCTCTGACAGCAAAATCGCGTGTGAAACTTCACGCGCACCCCGAAATACACGTAACCTGCTCTGACAGCAAAATCGTGTGTGAAACTTCACGCGCACCCCCGAAATACACGTACCCCGCTCTGACAGCAAAATCGCGTGTGAAACTTCACACGCACCCCCGAAATTCACAAACCCCGCTCTGACAGCAAAATCACGTGTGAAACTTCACGTGCACCCCAGAAATAAACGTACACCGCTCACACAGGGCCAATCGCGTGTGACACTTCCCGCGAACCCCAGTAATACACGTACCCCGCTCTCACAGGGCCAATCGCGTGTGAAACTTCCCGCGAACCCTAGTAATACACGTACCCCGCTTGCACAGGGTCAATCGAGTGTGAAACTTCCCGCGAACCCCAGTAATACACATACCCCGCTCGCACAGGGACAATCGCGTGTGAAACTTCCCGCGAACCCCAGTAATACATGGACCCCGCTCGCACAGGGCCAATCGCGTGTGAAACTTCCCGCGAACTGCAGTAATACACGTACCCCGCTCGCACAGGGCCAATCGCATGTGAAACTTCCCACGAACCCCAGTAATACACGTACCCTGCTTGCACAGGGACAATCGCGTGTGAAACTTCTCGCGAACCCCAGTAATACACGTACCCCGCTCGCACAGGGCCAATCACGTGTGAAACTTCCCGCGAACCCCAGTAATACACGTACCCCGCTCGCACAGGGACAATCGCATGTGAAACTTCCCGGGAACCCCAGTAATACACATACCCTGCTCGCACAGGGCCAATCGCGTGTGAAACTTCCCGCGAACCCCAGTAATACACGTACCCCGCTCGCACAGGGACAATTGCGTATGAGACTAACCGCACAGCGGGGTACGTGTATTCGGAGGGGTGCGCAGGGAGTTTTACAGGCGTTTTCGAGGTTGTGAGTCTATGCGCCATGTACGGGATTTGTGCGCTGTACATGGCGCACGGGGAGGGTTTGGGGGCGTAACTGGTGCTGCTGCAGGCTCGATGCGCCACTCTGTGCCATAGATGGTTTTGGATGTTAAAATCCATGAATACGCTGTGCACGGAAATGGATTTTAGCGCACGCGGCTGGCGCAGAAAGTTGCACGCGCACACTGTGCACCAGCCACGTGCGCCACTTGTGCGCTGAATTCTATGAATTACGCCCTTTGTATTCTGTCTTTAAGAAATGACTTGAACCACTTCACAACTTGTTCAGATGCTCTCCCCACCTTCTTAATCCGTTCTGCCATCACCTGGCCAATTCCAGCCTCAGGAGCCTCAGAGGCAGAAGTAGGCCCTGGCTCCTCCTCCCTGCAGTGCATGGCTTCCATGGGCTAGCCACAAGCCCCCTGCAGCCCTCGTTGCACACTGCTGGCCCCCAGTCTCTGCTACAGCTGGCAGCCCCAGGGGATCTGAAACTCCGGCAATCCCACTCTTGCCCCTCACTGCACTGCCAGCGGTCAACCTGTGCCGACAAGCACAGCAGTCCTTTGGCCTCTCAGATACCATCTCCTTTACCTGCGCTGGCGCAATAGGCCACCCATCCTTCACAGGGCCTTCCTTTTGGGCCGGTATTCTTATACTCCCCAGGCTGCATTTTCATTTTTACCAGCCTGTTTAAGGTCCGAAGCCAGCCATCCGCTCCTGGATACTCTCAATTCATAAGGGAAGCTGGAAATCACCAGAGACCCTCGGATGCAGGTCCAGAGCTCGCACTGCACCCGTCCTGTCAGCCCACAATCTTGGCCACGCCCATCTTGATGCTTGACTTTCAAGGTCACAGAGGTCTTTAATAACTCCACAAATCCAGGGAAAATCAGTTCAAGAGTTTTTATTTTTTTGTTTCTCAACTTTTGTTTGTTCGGCTTGGAAGATGGTCGGTTGGTCCAACTAATGAGTGATCCTGACTGATCCTGCAAGCTCCCATGGGCTCCATCCATCCTCACATCGGCTTCCCTCTACCCCAGTGATTGAATTAAACTATTAATCAGTAACCCCTACTGTTGAAGTTGTAATAACCTTGTGATGAGGGCCCCTTGTCTACCCTCCCCCGCTGTAATTTTCTAAGAACTCCATACACTTTTGATGACCCACAATATGACCAATGTTGCCTGTCTCCTCACATACCCTCGCTCACCTTTCCTCTCACGCCTTTCCCTGATCGTATCCCTCTTTACTCTCTCATGTGTTCTCTCATTACTCTCTCTCTCCTTTCCACATCTCTGGTCTTCCAATGTCCTCCCTCTTTCTCTCTTACTTTTTTCTACCTCCTATCTCCCAGACTTCCTCCAGTGCCTCCCTCTTATGTTCAATCTTCAAAAACTCCTCCTCTCTATTTATTCCTACTGCCTCAACCTACTGCTCCCTTCTATGACTAATCTCACTCCTTCTTTGTTTGCCTGGTCTTCTCACAGTCCTCTCTCTATCTGCAGTACCTCCGCCTCATACTGATACCTCATGTCTCCAACCTCCACCACTGCACCAGTCTACCTCTCTCTTTCACCAGCACCCTTGCCAACACTCACTCAATCATATACTCTCACAACCACAATTGTAACTTTTCACACCATTCTCTCTCACATCCAATACCTTACCTGCACTCATATTCAACAACCCCACACACTCTGTAGCACATTGCTCTATTTTCTACCTGGTGCCTCTGTCCACCACCATACCTCCCGACCTCACCCAGACACACCTCACACTCTTTTGTGAATGGGGGTCATCTGTTCCCTCCCCTTTACCATTGATGGTTTGCTCATGTGGCTGTTGGGGCCAATAGAATCCTTGGCTTTCCCCCAGGGCTGCGTTAACATAAAGCACATTCCCAAATCCCCCCTTGCTCCCATCCCCTTTTGTTTGCGGTTGCAGACCAGGCAGGTTAGCGTTCGCTAGACGTCTCATCTTCTCTCCACCCTGAGAGACTACAGTTCGTGCCCGCAAGCAGGAATCTGATGGTTAAGGGAGCCTATTGGTTGGCGTCTTTCCTCTTCCACTCTTTGTATTTGTTGCCAGATGTTTTTGAATTTGCGGTCCCAAAAAGGGCAAAAGAGAACTCTGGCCAGAAAAGAGGGTTGAAAGTATGGCTTGATTGACAGTGGTGCCAACAGTAGAAAAAAAGGCACATTCATGGGGGTCAGGGACTGGGCCCCCCAACTTCCTTATCCCACCACTGAATTGGGATTGGTTATGGCATATACCATGGCAGGCCGCCTTCCCCAGGTTGGGAGAGGTCCTGCTCTTCCAGTATAGATACTGTGTAGACCTGGCTTTATAATCTGATAATGTGTTACTAACTTTCACTCAATACCAATTCTCTCCCTTACAAAGAGTGAAGCCAGACTGTTGTGAGAGAGACAACTAACTTGGTGGAGTCTCTGTACATACACTACAGGCAAGACTTCACAAGCCCCGACCAGAGGACTTTTGAAAAATCCACTATCAGTTACAAGCAGGGGTCCTTTTTACCCTCTTGCAGCAGGAACAATATATGCACTGAGAAAATCCTGCAGCACTTAAGTCCCCAGATGGCATCAGATTGAGAAAACATAGTATTCTCACTATGCCATCCTCAACGTCTTTTCAAGCCATCTGCTTTCCAGCTCATGATTCTGAAATAATCATTAGGAATCAGATGTTCTACAATTTTGAAGCATGGGAGTAAGCTGTGCTGAATTTAAACTTTCTAGGCTGCTTTTGAAATTATCTATATACATTTCATTACTAAGAATATGATCCACATATTGCATTATCCTTAATGATGATAATTACAATCGGAAGCGGATAGTTGACTTTCATATGTCCAAACATCCTTCCTCGTTGATGTAAAAAAATCTAACTTAATATATTTAGAACCTAATAGAATTAGATATAGAATATTTTATAATATTTGTATTCTCCTAGACTGATTCAGGTGGTCAGACACTAAAGAGGAGTACAAATATCATCCATGTCATTATATAACCTCTCTGTCTGCACAAAGGACAGTGAAGTCTAAGCCCACATTCCTCAGGCCTTCTGCAGCAGCTCAGGGAGTTAGGTATTATCTCCTCTAAATTTTTGGTGAGGAGATATCTGGTGCCAATTGCTCATATGTAATACAGAGCTCCTGGCAGCCAAAGGTTTGTTTGAGTATTGTTTGCAGTAATGTCCTTCAAGGGCTCTTGGTGTTTGCTTTCCTCCTCAATTAGGCTCATTGGATTTTTTGTGGGGTTGGAGAGGGCTTTATGATTCCATTGAGAGGTTACCTTGGGATACTGTTTCATGATGTTAGGCATAATCATTGATGACCGTAGGAGTGATTGGCTTCTCAATGTTAATGCTAATGTGAAAAGAAGGTATTAAGCGAACTATGAGCAGAAGGTATCTTGAAGCTAGAAGAATCCAAGTTCAACAGAAGGTCAATCATAAAAAACTCATCCTAATTTATCAACAAAAAAGAAACATCTTTAACTTATTTCTGAAAGCCAGATGAACAGAGATTGCCTGCAAAGAAAGTGGAAGTGAGTTCCAAAGAACTGAGTCCGCCACTGAGAAAGCCAAGCCACCCACTGTACTTCTTGAAACCTGCGGTACACAAAGAGGCAGAAGATTAGTCGAATGAAGATTCTGAGAAGGGACATACTTAACAAACGTCTCACAAAGGTCGAAAGATCCATAATAGTCCTGGTGGACCAAACAGAGTAACTTAAATGTAACTCTGGCCTACACTGGTAATCAGTCCAATTTCTGTAGGACCTGCAATGTATGGGCAAATTTAGGAAGGCCCACAGCCAGACAGCCTGCAGAGTTTTGTAGTACTTGCAGGCATTGAACCCGGTACTTAGGTTGTGAAAGTAACAGAGCATTCCAATAGTCCAGGGTTCTGGAAATGGTAGCGGAAACTACCAGACTCCTGACATTTTCTGCAAGGTAAGGACTAATCTTCCTGAGAATTCTAAGTCTGAGATGGCCAGAGCTACATCTTGTGCTAATCTCTGGGGCCATAGACAGAGATGAAGTGAACTTCACTCCCAGGTTTTTCAAAGAATAAACTGGGGTAGGCATCGAGCCCAATGAAGCAGGCCAGAATTCCCCAGTCCACATAGAATAGACAGCTGGAGATATCCCGGCGTTGTTCGCCATTTCAAGCTGATGCCAACAGTCGCGAGGACATGCTTGTAGAGAAAATATACACCTTACATTCATATGAAGTGTGAGGAAATTACAACAAGAAGGGAACGCCATTAAACACAAAGAAGGAAATGCATACATTGGACTCTGTATGGCAGATCCACAGAGAATCAAATTAGAGGCCAAGTAGCCAAGACTGCACCATTCGACGCCCGCAACAGATCTTCAAAACATTCTACTGCCTGGGAGACCCTTGCATTGCCTACCAGCAACACTATACAAAGAATCCACCAATTGGGTCACAAACAAGAGGCTAGTATCAGAAAGCCCATTGCAAGTGAAGAACAGGAGGACACACATGCAGAGCAAGGGTCCCCACACAAGTGACGGTCCTGAGGAAGGTGGCGTAATCATAGCGCCACTGAAATGTCAATCTACCGATAGAGCAGCACAATTAGTTGTGTAAAAAGTAATTCTGCACAAGGCGTGGACCTGGTTGCAAATTATTTGTGTTGTTATGGGTGATTAGTGGGTTTCACTACATCAGGTTATTTTGGCTGTGCAGACAGCAATTAGGATTCACTTTAGGATTTATGCAAATTTGTGATTTTGAATGCAGCCCTGCAGGTTTGAAAATGATCAATACCAGGGGGTGCATGATGAAGGCAATATATCTATCAAAATGAATAAGCAATGTGTCAATTTGCACTAAATAATTGATGCAGAAAATGAAATGGAAAAGAAAAAAACTATACATTTAACATGATTGGCTATTTGAAATAAGTTGAGAGAATTTGCCTGAAAAATAAGAGAAGAAGGAAGACAAATGTTGGGTACAACTGTGTATTTATGTCTTGTTCCACCCCAAGTACCTTACATTATTAGGTGTTTCATGGATGTCTCCCGAGAACCATGACCTCTATTTTCTCTGAATTTTGTTTTAGCCAGTTGGCATTCATCCAACTGCATATATCAGCCAAACAATTACTGAGGCGAGAAGCTGACAGGTCCTGTTCATTATCGAGTCTAAGAATCAATTGTATGTCATCCGCATAGGCATATAAACAATATCAGTGAGCATGTACGAGTTAAGCCAGCGGGAAGACATAGATATTGAAGAGCAAATGTGAAATAGTTGACCCTCTTGTACCCCACAGTTAACTGAGATGGAAATAGAGAAGAAGTGGGGGAGGGAAAGCATTTGTGTCCGGTCGGCCGGAAGGATCAAAGCCAGCAAAGATCCAACCCACCAATGCCAATTTCCTCTAGCTGGTGACACAATATGGCATGGTTGATTGTGTTGTGCGCAGTCGAGAGGTCTAACAGTATAAGCAGCCTATGCCAATATGATCAAGGATCAGTGACAGGTCGTCGATGACAGAGACTGACACTGACTCTGTACCCATGGTCGGTCAGAAGCCAGACTGAAAGAAGTCAAGAACTGTCAACTGCTCTAAAAAATCTCTCAGTGGAGGAGGGACTATTGCTTCCCATACTTTCATAAGGAATCGCAGGAGAGAGACAGGCCGGTAACTGGCTGTAACTGCAGGATCCAGAGAAGGTTTCTTCAACAAGGGAGAATCTGCCATATTAAAAAACAGAAGGAATTAAGCCAAGTTTCAAAAAATTATTAAGTCCTCTAGTGAGAACTGGAACTAGCTCAGTACCCATTTTTTTTAAATCTTCTTAAGGGGGATTGGGTACAATGGAGAAAAAGATTTAATTTGCATAACTACTTTAAGGACCTGATCCCCAGTAGCTGGGAAAAAAGGAGATTATATCCCAGCAGAGGAAGATACTTGAGGATGAAAAATAGTTGAGAGTTCTAAAGAGGAGGCAGAAATATTCTTTCTGATCTTGCCAATTTTTTTTAATGAAAAAGGTGTACAGGGAGTCACACAAAGCTTGACTTGGGGGAAATGTAGGCGCCACAATGTTGGGTAGGGCGGAGGTGTAGTTTTTTCAGTCAAAGCAGGGATTGTTTGGGGTTTTGTGTGTTTATTATTGTTTCCAGTTTGGGTCTTCTTGGCATGTGGTGGAGATGGTTTGGATGCCTTCAATGGTTAGTTGAGGAAGTACCTGATGATTGGTCCTCTCAGGGGGAAAACAATCTGTGACCTGTGTCTATTGTAAGATGGTTTGAGGCTCACGTGTCAATGTTTTTCTGTGTTCTAGGCATGATTTGGTTTCCTTTGTGGATGGGGAAATTTGCTAAAATCATTCTGTGAGTGAATTTGTTATGCAGTTTGCTGGGCAGCGTGGTTCTGGCTCGTGTGACGGTAGTTTAGTTGGTGATTATCAGGTAGATTTGACTATGGTGCAGGCTATATGGTTAGATGATAACAAAGTCCATCTGTGTGGCAAACACTGATTTTGTAGTGGTAATGCTACAGCCAGACTGGCTAGGATGGGCCAGTATGTTTAGACAGTGGTAACGTTATGGTTTTTCCACAAAATTGATTTTGGAGACCAGTGGCAAAAGATTCTGGACATATGTCCGAAATACGCAGCACAAAAGAATGTATTGTCTATGCAATGAGATTCAATGGTAGTAGGCGTTAATGACAAATAGATTGATTAGCTAGTTAAACCAGCTATAAAGTCCAGTTCTCTGTCAGCAAAGTGGTTCATCTAACTGTACAAAATATTCACTTGAAGCAATGTAACTATGGTTATTCAGTGCTAAACACTGTCGGCAGAGCTGTTAATCGAAAATGTACTGCATGATTATCATGTGGCACAATGACTGATCGAAATATGCATTGAACATTATTTTCCAGTTAAGTAGCTTGTTCAATGCAATTTTCGAACAACAAAATATTTAATTTAGCTCTGACGACAGAGCTCTGACGCTCCAAGGGGATTCTCGAAGCACATAATAGGAGTTAAACTAGTCATGCAATGGTGGGCTCTGGTAGTAGAAATTTGAATTCATCGTGCTCTGCAAAGATATTTCTTAGAGGAAATACGTTAACCTGGAAATGCCATGGGATTCTCTGGCAGCAAATATGAATAATTGAACTAGATATGAAATGGATTTATCTCAAGGCAAAACAAACCAGTCTGGGTGTATAGAAAGCTTTTGAGCCTGGCCATGCAATGAGATTCTTTGGTGGCAAAATAGGAATTGAGCTAGCTTTGAAATAGAATTTCTGGCATAAAAATAATTCAGTCTGGCAAGTCAATGTGCTTTTCGGTAGCAAAATATGTGACATTAAATCAGTTATGAAAATGGCTTTCTGGCAGGAAAAGGAATCAGTATGGCAATGCATTGTGATCCACAATGCAAAATAGTAATAAAAGCAGCTCTGCAATGGAATTTCTGGCAGGAAAATAAATCAGTCTTTCAATGCAATCAGATTATCTTTCAGCAACATATATCCATCTGGCTGGGCAGTTGGATTTCTGGCATCAAACACATAAGTCTGGATATGCATTGAGATTCTCGGGCAATAAAACAGAATTTAAACCAGCTATGCAATGGACTAAATGGCAGCACAATAAATCAGCTTGGCAATGACATGAGATTCTCTGACAGCAAAATAAGCCTGTCTGGCTAGGCAGTGAGCTTTCTGTCATCAGCATACATTAATCTGGCTATGCAATGAAATTAATTGGCAGTAAAATAGGAACCAAACACGCTATGGACTGGTTTGCTCATGCATTCAAAATACAAACGCATTTGCCCATTCAATTACATTTATGGCAGCAACTAATTTGAGCATGTATATAGAAAATAGAATAATGGCTCTCTGTTTTACCCGACTGTTGACACTTTTGTGGTAGTAGGTGCAGGGGTTGGCAACCAATGACCCTTTGCAGGCTGCCCTCGCGATGCTGTCGTGTGACATCTGGTGCAACAATCTGGTGCAGAGAAGGGGGCCATAGGGGAGGACAGGAAAACGCAGGCAGTGGAGATGAAAATTAAAGCTCAGGAGAATAAGGATAGCAAGAATGGAGACAAAAAGGTACAGAGTTAATGAAGCACTGTACTCACTTGAGGTCCATGGAGAGTACTGAAGGGAGCCTCAGATGTGTGCAAACAAACACAAAAGATGATGAGAGAGTGAAAAGTTGTTCTGGGTCACGTGACTCATGGTACATCTGTCTGTGGCTGAAAAGAGCGGCCTACTGTGAGAGTACGGAAGCAGACAGTGGGGATGAACATGGAGAGTGGGGTGCATGTGGATGGCAAGAAAGGAGATAGAAAGGCATAAGAGATAAGGGAGCCCTCAGCACTTACCAGAGATCTGGATGAGGCCTCGGATTTGTGCAAACTAACAGAAAATAGGAGGAGAGACTGACACAGTGTTCTGTGTCATGTGATATGTATACATTAATTCGAGACATGAGAGTGGCCTAGGAGAGGGGAGAAGGAAGCATGCAGCATTGGGGATGAACATGCAGCATGGGAGGTGACAGGATGCCAAGAATGGAGACAAAAAGGCACTGGAGACCAGGAAGTGTTCGAATCTTGCCAGAGATCCATGGAGAGATCTTGACTGGGCCTTAGGCATGTGTAAATGAACACAACAGAGGAGAAGAGACCAACACAGTGTTCCGGGTCATGTGATCTGTGGTACACAAATCCAGGGCAAAGGGACTGGGAAAGAAGCAATAACTGCCCATATGTGACTCTATTAGCACGAAAAATCAGTGCTTTTGGTCTGTGATGGTTCTGTTGGATGTGCCCAAGTCATATTATGATTGTGCTGACTACATATCAAAGCAGCATTGTAGTTAATATATAGTGAACAAATAACAGAGTACAATGTGTGATTTTATTAATCATACACTTAATGTATTTTTACTTTAGGGATGCCAATTCCCATAATGTCACGTGGGTCATGGTCGTTTGATGTCACTTCCTATGATGTAATTGGGTTCACAATGTCTCTTCTAAGACCCCTGTCAGGTTGCTCAATAGGAAACACTTGTTGGTGAATGGGTAAATAATACAATCATTGAGAGTCTGAGGTTACGGTTCACATATTTCTAATGACATAGTGCTGAGGTCCTGAGTAGTCATGGAGGCAAAGGAAGATCAGTGATCAGCACCCATAACTATCAACTGTTAGCCTCTTTCAGGAGTAGTGTTGATTGACTGACCCACCACCTGCTTCTCCTACTCTTTCAGGGGAACCTATGCCAAAACAAACAAACAGACTGAAAAGCTCCTAAAGCTTCCTAACATTAATAACAAGCCTAACACAATTGTTCTCCTTCATGGACATCTCTTCATCATTAGGTTCTTGGGTAACAGGATTTTATTTAGAGTAGGGCAGTAATGTATCCCTTTGGTTCTCACAATTATGTGGCACATGGAGCTATGGGTACTCTAGCATGAAACCACAATACAAACTCTGGATTTGAAAGTTAGGCCTATACAAAGGATCAGTTTTCCATGAATAGTGTTGTTTTCAAGCTATGACCCTCCTCAGAATTTTAATTTACTTTGCACTGGCCAGTGATGTCAGTCACTTCTCTTCTCTGGCTCACCTTGATACACATCCCTTACAATTCTTGTTAAACATCCTTCTCAAGCGATGGCCTCTGAACAATGAACAGAAACTGTCAGGTGGCTTGACAGCCTTTGAAGACCTGTATCCCAGTATAGCATTCAGATGGACTCTTTATCCTTATCTAGATGCTATAGGTCCCTATGATTATTTCAAGAAATCCAATTTGTTCTTTGCAGACTGCTATTTTAAAGATTATTTTGAGTGCCTTCTGCTTTTGTTTCCTCAATTTAAAAAATCTCATTGCGTTGGAATCTGAATTTAAAGCTTTCTGGTTTGGCACGCAAGTCTCTCAAAGTCATGCTACCAATGATCTTAACAGGGAACTTGGAGGAATGATTTTGTCTGGTTGCTGCCACAACTCTTTAGAGAATTAGTGAATTTCCATTCAGTTTATCAGTTTGAGCTCAGTCTGAACCATACAATGGGTCCCACTGTGACCACTGTTGCCCATGGTGAACATGATATGAGGTAGTTAGGTTGTGTCAATTAAATTAACATATGATAGATACATACCCTGCATAGGTTGTTATTGGGTTGATTGCAGGGTTGGGTTGGAGGGGAGGGAAGGAAAGGGTTTAGGTATCAGGCAGGTTTGTCATAAGCATTAATGTATGTGCTGTGAAGTAACATAGGTATTAAATAACAATAAAGACATTTAAAAAAAAAAATAGGTCCCAGTGAGCATTTTAGAAAATGATTTGCTGGCTCCTCTGAACCTCCAAGTGTGATTCGGGTGAGGTGTGCACATATTTTTCTAGTTGGATAAATCTCCCTTGATAGCAACAAATCTCAAAATAAGTTTAGGAAGTTTGGGGTGGTTCAGGGTGGTTCTGGTAGGCTGATATTTCTATTTACTAAACATAGAAAACATATACTGGATGCTCCAAAAAGGGAAGGAAGAGTGTGAGTGTGAGCGTGGTGAGCGATGAGTCTTTTTTAAAACATTTTTTATTGTATATAGTTTCAAAAAAACTCTTCACAATCATCACAACAAGCATATTAATACAAAATAATACATGCAAATAAAACATACAATAATCCTAAATTCATCAAAACATGATAGAACCTTATAAAATTATCCACAATTCATTAGACAATTCCCAATATTTAATAATAATAAAATCATAAATTACCCACCATTTCATAAAATATTTAATAATAGATTTAATAATAATAATATTTAGATGTAATATTTAGAATAATAATAAATGTATTGAAACCTACATAGTATGTATACAAACACTATTTAAAATGTAAATCCTACACAAAATCTAAAAACCACTGCAGTACATCATTGGAACCCAACCCTCGACAATTCAAAAATCCTGTTACAGCAATACATACTGAAACCTCCTAAACATCTTTGCCAGAACACTTCTCTCTCTACACTAGATACATTGGGAAGAGAGTTCCTAAATTATAAAGTGCAAAGTGCTACTAGTCAACTAGAGTCAACCAGAAAGTGTCTCAATGTTTCCTTTACCATTGGTCATCACAGAAACGACATATTTTCCTCTATTATACATTTTATGCCTGTACATAACTTCTCTAGTTGGCAATACATTCAACCTGAAATGTTGAAAGAGTTCACAATAGACCTGACTAGGCAATACATTTAAATACGTAGCTACAATCCCTGTAGGTTTATGCTCTAATCATAGATGACATAACAAGGGATATTTGTGAAATTGTTCAGTTGTATAACACCAATCGTTTTGATATGGAGCGTGCTTAATCATACCTAGATGGTCCCCCATATTCATCACATTTCTCTGTAGTTCACGTAATAAATGATCACACAAATTCTCAGATTAGAAACTGGATTATCCTAATTCATGGCAATAGATGCACATAGCTCTCCAAATAATGTTTTCGATTAAGGAAAGTATATGTTTTGATATAAGCTTAGAAGCTTCCACCCTACCCTAACTTTAAGTGGAGCAAGCCCAAATTCAAATCGAATTGCAACTCCAGGATTGAATTTGGTACAGCCAGGACCCTTTGCAATATAAGTGCCTGTACCGTATCTAAAAAATCTGGGAACCATGGTCCGAATCATTCTAAATGATACATAATTTTCGGGACTACTTTCCCTTCATAAAAATGTAGGACCAGCTTTAAAGAGAATCTCCCATATGTCCTATTAACTCAAACCATCTGATTGGCTAGAATGATTACCTTTTGTTTTATGCACTTACGTAACAGAGGCTTCTGAGGCTGCCCAGGTAGAGGTAAACCTAAATAAGTAACAATGTCCAGCACCCTTAAGGAGGCCTTTTCAAAACACCAAGTGAACAAGCTCTGTTTTTAATCTGTGTAAACTGAATTATCTTAGTCTTGACCGGATTAATTAGCAAAAAGTTATCTTTTACAAATCTTGAAAAGGCTGACAATAGCCTTTGGAGCCCTATTAGAATATAGTCAAAAATTAAAGAATCATCGGCATACGCCAACTAGATGATTTTAACGGTGCAAGGTTTTGGAGGAGTAAACACAACTTGGTTCAAGTACTCTTACATCCGAAACATAAAGGCAAAAGAGTCAAAACGCATCCCTGCAACCAACCTACTTTTGTCTCGATCCTACAGGATAAAATTGCCATTCATATTTCACCTGACACGAATCCCATAGGACTCATGTAAGCTTATAAGTCATTTAAACAGACCTTCCAGAATTCCTCACTTAAGTGACTTTCCACATAGACGATTACAGTGAACCTGATTGCATGCAGCCGACAGGTCAATAGAGGCCCGTACATATTTGAAGGCTTCTTAGCCCATGTTAAATCCTGTAGGGCCTTAACAATGAAGCCATTCAAACTCGTGTCCTGGTCCCCTTAGGAAAACCTGTTTGCATTTTGTCCAGTCTGTCAATTCCATTTGCCCACTTCTCCATATGGACCAACGGGAGGGACACGAAGACCTTACTATCCGCGTCCATAGTACTTGAGGGGAGGTAGTTGTTCGGATTGGCCTTCAATCCCCTCTTGTACACTGTGATCATAAAAGATGTACTCTAAGAACTTCGATACTTTGAAACAATTTGTTAGCTCGATTATGCAGGGGCCCTTGAATTACGATGTGACAAATAATTTCACGAATTACCTCCTGATCAAATTCTAAATTCCATTTTCAAAGCTCTTCAATCTGTCTACCCTTAATTTTTGATAATCTCTCACTTTTACAAGAGTAGAATTGTTAAAAATGGCTTACCCAGTCGGCTTAGAATACATTAATAGTCTGTTTCTTAATTTGAATTAGTTCTTGCTCATTTATAACTTCCCCAAATGCAGTAATGTTTCTAGATTTCAATATTTCAATCATACATTCTGCATCCTCTTGTAAGAGCTGAGCCTTTTGTTGCTTACAACAATTCTTAAATGTTTGTTTTATTTTCCTTATGTGTGCCTGGAGACTACCCCATGTATTAATAGACCTAACTTTGCATGCATTAAACTTTTTTCCTCTGCCAATTTTTCATTATACTTATGCATGTGTGTCCTAGATAAGTCTTTAGTTTACTTACCACTACAACATCCGCAAAAAGTGTCTCTAATTTGTTTATTTATTTTTATTTATTTAGTATTTATTTCAGAGCACAAAGCCCGGAGGCATCTAGGCGCTAGTTACAGATAGTGAATGGTAATTTCGTAAAGTGGAAGAATAAGGATATGGTTACAGACATAGTAGGTATGTGTATACAACTTGGCAGAGCTTCAACGGGGGCTGTATGAAGTCTGTAGTACAGTCAAAAGTCGATTCAGAGAAATGCATAACTTGGCAGAGGGCCGCCACGTGTTACTGGGGGCTACAAGGCGAAAGTTATACAATTAGACATTCACCGTGGTGGGATAGGGAATAGCACAGAACGATTTTCGGAAATTCGACAGTAAAAGCACAGCTTGGCAAAGGTCACCCCACAAGTAATGGGGGCTACAAAGCGGGAGTTATACAATTAGACAGTCACCGTGGTGGAATATGGGTTCAGCTACGATCGATTTTCAGTAATTCAGCAGTAAAAGCATAGCTTGGAAAAGGCCACGCCACAAGTAAAGGGGGCTACAAAGTGAGAGTTATACAATTAGACATTCACCGTGGTGGAATATGGGTACAGCTACGATCGATTTTCAGTAATTCAGCAGTAAAAGCATAGCTTGGAAAAGGCCACGCCACAAGTAAAGGGGGCTACAAAGTGCATGTTATTCAGGTTGACAGGAGCAGTAGTGGATTTTAATCACATCTCAGATTAGCAAATCACATGTTCCGGTGGGGCAACATCCTACCTGCGTTGAGGTGCAAGATGAAGTAGGTAGAGGTGTGGGCTTGCATCCAGGTACAAAGTGCACAGAAATAGAGCAGGTAGTAGGGCAAGCAAGGATGAGACCATGGGACAGGATGTAGAGAAGAGTGAGGGGCTGGCAGTTAATCATCGGGGACGTGGTCAGCAGACACTGGTAGTCGGATGGATTTTAGGGTTCTGACGAGCGGCGCAGTGTCAGTACGGGGTGGACAGAGGCAGATGAGCAGAGGCCCGTAGTTGGCGTGTTAGGAGTAGGGCATCCCGGATTACCATTGTGAATGGGGAGAGCAGAGTCTAAGCTGGGAGAAAAATACATTGGCCAGCACGCCGATCACGTCTGGACAGGCCCAGATAGGCAACAGCCTTATATGAGGGCCTTGAGTGAGGGACGTGGGCACAGCCTGCCGGCTGTTGCTGTAGAATGATTTCAGCATCGTTCATCTAATTAGAGGGACAGGAAGCAACCAGAGATGTTCTCAACAGTATTCTCATAAGTATACAAATTAAATGTATGGCGTTCCCAGTTATAGGTCATCCTACTCATAATATTTCCCATGTTGTGATTTAAATGGCATATATTCCTCTCTCTCCAAGTGACCCTATTCCTTCCCTGATTAATACTCACTCAAGTTCACTGGGGCACCAGGTTTAACTTTTCCTAAGTGAATTTCAAAAGCCGCTAGCAGCATTTTTTGATTACTCAATATACTTTAAGCTAGTAGCAGCACGTAAACAAAAAGAAATCCACAAACATAATCTAATGTTGATATACTTGATCCCTGATGACAAGTAAGTCTGCTTGGACAATCTCCCCTTATCTTATCATTCAGTATATGTAAGCCCAAAGATGGCAAACCTATATACATTTCCTTCCAATAAAATTCTTCCTTTTTCTACTTGTCTGTAGCAGCCGGGTGTTCCAGTCCTCGTCAACGTTATCATTTCATATTCACAGTGAATTAAACTCACCTGTCACTAGGACTGACCCACCATCATTCTTACATTTCCATTTTAGAATAAGGTTGGTCAGCGATTCCAAAGTCCAATGCCCTATCCAAATTCCCTACTAAAAGAAGTATGTGGGCACACACCCTTTCCATCTGGATCACCACTGCAATGATGCCACAGGGAGATTGTTTATTTTAACAACTCTCACCCCTGCATCGTTCCAACAACAGTTAATAGAACCCCAAAGTGATGACCCCTTTTGGATAAAAACACAGTACCCATCCCACAGCAGGCATTCTGCCAACCTTGTTTCCTGAAGACGCACGATTCCGTAGGTCCTCAATGGACGCACTAGATCCAGATTAGCAAAAAGGTGAGTGTTTCCCCTCGTATTCCAGGATACAACCAATAAATTAGTAACAGTGCTAAATAGACGTTTTAGAGATTCATGCCCGACTCAGCACACCTGCCATCCACGAGCAATCAGCATGTTCCCATTTTCTTACCCCTTCACTATGCTAGAAGGAAACCTTTCTATCTCTGTCCCCTCCAACATCCATCGATACAACAATATCAGTGGCCCCATGAAATCCTGAAGAGACTTGTCTTTGTGGGGAGGGATATGGGTATCTCATTACTTCAAGCACAGGATATGACAGGGTGGTTGTTTCTTTTAATATAATCTCAGTGAAAATATGATATTCAATATGTATTATAACCTTATCGGTCCCAATTGGGTCTATAATCTGCATCATGTCAATATCCCTGGATGTTAGAGCCCTCAGAGTATGGATTTCAGAAGAAATAGCCAAGATATGTGTTCTATTTAAATACAATTCAGCCTCATTCCCATAAAAACAATATTATTGATACAGGATCAGATCTAGCAGTTCCACACAATGGCTTGTTCATCACAGTGATAGAATACGCATTGCCAGATTGTTTAACAGTCTGTAGTTCATTGTCCGTACTTTGCGCACCTTTAAATACACTAAAAGCCACATAGTTGATTGATTGATTGATTGAGTGATTGATTGATAGCTTATTTATAATGCACCTATAGACAAGGGGTTCAAGGTGCAACCAGGCAGGGAGGGGGAAACAGGGGAGAACAAGACAAATGATCTTACTAGGCCTAGTATCAATTAGATTGTGCAAGTGCGCAGACAAGAGGTGCAGGGGAGAGGAAGGGGGAGAAGGGCAGCCAGTGGAACAGTGCCCTGGGTTAAGTGCAGGAAGGCAGGGCCTCCATGGGGAACATGCCCAAGAAGTGCAAGGAAGTCCTGGTGATAGTGCAGGAGGGCCTGAAGGCAAATGTTAGGGACTGGGCGGGGTGTAGCGGGGGGGGGTCAGGGGTCCCATATGACTCAGAGGAGCACCAGGCAGCCAGTCAACATAACAACATAACAACAGGAGGAAGGGAATGATAGCAGAGGGAAGGCAGAGAGAAGAGGAGGTGGGGAAAGGTTATCAGGGGAGAGGCAGAGAGAAGGAAGAGGAGATAAGGAAGGCTTTGAGGAGCTTCCAGAACTTAAGGACATACAGCTCAAGGCAGAGAGTGGGAGGGAGGCCATTCCAGAGGGAGGCACCTGCAGAGGAAAGAGAACTAATACCCAGTCTCGGCTTGGAGAAGCGACTCACCCGTAGAGAATTGGAGGTAGAGAGTGGAGGGCTCTGGAAGCAAGGTACTTAGGAAGAGAGTGTTGGAGATAGCATGGGCCCCGGCCCCATAAGGTTTTGTGGATAATGCTTAGGGTCTTGAACTAGATCCGTGAAGCCACCGGGAGCTAGTGGAGGGATTTCAGATCCAGAGCGACGCAGCCCCTGGGCTTGAGGCCAAGGATAAGTCTTGCGGTCCTGTTTTGGATGAGTTGTAGAGGGTGCAGAGTACAGTGAGGTAGATTGAGAAAGAGGTTGTTGAAATAGTCAAGCCTAGAGAGAACCAGGGCTCTGGAGACAGTGAGCTTCTGGGGGAAGGTGAGAAAATGTGCAATATCTTGATCTGAAATAATAATCTTTACTATATTTTTTTCGCCAGATGATTGCAGGTTTCCAAATTAGTGAAATTAGGCAAAAATATATTTGAAGATTTCCCACTATTCTTGATCTTCTTCATAAACTTAGTCTTTTTAATTTTTTATTTCCACATTGAATCCATGTGCACTGCATCAAGTCCCTAGAGGTACCTTCCATGGGATCAACTAGTATGGTTTTATTACCAGCCTGGGCTTTCATAGTATCTTCTTCCACAGCCGCATCAGACAATGTTGTGTTCACCATATTATTCCCAGCAGCCACTGATGCAGGGCTTCAATCATCACCTTTTATTGAAGAGCCAAGAAGGCCAGACTGATCTCTATCCATCTTTTGAGTTAAAACAGCCACTGGGTGGGAGGCTTGCACCTTATCCAATACACCAATTTCCTCATACTGAGTAGCGCTTGCAATTACCTTCGTGGCCTCGGAGGCAATCTTAATCCCACCAAGACCATCACATTTATTGTTAATCACCAGCATAATAGAGTCCAAGAGTGACGGATTGGCTACTGCTTGTTAGGCATTTAGACAGATTACAGCTTCAGATTTATTTCACTTAAGATCAACAAGTGGGCTCTCACATTGCCGTGTATATATTTTCATAAAGATCGACAAAGGATCTTAAAACCAAATTTAAGGTGAAACACTTGGAGAGGTTAACCTAATTCTCTCATCCACCTGCATTAGAGAAGGTGTAATGGGGAAATATTGAAGACCAGCTCAGTCAATGCAGTTGGTGTACCTGAGTTTATGGCACCATAGACAGGAGAAGAGAAACTGGAGGGTCGATTAATTCATCAAAATCTTCCCTGCCCTCCGAATTTCATTAGCTGTTTCCAGAATCAATAGGTCTTCCGCAAGCCCAGCCATACTCAATTCATTAATATGGGAGTGACCACTAAAGCCAAAAAAGGGGTTGTTTTAACCGATTTCTAATCCATACTGGTGCATCCTTTAGGAATAAAATCAGTAATTGTATGCCCTGCAATGGGGGTCATCATGAAGAAGTCAATAAAATAGATTTTTTTTTGTATAGGAGCTATTTCCAGCCTGATTTGGCAAAGAGGGAATTTGTCTCTTCACAACCTCATTAACCACAGTGAGGTTGCCTCCCAGGTTTTGAAATAACTCTGATATCAAGGCCTCCTCTGTGAACCTATCTGGCTTACAGAGCAATTATTAAGGCCAGTTGAGGCATTTCCATCAATACTTGCTGCCTTATTAATTTCCGCAGACAGGGCTGATTGAGTAAGCAGCCCATATGCTGGCCGAGCAGTCGAAGGTGATCTATTTGCTAATCTATTTGCCAATTTGCTGCTTATGAGTGGCTTAAGAAATATAAAAATGATCCTATCATAGGCCTCACTCCAGCACACAGCAATAAAGATTAAAAGTAGCCCATTATGCCAGCTGGATAGGCTGTGACCAAGCTTCCAGGAATGAATTACCAATGGCAGAGTATCATGGGTAAGGAGCCGCTTTGTTACCAAGGACAAGCCCAGAAGAGTCAAAAAAGCGATCTTCTCTGTCCAACTACTTCCACACTTATCACGCACTTGCTCCTCCGTCACTGCTTAGACAGCGGCCTGGATACCATAAAAAAATTTGAAATCTAAAATTAAGGACCACTTTCTACCACTTACAAGGAAGTCTGGGGTCATAGTTCTGTCCCAAGGAAGTGGGTTGGGCACGTTGCCACTAACAGTAGAAAACCTAACTTTGGTAAACAGCTACTCAGATACAGGGGCTGAATAAATATGGCGGTGACGCATAGGATTGATATGCCGCCTCTGAGTGCCTCCTTACTGAATACGCTGCTCATCTTTACTGAAAAAGATGTGTCCAGATATGGCATGGAGGATTCAATAGGTAGTGCTGAGAATCGAGAGGAGCGGGGTATCAAGAGCAATATGGCAGCGCCTGCAGTCCGTACATGGCCGGATTTTCATTCTGTTTTTTTAATATTGGAGAAAGTCTGAAACATCTATGAAGAATTAAAAGGACAATCCAGTTATCTAAGTACGATTACTAAGCACCTCGAAAATATGGAAGACATATGACTAAACATGCCTGAGGTAAATCAGATGGGTGATGGAGGGCAGTTTGGTGCGCACCCCATTTCTGTTAGAGAGGTGGAGACAAGGCAAAGCCTGCAACAAAGAAGTCTTTGTAACAGCAGATACAAGTGACTAAAACTGGGATCATATTAAAGAAAGCTGATAGTCACCAGGCCATGGGAGGCAGAAAGTGCAAAAACAGCAAGAAGAAAAATTAGAACACTGGAAAATCGTCAAGGAAATTTCTGCCATCTGTTGCTCAGCAGACAGAGAGCAGATGATGGACACAGTTAGCGAAAGAGAGACTCAAGGGGAGTCTGCCCCTGAAATTGGCAGTGACTGGGCACAGGAGGATGATTGGCAACTCTATTTGACAGTGGGGGACTTTTCGTACATCTAGTCTGACAAGGAGCAATGACAGGCTACGTCAACACCGGTGACGGAGTGTAAAGCTGTCACTGTGGTGGTGGTGGAGTGGCAGCCAATATGAATTTATTATTGGCCCATGGAATGGGCCACAGTCTAAAGACATGTTTAAGACAGTGCATGGTAAGATGCATAGTTGTCTGAAAGCTATGGTGGAGAAAGTGTATTTCCAGACAAATCCAACCCCACAGTTTCTAATCAAATGGAGGCTGTCCCCAAGCCCCCTCCACTAGGACGGCATGACATTCTTATTCAACCAAACGGGGAGATAGGAAGGGAATACAATAATGGTCATAGCACTTCTAATTCCTCTTGGAATATCTCTTTAAGGCAGGGGGCTCCGGGTCATTAAATAGGTCAAGAATGCTGGCCCTTTTATACAAGATTCCAAGTCTTGGACGGATTACGTCTTGTGACAACGAACTAGTGGATTTTTATGATTCTACATGAAATGATCATGTCACCCTAACAATACCATCACAAGTACTCTATGATGTTCTATTAAAAGAGTCCAGCTGACTGCGCCAGTTAGGGTATGACATCCCCACCTACATTGTGCAAAAAGCTAGTGTGAGAATAGTGCAGGAGAATGCACTCAAAAAGGCTGGAAGAAAGAAGATTAGGCATCAGTTAAATGTAAATCGAGGGGGGTCTGAATGAAAAAGAGGCAAACCCCTTGAACATGAGTGAACAGAGATAGCTGACTTCGACCTTAAAAGAATCAGTTACAGTTGCAAGAGTTAAAGTCACGTCTTTAGCGAGACAGTGAGCCTGAGTTGCCTCTCGTGGAACGTGCATGGGGGGCATAGGGAGCATCTGAGCAATTCTAGCCTCTACACATTCATGAGATCTCATTACATAACAGAGCTCCAGGAGGTGTGGTTTCATCTTTGCCCTGTTTCTGATGGTTTTCACATTTGGCTGCAACCCGCCTTCAAAGGCAATCTGGGCCACCCCTCTGGAGGTCTCATTATCAAGTTCCGTAATGACTGCGGGTATTCTGTCATAGAACAAACACATACAGGGAGGGGTTTGCTAGCTGTTATTTTGAGTGGTAATATTGATGGTAGGATTTCCCATCTCTTGGTCATTAACATCTACATGCAGAAATCTCATAGCAAGGTCTGTGCATTTCTAGAGAATGCGTCATTAATATTTGAAGAGTGGTATGTGACTTATCCGGGTGGCTAAATGATCATGTCTGGTGATATGAACTCAAACTGAATAGAGACGGTGAATGGTTCCAAGGTTAGGAGGGATGTGAGGTAATGAGATGAAAACGTAGCAGGGCCAAATGTCGAGAAATCTAACAGAAGAATGGGCACTTCACATGTTGAATGAACAATTGGAGGGTGACTTCGATAGCCATCCAACATGGCATAGAGGCCCATGCAAACCAATCATAACAAGCACATCTCCTTTTACCTGAGTCTGCCACCACCAGTTCACGAGCCTGCCATGCTCAAGCACAAGTCTAAACATTCAGGATCCGGAAACACTGACTTCGGCCATAATGCACCCACATAGGTTAATCCGACCAACAAAAGAAACTGTTCCATCCTTAAAATGGAAGAACATGCAGAACAACAGCTAACCCACATCATCTCTCAACACACACACGCCAAACAGGTGACAATGAGCCACACACAATGATAACCACCTGCTGCTTCACAAAGCGGCAAGACGAAACGTCAAACTGATCCTACTTTGTTTGCCAGATAGACGAAGAACCAAAGGGACTAACTCAAAAGAGAAAGACAAAACTATACCTCACTCAAAGAAATCAACGTGCGTGTCACAAGTACCACAACGATCCTCCATGATGTAGTCTCAGCAGACACCTTTCAAGGTGTCTATCTTGCCTGCAAGGAGGACGGTCTAAACAACCTCTCTGAATGGCATGCAGGCCATCCATCGAAGTGTTCCCACAATATCGGGCGAGAAATACAAATGCAGTGCTGCCGAGTGGAGACTAGGTTGTAAGAAAAATAAATGTTGTGTTTTATTTTGACAGGGCTCCAACCAAATCCCAAAAGTAGCCCATGGGCATCACTCCCAACAAAGCTTGGACTAACTGTCCTGCTGACCAAAACATTGATTCACCAAAAAACAGAGCCCAATCACCACTCAACGACACCTCAAAACCAAAGTACAAAACAATATACCAGCAAACATACGCCGCATGTTGCACATGGACACACTTTTATGCACAAGTCAAAAGTCTTGACCGAAACAACCTGCAATTAATGCAGTGACAAACTGCTTAGCATTTTCGTCAAATACTGAAGAATCTACATTTAAAAAAACTCGCTTTCCAACTCAACATTTTAACAAAAAAGGTGAAGCTCCACAACTTTTCGCTAGCAGAAATATAGACAATCTACTTATCAGGTTTTCACATCCAATAAGCACCACTGAAGTGCGGGATGCGTCCCACCCCACAC
Organism: Ambystoma mexicanum; assembly: GCF_040938575.1. Lineage (NCBI taxonomy): Eukaryota > Metazoa > Chordata > Amphibia > Caudata > Ambystomatidae > Ambystoma > Ambystoma mexicanum. Next base: position 739,714,817 of record NC_090930.1, on the reverse strand, counting down.
CAGCATTAAACACATAGCGAATGACAAGCGGGAGACGTCGAAACCGTCATCCGTCAATCAGGCGACACAAAGGAAATGGCGTGGCTATGTCACTTACATCACTTACATCAACTACACCACAATTTAAGAGGCATTTGCCCAGCACATCAGTACAAATAACACCAACAATAATCCATTACATGTCATAATACTCAAATCACACATGCAGGTGGAATATGCTTCCCTCTTCTTTTTTTTATTTTTTACACTGGAACACACCACAGTGTCCCAGAAACACCAAGTTGCACGTTGCAACTTGCATTGATGGTTGCATGTCCTAAAAAGTCCACGCTGCACCGGGCAGCTCTAATGCTGCAAGGCCTGCACAAATGTTAAATACAAAGTGTGCATCTCTTCGACACATTACACCCATTCAACATCGTACATATGAACTACTACAGTTGACCTATAAATCCATGTCTCAAGAAGCAATTAAAAACCTGCAAAACCTCAAGAAATGTGTCAGCTAACATCAAGACACAACAACGCCATGGTTCTGCACAAGCGAGACACCACCTAATACTTGGCACTGTATTCTCTACTGCAGAAGGCAGTTCTAAATCCTGCAACCCCCACCACTTGTTAATGTTAATCCATCAAGCAATGACATTCACTCACTAAATGTTTGCAGCTAAATGTAACTTCTCCGATAGGATTATTAACTCCCTGAACCCTTTAAAATGTGTCGGCTCCACTCCCAGTAATACGGAAGGAACGACAGTCTTTAATGCATTTTCCAATTCCGATGGCTGGAAAAACAAAAACTGTCATGGTGGTACTAGCTTCTTCTAAGCAAGCATACTTCCTGCCTCTATGTACTTAAACCAGAGGAAGCATTTTTATAGTGAAGAATGCAAGAATGAAAACCGGAAGTCGATACTTCAGTGGGAAATCCTTGTCCTCTGAAGGCCAGGAGAGACGTGGATCAATCACCTTACAACAACAACCTCGCTGATATGGAGCCCCATATCGAACATTCAAATGCTCACCATCACCACCAGCAGTCATGGTGACGTCACCATTAGCCACAAGAACGCTGAGCTCACAGTGCTCCCGTCCACCAATGGTCATCGTTCCTGGCAGGGGCCGATTCAGGCTCACTGAGAGGCCCATTGACTCTTCCGTACAGTGGGACAAAGCTGTCACCGGCAGCTACCTACGGGCCACTAAATAGGCCTAATGGCACTTCACAGCAGGGCTTTCCCAAGTATGTCCTCAACGGTTCTCCTGCCACAGGCACTGAGCTTCACTGTCCTCCCTCAGGCAACATCCGCTGTAGACCTTTGCTCTGTGCGTCTGTCACTTCGGTCCTCAACAGGCAGGTGCTCTCCCATGCCTGATCTTGACATGCAGCCTCTTTCCTCCCCTTGCATCCTTTATTGCTGGACAGGTCTCTGGGTGTGCCCTGGCACTCCTGTGCTCTCTTTTATCTGCCCTGGGTCTTGTAACATCCTTTGCTGAACAAGGTCCCTGGGAACTTAATTTTCGCCACCCTGGGTGTTTTACAACCTGCAGCCTCCCTTGCTGTGCAGGATCAAATGGCACATTTCTCCTATTCTTCGCACTGGGTGGTGGGTTCCAACTTCTCGGGGCAGTGTGTCCTGTCACTTCTACCTGCACTCCCTGCAGCAGCTAACTTCTTCATCTGTTTCTTCTTTCAAGGTCCTGCATGCGTAGGTCCAGTTTCAAGACCAGTGTGTCGCAACTGTTATAATCAAGACTCCTTGAGGCATCAGGTAGGTGTTGCCAAGTTTCTTTCATTAAGATTTGCTATGTTACTCCATGAAGCCCCAAGAGAGACCCAAGAGGGACCCAGGCTGGGACCCAGACCCACTGGCTCTCACCACCCAGGCTAACAAACTGCCTGGGCTGGAACCTTAATCATCCATAAACATTCCAGTCACACACACAACATGCTCACTCTGACATCATGCACTCCATGCATCCAGGAAGGCACTATAAAACACACCTCCCTTCCTTCAATACTCACAAAAAAGGATGCAAGCACACCTCACACTTCTGACCTCATGCATTCCGTGCATCCAGGGTGGCACCAAAAAACAGTGTTGTTGCTCGAGGAGACAGAGAATTTTTTGAGGTGCCAGGTAGGATTCAATCCAGGTAAGGGCTTGATCGCAAATCCCAAGAAGAAAGAGAGTTTTAAGGAGTTCAGAGTGATTGGCAGTGTCAAAGGCAGCAGACAGGTCAAAGAGAATTAGGATAGAGGATAGGTTTGGGTGCAAAGCAGAGGCTGGAAATATTCATGAGTGCAGTTTCCATGGAGTGGCAGAAGGGGGAACCTGCTGATAGGGGTCTCAAAGGTTGATAAGAAGGTAGACGCAAGCCTTTTAAGTACTTTATAGTAGTGTAGAAAGAGAGATAAAAGTCAAAGTTAGCCAGTAGTTTTGGGTCAGCTCCTTGCTTTTTTAGGAGAGGGATGACTGTGTCTGTTTTGAAAAAAGAGGGAATGCAAGTAGAGTCAAAAGAAAGGTTGAAGAGTTCAGCGATGTGAGAGGTCACTAAAAGGGCAATAGGCTTGACTAGCTGAGGAGCAAGAGGTTCTGATGGGGCACAAGAGGGGTTAGCCTTCATCAGTAGAGATAGGACTTCTTCAGTATTATTGTGAGTAAATTGGGAAATAGAGGCAGATGATGATGAAGAGTAGGTGGAGTGTAAAATGTAGGAGGAGGGAGTTTGAGGAAGGTCAGGAGAGAGTTTAACATTTTGAAAATGTTTGCAGCAAAGTATTCATTAGCTGTGAGAATGGAGTTGATAGTTAGAGATTTAGGAGCAGTGAGGAGTGAGCTTAGGCTACCAGTGAGGATGGGTGGAGAGAGAGTCAATGAGGGTTAGGTAGAATTCCCTTTTTGCTCTATCAAGGACATGAGAGAGTTCAAGGCAGGGAGGTACAGTGCAGGTCCTCATGAGAGTGGGTACGCCTTAATTTGCGCAACAGCCGTTGCATGTCTATGCGGGGGGGTATATGAATGGGATGACCCATTGTTGAGGATGCTGAGACTTAGGGGTAAAAGGAAAACAGAGGGACGTGAGATGAAAATGATTTGTATAGCAAGGATTTGAAGCTGGAGAAAGCAGTGTTGGTGGAAGAGGCATCAGGTGTGAAGGAGAAGAGTGAGAGCTGTAGGTCAGAGACAAAGGGAGGAATGTCAAAAGGTTTTAATGTCCTTTGAGTAATAGGTGAGGCAGGTGGTGAGGAGAGTTCAGAGGGTGGAAAGGAGATGGTGGTAGAAACAATTGAGTGATCAGATATGGATGGTGTGACAGCGGTATTAGTGGCTGAGAGAGAGATGGTGATGAATAAGAGATCCAAAGATTTACCCACTGTGTGGGTAGTGTGGTGGGGTCAAGGAAGGATATGGACACAAGGTGGACATGTTCACTCTTTTTTTTAAATAATAAAAGAAAAAACAGACTTAACTTGCAGTGGTTTCCTACCTCATCAATTAAACTAAAGGTGCTGATCTGTCGTCAGGAAGTCAGTAACGGAAATGTCCTCAGTCCAAACCTATCTCCATCTATCCCTACCACTAATAATGATAACTAGACTAGGCCTGACTAATATCTCTCGTTTAGTGGCCCCCGCTTTGCCTCTTTGTCCTGTGGCTTATTTTCAGGGTTTCTTCTTTTAACAATGTTCTTGCATACACAAATGTCTCTCTTTCTCAACGTGTCTCTTTAGGGTGATTATCTTAGGTTCCAATCATATGATTCTTGTCCTTAATCTTTTCCACGCATGCTCTCCACCTTCTTCCTCTTTTTGTATATGGTTCGAACTTTGGATAAACTTTGAGGTTTCTCCACTTTTGGGAACTCTTTAACATATAATGATTGTCTTGTTTTATTTCACTCAACACTTTTATTACACACTGTGCATTATCACTTGTAAAGACGGCCTGGGGAAATCCCAAAATTATGCAGAGGATCAGGAGTCAGAGAAACCAGACTCAATGACAGAAATAGACAAAGTGAAAGGCAAAACCCAGCTTCCAAATAAAGCAAGGACAGCATACAAGCAAAAAAGTCACAGCTCTCAGAGCTTCCATACAAAACAACTTCTTTTCGGTGAACAATCATCATAACTGACGTCACATTACAATCTTGGTTGCCAAAACCTATGGGGTGAAGGGATTAGTTATTAAGGATAACTATATTTGTATTCTGTAGTGGTTAAACCTCTAATTGGATAATGACAATTTGATGGCTCCTCCTGAGACCACCTCCAAATTGATAATAGTACACATCATCTTTACAATACCCTATTGGTTGGCAGAATACATACTGGGCGGCATAGCCAATGGGGGTGTTGATTGGTTGGCTTTTCGACTGATCAACCTTTGACAACTGACAGGTCATCAAGAAAAGAACCAGATGGGAATTGGGGGAGTGAGGTCCATGGACTTCTTTCTATTCAATTAAAAAAGATACCGTCCCTTATTCCTAGGCCAGGAGCCTGGATGATTCCTCTGTAGTGGGCCTTGTACAGCGCCTCGTGTCTGGAAATATGCGCAAGGAGTGAGGCAGGTGTCCTAGCTGTGTTTGCTGCTAATGAATAGACAGTGTTCTTCAATTATGGGTCAAGTGTGATGAAGCCTGCATTTGGAATTATTTCACCTGGGATTTATTGGGATTTTAGTTAATATTAGTTCAAGTGTTATGGTATTCTCTACCACTGGGGACTATCTTGAGCCATGACCCATGAAATCTTTAGGTTTATAATTATCCTGTTCTTGACTTACTAATGCTGGTTGTTCTTCTAATTAATCTAATACATGACTAGCTTCTTGGGAATGTTGATCTCGTGTTCTCTCTGAGACGTTCAGACCCTTGTTACTTTCTCAGTGACCTTGGCTTGGGTTTCTAGCTACTGTCGGAGCTCCGCACAGATCTCTATTTCTGAGATATAAGTATCCTTGAGTTTTCATGAAGTCTTGAGGCATTTGGTTTACTAAGAAGCTTGCTTCGACTACCATTTTGGAAAAGGTGGCTGCCCATCACTATTGCATTTCTATGTTAGTGAGCTATATTCGTGTGTCATTCATGTTGCATTCAGCTTATACATTGCCTATGTTAATATTATTCATGTCTTATGAGTGCAATGTTAATATTCTTTGTGTATAAGCGCATTATTGACCTACTGTTTCCCTTCTTCGTTTTGTGTGCACATTTTCTTTGTGTCTAATGCATGCACATGTGATATTGCAATGTGAGCTTTGTTTTACCTGTGCCATCTTAATCTTAAATTGTGTTCATTTCTTGCTGTACCTGCTTGGGATATGGGCGGTACGATTGTCTTAGTGAGTAATGTTTCTCACCAGGGCAATATTGGGCTGGGAGAGGGGCTGTAGCTATCACAACATATTCATCTGTCTCTCAAAGCACTCTTTATTAAGTGACTAATCCACTTGTCTTCAAGTAACTTTGAGTACTCTCTGGGGTGCTTCTAACCCCAAATGTCTTTCTCCTCTCAGTTAATACTTTACACTCATCATTATTCTTCAATATTTCCTCTGACATCTCAATGACTTGGATTTCTCTTCCTTTATTACTCTTATGAATTTGATCATGCCAACTCAGTAGTACAACTCGGCCTGGCAGCCTCTTGCCACTCCAGAATACCCAGGTACCTGATTTCCTCTGGATTATGCTTTCAGGGCTCCGCACTCACTCTGGTTCCTTGGTTGTCTCCCTCGACCGTCTGTTCGTTTTGGTTTCTCGCTCGTCTCTCTCCAGTATGGTTTCTCGCTCGCCCTCATGTCCGGTGTGCTTCTTGGCTGACATCTTCATTGCATGGCAGTCGCTAGGAGCTAGTGTCGCTCTCAGCCCTGCTGGTCTCGGTGCCATTGTATGGGCACCTGGCCCACCACAGGATGTCTGTGGTCACACCACCACTTCAGATGCTGCTTGTTCATCAATTCAGACAACAAATTCCCTGCTCTCCACCTTTCCAGGCCACCGGCATCTCCGCTTCCCGGAGTGCTGCAGGTTCTGCTTGGCTCCACCTCTCCAAGGTGTTCCAAGGGTGCCCCTGCATACTGTTCTCTCTCCACCTTTTGGGCTTCCTTGTCCTACCTTCATATTGCTTTGCTCTTCAAGGAGTATGCCCCTCTTTATTCCATGGTTTGCTTCTGCCCGCATTGTCTTCATCAAAATAGGAGTAAGCCACATTGTTTTTGATATACGGCAGTCCCATGTAAGCAGAAAGCTTGTCCTGCATAGGAAGTTCCCTTTGGGAATGGGAGTCCTTGACCGCTAATGGGGAATCCCCCCCAGGGAGGTCCCATTTGCCCAGAACCCTAGGGAGGGTCTTGCGGATCGGGCTCACCACCCTTGCCTCAGGGAGGGTGGCTCCTCTTTGGGGCAAAAGGAGGAAGACTCCAGATTCATCAAAGTGGGTAAGTTATGGATAGAGTGGAGAGTGTGATCACTAAGAAAAGACTGAAGTTGAGATTTTTCAAAAGTGGTTAGAGAGGGAAGGTTAAAGTCAGCTAAGAGAATGAGGTGATGTTCAGTGGAAAGAGAATCAAGGAGTTGCTAAAGATCATCAAAGAATGGTCCAGTGGGATCAGGATGATAATAGATGGCGATGATGTGAACTGAGTGAGGCAGAGCAATATTGGAGATGGTGAATTCAAAAGAGGTAGGAGGGGACGTTGCATTGTAGATTTGTGAGGCATTGAGGAGGGAAGAGTGTAGGTGCCCGATGCCTCCATCTGTGCCAGTCAGTCGAGGACAGTGAATGAAGGATAGTTTGGAGTCGTGCCAGATATGAAAATCCAGGTTTCAGTGATAGCAAGAAGGTCTAGGGGAGGAGAGCTGCAGTGAAAGTAGTTAGTGATAAAGGATGTTTTGTTGTATACAAACTGAGCATGCCAGAGTGCAATGTTCAGTTGGTATGCTAATGAAGGGTAGAGGAGGTATGGTTAGCTCATCAGCATTGTTTGTTGGAAGGATGTGGAAGAGAGATGGAGTAGAGGGAGTTTCGAGTTGTTTGTTTTATAATAGGGATAGGAATGGAGGAAGTTGTAGCGTGAATAGAGAAAGATTACAGAAAGGGGAGTGGGAGGAGCAGCAGGAAGAACAGGAGTGAAGTAAATTTAGATGTGTAGTGCAATGTGGAGAGACAGAAGCTTTGTTAGAAAGCCTGGGGTACTGTGATGAATCCTATATAGTCCTCACAAAACCCTACCTAATGTCTCCTCTCAGATGGCCAGAGAAAGGCAGATGCTTCCTGACCCTGGGCGTGGTGTTAGCCAGGAGGATCACCTGGGAGCAGAAGGGCCCCTGGGAAACAAGAGGACTTCATGGGATGAAACAGGGTACTTTTCTCCCTGCAGCAAGGGAATGTCAATAATGCCAGTACATGTTATGTCATGTTGTCAAAAAGAACGAATACATCCTAAAGTTAATCATAACAATGTGAGTGAAGACAATTATAACCGGTCATGTATTAAGCATGGGACAAGCTCTACAAAAATTATAATACTCCCAGAAATAGAAGATCGTATGGGTCTCAGGAAAAGCATGCAGAGAGGTTTTTAAAAACTGAGACTGGAAAAATCTCAATCTTCTGTCAAACCAAATATATCTTATTATCCTTGTGATACTCCTTTAAGGAATATGCGTAAGGAACAAAAGGAACTTGGTGGGGACATTATTATTGAGAAAACTTGACTTTTGTGTTAGAGACTTCAAGTCCCAGAATTCCCAGCATACTGGGACGAAGAAGAGGGCTACATAGGCACAAGGTTACAGAGTGCAGGCCATCAGGGTTAATGACCCACACTTGAGGATGGCTGTGAGGCATACAACACCCCCTCAGTTGCAGGCCATTAGATCAAGGTGGAAAAAGATGAGACAACCTAAGCAGAAGCAGCAGCCGTAGGGGAGCAGTAGTAGTAGCAGTGAGCGGAGAAGTATAGGAGTTGCTGCAAATCAGCAGAAGAAGAAATCGTGGAAAGGCCAGGATGCCATGACCCAAGTGGCAAGAAAAACTGATGCCGGTCCTGAGAGGGTCAAGTGGGCTTAAGATTTCAGCTGCACAGGTTGCACAGTGGAAAGCATACCTTTTTGTGGCTTTCCCCATAGTGAAGCATTCAGCGGTTGCAGGCAAGCACCCGATCACTGGGGCACTTTCAGCTGCATAGGTCGCCGAGCAGGAAATGTACCTTTATGTGACTTTCCCAACTGTGAAGTGGTCAGAGGTGGCAGGCGAGCATCGGACCGCTGGGAGAGACGCAAGGGCTCTGAAAGCAACCAATGCGGGACGTGGGAAGCAGTGCATTTGAGGAGGCCGGACCGCGTAGGAGAGTTGAAGGCAAGGAGCTGGCAAATGGAGGCGCACGCCAGACTCAGTGAGTTCACTATTCTATTGTGACCCCAGAGTGCTCCGTGACTGCCCATTGCTTGAATCCAGTTTTCCTTTTCAATACTGAACTGATATAATACAAGTTGATGATTGTAACCCATACCAAGCTGATAGAAACCAAAGTAGTTGGCATAAACAGACTGCTAAGATGCCATCTGAAGGGGCTGACTGTGGCATAAGGGGTTATCCTAAAAGCCAACCACACAATGGGGCAATATATCTAGAAGTGAACTTGAACCCTCATCATCAAAGCCAAAAGGGGCTCACATGGAGGCAACTGGTAAACAATCAATTGCATAAACCAAGAGGAAACAACTGAGCCTAATAGTGTGTTTAAAGAATATTGCCCAGGTGCAGGGAATGTTTCAAACTCCCATTGTCAAAGCCAAAGAAGAGAGAAGAAGAGAAAGAGGTATTGTCAGCATTTGGTTATGTGAGGCACCATGAAGCATGACACAGGCACCCGATTCAGAATTCAAAATAAAATACCTTATTAACATAAATGTCAGGATGGAAAAAGGCCTAACTTGCCCTATGCAAGATGGGATTTCCCCACCTAAATGAAACTAAGGTAAGTCTGAGTCAAAGAGTTCAACTTATAAATCTGTCTGTGTCCAAAACCTATACTTGCCCTCACAACTAATTTATCCAATGTGTAGGGAAGTCAGCAATCAGAAGAACAAGTGTTCAACACAGATATCTGTGCTTCTTCAAGCTTGCAGCTTCCTTTCAACTCCTTTCCCCAAGTATAAAACAGTTCGAACAAAAGTCTCAAAATTACCTTTCTTAAGTTCAGGAAGATACAGTTTTAACTCCGCATGTTCCAAGTAACACAGTTCCAAACACAAAAGAACCTTGAAATTCCATCCTCAAGTCAGTACATGTTTCAAGTAACAATATCCCATAATTGCCCATGGAATAGAAGACTTCTTGGAAGGGAAATGCTGAATACTGTGTCTCGCTTGAGAACATCTAATTCGCAATCCCCAAGAACCCTCCACCCTTGCTTCTCCACCCCGAGGGGTAGGATCCTGCACAGAGGATCTAAGGGGAGTAGATGTGAGGACACCCTCAGGTTTCTCACAGTTAATAAATACAAATCTGGAACAAGATTGCCAGGAGGGCTGCTCTTCTGATAAAAGAGATTCAGGAGGAAGGAAGCATAGCCTGCTGTCTTGTGTGTGGCAAACACGTAGGTGTAATAAATACCAGTATGATTCTTATTCTCTTTGACACTATTCTCAAATCTAATGCTATTAAGCAGATGACAATTATAAAACCTTTGAAGTTGACCCTTACCACAGAAGTACTTAGAGGTAGTAGTTGGGCCTGGCATTGGAGTATACCAGGTGCCAGTATTTTGAGACGATTGGTTCTGTTCTGCCAGGAGAGTGTACCCACACAGTGAACTGCAGTAATTTATCTTGGCTGGCAGTTGAGTAAAACAGACCAATAACATTTGCAATCATTGGTTCTGTTCTGACAGGAATACAGTGGAGCAGAGTGTTGTAGAAGTGCTAAACCTGGCATACCAGGTGGAAACTCATGATGTACTGTGGTTGGGTAAAGCTTTTGACAAAGTGGTGCCAAAATATTTTACAAAACATTGATTTTAAAGCAGTACTGAAGTTAAAGTGGTGCCAAAATATCCCGACTAAGACATTATTTTTAAAGTTAAAGAAGTTCTGAAATATTAATTATTGATAGAAAGAAGCTGTCCAAGACATTTACTACAAGTGGAAGGAGGAACGCTTTGTTAAACAATTGTGAATCATCATTGGAATACAATTGGAACTATGTGTTGTCAAATTGGATTAGAAAGAGAACTGTTTCAAAAAAGGTAGCAGGCACCCCACTTTGAGAGTTCGCAGCCCTTGCTTTTTACTCACTGTACCTTTCACAGATGGGAAATATCAATTTGCATATCAGTCTTTGTCCCACCCACATGGGCAGTCCAGCACCGAAATGCTATGGCAATTCCCTTCTGAACAAGAGTACCAAGAGCAACCCCATACACGTGTTTCAGCTTTGTAGGGCCTCATCAGTGAGGTGGAGCTGTGCCTCTCTGAGCACCATGAGCAGGGAGCCAACGTCTGGGTTACCCAGGTAACTTAGGGTGGCCAACAACATGTACCTTGCAAAAATGTTTCAAAAAAGGTAGCAGGCACCCCTCTCCAGAAATAACATGGCATGATAACCTTTTCTGTGGTTATTTCACATTTTCGCAGCCATCGAAAGAGAACTGAACTGAAATGGACATTTTGTTATGACAAATGATTTTGTTTTCTTTTTTTGAACATGTAAAGTAATACCTGCTTAAATCTGGGGAAAGGGAGTTCACCCAGGTTATCAGAAGAAACAACATTGTGGTGTTTTTGAACTGCCATATATTTCCTTATTGATTTATTGTGTATATAAGTGTGAAGGACAGAAACGTTTTTGTTAGAGTGCATTCCATTAGTTTATTTTAGGCAGTGAAATCCTCATCAGGGTAGGCATAGTGAGGCGTTTATCCAACCTTTTACATTTAATAAAAAATTGCATCTTTTTATAAAATCTTCACAAAGTTGTCTGCCTCCCATTTCTGACCCCTCACAGTACACACAGGTGCAATATGGAGGAAGGCAAAAGCAAAGACACATAGATTAAGAGGCAAAGAGGCGAAAGGCTGGTCTTCACCCTTCACAGTTCCACCCTTCACTGGGAAGCCCTTGGCTGGACGCCCTAAGGAGTTCTGAAAGGATGACACATGCTCTCGTCACCTGATCACTTAGTCCATCAGTTGTTGGTCTCTCTGCTATTGGCCCTGATGTTTTTGGAAGGAGGTGATTTCTTCCTGATTAAGATGTTTCCAGAGGAGCCTCTTGTGTTCTTCAGCTAGAGATAAGGCTGATCCAAGGTGGCCGCTGGAAGTGATGTCACTGATACACGATGGCCACTGGAAAAGAAGTTCCAGACAGAAAGTAAAGCCAAAAACCAGAAGAGATGACACGCTCTTGTCACCTGATGGCCTTATGCATCAGTGGTTGGTCTCTCTGCCATTGTCCCTGGTGTTGCTGGGACAAGGCGATTTCTTCCTTTTTGGTGATCGCAGAAGAGCCTCTTGTGGCCTTCAGCTGGAGTTAGAGCTGATCCAAAATGGATGCAGGAACAAGTCACCTCAGACATATGTAAACGCTATTTTGCTCCTAGATGGGCGATTTTGACCCTGGTTGTACACACTGTGCTTTTGCTCCTGTGTGTACCTACTATGCTAGTGCTCCTAGGTGTGTCAATGTTGATTTTGATTCTGGGTGTCCCTACACGATTTTGCTCCTGTGTGTCTCCAGTATGGGCTCTCTCCTAGGCACCCCCACAGCGAATTTTGCTCATCCGTGTCATTTTGCCCCCAAAGTAAACCAACTGTTAATTTCCTCCCAGGTGCACTCATTATGGATTTTGCAACTAGGTGCCTCCACTGTTGAGTTTGCTCCTGGGTGCTACCCCACCCCCCTGTTGATTTTGTTGCCCTGCTGTTAAGTTTGCTTCTGGCTATACACACTGTGATTTACTATTGTGTGTGTTTGTTCGGATTTTGCTTTTAGACTCCCCATTGTTCATTTTGATCTTCGTTGCCCATCCCCCAATCTTGATTTTCACCCTGGTTGTACACTCTTTGATTGTGCTACTAGGTGACCTCACTGTTGATTGTTCTCCTCAATGCCTCCACTGAGTATTTCCTCCTAGAGTTACCGCATGTCATTTCTCTCTACTATAATCCTCCCACTGCGGGTTCATTGTTTTTTTTGTATTGTTTAACATACATAAAGTTAAATAATGACTTTGTGCATAATCCACAAACACCAATATAATACACACACAACACATAAACAAAATGGTTCTATGACGTGTTTCCGCATTTAGAAGCCCAAACACAAAAGAACTGATTCCCTTTGGTCATTTTTGTGTTGGTTTTAAAATGCGTAAATAGCACATACTGTTCCCCTGCTTCTCCACTGCCACCCTGTCCTGCTGATTCCCTCGTTTATTGGGGGTATTTAACCTCCACAAATCCCCCATTGTCCCACCCTCCTCCCCCTTCTTAGCACATCACACGCATACTCCCCACACATAAGCACACAGACATCCACACACACATACAGGCAGACATCTCAATCCTGCGATAAGTCTGCTGGGGCTCACAGTGCCTGTTACCCCCTGCACTCCCCCTTGTGCAGCAGGGGCATGACAGTTCGATTTCGAAAAAGCGCTCTGTTCGGTCACGGATCAGTCTTTCTAAATCGATCACTATTCCTTTAGGGAAAATAAAACCTACAACAAAACAAAATAGGTTTCTCAGTTTACAAGATCTTACAAATAGGTTTCTCAGCTTACAAGATCTTACAAATAGGTGTCTCAGCTTACAAGATCTTACAAATAGGTTTCTCAGCTTACAAGATCTTACAAATAGGTTTCTCAGCTTACAAGATCTTACAAATAGGTTTCTCAGCTTACAAGATCTTACAAATAGGTTTCTCAGCTTACAAGATCTTACAAATAGGTTTCTCAGCTTACAAGATCTTACAAATAGGTGTCTCAGCTTACAAGATCATTCCATATCTTCAATAAATAATCACAGTATTTTACACCATAATACATCATGTTAAAATCATTACCGCTCATAAAACAATCCCATAATTCCTGCAAGGATAAAAACGTCATTCCTATACTTAATTCAAAAGGTTCCTCTTATGGATTTTAAACTCTCACAGTCAGTAAAAAGAGGCCTTGTGGTTTCTATTCCAGTATTCCTGCATAGCCGTCATGGCGGCTCGCTTTGAGGGATTACAGCCTGTGCTCCTGTGATTTCATAAGAGGTGACACAGTTGAATTTGATGAGCATATATAGCCTCAAAGTGCTGGCATCAGGAGAAGCACATACATATTTAGGTTTCAAGATCCGTTTGCAGACATAATCCAGAAATTCCATATAATTTCTTTTCGTGGCCAAGTTGACCAATAGTTGCTCTCTGTCAGCTAATTTTAGAGACTTCTTTATTTGATATTTAAACTTAGAAATACCCATTTGCATGACGCCAGGTCCCATGATATTAATCCAATGCACCAAAACCATGAGATCCGATTCCATACAGCTGTTACTTATGGGCGTTTCTCTCTTCAGATAATACATATCAATCTGGTAGAGGAATGTATTTTGATCCATCTCCAATGTTTTCCTGAATAATACAAATGTGTTTAATGCTAATCATAGTTTCAATACTAACGAGTCCACATTCTAGCAATATATATTCACTGACCATTGACTTTGGAAGGCTCAACACGTTATATTGGACATTACCCTACATTTTCTTTAGTTGTTGTAGATATTTTTCCCCTTTACCTCTACTCCATATAACATGAGAGATCTAATTTTGGCCTGGCAGATGGTTAAGAGTGTTTCAATAGAACAACCTCTATTTCTCCCTATAAACTTGCTGATTTCCCACATTTGCTGGTTATGCTTATTCTTCACGTATGCCGAATGTGCCTGCCAGGTCAAATGATCATCGATGATGACCCTGAAGTATTTATAGTGTGTAACTACCTCAACCAGGTTCTCATCAATAGTACAACAATGCTTGCTTCTTTTGTAGTTACACTGCTTAAATTCTATGATTTTAGTCGTACCTATGTTGATTTTAAAGCCATTTATTATGGCATATTTACCCAAGGCATTCAGCTTATGTTTTAGCCACCATGGGGTGTAATCCATTATGACAATGACCCCATAGCAAAAACCTTGGGAACATCCAAGGCATTCTTTACGTCTGTTAAATAAAGATTAAATAAAGTGAGTGCAAGTATACAACCCTGTTTGACACCATGTCAGGCAGGATACCCCTTTGTTACTAGGTCCTCACCATCGAGACTGACTCCTACTCTAGTGTCCGTATGTAATTTGATGATCATAGATAGCAATTGTTTAGGAATACCAAATGTATCTAACGTATACCATATTCAGGCCCTTTATATAGTGTCAAAGGCCGCACTGAAGTCAATAAATTCCACATATACCATTACTTGTCGCCGATTCCAGGATTGCTCTACCAAAGATATTAATATAGCAAAATTATGCAAAGTGGATGAGACTCTTCAGAACCCTGTTTGATTTCGGGGGATAATGTTATTATCATTTATCCAAACTGTAAGCTAATTTAGCAACACATTAGCACTATATTTGGAGGGTATATCGAGCATTGCTAATATTCGATAATTACTCAGAGAGCTTCTGCTGCCCTTTTTATAAACTGATACAATATTACAATGGTACAATATGTGAACGGAGGAAAGCACGGAGGCAGCGTGCTTGTAAACCACGCAGAGCAACAGAGGTTCGAATTCTGGATCCGTGCTTAGAAACTGAATTCAGGTATTAAGCACATTATAAAAAAACTATTAAATTAAATAAATTAATATCTAGTCTTGGAATTGAATTATTCTTGCTAATACATACCATTAAATCTTACAATGCTTTTGCCCACTGTCCGGGATTAGATATGTCTAGGGCATTACATTTGCCATCGGGACCAGCTGCTTGTGAACAGTTTAACCCATTAATGATACTAGACAGCTCATCGATCGTAGATATTCCTACCCATTTGGCATCACATTCCATATGATAGGGAATGTCCCTAACCTCTTTGCCTAAGCTATTGGCAATATATATCTCCAGTTTGTTACAAGAAGCTCCACCAATGAGGTGCTTAGAGGGGTTAGTGTCTCTTATAAACCTCCAAAATCCCACTGAATTACAATTTTTGATGCAAGCTGCCAAAGATAGCCACTTCTGTTGATTCTTTTCCTTCAAATATTTACGCACCCAGGCATAATAAGCGTTTTAATGATTTTGTTATAGCAGATTTGAGATAAGAGATTTGCAGCCTTGCCCTACCCAACCCATGTTTACCAACCATACACTTGATGTCATGTCTGAAGGTTTTCCTTTCTCCCTACACCCTACCATCAAAAAAGGTGAACACCCTTTGAGTTGGTATTGACTTTGAGCTGATATTGCCAGCCTATTCCTTATACGATCAACAGTTACATGTTTTATTTAAGTGTGCATAACCTTTTTGTTTCTTGTTATACAACTCCCATTATTAATTCCAAGGGCAATATTCGCACCAATGAATTTTGCTAATTCAATATTCACTATATTATTAGCCTCTGAAGTTTAGGCAGGCTCCACCTGACCCGATTGCCGGCATTATTGACTGAGATCACACCACTTGTATCATTGCAACTTTTAGGGCTATTTGTGTAAAAACATACACACAATGCAAAATGATCACTTTCTTCAAGTATAATGATACCCATGACAACCACCAGAGGCACGTCTATTTGATTTACAAAAATATAGGCAATAGTCGAAGCACTATGCCCGTCAGCCCTGGTGTTTGCACAATGAGCATCGCCAATACAATACCCATTTAACCAAACAAATCCATGAAGGTATACCAAGTGTGCCCAAGACATTCCTCTTTTACAAATGGTTCAGGCCTGATGCAATATTGTCACAACAGAATTCAACATCACAGGGTATTTTAGAATGAAAATCCCCTTCAATGATCACTGGAGCACCACTCCCTGCTGCGTCGAAAATATCCTCCACTATTCCTAGAATAGAAGTATGGGCATCCTTAGTTGGTGGATCATATATATTAATGACCAACATTCCAGTTTTCATCATAGCAGCAATATACATTTTCCACTAATACATGATCACATCCAGATCCCAATTTAACAATGCTCCAGTTGTTGATAGCTGCAGTGAGTTGTCCACCTTTCAGGCTACCTTTAGGGCATTTAGCAGCAGGTTCCTGTATGGTGACATATCCATCGAATGCAAGGGGCTCAAGACACAAGGTTTCTTGCAGCATGATTAATCCAAAAATATGCATATTTTCAAGAAGACTTCCTTCCATTTTAAAATGTAAATGCCCCCTAGTGTTCCATATGCAGGCAAGAAGCCCATTACTAGGGGATTTTATTGATGTGAGCTTGAAAGGCCTTAGGGAACCATTGCCAGTAGCCCTTATCTTCAACCTGATCAACCAGCAGAATATCATCACTACTGATTACCTGTAAATAAATAATACAATGTAATATTCTTAATAAAATTGCATGATTAAATGGGAGTATGACTACCTAATGCAGAGACATAGGATAGACACAGCACAGTATATTCTGGGCCATCACTACGTCGCAATGTCATGGTGCCAACCGTGGTGCATTTCAAATGATCACTATGCACACTCACGCACGTTGTCTCGTTTGTGTACGGACTGTTGCAACATTCCTTCCACCAACCGCTGCTGAACTATCACCAAATAATGCCTCAATACAAAAACATAATTATCATCAAGTTCCAATCCTGCCTTTTTCTTTGGACTAGTCGATCACACTACATAATGAGAGGACCATGGGTGTTGCCATGGGGGCGGGGGGAGCTGAGGGGGCTATAGCTGCAGGTCTTTTGGTTGTAGCCCAGGATACAAGCTCAGAAGCTACCACCAAAAGGCTAGCTAGCCCTGAGTCGTAATAGTCCTGACATTAGCATAGCCTCACATCTTTTACAGACCTAGCATCACCTGTGGTGAGAACTGCCTTTCTTCCCACAGCCGCTGCTGATTATTTGACCCAAGTAGGAAGGTTCCAATGTCACTGTCTTTAGCCGTTTTTGCTTTTGTTCTAATTATTTTAGGAGTCGTAATTTTAGCGGCAAGTTTCCCACTATCATTGGCCATCTCTGTTACTCTACTTCCTTTCCTCTTAGCCGCTGGGGCCAGATTGTAACAGCCCTGCCCGTCCTCATTTAAATCAACAGTTACTGCTTCAGGGACAAGAGGGCAGGATTCCTGTCCCTTCAGGCTTACTATACATCGTTGCCTGATAATATTGATTCTTTTTTTGATTTACCTCTTTTAATATCCACACATATATCCTACCCCTGCTAATCTCAACAGCTACAGCATAAATAACATGTTCTGTTTGTGTGATTGAATTATTACTTGAAGTCCCATTCTTGGCACTACACACAATTGTTGCATCATTATTCACAACAATGAGGACATCAATATTAGTATGATCAACCGTGGGGACATCACTTGCCACCAACCTGTCATCCTCTTCAGTAATTGGAGCAATTACGACAGCAGCATTTGCTTTAAAGCCACCACTTGTGCCCTTAAGTAAGATTGTATCCAAAAGTGCACTATGCATATCCAGAGTTGTTTGCATCACCTCGAGTTTGTGTATTATGACCATCAGAATGTGATCTAAGGGCGAGTATATCAAAGTAGAAGAAGTACTCACCGCCTACTTGCAGACACCAGTGTGCTATATGTGCCATCCTCAGTGATATCAAATCCAGCCTCAAAGATTGTTTTTTAAATATTATTGGTGTTAACATGAATGAACTGCCCATGTTTTTATCCCCAGCCATTCCGTCACAACACAGATCCTTCGGCTCAGGTAATAATGGACAATGTCCAACTTTTGTGCATCCAACCTCTTCATTTGGCAATATGACGGGGGCATCGTCACTAGTCTGGGCCACTATGAACATGCTTAGGCACAATGTTATTTTCAATGGATATGGCAGAGATGATGCTTTCTGTCATGTTGGAGCCTATGCAGGCTAACCTTTCTGAAGGTTCCAGCTCCAGTGGCTTTAACGCTCTGTTCCCACTGTCATCCTGAGCCGAGAACAAGTTTGTATTCCCTGCAGTCTGGATGCAGACTTACTGTTGCCATATGGTGCTTTAATAATTTTAGGGACACACACCCGCAGATGTCTTAAAGAATAGGCAGGAGCTTCAGCATAGACTTTCATCACTCACCACAGGAGATCTCTTGGATAGACACGGATCCTGTGATTCAAAGGCGCTGCATCAAACTTCGTCCTCCTCAGCATTCAGCCCCACTCCACCCACCATCACACTTGAAAGCAACATGATTAGCACACTTTGCATGCAGCGTGAGAGTGGGACTGATGCGCTGCTTCAGAACCACATCAGCCCTACCTGAAGTCTGAATAGCAAGGGAGCCGGTGGCCCAAGGGGCTCAACCCCACAGCCACAGGCGGTAGTCCTGGTAAATGGAGTCATCACCCAACAGCTAAGGACAATCACCAACAGTTCAATTAGCAAGGCGCCGCTTCAGAGCTGCCTGAAGGCTAAATAGCAAGGGAGCCAGTGGCTCAAAGGGCTCCGGTAAGGCAGCCACCGCCGGTATTCCTCGTAAATGAGGTCTCCACACAATAGGTAAGAACAATCACCAACAACCAACAGTTCATTTAGCATGATGGTTAATCTGAGGACTTTTCCTGGGTGTATTCCCATGCTTCACTTCACTCTTGATCTAGCTCCAGACGTTTCATCCTGTCCATTGATAGGTTTATCATACCACTCCAATCTGCTTCAGAATATCTATTCACAATACCTCCACCCAAGATGTACCACTTTCAGGACATCAGCATTGCAACACCAGATAAGATGAATCAAATGTGAATTGTTGTCTCCATTGAGTGCTCCCCCCTCACTAACATACTAACATTCTATTTTTAAGAACATAATTAACATACAATCTAAACCACCCACAAGTGGCAATGGAAATACCTCTTCCAATACACACGAAATATTCAAACTCTTTACCTCTGCCACCAACATGTTTATTAACTAATGCGCCTTCACATTATGGGCACCCAAGCCTCCTATATGGATACAGATATCTCAAGTGATCTTTCCACAAAACACCTCAAAACAGCCCAGCAAACAGTATGCAGAATGTAACAAAAATTAGCACCCCACAGAATTATGATTGCCTGAATGCAGACCGTATTTCCCGATAAAAGCCTGGGTTTGATGCTGCTGGCTCGAAACTCCTTCCCTCCCCTGCCCTCGATTCTTGATGTCTTGACCTACACCCACCTCACACCTTTTTCCTGCTCCCTCCCGCTGCCTAAGCCATCTGTCGTTCTCTTCCCCATCTAACCATTCTCTCAATCTATCTATATATATAAAAATGAAACTCTGTTTGTTTGTGGTGGGATTTGTGGCGAAGTTGCATTTTAGGACCCTTCAGACATTACTGGCTACATGACATTTGGACACACTGTCCTTTCCCCCGTTCTTAGCAAAAGTCATAATGTGTTAGTGGGTTTGTGGGTTTGTGGCTTGATGAAGCGTTGTTCCTTATACAATTCCACACCCTTTCACCAATCTGCACCACATTTTGCATAGTCACCTTTTAGGGCCCTGTGGACATTACTAGCTATATGACATTTGGACACCTTACCTGTTTCCCTGGATTTCAGCGCTTTCACAGGAGACAGTTGCCTGAAATTGGCGAAAGGGCAATGTGGTCATAGAAGGACCAGTCCCGACACAAGCAACAAAGCCTGAGGTCCAGGCCCTAGGATGCACGGTTTCTAAGATTTTTGCAGTGCAACGGAGTGCATCATGCCAGGGTGAGGTGCCAGGTATGGAGAGAGCACAGGTCTCAGCATGCAGCAGCACACCAGCTCTCGCCTCACCCCAACGTCTGCTCCAGGGTATGCCAGCCAGCCACACAGGCCCACTCTCAGTGCAGTTTACTTCAGGGTGTAAAGCACATCAAGTGATAAGTGAATCAGAACAGCGACCTGCATGATCAGTGTTATCATGTCTGAGAGGGATGATTTCTGCAATATAAACCTAAATGTGGATGAAAAACCTGTAGGAACCACAATTTACCTGGCAAGAAAACAGTCACTACTAAACTGCTACCACCTTAGCTCTAAAAGTGATGTGAAGGTTTTATCACATATGTAAAGATGGAATAAAGATACTTTTCACTCATTGAAGCATGATACCTTCTGAATAACATCCTGTCCCCTTCCAGTGAGAGTGAATACTGCAACCTTACAGGCAGTAAATTGACCTATATAATAACAAAAGCAAGTGAGTTATCCACAAAAGTAAATGCACTTGAGGTGCTCAAATGTAATATGTTATACATAGAGGAGAAGGAAAAAATCTGTTTTACAGTTTGTTGCTGAAGGTGTGAGATTAATGAATATATGGCTGATACTTTCTCCTTACAGCTGTAGCCATCTCGTCTGGAGAGAGTTTTCCATGCTTTCTCTGGCTGCTTGATGAAGGTGGAAGCAACTGTCAAATAAAATGATAAACAATTTAGGTCATAGGGGATCATTACGAGGTGGGCGGTAAGGGATTATTGGCACCGTTAAGGGCACCAGTGCCGGTAATCCCTTACCGCCCTACTACGAGGTCCCTTAGCGGGTCCCTTCCAGGCGTTATGGAAGGGACCCATTAAGGGACTTCAGAGCTAATAACGGGCCTGCTAATAGCGGGCCCGTTATTAGCTCCATCCCCATTCCCATTTGAGTCCCCATGGGGCTCAATGGGAATGCGGAATGGATCCCGGAATGGGGATTTACCGGGTCCTCCAAGGTGGGAATGACCCGGTAAGTCCCTATTCCGGGAACACGGACCCGGAATGCGGTAAGGAGGTAGCCATGGCGCTAATAGCACCATGGCTACCTCCAACCTCGTAATGACCCCCATAGTCTTAAGTGGCTATGAAGTGGGTACTGGTTGATCTCGTGGCAGCAAGTCTTTGAATCCAACATTGTGATAAATAATATGCAGACAGACCCTGTGATCCAATAGTCAGTGTTAACATTGAAAGGGTAGGTGTTCACTCTTAGGTATTATGATAATCCTACATAAGCCCATAATGGGTTCCCGAGTTAACTGTCTTCAATGACGGGTGCAAACTCCAAAATCAGTGACAGGGACAGCAGGAAGTTAAACAGTATTAGTCTCTGGCATCCATCTTTGAGATTAAATCTTTCCCAAACAGAAATTGAAGTGCCCAGAGGGTGCGCTCCAAAAACAAAAATATTCCACCAATATAATTGCCAAATACAAATCATTGAACTGACCAATGACCTCACCAGGGGAGCTAAAATGACTACCCCATTACAATCAATATACTTACAATATGGGTAATACCTGGTCGGTTTAACACATATGCATTACATATTATTTTCAGTTAAAATAACTCACGTGCACTTCAATCACTGACCAGCGATAACCTTTGCATCATAAATAGATGTCCTTCCTCCAGCCCTAATGAGCTGGTCATGCCCTATTTAACTTTCTCCAGGTAGGGGCGGCCCCACCACCAAGCTGTCCTATATAGGTAACCCCCAACCCATGGGGGGTGACACCTAGATCTATCTTCAAAAAGCACTTCTTTGCAGTACCTGTTCCTCATTACAAAGTTTTCCGCAGGCCTCCTGTACTAGGTCTGGCTTCCTGCTCCTTGCCAGCACATCACATGCCCCTTAAATGGTTCTAGGTGCCCACTGCAAATCCCATGGGGGCAGCATTTTGTTTTTACTATGAATCACCTGGTCACACGCTTGAAATGACCTTTATTTGTACTGGCGGTACTGTGCTGTGCCTTGCCGAATGTGCAGAGTGCCCCTTATTTAATAAGGGGTGCGGGTAGATGCATAGCCCCGCCTCTTACAATCAGTCCCATTTGCATATTTAGGAGGCACACACTCGAGACAGGTCAGCGTCGACTGATTGGTTAATGACAGGCATTGATTGACAGCACTGATCGATGCTGGTGTCATTCATATTTCATTAATTAAAAAAAAACCTGTAAGGTTTAGTGTGTGAAATTGTGTCAGGGAGGTCTACTCTAGCCATATAGTATGCTACTTTAATAATGAAGCGAACATTTTTATTTAGGTGTGGTACTTTTTTTGTTTTATTAGCCCTTCTGGCTTTGCCATGAAGCGTCTGGTAAAAAAAAAAAAAATACAAGAGACCTTCAGAAATGCCCGCTCTAGTAAGAGACGACACTTTTCCCATGTCTATGATGTGCCCCTGTTTTTGCGCCTATCTCTAAATGGCGCAGGTGCTCGGACACAAATTAAAACTGAAATAGTTTCTAAAATCTTCTGCAGCTTCATCATTTTATTCTAATTAGGGAAATGTCACGGAAGCACACATTTCTAGTGGCAGGAGAAGTGCCGCAAAAAGGCGCACACTCAGGGGAAAAAATATTTGCAAAATGAGCCGCATTGTGTGTGCTGGCTCACATACAGGAGGCCATGTTCGTATGTGGCGTAACATGAATGAAAGGCATAAAAGCCTTAGGTTAGACTTTTACGCCTTTTTTAACGCCATGCAACATTTTCAATCATGTGTATGGCAGCGAGGAGAGGCGCAATGCAACTAGCATTCCGCCGCCTTCCTTTCTCCGTGCCATACAAATGCTCCAGCATTTGCGCCGGCATGGGTTTTCATGCGGTTTAAGTGCTGAAAATCCTTATGGGATTTGCCTGCTTTATGCAAAAGCATAAAGCAGGCGGACCCTATAGGGATCCATTGTAAACACTAACTGCAATGTTTGCATGTCCGGTAGTGTTTATTTGCAATTGCTAACACTGCTCATCATGCAAGCAGTGTTTGCAATGAAAATTAAACGCTGCCTGAAGTGCGAGCATGTCAGGCATCAATTAATTGTAATTTTGAGCGCAGCTTACCATGCGAGCATGCGAAGTGGCGTTGAAAATTAAAAGTAAATGTTGCCTGGCATGCAAGCATGAAGTATGCCAGGCAGCTTTTACTCACTTTGCACGGCGTAGTGCAAAAGTGCAGGGCGGCATACACACATGTGCCTGCACTTTTGTACTCCATCGTGCAAATGACCAATACTTGGCAACGGGGAGCCAACTACATGTATGTCAACAAGTAAGGGCTCCCTGCAGGCAAATTACTAATTTGAAGAAAATGAGCTCCCTAGCGTATTGTCATGTGCGTCATTGCAAATAATGTATACAATCAGTGCCCAGGTATTTGACCCAGTTGCTATTAGCTATATTACAGATAGCGACGCCCTGGTAAATTTATGACACCTGCGTTATAGTCCCTCGCTTTGCTCACAGTATTAGCTGGGGTAGCGGGCCATTACCTCCCGGTATGGCCCCCGGATTGTGCCATTAAAGCTTAAATCAAGTTCAAGATATATTTAAAAAGAATAGAAGGGTTGCACACGTGCTCATTTTTTCCTTTAACCACTTCTGAGAAGAACACTCCTGTAACAGGACCACAATTCAAATGCCTGTTAATGATGAATGAACTAACTGCATGGATCACTGAGCTCACTCGGTGGCCAAAACTTTTTATTTTCATCTTCAGAATATGCAGCCTTTTAATAAATGTCCGCGCAAATCAAATTTGCAAAACTCAACGGGTATTCCAGTACTCTGTTTAAAATCCTTGCTGTGTATTTATGCGCTGATTACTCTACACGTATGCACCAGGGAAGCCTCCATTTTATTACGCGCCTGGTTTTCAATCCTCGACAATGCCCCCTGAGTGCTTTTTGGATTTCAGTCAATAACAGAGAACATCCATCACTCCTGCAGTGAAAATAGCCTTGCTGGTATTTCAGAGGCTTTTCTGAGCAAGTCATACATTTATTAATCTCCAGTCACAACTGGGTCGTGGGTTTGCTTGTCTTGGAATGATTAAAGGCTTCCAAGGACATGACGGACTAGTGACCTCTAGCCCTCAATTCAGACAAATGTGACAGGCTGTTACCTGGGGCACTTGAAGCTTCTCACCGCCTTCTGTATTTCAAGGAGGAATTCCATCATACTGCAAAGTGTCTACATTTCCCTAGATTCTACGTCAAGTCTGGAGTCGAGCGTTATGCTTACCTTTCTTTAATACCATTCTCCAACAGCTTTTCAAAACTTAACATTTTTCATAATTTCTTCTTTTTAATTTTTTTTATCAGAAACACTCACAAAAGACTACCATTTCCCAAAAATCTCTTCTTTATGGCAGTTTTCCTGTTAACAAAATCAAGCAATGCGGGCCTTACCCTTCCTCACAAGCCACTTCCTGCCCAGGTCCTTTCTTCTTTCTTTTGGCTTCTCTCCAGCAGATAAGTCACGTTTTCCTAAGAGTGCTAGTACTGTGATTTTAATTGTTTGGAAGTACATTAGTGCAAGTCATTACGTGGATGATGATTTGGTTTATGGTATTTAGTGACTGTGAGCGGCAGTGACGCCTGTAAAAGGCAGCGGAGCCGCAAGACATACATTTTCTGTTGGTTAGAGAGCGCATCGGATTTTGGAAACATGCACAAGCAATTGTTCATTTTCAAAGGGCTCGGGCGGCTGCATAGGCTCTTGGGACAGGCCCTTGAGCGGATTCGCTCAGGCGAGGACTTTGTCCCGGGCCTGCAGCTGCGCGATCATCAGTGGAACTCAGCGCAGGTTCCAGGGACCTAGTGGCAGAGCTCTGCGTGCCTGGGGCACGAAGTTTGACTCAGTCCGTGCCGAGTGACAGTCACGGGCAGACCCGGCGCAGAAAGTGCGCACTGTGAAGCGAATCCCCCAATCAGAAAGGGTTGCCAAGAGCAAGCGGTGCACACTGAAACCCATTATTGGGTGAACACTGTGAGGAGGATCAGGCAGCAGCAATGTTGGTCTGCCTTCCAGCTAATATTCCATAAACACTATTTTGGAGGGGCATTTCAGACCCAAATCATAACACTCCCATGGCCCACAAGGATTGATAGGAGCAGGGAGTGTGGAGTGAAGGGAATCCGGACGACCTGATTCCAGAAGAGTAAAGTGATCTGACTACAAGTTCTTTAAAACGTTCTAGGATAGTGTCTGGTACAAGCCATTTCCCAAAGGGTTAAACCCCATCAGAACAGGTTGGAGGTCCTAGAATCGCTGTTGGGCAAGAAGTCTTCTTATAAAAGTGCTGGCAAGGCCAAGGTTTCAAGAGCAGCCTGATCAGGCCAGGGTACTTCCTCTCGACAGCCCAAATAAGGGGTTGACAAACAGGGGAGAGGCAAAACCCAGAACGCTCTTCTACTCCCCCGGGAACTAATGAAGGGGTCAAAAGAAAGCCCCAGTGGGCAGTAGATGCGTTCGACAAGTTGAAGAACACTGTCCTTGTCAAGTCAGCTATGCACAGCCTCAGACCCTCTTCCGCAGGGGCGAAAAAAAACGGGATACTGATGGGGGTATGATGATGATGATGATGCGGATAATGATGGGCAAGATGACACCGTAGATTTAAAGAGTGTCGACAACCGAGTGATAAATCCCAGCACAGTGGGGACTTTACCAGAGGCTGCAGAGGGCATGTCAGATATGTTCGAGCCAGAGAGTATTCAGCATACAAGGTCCACAGACTGGCTGCTTGCGCCCAGGATGGCACTATATATGGCTTAAAAGATTCAAAACATAAGGAAGCCATTGGAAAAAGAGACAAAGTTTCAGATGAGGGCAGAATGTCCTACGTCTGATTTACCTGGCAAAGTAGCCGAGACACCCAAATTGGTCCCAAAAATGAGTATGTTCATAACAAAGACAGTTAATGATATTCGGAAGGGCATCGATAGGGCATGGAAAGGATGCCAGGACAAGGTTCTAGATATGGCATGACCTATCGCCAAGATAAAGAACCTCGCAGAGAGGGCCATTGACACCAGGGATCTGGTCGACCCACGTATACTGGCAAATTGGGATCAGAGAGCAGTGTGTAGGCTGGGCAATGCCAATTGTGCTTTGTCATCACAGGGTAGAAGAGGGGATTTCCTGAAGATAGACACCAAACTGGGTGATCTCGCAACAAATGAAGCAGGAGATGCTACTTTCGCCAAGGAGATGAACAATTTTGTGGGCAACTCCATGATGCTTCAATCAAGAAAAATGTTCTGGCTAGAGATTTTGCAGGGACTGGTCGATACAGGGGTCAATCTACTGGTCGCTTCAATGCCCAGAGACGACCACAGGGGCCTGGAGCTCAATATTGGGAAACCTGGTAGCAGGATGTCTTCTTCCTGAGCAGCGGCAGAGGATATAGAGGGTGCAGAGGCAGAAGCTCTTAAAGACACCAGGGCACACCCACAGGTAAGTGAAGTAGCTGAACAATACCCTCCAATAGAGGGCAGGACAGCACATTTTGTAGGCAATTTGGGCAGGCTTTCCAGCGATGCATAGATACTTCAGTCAGTACAGGGGTTGAGGCTGGAGTTTGCAGAAGAGCCAGTGCAGGATCGGATCCCCTTTCGGATTTGGCTCTCAGAGGCATGGAGGAGCCTCTTTGAGATAGACTTGTTGTTCAGAAAGGGTGCCATAGAGAAAGCGAACCCGCAAGATCAGGGTTTCTACAGCAATATGATTTCAGTACACCAACATGACAAAATAAGGCTGGTCATCAACCTCAAACACTTGAACAATCATTTTGTGCACAGAGATTTCAAGATGAAGGTATCCACCTTTTGGGAGCTATCCTCAGGAGGAACAACTGGCTAGCAAGAATAGATGTAAGGCATGCTTCCCACACCATTCCAGTGGAGCAGGAACGTCAGCTTTATTTGAGATTTGTTTGGACAGGTCAGTCCTGGCAGTTCAGGAGCCTTCCATTCTGCCTTTCGGCGGCACCATGGACATTCACGAAAGTCATGATACCAGTGGTGGCGGCGATGAGGCACAGAGGTATAAGAGCGATGACATCCTGATAGAGGATCAGCACTTCCGGCAGTTGAGAGAACAGGTTTATTGGACATGCAAGCATTTGATCTCTATCAATTTTCTATTAAACAGGGAGAAATCTGTACTTTTGCTAGCAAGGAGAGCATAATTCCTAGCGTTTATGATAGATACAAAGAACGTGACATTAGAGCGGCCTACACAGAAGATAAGCGTAATAAAGAAGGAGTTGAGGGCAGTGATCGGGAAGAAGGTTATCTCGCTTCAGTGTCTAGCCAGAGTAGTGGGACTTCTAGCATATTCTATTCAGGCAATATTTTGTGGTCCTCTGCATTACCAAGGTCTTCAGAGGTTGAAGATAAAGTACCTGCAAGGAGGAGTTTGGTATCATCATTTGATATCATTGGACGGAAAGAGCAAGGCTGAACTTAAATGGTGGCTGCAGCATATGGAGGCGTGAAATGGCCGAGGAGTGTTTGGGGACGTTCCGTATCTCGTGATAGAGTCAGGTGCGAGCAGATCTGGATTGGAGGCTAGGTGCGGTCAGCTGCGGACAGGAGGAAAGTTGTCCCAGGCAGAGCTAGATCTGCACATCACCTGCCTTGAACAGTTTGTGGGTTTGTTTGCACTGAGAGCATTCATGAAGGTGAAGGCTCAATGTTGCATACTGCTCAGAATGGACAATATATCGGTAGTGCGGTATATAAAGAGGCTGGGAGGTACTTGGTCGAGGATGTTAGTGGAGTTAACAAATAATTTTTGCCATTACTGCCTCGAGAGAGAGACCTCATTCACAGCAGAGTACCTTCCAGTGCAACAGAACAGTGTGGGAGACTGGAATACCCGATATATGCGGACCTTCAGCGGTTGGATGTTGAACAAGTTGGCGTTCATGTAGTTGCTCAGGATGTGGGGCCCTATGGGCATAGATCTGTTTGCTTCCAGGCTCAACACTCGGAGAGCACAATATTTTTGTTGGAGGTTAGGCACAGGGGTGCTTGGGACGGACCCTTTCCTGCAAGTATGAAAGCGGGTGCTGCATTATGCATTTCCCCCATTCGCGATGATAGCAGGGACATTGGCAAAGATTCACAGAGAGGAAGCAGAAGTAGTAGTGATTGCACCAGACTGGAGATCTCATGCATGGTTTCCAGTTCTGATGGAACTTTCTTTGGATTTTCCAAAAATTATTCAGTTCCAGACAGACCTGCTGGTGGACGCGATGGGAGCTGTGAACCTGCTGGTGGAGTCGGGCAGCCTCAGTCTATTGGTGTGCAGAGTTTCAGTCATAGATGGAACTTGCCAGGAATTTCAGAAGGCATTGCAGAATTCATCAGAGTATCTTTGGCCTCATCTACAAAGAGCAGCTATAGTTCTGCATGGCAGGCTTGGGAAGGTGTGGACAACGTGGTGTTCATCCCATTTCTGCCCCTGTATTTCATGTGTTGAACTGTCTGGCGTCCCTCCCATTTAGAATGATAGGGGTTTACAGGTCGGCCATCTCAGTAGGATAAGAGATGGTGGACGGTTCTCTGATGGGGGAACACCTGGGCATGGTCAGGTTTATCAAAGGTGCTAAAATCTCCAAGACTCCAGCACCCAAGTATTCAGAATGATGGGATGTTAATGCAGTGCTTAAGTTGTTACATATGTGGCCGGGCAATGAGATGCGTAGAGAAAAAACAGTTTTTGTGGAAGATAGCCATGATGTTATGCCTAGTTTCCTGTAGGGGAGTGTAGGATGCCAAGGCTCTAGAAGTGGACAGAACAGTATTCATCCCTGAAGGGATTGTATTTAATTTAGCCAAGCGTACTAAGAGCAATACCTCATTCATATTTTATCTGTACTTTCCAGGCAATGTGAATATGTGAGTTGCAAGATGTACCAAGTACTATGACGTTAGGACAGCAGAAGTGAGACCGAGGGGTGTTTCTCAGTTATTCATTATATACAGGAAGCCATTTCATGCAGTGGCGTCTGCCACCATTGTTAGATGGGTGCGATAAGTGATGTCCTTGGTGGGGATTAATGTTGAGGTATTTGGGGCACATTCTGTATGAGGGGCGATGGCTTCCAAAGCATTTGCCATTGGTGTATCAATGCAGGACTTTTTAAAGTCGGCAGACTGGTCTAGTGATTCTATGTTTAAAGCATTTTATCTTAAGCCGATTTCCAATATGGCAGAGACAGTTATGTTGAGCTTTGAACAAGCATAATGGTTGCTTCCGGTCTTGAGATGACCAGGTTTACAGCTCAGGGAGTCTTGATTCTATTAAAGACACAGAGGCAAGCATTATCCTCCTGGAATATGCTTTGCTGTTTAACAGTTGTGCTAGTATAGTATTAGTCAGCAGTGCATATTCCCTACCCTAATTTTGTTGTGTTCTTGCGACAGGTGAGGAGCAGACTCAGGAGCAGTTGAAGGAGTCGGAGGATGGATTTATACAGTTGTGTTTCAGCATATCCTTAAGGCAGTTTGGAGCAGAGCGATGTTGTGGTTTTGGACAATTTTGGTTCAGTTGTCTTGTTCAGAAAGAGTTGGTATTAGTTTCCGGACACCCAAAAGAAAGAGAAAAGGACCTGGGCAGGAAGTGGCTTGTGAGGAAGGGTAAGGCCCTCATTGGTTCATTTTGTCAACAGGAAAACTATCATAAAGCAGAGATTTGGGGAAATGGTAGTCTTTTATGAGTGTTTTATGATTTAAAAAATAGAAAAGAAGAAATGATGAAAAACGTTTACGTTTTGAAAGGCTGTTGGAGAGTGGGATTAAAGAAAAATAAGCACAATGCTTGCCTCCATGTCTTTAATAGAGTCAAAACACCCTGAGCTGTAAAAGTGTCTACGTTCAATGTTTAAAATAACCATAATATTTGGGGTACTAAAATATTGTAAATCCTCCATGGGGGTTGGTGCTTAGTTAAGCTTGATTTAAAACTCAAGACAATCAGAGGGGCAGAAGGGCAGAGGGTCCAAGCTCCAAATAATAAGAAAGGAACTCAAATAGATCCAGGTCCCTTGATAGTAAATAGAAAATAACATACCCCAGTAGATGGAGACACAAAACAGCATATGAGTTGCAGGCAAGTGCCCCCAACAGAAACAGCTCCCCATCACACTCTGCTTGATTGGGGTGAGAAGACTTTGAGCATGTGTCGTGTGGGAGCCTCTGCTCCAAGTTGGCTGCCGCTGCCCCTCGATCAACAACACTGCAGCACAACACAGTGGGAAGTGCCTGCTCCTGGCCCCGCTCTGCGCCGCTTGAGCAGGGTGAGGAGATTTTGAGTGTGTGTCTTGTAGATGTCTCCGCTCCCTGTTGTCTGATCCTGCCCCTGCCGCTCAATCAACAACATTGCAGTACAACACAGCGGAAACAGCTTGCTCCTGGACCGACTCCACTAGAGTGGGGTGAGGAGATTTAGGGCCTGATTCACAGAGCGTTTTCCAATGGGATTGCACCATTACAAAACACTTCTGTGAATCAGGCCCTCAGAGTATGTGTCTTGTGGATGGCTTTGCTCTTGGTTGTCTGATCCTGCCGCTGCCCCTCAATCAACAACAGTGAAGCACCAGACAGCTGGAACAGCCTGCTCCCAGCCCCGCTCTGCTTGAGCAGTGTGAAGAGGTTTTGATCCTGTCTCGTGTGGGCGTCTCCACTCCTGGTTAGCATCTCCTGCCTCCGTCCCCTCAATCAACAACAGGACACCCAAACAAAGCAAGAACAGCCCACTCTTTGCCCCACTCCGCCTGAGCGATATGTGGACATTTTGAACATATGTCAAGTGGATATTTCTGCTCTTGGTTGGATGCTGCTGCTGCTGCCCCTCAATCAACAACAGTGTAGCACAACAGAGCAGGAACAGCCAACTCTCAGCCCCTCTATCCTAAAAGTAGAGATTTTATAAAAGTGTGGTAATGCAAATACCACTAGTACGTCCCACTAATGGACTGAGGGTTCAATTTAACAGAGCTTCTTTCGATTTTGGTGAACGTTTCAAAAACAAATGTTTTGTCAAACTGTACTTTAGCAGTAATAAACTTGGTGAAATGTGGTTATGCATGTTTTGCTTCCCTTTAATGTGCATGTCTGAGCAATCCTATTTTTGGGAACGTAACACACATGACCTTCACGCATATGTATATATCTACAATTATAACTGGTGGGAAATTTGATCTGAAACAATAAATGCCTTGGATAACTGCAAAGTTCTGAGCTTTGCACAATTGCACCAGTGTAGAAAAAGCTTTGCACACCCCTGCAGTGTATCTCAGGTTCTGAGTTTCACAACAAACTCCTGAGATGTGGGCCTAACTGCAATGCAAATTTAACAAATAGGAATGTAATGCCTGGCTATAATACTTGTACAGCTTGATCAGGGCATGGTTAATGTGCACTCCAAGACATAGACTTCATGCAAAGAGGATTGTGCACATAGTTGCATGCCTATTTTAGATCTCTCCAAAAATCACACCAATCAGGCCAAATCATATGAAATAGATCCAGGCGTCAATGGGTAGGGTGTGGGCTTTAAAGTGGTGAAACAAACTGTATTCAATAAATAATTATAAAACAACCCATGGTGCACATTTAGCATTTCTATTGCTGTTAGGAAAGATTTCATAATTGTATGTAATTTTCCCTCCATGTGTCAACCCCCAAACGTTTTGCTGCTGTTTAGACACCATTGACTGACTTTGCCAGAGTAGCACAGCCTTCAGCTGCACTCCTCTGGGCTTTTGCTCACTTTCTATGAGGAAACTGAAATTCTCTTAAAACAATCAGTACTGGGAGACTTTGTTTCCCTTAGTCCTTTTTTCTGTGTTGCAACTTTTAGTGTGCAATGTATGTTACCATACAGCACACTTGGGTCTATAGTCAAGGCCCTAGATACTCTTGCTGGACTGTTTATGAACTGTGCAGATGTGTCATGGACAGGACTGGTGGCAGCTATCTTTTTGCATTATTTTTAACCCTTTCCTGCATGTTAACAGCGTTTGGCACAAATAGGTGGCCTGGCTCCAAAATGCCACAAGGTTCTTTGTCTTGTCCTTTGGCCATCTTGCCCCTTCACCTTCCCCAGGTCAGTCCTTATTTGGTCATGCACTTTCCAGTGAATCCCAATGCTTTTGCAGGATTCTGCATGACTTATGTGTGTGCCTCCAGGATGTGGTCTGGAACGTCTGGTTCCAATACACATCCTGGGTGCCAGAGAGTCTGGAGTGCCATGAATGACTGAGACCACCGTGGTCCGTGATTGGTCTATGTATGGAGTGTGTGTTTGTGAGCAGATCTCCCATTGGGTCCTCTCCATTTTGGCACAAAGGGAACTTTGGATAAGAGGAGGCTAAAAACACCACTACCATGTCGATCCCTTGAGTTCTCACTGAACAAAGGATAAGATCCAAGTATCCTGCAACTACGAAGCTGAGTCGGGGAACCGCTGGTGACCGGCTGGAAGGTTTGGCACCCTGAGCCCGCTGTCGTCCCGTGGGACCCCTCTGCATCTGGTCGTCCTAGAAGGTCTGCAAAGATGCTTCGACCCATTGGAATAGTGGGACCAACTGTTCTCGGCACATTCATCAAACCCTGCAAGGTAGCTTTCTCGGAAGTGTCCCTAGGCCAACCAGTGGACTGACCAGTTTACCCAGTTGCTTTGCTCTGTCACCGCCGCCGTTTCGAGGAGGCCCTCTGTCAGGGTGCCCAGGTCCTAGGC
This sequence comes from Ambystoma mexicanum, assembly GCF_040938575.1. Classification (NCBI taxonomy): domain Eukaryota; kingdom Metazoa; phylum Chordata; class Amphibia; order Caudata; family Ambystomatidae; genus Ambystoma; species Ambystoma mexicanum. Next base: position 739,682,094 of record NC_090930.1, on the reverse strand, counting down.
CCAGGAGCGACGTGGTACCAACCACCCCCTCAATGGTCTCAGAGCCTGCAAGTCAAAGCTTACACAGGCCTCTTAAACCAGAGTGGGGAAGGAGGGTTAGGATCTCGATGAGTGGATAGGTAGAGGAATTTTAGGGTAACCGGATTGAGGGTTAGGGAGAGATTATGGATGGGAATGGGGATATTAGGGTAAACGATGACTGCACACTTTCCTCAAAACGGGCTGAAGGTTCTGTTTAAACACCTTCACATGTAAAGGTGTTTCCCTTCACATTTCCCTTCAGAACAAACATGTACGTGCCCCCATGAACACGAAGACTAAACATATTAGAATTAACATCAAACAATTGTTGGCAAGAGCCCATTGCAGTTTCATGAGCACAGTCACATGCACTAGCACACTTAGCTTTTTGCTTCAGTCTTTTTAGTCCTGTCCTGCAAAGGCTGTCGAGTCCTGTGCCACGTCCTTGCAATCTGAAGTCCAGGTTCAAATCAGGTTCAAACTAAAAGAAAACAAAGGACAAGCATTAGCGTATGCTTTTTAGCTCTGTCGGTCTCTCACTCCCATTCACTCGTACAACACGCATTCAGCACTTAGTGTGCTCCAAGAATCTCAAGTTGCTATGGGTGCGCTGCCGCGCGTGGCTTGCTAATTCCAGGTTTTGCGTTTTTTTTCCCAAACGCGGTCTTTCTTCAGACCGGGGTTTTACGGTTTGCCCAAACACAGTCTTTCTTCAGACTGGGGGCCTCATTACGACCCAGGCGGTAAGTTACCGCCTGGGCCGTGACTTTACCACCATGGCGTAAACTATGTTTACGCCATGGTGGTTGGCGGACTTACCGCCCCATTCCGACCTAGGCGGGGCGGTAAGTCCCCAATCCCCATTTACCCTTCCCCATTCCCATTTTTGCCCCATAGGGCATAATGGGAGTGGGGAAGGCGTTAATTATGCCACCGTAAATTACGGTGGCGTAATTAACTCCATGGTCCCTTAGCGCCATGGATTTTAACACCTGCTAAAAGCAGGTGTTAAAAGCACCATGGCGCTAGGGGACCTCGTACTCAGGCGGTAAGGGTCGGCGCTGTTAACGCTGCCGTAAACCCCTTACCGCCTGAGTTGTAATGAGGCCCTGGGTGCCTTAAGTTATACTTTTTCCGTCTCATGCGCCTTTCCGGCGTATTCTCCGCGAGACGAATGTAAATAAAATTATAAACACTCTCTTGTTGACTTTCACACATGCGCCAATATGACTCCCATGAACCCGCCCAATTAGCTTCTACGTGGTGCGCAGGGGCTCTGAAGGGGTCGGGAAATGCCCTGTGCGCTTCCCCTAAGGGTCTCAGGAACTGCTTGAGCTGGGCGGTACTTATCTTTTCTCTGCGAGGGGCCGGATCGCTGTTCCAGAGGCTCTGGGCCCCTCGCGTGTGGATTCCGGGGAGCTGCTGGGCTCACGTCCTCACTCCTCGGCTTCTCAAGCACAAGCCCCGTGCCTTGGGGCTTGCGCATGCGCATTCGTCGCGCGCCACACCCAGCGCGGCTTCCCATTGGCTCGTGGGCCCATGAAGCCTGGTGGAAATTGTAGTTCTAGCGGGCTGAACGCTGGATTAGTCTGCAGAAAGGGCACAACAGCCCTTTAAAGTACGGAGACCCTCTGGATCTGGGTTTCTTCATGGTCCCTGGCCCCACAGCCCCAACAGTACATGCCCTAAGGCCAGTCTTACCCCTGACAGAACTCCCCCTCCCACGGAAGGCAGGTCCCCCAGGTTTCTCAGGGTAGTTTTTGTGGAAAGTGCGCAGCAGTCGTGGAGCATGTACATGGTGTGAGGGTTCCCAGGAGCGGTCTTCAGGCCCATACCCCACCCAGTCAATCAAATAATAGATTTGGCCATTCTTTTTTTTAGAGTTAAAAATTGCTCGGACCTCATACTCCGGCTCCCCCTGTACAAGTACTGGGGGTGTTTTTTGAGTGCGTACCCCAGGCAGGGCTGGCTTCAACAGTGACGTATGGAAAGTAGGATGGATTTTCATCTGGGATGGTAGGGCCAGTCGTACCGCTACTGGGTTAGTTACCTTTTCAATGCTGAACGGGCATAGATAGCGAGGTTGTAATTTTTTAGGTCCCTCTAATCGTAAATTTCGAGTGGACAACCACACCAAATCGTTTTTATGGTACACAGGGCTGGCACGTCGATGTTTATCGGCATAGGTTTTGTATGTTTTTTTGGCTTTTACGAGATTATCCTGCAGCTTCTTCCAAACCTGCTCTATTCCGATCCGTTGTCCTGCTAATGTAGGCAGTGCCGCTTCTGCTGCTGGGACGGATGAAGGTAAAATCCGTGGATGTCTTCCTTACAAGCAGAAGAACGGGGATCGTTTTGTGGAAGAATGAACAGCATTATTATATGCCAATTCTGCTAGCCAGGTGTGTTGAACCCATTTTGTCTCTCGTCCTGCGGCCAAGCAACGCAGGAACTGTTCAAGCCCTTGGTTCACGCATTTGGTTTGGCCGTCCGTCTCGGGATGATATCCTGAGGATAACCGAACTTCCATACCAATGATGTTGCAAAATTCGCGCCAGAACCTGGAGGTGAACTGTGGACCCCTGTCTGTGATTATACGGCACGGAAGGCCATGAAGCCGAACCACATTTTGCAGGAATAATTCAGCAATTTCTTTGGCTGTTGGAACCCCTTTGCAGGGGATGAAATGGGCCATTTTAGAAAAGGCATCCACTACCACCAGCATGGAGGTGTAGCCCTGCACTTGTGGGAATTCGACTATTAGGTCCATGGTGACTGTATGCCATGGAGTAGTAGGTGTTGGCAGGGGACATAGGAGGCCTGCCGGTTTCTGGTGATCGGCTTTATTCCGAGCGCATACTGCACACTGTCGTACGTATTGCTGGACATCAAGCCGCCACTTTGGCCACCAAAAATGTCTCCCCACCAATTCTAAAGTTTTTGCCTTACCGGGATGACCCGCTAGGGAGGAATCGTGGCACCATGACATCGCCTTTTCTCGTAGGTGAAGTGTAGGCAAATACAAAGATTGCCCATGATTTGGGAGCCCATCCATAATGGTGTGCTGAGGGTCCTGTTTGCACCACTGGTGAAGGTCATACATGGAAAGTTCCTTTTGGATGCTCTCAAAAATGTTGGTAGTTAAACCCACTATTTGTGCTGGGGAGACTATTGGCCGAGACACAGTTTCTATTTCCTCAGAGACCTTGTCCGGGTAGCGGGACAAAGCGTCAGCTTTCCGATTGTTCGCTCCAGGTCTGTATGTGATAATAAAATCAAACTCTGCGAAATATTGGGCCCAACGCAGCTGACGTGGGCTCAAGGTTTTGGCAGTTCTAATGAACTGAAGGTTGCGGTGGTCGGTGATAACCATCACTGTGTGACGTGCCCCCATCAAATAGTGCCGCCACTCGCCAAAGGCTGCCTTTATGGCCAATAGTTCCCTGTCTGCTATGATGTAATTAACTTCTGCGGGGAGCAGTTTCCTAGAGTAGTAGGCTACTGGGTGTAAGAGGCCCGTCTGAGGATCCCGTTGGGAGAGAACGGCCCCCAGCGCATAGCTGGGAGTGTCAGTTTCCACCACAAATGGCTGGGACAAGTCTGGATGTTTTAATACCGGTGCATCGGTAAAGGCCTTCTTGAGCTGTTGAAATACCTGCTCAGCCAAGACGTCCCAAACAAACGGGCAGCCTTTACGTAGAAGTCTCTTGATTGGAGTAACCAGCTCAGAGAAATTCTTGACAAACCGTCTATAGAAATTTGCAAATCCCAGGAAGGATTGCACATCTTTTACATTGGCTGGTGGGGCCCAATCCAGAATGGCCTGTACCTTTTTCTGATCCATTTGTACGCCTGTTGGAGTAAGATAGTACCCTAAGAATTCCACTGTAGTCCGTTGGAATTCACGTTTCTCTAGTTTGGCGTAAAGATGGTATTCTCTTAACTTTTGTAAAACAGCGCGTGCATGTTGGACATAATCTTCAAGACTGTGAGAATAAATGAGGATGTCATCTATGCACACGACGGCACATATGTCTAAATATTCTCGAAGAACTTCATCTAGGAAATGTTGGAAGGAGCGGGTGCGTTACATAGACCGAATGGCATAACCTGGTATTCATACAATCCGAATTTTGTTCGTAAGGCGGTTTTCCACTCGTCACCTTCGCGCACCCGCACTAGATGGTAAGCCCCACGAAGATCCAGTTTAGTATAGATGACCGCGTCCCTAACCTGATCTAGAAGGACTGGGATGAGTGGAAGTGGGTAACGGTTTTTGATGGTTATCCGATTCACCCCGCGGTAATCTATAAAAGTCCGAAGTTCCCCGAACTTCTTCGGTACGAAGAACAGAGGGGAAGATACCGGCGAATTAGAGTGTCTAATAAAGCCATTCTGTAAATTGGCTGTTATGTACTCCCGGAGGCGTTCGTTCTCAGCCTCAATCAAGGCATATATACGGCTGCATGGTAATGTTGCCCCTGGCTCTAGGTCTATCCGGCAATCAAATGGCCGATGTGGGGGCAGGGTTTCTGCGGCTTTCTTATTGAAAACATCTACATAATCAGAATACTCTGCGGGTAGTTCTTCTGAGCGTACCTCGGATTGGACTCCTGTAACGCTTGCGACTTGGGGGGTTGCGGCCGCCGGCCGCTCACAATGTTCTCGACAGTAAGGAGAGCTAAATTATGTCAAACCGGATGTCCAACAAATCTGAGGATCATGTTTTCTCAGCCAGGGCAACCCTAAAATAAGGCCGAATTGCGGGGCAGCAATTAGATCAAAGGTAATAAATTCCCAATGCCCAACTCCACAACTCAAGGACACTAAGTGAGTATTATGTGTGATGGGTCCAGAGCACAGAGGTGTACCATCGACAGCACGTACGGGTTCAGGCTTCGCCTTTAACTGGATAGGAATACCCAACTTATCTGCAAACTGGGTATCTATGAAATTACCCGTTGCCCCCAAGTCGATCAACATGGTGACCTCTTTTGATACTCCCCGAAACCCAAGACACCCCCTTAATGAAACGTGTGGGGCAAAATTGGGACTACCATCAATTGGGGCCCTGCAATTAGTTAGGCTCGACCGGGTGACCCCCACTACCGACGAGCTGAGGCGTTTCCCTGAGTCTTGGGCTTTGTGGGGCATTCGCAAACAAAATGTCCTGACTTCCCACAATACATGCAAACACCATCTTTCCTCCTCTGTTCTTTTTCCTCTTTGGATAAGGGACCTCGAACCGACCCGATTTGCATTGGCTCGTCTCCACCGGACTTGTCCATCGACCCTCGGGTCCCTTTAAATTGGTCAAACCTTGCCGCAGGACGCGACTCCCCTTTTTTCCTGTCCCCCCGTCGTTCTGCCTGACGGTGATCTAACCGCATGGCCAGATCAATCGTATCCGAACATTCTTGGGGTTGGGGGTCAACTTGGGTGATAAGATCTCTTATGTCATCCCTCAGTCTCTGATAGAATAGAGACATACATTTGTCGCGTGGCCACTCGGCTTCGGCTACCAATCGGTTGAATTGGGTGACATAAGTCACTAGCTCCGTATTTCCTTGCCTCAGGGTCAGCAATTCCCGATCCTTACATAAAGTGGCGGCCCTACGATTAAATATTTTCTCGAATTCACTGAGAAACTCGTCCCAATCAGATAAGATTGTATTGTCTTTTTGGACTAAGGGGTTCGCCCATGCTGCAGCATCCCCGGTGAGATAGGAGATCACGAATGCTGTCCTAGCCTGATTGGACCGGAATGCTGCCGGCTTCGTAAGGAAATGGAGGCGACATTGCGTGATAAAGGTGGAAAATTTCTGCGGGTCTCCCGCATACCGCTCTGGTGGCGCCAGAGGAACCACGGCCTATGGGGTGACTTGTACCTGCACTGGCGTATGACCAGGCAAGTGTGCTGTTTGGGCGGCCAGGTTACGTACGTGCGCAGACAGCGTGGCATAGTCCTGTCTGGACTCTGCCAACTCGCCCTGTAGGTCTTGCAAGACCTTGGCAAGCTCCTCCATGACAGTGATGGGGATGGTTACGCCACTCAGGTGCCTGAATATTACGTGGGCTTGTGCTTCTGTCGGGGTGCCCAGGTCCTAGGCGCAGGAACGACGTGGTACCAACCAACCCCTCAATGGTCTCAGAGCCTGCAAGTCAAAGCTTACACAGGCCTCTTAAACCAGAGCGGGGAAGGAGGGTTAGGATCTCGATGAGTGGATAGGTAGAGGAATTTTAGGGTAACCGGATTGAGGGTTAGGGAGAGATTATGGATGGGAATGGGGATATTAGGGTAAACGATGACTGCACACTTTCCTCAAAACGGGTTGAAGGTTCTGTTTAAACACCTTCACATGTAAAGGTGTTTCCCTTCACATTTCTCTTCAGAACAAACATGTACGTGCCCCCATGAACACGAAGACTAAACATATTAGAATTAACATCAAACAATTGTTGGCAAGAGCCCATTGCAGTTTCATGAGCACAGTCACATGCACTAGCACACTTAGCTTTTTGCTTCAGTCTTTTTAGTCCTGTCCTGCAAAGGCTGTCGAGTCCTGTGCCACATCCTTGCAATCTGAAGTCCAAGTTCAAATCAGGTTCAAACTAAAAGAAAACAAAGGACAAGCATTAGCGTATGCTTTTTAGCTCTGTCGGTCTCTCACTCCCATTCACTCGTACAACACGCATTCAGCACTTAGTGTGCTCCAAGAATCTCAAGTTGCTATGGGTGCGCTGCCGCGCGTGGCTTGCTAATTCCAGGTTTTGCGGTTTTTTTCCCAAACGCGGTCTTTCTTCAGACCGGGGTTTTACGGTTTTCCCAAACATGGTCTTTCTTCAGACTGGGTGCCTTAAGTTATACTTTTTCCGTCTCATGCGCTTTTCCGGCGTATTCTCCGCGAGACGAATGTAAATAAAATTATAAACACTCTCTTGTTGACTTTCACACATGCGCCAATATGACTCCCATGAACCCGCCCACTTAGCTTCTACGTGGTGCGCAGGGGCTCTGAAGGGGTCGGGAAATGCCCCCTGCGCTTCCCCTAAGGGTCTCAGGAACTGCTTGAGCTGGGCGGTACTTATCTTTTCTCTGCGAGGGGCCGGATCGCTGTTCCAGAGGCTCTGGGCCCCTCGCGTGTGGGATCCGGGGAGCTGCTGGGCTCACGTCCTCACTCCTCGGCTTCTCAAGCACACGCCCCGTGCCTTGGGGCTTGCGCATGCGCATTCGTCGCGTGCCACACCCAGCGCGGCTTCCCATTGGCTCGCGGGCCCATGAAGCCTGCTGGGAATTGTAGTTCCGGCGGGCTGAACGCTGGATTAGTCTGCAGAAAGGGCACAACAGCCCTTTAAAGTACGGAAACCCTCTGGATCTGGGTTTCTTCATGGTCCCTGGCCCCACAGCCCCAACAGTACTTGGCCTAAGGCCAGTCTTACCCCTGACACCCTCGAAACTTAGTATACTGTTAGCTTTGTGTCCCCAGCATCCCCACGCCGAATTTCGTACACTTGGCATTCCCAGGTCTGAAGTGAGACGAGTGCGCCAGGACCGGAGTGAACGCGGTTAATGTAGCCCATCTGTGGCAACGTCCTTTGCAAGTCCGCTGCGTTTGTGACCCTCTTGCCCCTGAAGCCTGCTACAGTGAAACTGGGTCAATTCATCCACCTGGAGTGGAGAAATCACCACTTTCCCATTTGGAAATCATCGCTGTATCTCAGGAACTGAAAGGTGCTGAGACGTCCTTTTGCTGTATTCGAACCTGCAAGCGAAGTGGACTGAACTGGCAAAGTTTGGGTCCACTTGCATCGAAGTCCGGTGAGTACTCCATACCTAAACCAGTGGCCCCTAGCACAAGGGCCCATTTTTACGCATGAGTGGCCCCTGGGGGCCCCTCTGCTTTCCACTGCTATTGCGAAATAGCGACTCCATCCCAAACTCTCGAAGTGCCTCTGCCTTCAAGTGGAGGTCCTTCTTGAATAGTGGGAACTTGTTCTGCATCGCCTCATCCACCTTCCCGAGCTGCTAGAGACCCCTGAAGAGACCCTATTTTGCCCATTGGAACAACCGTGTGTGCTTGCATTGCATGTACTATTGAGCAGAAGGCTCCTCTCTTCTTAAGGCTTGGACTGCCTATTAGTTAGGTGTATTTTTGATGTCGAACTGGGTTTAAAGGCTATCTGCACTGCCTGTTTCCTTCCCCTCTAGATTGTCGACATATTTTGTGCATTTAACCCTTTAGACCCCAATGATCTTGTATATACATTGGGCCTCATTACACGGAAGGCGGTAAGGGTTAACGGTCACCGGTAATGGTACCGGTGACCGTTAACCCCTACCGCCTTACTACGAGGTCCCTTTGCGGGTTGGTACTTTAACGCCTGCTTTTTAGCATGTGTTAAAAACCAACCCACAAAGGGACCAGGGTGCTAATTACGGTACCGCAATTTGCGGTACTGTAATTAGCACCTTCCCCATTCCCATTATGCCCTATGGGGCAAAAATGGGAATGGGGAAGGGCAATGAAGGAACGGGGGAATTACCACCCTGCCAAATTTGGAATAGGGCAGTAATTCCCCTTTCCTCCAAGGTGGTGCCGGTATTTTACCGGCATGGACCAAGGTGCTAAGAGCACCTTGGTCCACCGCCTACCGTGTAATGAGGCCCATTGTATTGATAGTGATGTGTTGGTGTACTTAGTGTTACTGTGATTCTTTTGCTATGGTCTATGTTACAAAGGCCTTGCAATAAATGTGTCTAAATTTTTTATATAACTCCTGCCTGGAGTAATTTGTAAGTGTCTGAGCTTGTGTGCTCATTGAGGTACTTCAGTCACCCTCACCCCTCCTGAGACTTAGTCTTGACCGCCTGCCATAGCTAACCTGATTGGTCTGGCTTGTCCAGAGGTTACCCTGTTCCAAGAAACTAGGCTGGCCCTCTGAACCTCTGCCCCTCCAGGTCAGAGTTCAGAAATCCATCATAACAAATTGGTGTATAGCGGTGGGATAGGACTGAAGGTATCCAGTGTGCATACTAGTGAAGGCATTTCGAGTTATTCCTACCAGGACACATAGTGAATTGTTGTAGTATAACTGAAAAAGGCCATAGTCCTATCTAACAATATGGAAACAATTACATTGTTAACTTTAAATGCTTCCAAATCTGCAACATTGAGAATGATGTGTGCTGTGAGAGGTATCTCTGCTCAAGGCACAAAAATGGAAATGATCCAAAGAATCACGGACAGGCAAGAAGCTCAGTTCAGTGCCATAGCTTCTGATGACAGTGCAGAAGGAGGTGGGGCTGCTCTCACTGGCAGAACTGGAAGTTCTGCCACTGCACTTATTCATAGAGACCATGAGGATTTGGAGGATGTAATGTCTAATGTTTCCTCTGCCAGTGCTGAAGGTGAGGCCATACTTGAATTCAAGAAACAAGAACTGCTGTTTAGGTAGAAGGAGCTTGAATTTAACATGGCCAAACTGAAGATAGAGCAAGCAGAACAACAGAAAGACAGGGGTCACCAGTTGGAACCGGCCAAGCTTCAGGTTGCCAATGGATCTAAGGGTCCTGGACTTGGGTCTGGGTTCTCCTCTCATGCAAGGTTTCCTAATTATCTGCTCAGTGTGTATGAGGAAAAGAATGACATTATGGACTGACTGAATACATTTGAGTATGCATGCAAATTTAAACAAGTTGACAATGCTGATAAAATTGCCTAGTTACTTAGCAGACTGTCCCATTCTGGATGCAGCACCATTATGGAAATGTCAAAAGCTGAGAGAGCAGATTTTGCAATGTTAAAGCAAACTCTCATCTTAAAGTTTGGAACGAATCCTGCCCAGTACTTAAAAAGATTCAGAGAGTACAAAAAGAAAGAAGGTGGTACTTGGGTATCTTATGTAACTGAATCCTTAAAACACTTCAATGGTTGGGTTGAAGGTGATAAGGTCTCTACTTTTGAAGGTATGATATGTCTTTTCATGCTTGAACATATTTTTGCATCTTCTTCACCTGAGTTTAAGCAGCACTTGGCAGATTCAAAGGAGGTAGATCCTAAGAAACTTGCCATAGCAGCAGATTTGTGGGTGTCACATAGAGTGTCCCATAAGGACGAGACTCATCCTGGTAAGCAGGATGAGGGGAACAATTCTAAAGAAAAGGAGGGTGCGGAATCTGATAAAACTTTCTCCCAGAAGGGCCACAAAAGGAAAAATAAGGGTAAAACACAAGAGAACTCACAGGGTAGTGGAGGTCAGCCTCCAAAACAGAATTCTGGTTATAGTAAGCCTCCCTATGTAAACAGACCCAGTGGATCTTGTTTTGCTTGTGGAGCAACTGACCATTTGAAGGGGGATCCCAGATATAAGGTCAAAACCTTGGGGGTCTACTCTGCTAATCTGGCATTCTCCTTCTATGAGGAAGGAGAGATTACATGGGCATCCTACTCCTCAGACTCCTTCCCAAGTGGGATAGAAGCTGAGGTAGTTTTAGTTTCCCTGGGTTCCTGGGAGCCTAAAGTCTCAGAGGCTTATACTAGGATTCCAGATAATTCCAAGCACTACTTTAAAGACAGTGGCCCTCATTACGACCCTGGCGGAAATCGGAAAACGATGGCGGAAATGCAATACCGCCATCGAATAGTGCTCGGTGCGACTATGACCCGTCACCGCAAAGTACGAAGCCATTAGCGACACCGTAGTGAACGCCAACGCTAACTGCACCAAGTACGCGCGCGCGCGCCATGCCAAACCGTAAATACCACCATGGCGCAAGGGTACGCGAATTCCGAACCTAGCGGACATGTACCTAACGCCATCAAGCATGGCGGAATGTACCCTTCCGCCATGGTGAGAAGTACGGCATCGCGAATCAACCGTAAACGGCCCCACTGAGTGCCTGTACACCGCTCCCTGCCCACAAAGTACAACTCCCCGTAGGTGCAATGAAGTCACAATGCAACCAGTGAAATGTACAAGTCACCCATGCATGCCAACGAACAAAAGAATCACAAGAGGGGCCAATGGGAGCTGCAGGGCACAGATGGCACGAATACAGAAGCCATTCCAATGGACATGACCACAGTCCCCCCCCCCGAAACGCACGCAAACACAGGCACCTGTGACCAGCAATATACCGAAAATCACATCATTCCACCAGTCCACCTGGCTGACCGGCATCTGTTACACAAAACCCAATCCCCCGCCCCTGAGCATGACAACACTCAAACAGTCATATTGGCAGCCCCCATCCCTGACCTCACTGGGCTTCGTAGGCAAACGCGCCCAGTACAGTACCACGCAACTAAACTCCGAAGCTGGAACCCAATGCAGATCTCCTCCCAATACATCGCTCCCCAAATAGGAATATGCCACATCACTTGCAAAGAAGAACGCTACACGGGCCAAATCAGAATAGAAATTTAATGCACAACAAAATCACCAAGCCCATACAGCCATTAGGCCATGAACTCCAAAACACATTTCACCATTGTGGGCTGCATCCGCAAGAAATGACCAGCCACTACTTGTGTGACGCCCTGTTCCATCATGGAACACAGACCCACATTCACGTACGAAAAGGCAACATGGAAGCGCACAGAACCGCAGGGCCGTCCCAATGGGGAGGCACTAGTCCAGCTGAAAGGCCGAAATGTTGCTCCGAGCCACTAGTACTGCGTAAGGGCATGTGGCCCATTGGCGATCGTCCCATAAGATCGTAATGCTGCTCCACTGATTAACACGAAGCAGCAGGTGTCGGGAGTAAAAGCCATCTGCAGGAGTGGCATACAGATGGCAGTGGCAAAAGGGGAGGAGATACCTGTCAACCAAAAGAAAAGAAAAAGAACAGAATGGCCATCAGAACTACATTCCAACAACTCACATCAATGATCACACTAAATCCACAGCCATATGCATGCTAGCCCACTCCAAAGGATCATCACCACCCCAAAACCACTTGCGACTCATAACCATCTATATCGAGGTGTAAACACCATCACAAACGAGTGTACCTGTGCATGCGTCTGTCAAAACAGAATCCATCAGATGGGATTGGTAACGTGCATGGACACAAGTGTCTGAGGGCGCGTCGAGACAGGGAGGGCTCAACAAGGCCAGATAGACGATGGTCCCACTATGGCAGCCCTGCATCACATAGCGCAGGGGAGGCGGATAGATTCCAAGAAGCCCTGTACATGGCAAACTCTGTATCAAATCATCTGCCCATGCATCCATTCATCATTCCCTCATCCCGGTATGAAAACGCCTGAATATTTACTCACATAACATTAGAAATATCCATTGAGTCTGTGCGTTATGCAGCCTGCAAAATCCACAGTGCCCCAGCCCGTAATTCCAGTGTTGTGAAGTAACATGTATTTGGGAACGTCCGGCCTCATCGCCCACGTCGCTATTGCGCATCCCAAACTATTCATATCAATCATTGCATCCTCGCCATGGCCCCTGTCTCAAGGACATTGAACAATAGAACGTTATATTTGCAGTCAGACCTGTGGGCATCTCCTCGCCGCTAGCTGAAAACCGAAAGCGCCGCCCTTCGAATTCCTCATTTGCAACATCACGTCGAAAAGGCATCTGTGGCCGTTTGAAATCACTAATTAATCCATCTAGTGCGGCTGTGTGTGGAAATGGCAACTGCCTTCACTCACAAATGGGACGCCCCGCCCGTCGTTGCAACTCGGTACAGTGATGCATGAGGGCCCACCGTCACTCGAGTACTACGTTCCACTGACCCTTCACAAGTCTGTTCGCGACTACACAGATAGTATGTGAAACAATGGGACCATAGCCGAATGTACATATCAACCAATGTTACACGGCCATCGGGTACAAATACATGATTGCAATAGCAAGATGCAATTCCTCGAATTGCAGCGTTGTGTGCGGGACGTGCTCGGCCAAAGGGGAGAGCAGCTTGCACAGGTGGAATGAATCACCACAGGTGGAGGCCATACAGCCTGAAAACACATAAATTGCACACCCAGTCTCCTCCCACAACCACACCCACTCCGAAATGCTACCGGCAGGACTCGCGATGTTGGCCCTGGGGGACCTGATAGCACTGCAAGTACTCCAACTCCAAGAAGAAGACGAACACCAACTACAACCGGCCGCACGGAGGAGACGCAGGAGGAGGAGGAGGCCAAGGCAGGGCCAGCAAGGGCCGCCAGCACAGCCACTACCACCACGCAGGCAGCCCGCAATCCCACGCCTCCGAGCACATCCGTTCAACCTCACTGATGAGCAGATCCACACCCTCTACCGTTTGGACCGGGACACCATAGCCGCCATTGTGGACATGACACAGGCTGACCTTGTCAGCATGATAGATAGCCCAACCGCCATCCAACCCCTACTGAAGGTGGTGTCTGTACTCCACTTCCTGGCCACAGGCACCTACCAGCACACAGTCGGACAGTTGCATGGCATTTCTCAGCCACTGTTCTCACGGACACTATTGCAAGTGCTCGATGCCCTCCTGCAGCACGCAGACGACTACATCTCTCTACCACGCTCGGAGCAGGAAATTACCAACACAAAAGTGGGATTCCATGCACTTGCCGGCATACCGGGTTGCATTGGTGCCATCGACTGCACCCATGTGGAATTGGTCGTCCCACATGCCATGGAGGCCCAGTACCGCAACCGAAAACAATTTCATTCCCTGAATGTACAAATGGTGTGTGACTCCAACAGGATCATTACACATTGTTGTGCCAGATTCCCTGGATCAACCCATGATTCTATGGTCTTGAGGAACTCTACTATTCCACGCTACATGGAGCGACACGCAGGGAACAGATCCTGGCTACTCGGTGAGTCTCATTTCATGCATGATGATGTGGGGTATGTGATGCGGCAATGACCTGGCAGGAAGGGGGGGGGGTGTGTGTGCGTACGTAGCAATGGCATTCCACATCATACGTTTCTCGTCCACATACAGGTGATGCTGGGTATCCACTGAAGAGATGGCTCCTCACACCAGTCCGGAACCCACGGGACCAGCATGAGGAGGACTACAACCATGCCCACTCACGTACCCGTGTAGTCATTGAACAGGCATTCGGCCTACTGAAGACTCGTTTCCGCTGCCTCAGCAGGTCTGGCGGGGCACTCCTGTACCGCCATGAGAAGGTTGCAAAGATGGTCATGGCATGTGTCATGCTCCACAACATGTGCGTACGTAGAAATGTGCCCATGCCCCCTGACGCAGAACTGCAAGCACCTGATGATGGTCATGATGAGGGTGGGGATGTGGCAGCACCTCAAGGAGTCTGCGAGGCACCGGAGGGCCGTGACATTCGTCAGCATCTCATTGATGCATGCTTCTAGCACTCACGCCTGGTGGCTGATACATGGACACGGGACTCGTGGCACTGTGTGTGTCTGGTACATGCACAATATGGACTGTACGCCTATGATGGCCTAGTACACAAAGATCATTGTCCACACATCTCATTGGTTGATCGTGCACTGTTTATGGCATATGTGATATCATGTTGAACACCCTATCGACCCGCCACCCAAGTGAGCCCAACACACCCCCTCCACCCTCCTACCTCCCCCCCGAACACCAGTGTCCAAAGATGCACATTGTCAGTGGGCTGTCGCTATTGCAAGCCCCCTCTGCGGGTATCAGGGGCACCCCTGCCTGTGGAGCGCAGGTTCCTCCCGGATCTACGTTGGGGGCTGCCCTGGACGGAACTTGCAACGGATGATGTCTCTGCCTGCTCACGTCCATGCATGTCCCTAAGGGTTTGCGAGAGCTCAGTGAGCACACGGCGCACTGCGGCAAGTTCGGCACATACGTCTTTGGACGTCGCATGCAGTTCCCCCCTCAGGCTCTCGGTGCTTCTCTCCATTTGGACTCTCAGGCTCTTGGTGCTACTCTCCATTTGGACTCTCAGGCTATCAGTGCTACTCTCCATTTGTACTCTCAGGCTCTCGGTGCTACTCTCCATTTGTGCCCTTAGTGTCTCTGTGCTTCTCTCCATTTCTGCCCTAAGTGTCTCAGTTGATGTTTCTATGTCTGCCTTAGTGCCCCCACATTCATCGGCATGGTCCTTGAGGAGCGTGGCCAGTTGCTGCTGTTGCACGATTAACTGGTCGAGGGACTGTTGCCTCTGCTGGGCCATGGCCATTTGCGGGGGTGTCACAGAGGGGCTGTTGACCTCATGTTGCCTTGCCACAGGGCTTGTGGGGGATGGCCAGTCGTCGTCTTGTGGGTGCCCCTGCGTGGTATCCTCATGTTGTACGGGATGGGACAGACAGGGGGATTGGGACAGGTCATGGATGGATCTGACTTCGACATCCCCGTCTTCTGTGTCGGAGCATGCTGCCATCAATGGGGTGTCACCTATGGTGCTGCTGCCACCAGAGGCAGTGCCTTCTGTGGCATCCGTTGGGGGGACCTGTGGTGGTGGTGTTGTGGGCATGCTGGCTGCTGGGGTGCCTGTTGATGTTCCCTCCTCTGTGCTGCCACCTGATTTGTGCTGCTGCCGTGTCTTGATGCGTGCAGCTGAGGTGGAGGGTCTTTGGCCGTTGGTCTTGGCCCTCTTTGCAGGTGTGCTGGTAGGGGTGTCCTGATGCTCGTCGTTTGGATCGGACCCTGTGGTGGAGTAAAGGAGGGCGAGGGTTATTAATGGGTCTGTGGGAATTGGAATGGCATTGTATCACATGCATTGGGGTGGTACCTGAGGGTGATTTGGGTCGGGGCCTTGGAGGTGCTTTCATTGGTGTGTGGAGTGAGGGTGCAGTTGTTTGGCAGCCTGCAGTTAGGGTGTGCCTGCTGGACGTGTAGTGCGTGTTTTAGGGGTTTTTAATTATTTATGTATTTATTGTGAGTTTTAAAGTGCGCTATCAGGCCGATGTGTGTGGACGTTCTCCTGGACATGTGTTTCTGTTGCACTATGTGGACACATGGTACTTCACATGATTGGACATTGTGGATTTAGCATTGTTTTATCTGGCCCACCTACCTGAATCTTCGGATGTCTGCACTCCTTTCTCCATCCCTCCGACTCCCTCTATGCTCTCCATTCCGATGGTGGAGGCACAGATTTCTTCCCAGGGGGTCAACTTGATGGGTGATTCAGGACCTCCCCCGGTGGCTGTGGCAATGTTGCGGTTGGCAGAGAGTATGCTGCGGACGCGTATCCGCAGGTCGTCCCATCGCTTTCTGCATTGCTGTGGGTTGCGGGGTGCGTTCCCCACCGCACTTACCCGCTGTGCCACCAGAGCCCATATGGCCTTCTTGTTCGCAAGTGCCGTCCTGGTCATTTGCGTGGAGAAGACGACGGCAGCATTCTCCTGGAGGGTCTCTGTTAGCACGGTGAGTTCCTCACGGGAGAAGTGGACCTGCCGCTTGCGGTCGCACGCTTTCTTCGCTACTTTTCCCATTTTTCTTGGTTTCGCTAGGGTGGATGTCGGGTTGGGGTGTGTCTCAGGGTAGTGTTTTTAGTGGTTGTGTGGATTTTGTGGTTTTATAGGTGTACGGCGGGATGTTTCCCGTTCCGGGCCCATGTTTTTACTTCCGTTTCTGTATATTTACGGTCACCGTACTTTCCGGTTGGCGCTCACTGCGGTGTCCGCTGTGATGGGTGGCGGTATTGCACCTAGGGCGCCGTACGGCGGCGGTGTGGGCCGTTTTGGGGTCATTTCCGCCATCGCGGACTTTGCACTTCCGCCA